>NC_090185.1:29358919-30075169 GCF_024679245.1 Pseudorasbora parva
GAGGGAGACAGCCTTCTCTCCAACCCATCTTGCAGGAAGGAAAGCACGACACTGATCGAACACCTTCGGGGGTCTTCCCGGCGGGAAGCGCACCACTCAACGAACAGGTTCCACTTCAGAGCATAGAGGCGCCTCGTAGAGGGGGCTCTAGCTGAAGCGATGGTGTCTACGACAGCTTGTGGTAGTCCATCTAGAACCTCCGCGTCCCGTCCAGGGACCAGACATGAAGATTCCAGAGGTCTGGACGCGGGTGCCATAGTGTGCCCCGTCCCTGAGAAAGAAGGTCCTTCCTCAGGGGAATCGGCCAAGGAGGGGCTGTCGCGAGGAGTGTGAGTTCTGGGAACCAGGTCCGGTTGGGCCAATACGGCGCAACTAACAAGACCTGCTCCTCGTCCTCCCTGACCTTGCACAGAGTCTGTGCAAGAAGGCTCACTGGGGGAAACGCATACTTGCGTAGGTCCCGGGGCCAGCTGTGCGCCAGTGCATCTGTGCCGAGGGTACCCCCGGTCAGGGAATAGTACCACTGGCAATGGGTCGAGTCCGGAGAGGCAAACAGGTCGACCTGTGCGGCTCCGAACTGGTCCCATATCAGCTGGACCGCCTGGGGGTGGAGTCGCCACTCTCCCGGAGGTGTCGGCTGACGAGAGAGCTCGTCGGCTGTCTGGTTCAGCACACCAGGGACATGAATGGCCCGAAGCGACCTCAGCTGCTTCTGACTCCACAGGAGGAGGTGGCGGGCGAGTTGGAGCAGACGACGGGAGCGTAGACCACCCTGACGGTTGATGTACGCAACGCCCGTAGTGCTGTCCGTATGGACCAGTACATGCTTGCCACGCAGCGGCCCCTTGAGGCGGCGGAGTGCCAGATGTACTGCCAGTAACTCGAGGCAATTGATATGCCAATGCAATTGCGGCCCCGTCCACAGACCAGCAACTGCATGCCCGTTGTACGTGGCCCCCCAGCCTGTGGTGGAGGCATCCGTGAATAGCACAGCATGCCTGGACACTTGTTCTAGGGGCACCCCGGCCCCGGAGAAACGAAGTGCTGGACCACGGGCTGAAGGTTTGGCGGCAGTAAGGAGTCACTGGGACCCGGTACTGACCGCTCTGCCACGCCCACCTCGGGACTCGGCCATTGAGCCAGCGTTGAAGCGGTCTCATATGAAGCAATCCGAGCGGCGTGACCGCGGCTGCAGATGCCATATGCCCCAGGAGCCTCTGAAAGAATTTCAGTGGGACCGCTGTCCTGCTCTTGAACATATTCAAGCAGTTCAACACCGACTGGACTCGCTCCTCGGTGAGGCGCGCCGTCCGGTTGACCGAGTCCAGCTCCATACCGAGATAAGAGATCCTCTGTGTGGGACAGAGTTTGCTCTTCTCTCGGTTGACCCGAAGGCCCAACTGGATGAGGTGACTGAGCACCAGGTCCCTGTGTTCGCACAACTGGTCCTTCGACTGGGCTAGGATCAGCCAATCGTCGAGGTAGTTGAGAATCCGAACGCCGCGTTCTCTGAGCGGAACAATGGCTGCCTCCGCGACCTTCGTAAAGACGCGGGGCGACAGGGACAGCCCAAAGGGCAGGACCTTGTACTGATATGCTTTCCCCTCAAACGCAAAGCGTAGGAACGGTCTGTGTCGAGGGAGAATAGACACATGGAAGTACGCGTCCTTCAGGTCGATCGCCGCAAACCAATCCTGGGGACGGATGCATTGGAAAATGCGTTTCTGCGTCAACATCCTGAACGGGAGCTTGTGCAGGGCCCGATTCAGAACTCGCAGGTCCAGGATTGGTCGTAACCCACCCCCTTTCTTGGGCACAATGAAGTAGGGGCTGTAGAACCCCGTCTTCATATCGGCTGGAGGAACCGGCTCGATCGCGTCCTTCGCCAGTAGGACCTCGATCTCTGACCGCAAGACTTGAGCATCGCTGCTTCGCACGGAGGTGAAGAGGATGCCCTTGTACTTGGGCGGCCGGCGTGCGAACTGAATCGCGTAGCCGAGTCTGATGGTACGGATGAGCCAGCGAGACGGCCCGGGGAGACCTAGCCAGGCCCCCAGAGACCGTACAAGCGGGACCAACGGCACCACAGACGTGCCCGGGGTGGGGCAGCGAAGCGGAGTACTCTGGCCTGACTCGGGAGGCCCGGAGGCGGCCCGTAGTGTTGCCTGAGCACTCCTGGTTTGGACAGAGAGTGGGTGAGAAGGCCCGGAGGCGTCCTCGGCGCCCACTCTGCTGTCCACTGCCCGGAGGCAGGGAAGTGAAGCACTCAGCCCCGACCCGGAAGGCCCGTGGGCGGCCCGGAGTGTTGACTGAGTGCTCACGAGAGAGGCAGTGTGTGGGTGAGAAGGCCCGGGGGCGTCCTCGAGGCCCACACAGCTGCCCCCTGGCGACGGGAGGGTAGGAAAGGAGTGACAAGGCCCGTGGGCGTCGCACACTGCCAACCTGACCCTCTTGGGGCCCAGAGAGAGAGGAAATTGCTCTTTTGGTGAAAATGTGGGTACCGCTGGACTCCGGAGAGCCAGCGGCAGAGATGTTTTGACCAGTGATGCCCCCCCGGTCCTCCTCCGGGGGGGTGGGAGGGATGCGGACATCATCTCCCTCAGAGCAGCTCCTCTTCTCCCTGGGCTGCCCGTCTCAGGGCCGCTTCCCCTTGCGCTTGCCGGCAGGTTTCGCGGGCCCTTGGATGGGTTGGGCGGCCCCCTTGCGTCCGGCACCCTGCTTCGCGGGTGGAGGCTGCTGCTTGGGCTTGGCAGGGGCGGAGGCGGACGCTGGAGGACGCCCTCGGTGACGAGCAGACTGGGGGGCTGCCCCGGGCGGCTGGGTGGAGGCAGCAGCGGGCCGCCGGGGCAGGATATTCTTGATGGCCTCCGTCTGCTTCTTGGCCACCGAGAACTGCTGGGCAAAGTCCTCGATGGCGTCGCCGAAGAGGCCGGCCTGACAGACAGGGGCGTTTAGAAACCGAACCTTGTCCGAATCCCGCATGTCTGTCAGGTTCAGCCACAGGTGGCGTTCCTGGACCACCTAGGTGGACATCGCCCGACCCAGGGAGCGAGCCGTGACTTTCGTCGCCCGGAGGGCGAGGTCCGTCGCGGCCCGCAGTTCCTGCATAACTGCCTGGTCGGAACCACCCTCGTGCAGTTCCATGAGCGCTTTGGCCTGGTGGACCTGCAGGAGCGCCATGGCATGCAAAGCTGATGCAGCTTCTCCACAGGCTGAGTAAGCCTTGCCCGTCAAGCCGGACGAGAACTTACACGCCCGGGAGGGGAGACGCGGGGCGTGCCTCCAGTCCGCAGCGGTCTTAGGACACAGGTGCATCGCAACCGACCGCTCGACTGCAGGGATCCCCTCGTAGCCCTTAGCTGCACCACCATCGAGAGTGGTGAGGATGGAGGAGTCAGTCGATCGGTGGCGAGCGCTATACGGCGCCACCCACGACTTCGTGAGCTCCTGATGCACCTCCGGGAAGAATGGCACCGGGGCGGGACGCTGAGAACCAGCGCGACCCGTCCCGAGAAACCAATCATCCAGCCGCGAAGGTTCGGGACGTGGTGGAGGGTTCCACTCAAGCCCGACACTTGCGGCGGCCCGGGCAAGCATAGCCGTAAGTTCCGGGTCAGACTCGGGCAACGCTGTCACACCCGAAGGGGGCAACGCAGCCGAGTCTTCATCCTCGGAACCCATTAGCTCATCCCCCGATGCAGCAAGCGACATCTGGTCCTCCGCCGGAGCCCCAAAAGAGACGACTGGCGCTCCACGTGGGAGGTCAGCGCGCCCTTCCGGAAGCTCCACCGGTACAGTGGAGGGGGGAGGGGCCCGAGGAGCCGTGAGACCCGTCGGGTTTACCCTGACCGACACCCTCAGGTCCCCACCAAGGTCATCAGCCAAAGTAGTAGCCCTCTGCTTTGCAGCTGGAGGACCACTAGATCGGGGGATGGACGATGGTGTTCCACCTCTTCTGAGGTACTGGAGACGGGACCGCAACACTGCAATGGACATATTCCCGCAATGGGAACATGTCTCATCCACGAACGCAGCCTCAGCGTGCTGTGCGCCCAGACACGAGAGACAACGAACGTGTCCGTCAAGCGGAGACAGAAATCGACCGCACCCAGAAACACACGGCTTGAATGACATCTTGAAAAAGACGCAGGGTCAAACCGTGTTGCTCTTTTGTGAATGGAAGTTGCTCTTTTAGTGCTGAAGCACTCAGGGAGATGACCGCGGCTCCACGCAGTTCGATTGTGCAAGCCTGCGTGAGCTCTCAGTGATATGTATGTGTGTGTAGCGCCCAGCGAACCAACTGTAATGTGTGTAAGGAAACGCTCAGCGAACCAACAGCTCTTTGTACACTCAATCACTGATGTGGACGGTCTCTCGCTGACGCGCCGTATCACCCGCACTGGCAAACTCTCTTTCACAGGAAATGTGTTTTGACTCGTAGTCAGAAAGCTCTTCGTAGAAACAGCAATGAAACTGTTCGGCTCCGAAGTAGAAAAGCGCTGATCTATCATTCCACTTCCTGTTTTATACCCGCGCTGCGGGGCGGAGCGTGGAATGCGTGATCGCATGCCAAATTTCATTGGCTCGTTGTTAGATGCTCGAAGTAGGATTGGTCTCTAAAGTAAGATCCCATTCGTCGGTTCAGTTCTGACGTACGTCGAACGTGACCGACTGAAAGGGAACGGCCACCTGCTACCACCTACTGGAGGTTTGGTTTGATGTTTAAACATTATTGGTCTATCCAAAAATACAAATTTCAAAACATTATTTAATGCAAATTAAATTTTTCAATGTAAATTATTTAATGTGATTGGTAACAGCCCTTATAGTGTCTTATTTTAAATTAATGTATAGATCAAATTTTACAATATAAAATGAAACCTGAAGCATAGCCTATATTTAATAAGATTAGAGGGGAAATGCCCTTTATATAAAGTAAAAAATAATAATTAAAAAAATTCACAAATATGCAGATTTAAATATGTCAAAGCTGATTGAATACTGGTCAGCATATTGCTTCAGAATAAATTATATTTAAAACACACACACACACACACACACACACACACACACACACACACACACACACACACACACACACACACACACACAAAATATCAAACTTTTTTTCCGGACAAGCACATGAACATGCTTAATGTCAAGCCTTGTATCCATTATAAAAATAATCCACAAGGCTCCGGGGGGTTAATAAAGGCTTCTGGCGGACCGCCTTCAACTTACGAAATAAGTGTAATGCCTCTCGAAGTTCAAAAGGTTTACGCCACGTCCGACGTCATTGTCGCGGCAATTACGTTTTTTTTACACCATGTCCGATGCCGTCGCTGCGCCAGTTGAGTTTTTCTTCCCCTCTACATCCGACGACATCGCCGTGCCAGTTACACTTTTTCCGTAACTTTAATACGGAAGGCCGTCGCGCCAGAAGCTACATATTTTACATTATAACTTTTTACATTACAAACCCATCGATTCACATCAGAATGTCTTTATTAACCCCCCTGGAGCCATGTGGATTACTTTTACAATGGATGGATGCACTTTTTTCTGGGCTTAAAAATTTGGACTGCAATTCACTGCCATTTATAATGCTTTAGATTTTTTTTAAATATAACTCCGATTGTATTCGTCTGGAATACACCTAGTATGGCTTGAGGGTGAGTAAATCATGAGGTAATTTTCCTTTTTGGGTGAACTTACCCTTTAATAGTTATTTATTTTACCTGTATCGATTCAAACTCACATTTAATAATTTTCCAGGAGTTTCATGAAACTTATCTGTATCTGATGGCGATCTGAGAGAGAGACCATGCAGTGAAGCGAGATGTAGTTTCATCCGATCCGTAAACCAGTTCAGTTTCTTGTCAAGGAGCAATTGATAAAAACATAAAAAAAAAATAAAAAAAAACATTTTATAGGCTTATTGACAACATGTTGCAATGTTTACACTGTACAATGCCTCAATGTGATTTAATTAGGGCTGAATACTTCAAATTTCACAATTTGATATTATTTAAATTCATAAAGTTAATATTTACCAGAAATTGCAGCAAATATAGTGAAACTGCTGTCCACCTCCAACAATTCGAACAAATAGACGGCGCGAGTTGCTGAGAGCTCCATGAACCCCGCGAGGTAAAAGCGTGTAACGTTAGGAACTCTGTATTTCAACGGCTCTGGGAGCACAACACACACACACACACACACACACACACACACACACACACACACACACACACACACACACACACACACACACACAAATATAATTATAAAACAATATAATGTCATAAATACACTTTGTAGATGAGGTTAAACACGTAACTTACTTTGTGTTATCTTGGTTGAAAGTAAACTCCATGTCTGCACTGCACGGTGAGTCATGTCCCCTGAGAGAAAAATTTTGGCTCGTTTAAACGCGCACAGCATATAAGTTACATATTGGTATAAATAAATAAATTATGAAAAACAAATGGTAAATGAGATAAAACACTTACTTTATAATATTTCCCTGTGAAAAAGTTCTCTCGCCTCAATCGCCTGTTTCTATCCTCCGCTCTGCACCGCGAGTCAAAGAAGATATCTCTAAGTTTAGGTGCGCACGGACACACACACACACACACACCATCCTACCACAATATAATGCTATAAACTTCATACTGTTAATGAGATAAAACACTATGCCGGTGTAAACACTACTCATTTGCTCAGCATTGCGATTGAATGGAAATGGCATCTGGTCTGTCAGTCGGTGGGGGAGGGGATACGGGGGCGCGCGCATACAGCACGTTCATTTCCTGGATGTACATAATTATCCTCTCCGCCAGATGGCGCTGTTTTCACTAGCCGTGTTAATACAAAAACTCTTTACTCATTGACTCCTTGAATTAAGACTTGGTTTATATGGTGTGGAATGGTAGGCTACGTATTAAATACGGTAAGTTAAATAAATGTGCTCATATCTATATAATTAGAGTGTTGTATATAAATCAGCTGCACATAGTAGATTAAGTTTAGTTTACTGTAGTTAAATAAATAGACTAAAGTATAATTGGAGTAAAATCCAGAACAGTTTAACTTATGTTTTTAAGTTAAAACAACAATTATACTTGTTCATTCAACAGAAAATCTAGTGTAGTTATTTCAACATATGTTTTTGAGTTAAAACAACAATTATACTTCTTCACTTAACTTTCAGTCTAGTTGAGGACAAGAAAACTTAAAATGCCTTGTTGTCTGGACAATCTAGTTATCTCTACTGAAAAAAAAATTGTTGAAATAACAAAATCGCAAAAAATTTTTTTACAGTGTATAGGAGTTTTTTTATTTTTTTATTTGCATAGGTTTCTCTTTCTCTTTTTAATGTATGTTGTATGTCATATCTGTGCCTTCTGAATTAACTTTGAATCTGGAATAAAGTTGAAGATGTTAAAGTTATATTTACAGTTTCTGTTGTTTCAGTGTCTCTGCAGGTCTCAGTAGAGGCTGTTATTGGCGGTTCTGTTGTCCTGCCGTGTTCATCAAGTGAACATGGTCGTAAACTTCAAGATATTAATGTTCACTGGAGACACAATGACGGCAAAATTGTGTATGATATAATTCCCGGCAGTAATTCTCAAGAGAAACAGGATCCAAAGTACAAGAACAGAATAGAAACTTTTCCAGAGGAGCATGAGCGAGGAAACTTCTCCATCAAACTCAAGAATCTCACTCACACTGATGCTGGAAAATACACCTGCCTCATCACACCCTCAAATGAACAACCTACTGTACAGCTGATCATCAACGGTGTGTGAAACTACTGGATTCTACTTTAATTTAATCAAGTAGTTTGCTTTAAAATCTAAAATCTAAAGAAATAGATTCCATATTTAAAGTTCACTAGTAATGTTTCAGTCTGAATGCTGCGGTTTATAAAGTATAGATGGGTCTGTTGTCTTTATCACAGAGAGGTCATGTTTCTTGTTATACTTTTTTATTGCAGAATCATCAGCAAAAAAAGGAACCATATCCCCTGAACAAGAAAACCAAGGAGAAACAAAACCAGACAGTGTGTGGACATCATCAACTTTGATCATTGGCATTGTGTCTGCAGTTATAGTTATAGTTATAGTTATAGTTATAGTTGTCATTGTAGCTTGTTTGAAAAAAAGGAACTCAAGCAGTCTTAGGGCAGACAGTCACGATGTGGATTCAAGCACTCATGAGGTTGAGCACATTATGAATCTTAATGTATATGCTGATAATAATGATAAAGCATTTGGTACATGAGCTTGGTAGCCTGACGTGGTCATACTCAATTCTAGTCAGAATATGAGTCTGATACTGCTCCATTGGGCTGTGATTATGGGGCGTGAAAAACTAAACAAAATTTACTTTAAAGTCTTTTATTCAGCCGCTTGTGTGCTCACACGTACTTCTCCTTGTGAACACGTTACACCGATTCTTTCAAAATTGCACTGGCTTCCCAATAAATGTGAGAATTGATTTTAAAACTCTTATTTTAATTAGCATATTGTGATAAAGTTCATTATTTTCCATAATGTAATGATTAAAATTAAACGTTCATATATTTTAGATTCATTGCACACCAACTGACATATTTCATCCAACCAATAAAAGAAAAGTGTCTTTAATACAAAAAAATAAGTCAACCTTCAAATAATTATGTTCAGTTATGCACTCAATACTTGGTCAGGAATCATTTTGCAGAAATGGCTGCTTCAGTGCTGCGTGGCATGGAGGCAATCAGCCTGTGGCACTGCTGAGGTGTTATGGAGCCCCAGGATGCTTCGATAGCGGCCTTAAGCCCATCCAGAGTGTTGGGTCTTGCGTCTCTCCACTTTCTCTTCACAATTTCCCACAGATTCTCTATGGGGTTCATGTCAGGAGAGTTGGCAGGCCAATTGAGCACAGTAATACCATGGTCAGTAAACCATTTACCAGTGGTTTTGGCACTGTGAGCAGGTGCCAGGTCGTGCTGAAAAAACAAATCTTCATCTCCATAAAGCTTTTCAGCAGATGGAAGCATGAAGTGCTCCAAAATCTCCTGATAGCTAGCTGCATTGACCCTGCCCTTGATAAAACACAGTGGACCAACACCAGCAGCTGACATGGCACCCCAGACCATCACTGACTGTGGGTACTTGACACTGGACTTCAGGAATTTTGGCATTTCCTTCTCCCCAGTCTTCCTCCAGACTCTGGCACCTTGATTTCCGAATGACATGCAAAATTAGCTTTCATCCGAAAAAAGTTCTTTGGATCACTGAGCAACAGTCCAGTGCTGCTTTTCTGTAGCCCAAAAGTGACTTGACCTGGGGAATGCGGCACCTGTAGCCCATACTGTAGCCCTGTAGCGGCACCTGTAGTGGTCATACTCAATTCTAGTCAGAATATGAGTCTGAAACTGCTCCATCCCAGCTGGCATTCGACTGACTTTAAACGTTTAAATGTAGTTGAAATAATGTCAGTTTATGAAAAAACATTGTTTCAATGTCAAAACAACGTTGAACACCAAATAGTTGAATTGGTGTTGTTAACTCACTAAGAATTCAACATAGAAATATCAACAAGTTTTGAGTTGTACGTCAAATCAACATTATTTTTACAACCATGACTTTTAAAAATTTTGTTGAAATATATCAGTAGAAAAATAACGTTGGAACAATGTCCAAACAATGCTGATCAATTAACTGTTGAAAAAGAGTTGATACATGAATAATGATACAACGTTGAAATATCAACTCTGAATTAAACGTTTGTTGAGCACTTTCTACATCTTATGGCTTACTTTGACAGCAAGTCCGATTGATCATTTTGGTTAGTCATTCCATACAAGATATATGCAGTGGCGGCTGGTGAAAATATTATATCTTCTTCCAGAGCTATATATATATATATATATATATATATATATATATATATATATATATATATATATATATATATATATATATATATATATATATATATATATATATATATCCTACACAGCTCTGAAAAAAATATATATATTATATATTTTTTTATATATTTTATATATTATATATTTTTTTATATATATTATATATTATATAATATATGCAGTGGCGGCTGGTGAAAATATTATATCTTCTTCCAGAGCTAAATATATATATATATATATATATATATATATATATATATATATATATATATATATATATATATATATATATATATATATATATATATATATATATCCTACACAGCTCTGAAAAAATATATATATTATATATTTTTTTATATATTTTATATATTATTTTTTTTTTTATATATTATATATTATATAATATATGCAGTGGCGGCTGGTGAAAATATTATATCTTCTTCCAGAGCTATATATATATATATATATATATATATATATATATATATATATATATATATATATATATATCCTACACAGCTCTGAAAAAAAATTAACAGACCACTTAAAATTAAAAAAATAACACACAAACATACACACACACACACACACACACACACACACACACACACACACACACACACACACACACACACACACACACACACACACACACACACACACATATATATATATATATATATATATATATATAGACACACACACACACACACACACACACACGAATACAAGATGAATGGCTTGATTGGAGGACGGCGACTGTCCATCACACAAAGGCCAATAGGCTCTGACGGTTCCACACAACACCTGCTTGCGCGTGCGCGATGTGGGTCTGTGTCGTCATCGTCAGCCTCGCAGGTTCTGACCTGGACCGATTCGACTGAATTTGGGCATAACAGCTCAGACGGTAAGCAAAGTTTTTGAAGTCACATTTTATAACTAGAAAATTCCTAAATAAATGTTGAGTGTGCCTGACTCTGGTCCATATACGTATTGTGTTAATTAATAATGTGTTTATATGGGTAGACTAACGTAGTTTAACCGCGAACCGGAGTTAGTGCTAGCTAACCGTCAAACGCCGTTCTTATCTGTGTGTGTGTGTAGCATAGACCGTAAAAAAATATGGACGACTCGACATCATCGGTTTCCGCTTGGCAGATTTGAAGCTTTCAGGCGGCCTTGCACGGCGCGGACATCTTGGGACCGAGTCTGCGCAGTAGCGATTTCGGGACCGGAGTTGCGCAGTAGAGCGCAGGAAGTAGAGCAGGAAGTACAGCTGCGATATCAAAAGCCCGCCCACACTCTCGCAGATGCAGAACAATTAATTATGTTGGTGTGAAATAAACAGTTATGGAAATGTAGAAATTAAAGCTAAAGCTCTAATCTGCTCCCAAAAATTTCGAAAAAAGTCCGTTAGTGCCTCAGTGACAACTTCACTCAGAGAAGCCGTCAGTCTCTGCTGTCAATCATGACGTCACCCCCCCCCCCCCCCCCCCCCGTTTTTATAGCATCAAATAACTAACTCAAAGTAAACTTATTTTTAAAACGAACACCTGAAATGAAATCATCGTGATGATAACTGCCTTCAGTGACATAAACTAACTTTGGGGGAAAATTTTTGAAGTGTAATTTTATTATTTAGTTTGCCTCGCGTCCATTAGAAATCACAGAGGGGCGGCTATACTGGGACCGGTCACCGGGGGGCGATCGAGGCGCGAAAGCTTCAGTAAATGAGAGGGAGACTGCAGGCTTGGTGTGTAGACGTATGGGCAGACTAGTTTCTTCTTCTTCTGTTTACTGGCGCTTTGCATACTATGTGCATATCGCCACCTACTTTTGCTGTTATGCAGTCGCAGTTTATTCATCAGATTGTTCTTGCTTTTACTCTTTTCCTATCATACCTACTTACAAAAAAACAAAAAAAAAACAAGACAATGCTCTATCCTATTCCTTCTTCCCAGGACCCACCTGGCGCTGCGTGTTCAGCTCCTCCAGTCTAATTATGTGGTGTCCTGAGATCCAGAATTGACTAGATCATCCGCGTTCTATATTTAAATCCTTTCACTTAACCCAGTTTTATATAAGTATTTTATTAATGTCATGTATCCTACTCTGTCTCTATTAAAATCATATCCTAGTATATATTCCAAATTATTATTTACCTTACCTTTTTTGTTTAAATATATCATTAATTCCTTTCTTTCTTCTTCATACCGTTTACACTCGTATATTACATGCTCCACCGTTTCTTTTCCCCCGCAATTTTCACACAAACCAGTCTCATGTAATCCTATTATGAACAATGAAGAATTCAACCCTGTGTGTCCAAGTCTCATCCTAGTTATTATTACCTCTTCTTTCCTATTTCTACCACTTATATTTCTTTTAGTATTTACCTTTTTTTTAATATTATATAAATGCTTTCCCTTGTTATCAGTATTCCATTTGTCTTGCCATTCTTTAATAATACTTTCCTTAATAATAGTTTTAACTTCACATTTACTTAGAGGAACATTATAATAAATTTCTTCCCTTTTTAAAGCATTTTTTGCTAATTCGTCTGCAGACTCATTTCCATCTATTCCTACATGTGCTGGCACCCAGCAAAATCCTACTACCACTCCTTTTCTCTGTATGCGCCATAATAATGTAAATATTTCACACATCAAATCCTCTCTAGATGATTGATGAGTTGATAACGATGTTAAAACTGATGCAGAGTCAGAGCATATCACTACTCTGTCTGGATTTACTTCCTCTACCCATGTTAATCCTATTATAATAGCAACCATTTCTACAGAATAAATCGATAATTTAGATGTTAATCTTTTACTTATGGTTATTTTAAATTCTGGGATATATATTCCTACTCCTGTAATCCCTGTTTTGGGGTCTTTGGATCCATCAGTATAAATATGCATACTTGCATAAAATCTTTCCTGTATATACTTATTTACATTATACTTAATCATACCCATCTCCTCCCATTCTCTTCTCTTCTCTAATATCTCTAAATCAATTGTAACCTCAGGAATTATCCATGTTGGGACCTCTCCCCATACAGGAGACACACTACATTCTATGTTTGCAGTCTGGTATTTCTCTTCTAACTGATGTATGTTCCATCCATATCCTCTTTCTTTGTTATTGGCATATTCCCAGCAATTATTTAAAACATCTTTAGTTATATGATTTTCAGTATAACCCTTTAAAGATGTCAGATATACCAAGGACAATTTGACTCTCCTTAATCTCAGTGGCATTTCATTCACCTCTACTAATAGCGCATTGACTGGTGTTGTTTTTGATGCTCCTAGGCATATGCGTAGAGCTCTATATTGTATTCTATCTAATCTTTTTAATAATGTTTCTGAAGCTGAACCATAAATCATGCATCCATAATCAATTATAGATCTTATCAATGCTTGATATATTGTTAACATTGATTCTCTTTCAGCTCCCCATTCTTTGCCAGCTATTGCCCTCATCACATTTAAGGTCCTCCTGCACTTTTTATCCATTTCCTCAATATGTTTTTTCCAGGTATATTTCTCATCTAACCAAATTCCAAGATATTTAAAGACCTTTACTTGTTCTAGTGATTTTCCATATAATACCAAACCAATATCTTTATAAACTTCTTTTTTCTTACTGAATAACATATAATTTGACTTACTTGTTGACATTTTAAAACTCCATTCTATACTCCATTTTTCCACCTTTTTTATTGCTATTTGCACACTTGAAATTACTTGACGAACATTTCGACCTCTCTTCCAAATAGTCCCATCGTCAGCATATAAAGCACAACCCACACCATGTCCTACATTGTCAAAAATATCATTAATCATAATGTTAAAAAGAATTGGACTTATTACACTCCCTTGTGGGATACCATTTTCTGCTTTAAAAACTGAGGACTGACATGCTCCCACTTGTACTATAAATGTTCGTTCAAATAAAAACTGTGATATCCAATTATACATTTTACCATCTATTCCTATCTTTGATGCTTTAATTAACAACCCTTCTCTCCATACTGTATCATAAGCCTTTTCTATATCAAAATATACTACTGCCATAATTTCTCTCATTTTAAATGCCTTCTCAATTTCATTACTGACCTTAATTAATGCATCCATTGTTGATCTTTTACCTCTAAATCCACATTGATATTTACATAATTTACCCTTCTTTTCTAGCTCATAAGATAATCTATACACTATGATCTTCTCCATTATTTTACATAAGCTTGAAGTTAAAGCAATAGGTCGATAATTTCCAGGGTTTGTTGGATTTTTACCTGGTTTTCCTATTGGGATAACTACAGCTTGTTTCCATATTTTTGGGAGTATTCCTTCTGTCCATATTTTACTATATAACTTGAGTATCTTTAGTAATACACTATCTGTCAGATGTTTTATCATTAAATAACTTACCCCATCACATCCAGGAGCAGTATTGCCACATTTTTGTATTGCTATTTTCAGTTCTTTGATTGTGAATTCTGAATCTATACAACTATTATTACTATTTCTCTTCTTCATTATATCTGGATTTTTATCTAAAATATCTCTTCTTCTTAATTCATATTCTTCTCCCAATTCTATTTTATGTGCTTTTTCTAATACCTTACCCAAGATATTTGCTTTACTTATATCTGTTACTGCCACTGTATCCCCTTCAATTAAAACTGGTATTTGAGTTGATTTTCTCCCTTTCCCACACATACTTCTTAACATATTCCAAATTTTATCCAAAGGAGTATCTTTTCCTATGGTAGAACAAAATTCTCTCCATCCTTCTCTCTTGGCATTCTTAATTATTATTCTTGTTTTAGCTCTTGCTTTCTTATATTCCACCATATTACTCATATTCATATTTTTCCTAAGTTTTTTAAATGCCTTATTTCTTTCTTTTATTGCTTTACTGCATTCTTCTTTCCACCATGGAATATTTTTATTTTTCTGCCCTGCATTTCTTTGTGGTATATATATTGTTGCAGCTTCCATAATTAAATTAGTAATTGAATTGCAGAATGTTTCTATCGAATCTTCAACCAGTGTATCCTTATATGCTTCACAATACTTGCTAAATGAATTCCATTCTGCTTTCTCATACATCCATTTCCTTTGTAAAAAACATCCATTATTACTACCATTTACATGTATTTTACAAACAATTGGAAAATGATCACTTCCAACTGTACTCTCACCGCTTACTTTCCATTCACATACTTCAGCCATTCCATTTGATATTAGTGTTAAATCTATATTTGATACCGTATTATCTGTTATATTATACCTAGTGCCTTCTCCTGTATTTAAGCATACTAACGTCTCAGGTTACGTATGTAACCCTAGTTCCCTGAGGGAACGAGACGCTGCGTCGAAACGCTGTGAGAACGCCTCTGCGTTAATGCGTCGTGAAGCTCCTGTAGAACCATTCCATCGGAAAAAAGATCGATCGTCGGCGTGATGACGTCATCGACCGGAAGCTATAAAACGTCCGTGAAAACAAACAGGAACTAACTTCTGATAAAGCCTGAAGTAAGTGATCACGGACACGCCGGGAGTATGGCAGAGCGACGCAGCGTCTCGTTCCCTCAGGGAACTAGGGTTACATACGTAACCTGAGACGTTCCCTTTCGGGGAACTCGAGCTGCGTCGAAACGCTGTGAGAACGCTTATACCCACATCGCCATAGGACCAAGTGTCTCGTATGTGTGAAGCCGAAGCGCACACGGCTACGAGAGTACCTGTGCCCCTACTGTAGATGCCAGGTCTAGTTCGTAGAACCTGACGAAGGTAGAAGGAGACGACCATCCGGCCGCGTTGCAAATATCATGGAGGGAAGCCCCCGACAAAAGTGCTTTAGAAGCAGCCATACCCCTGGTTGAGTGCGCCCGGACAGCCAGTGGAGATGGCTGCCCGGTAGCTTCATAAGCAAGTGAGATGGCCTCGACCACCCACTTGCTCATCCTCTGCTTGGATACTGGGGCCCCCTTCTTAGGGGGTCCAAAGCAAACAAACAATTGTTCGGATTTTCTCCACAGGGCAGCTCTGTGGACATAAGTATCCAGTGCCCTCACAGGACACAGCAGATTTAACCTTTCCTGGTCTGACGTCATAAATGGAGGAGGACAGAAGGCTTGTAGAGTGATGGGGCCCCGTGGGCTCGTAGGAACCTTGGGGACATAACCCGGCCTGGGATGTAGAAATGCTTTCACCATCCCTGGCGCAAACTCTAGACATGAGGGCCCTACTGACAGGGACTGAATATCTCCTATCCTTTTAAGAGATGAAATGGCCAAAAGGAAGATGGTTTTTAGGGTGAGGAACTTATCCGAAACCTCCTCCAGAGGTTCGAACGGAGGTCCGGACAAGCCCCTCAGAACAATGGCCAAGTCCCATGCCGGGACCCTCGAGTGCATAACTGGCCTCAACCTTAATGTGCCACGAAGGAAGCGTGTAATTAGAGGGTGTCTTCCCAAAGACACTCCACTGCAAGGGACGTGGAAGGCACCCAAGGCCGCCACGTACACCTTAAGTGTGGAGGGGTCAACCCTGCCGAGAACCTCTCCTGCAGGAACTCCAGCACTGTACCAACCGGGCAGTTAACTGGGTCCCACTGGCGTTCTCTGCACCATGCTGAGAAAAGTCTCCATTTCAAAGCGTACAGCTTCCTTGTGGACGGAGCTCTGGAGTGTAGGATGGTCTCTACGACCTCGGCCGAGAGACCTTCCTCTATGAGCCTAGCCCCCTCAGAGGCCAGGCCCACAGTTTCCACATCTCTGGGCGTGGGTGCAGGAATCTCCCGCCCGCCTGAGAGAGTAGATCCCTCCTGGTCGGAATCTCCATCGGAGAGCCTTCCAGGAGAGATATCAGGTCCGAAAACCATACTCGGGTCGGCCAGTTCGGAGCCACTAGAAGTACCTGGGCCCCGTCCCGGCGTACCCTCTCCAGAACTCCTGGAAGCAAGACAAACGGGGGGAAGGCGTACAGAGGCAGCTTCGGCCACTCCTGTACCATGGCATCCACCCTAACCCCTAACCCTAACCCCAGCGGGGCCGGATGGGTCAGAGAAAACCACTGCGGGCAGTGAGAATTCTCCGCCGAAGCAAACAGGTCTATCTCTGCTTTCCCATAAACCTTCCAGAGGAGCTCCACCACCTCTGGGTGGAGTCTCCATTCCCCGGGCCTCGGCCCCTGTCTCGACAGGCTGTCTGCTTCCTGATTCAGGGCCCCCGGGATATACACTGCCCTGATTGACAGCAATTTCCCTTGGGCCCACAGGAGGATCCGATGTGCCAATTTGTCCAACGGACGAGACTTCAGACCCCCCTGGTGGTTTATATAGGCCACCACGGACGTGTTGTCTGTTCTGACTAGTACATGGTGGCCCCTGAGGTCGGGCAGGAACTGTTTCAATGCAAGAAACACTGCGAGCATCTCTAGCCGATTTATGTGCCAGTGCCGCTGATGTTCCTGCCATAGACCCTGGGACGAGCGACCACTCATGGTCGCCCCCCAGCCCGTGAGAGAGGCGTCTGTCGTTAGCGTTACGCGACGAACATGAGCCCCCAACACGGGACCCTGGGATAGAAACCCCGGGTTTTTCCACATGACCAGAGCACGTAGGCATCGCCGCGTGACTTTGATCGTGCGGAGCGGATTTCCCCTCGGGGAGAACCCCTTTGTTTTGAGCCACCACTGCAGTGGCCTCATGTACAGTAGGCCAAAAGGTATCACGTTGGACGCTGCTGCCATGAGACCTAACAGTTTCTGGAACTGTTTCACAGTGACGGCTCGGCCTAGCTTCTGTTCTTTGGCGGCTGCCAGGATCGATGCTATGCGTGTTGGCGATAATTGCGCCCGCATAATTACCGAGTCCCAGGATGCCCTGTAGACGCAGCGGCGCCAGAGCTGCATCCACACACTTGGTGAACGTGCGGGGTGACAGTGCTAGACCGAAGGGAAGTACACGATATTGGTATGCCTCTCCCCCGAAGGCAAACCTCAGGAACTTCCTGTGATGTGGAAGGATGGAGACATGAAAATACGCATCTTTGAGGTCTATGGTGACAAACCAATCCTCCGATTTGACCTGCGCTACAATCTGTCTGAGTGTAAGCATCTTGAATTTTAGCTTGGC
The DNA here is from genome assembly GCF_024679245.1 of Pseudorasbora parva. NCBI lineage: Eukaryota > Metazoa > Chordata > Actinopteri > Cypriniformes > Gobionidae > Pseudorasbora > Pseudorasbora parva. The sequence continues at coordinate 29,376,999 of NC_090185.1, forward strand.
CACCGAGCGATTCAATAGCCGCAGATCTAATATCGGGCGTAAGCCCCCATCCTTCTTGGGCACGATGAAGTAACGGCTGTAAAAGCCAGACTCCCTGCTGGGAGGGGGAACCCTCTCTATAGCCCCTTTTTGCAGGAGTGTCTCTACTTCCTGTGCCATTACCAGAGCCTGCTCCGGGCCCACCTCTGTAGGTAGGACACCGCAGAAAGGAGGTGGCCGACTTCTGAATTGAATAGCGTACCCCCTTTCTATTATCTGCAGGACCCAACGAGATATGTTTGATAGACGTTTCCACTCGTCTAGAAAATCTACTAAGGGAACCAGCCTCTCGAGGCTGGCCTCTGGTGTATTTTGAGCAACAAGCACAGTGCCCTGAAGCGGCGGACCGGCAGGGAACGACTGACTTGACTGCTCGGGGGCCCCCCGAAGGGGGTGCGGACCACCCTCGGGTGGCCCGCGGAGACCGACTGCGCCCCGGCATTGCGGCGGGGTTGGCAGCGCGGCCCCCCGAGGGTGCCGTAGGGAAACGGGTACCGTTAGCAGGGGTAAACACCGTTTCCCTACGGGGGGAACCACCCTCAGCGTCCTGACGCTTCTGGCGTCAGGAACGCTTCGACGAGGCCTTCTTGGCGATCAGGACTGTCCGCAGATCAGCCCTGCCCCTCGAAGGCCTCGTCTGAGAGCGCCGCCCCTCGTCCCCACGCTGAGGGGGAGCTCGGGCAGCGACGCTCTGCTTCTGTGAAGCCCTGTGTGAAGAGCTCGTACTCGGTTTGGGCTGCTTGGTGGTATCAGCAGCAGCCCCAGGGACCTGGACTCGGAGAGGGAGGAACTGCTTGAGCGCCGCAGCTTGCTTTTTCGACTCCTGGAACCTCTCGGTGACAGTATGGACTGCGTCACCGAAGAGGCCTCCAGGAGAAAGCGGCGCATCAAGTAGAAAGGCTTTCTCCCTCTCCTTGATATCTGTGGGGTTCAACCATAGGTGCCTCTCCGTAGCCACCAATGCTGCCATGGAGCGGCCAACACATCTGGCCGTCTCCTTGGTGGCCCGGAGAGCTAGATCGGCTGAAGATCTTAACTCAGCTACAATATCTCCCCCCACAGCATCACTACCGTCCAGATCCCTCAGCAGGTCAGCCTGGTATGCCTGCACGATAGCCATCGTGTGCAGGCATGCAGCCGCTTGACCCGCTGCCGAGTACGCTTTACCCACCAACGCCGACGTTGTTTTCAATGGTCTGGTGGGTAAAGTCGGGGCCTTAAGGGACGATGCCGAGGAAGGCGAGAGATGGCTCGCAAGCGTCTCTTCAACCTTTGGCATCGCCCCATAACCGTACTGTCTCAGCCCGCTGATGTTGCTATAGACCGAAGTCTGCGGGCTGAAGACACGATATGATGCCGGTCTCCTCCACGATCTTGCCACCTCGGTGTGCAAGTCGTGGAAGAACGGCAGGCCCCGTCGCTGAGGTTCTGAGGCGCGAGATGGCAGGAAGCGTTCGTCTAGCTTGCTATGACGTTTTCTTCCTGCCTCAGATCTTTCAGTGGGCCAGTCGATGTTTAATCTGGCCACTGCTCGCGTCAAAACCTCAACTAGCTCTTCACTAGCAGGGGACTGAAGTGGCGAATCTTCAGTGTCGATACTTTCAACGTCCACCTCCTCAGAGCTGGACAGATGAAGTACCGGCGACTCTCTCGGGGGGGAAGAAACCGCCATGCGTGCTTCCATGCCCCGAGAAGAGCCGCTGGATGGAGCAGGTGAGGGCAGAGATAAGGCAGCGCCCGTCTCTAACCCCTCTGCAACATCCAATTGTGATCCCCACGACTGCAGCCTTCGCTCCGCCTCGGCGGAAGCGGGACCAGAGCCGCGGGGAACACGAGCCGAGGCACCCTCCTCGAAGAGTGCCCGGCGGGAGCGCAGCGTTCTTAATGGTAAACGCTCACAGTGCTCACAAGCAGCCCCCTCGAGGGCTGCCTGGGCATGCTGCGCTCCCAAGCATGCAACACAGAGAAGATGTGTATCCCCGCCCGTGATGTAGCGTGGGCAGGGAGGAACACACTTTCTGAAATTGCTGCTCTCACTCGCCATTTCTATCTATTTTATTTTCTCTTTTTTCTGTTAATATATGGAATATTTAACAAAAAGGGTGGAAAATCTCTGATAATAGACAGACAAAAACACCAAATAGACAGACAGGTTCACACAGATCGCTTGCTGAAGGCTCAGAAGCTAGTTCCTGTTTGTTTTCACGGACGTTTTATAGCTTCCGGTCAATGACGTCATCACGCCGACGATCGATCTTTTTTCCGATGGAATGGTTCTACAGGCGCTTCACGACGCATTAACGCAGAGGCGTTCTCACAGTGTTTCGACGCAGCTCGAGTTCCCCGAAAGGGAACCCTCTATCATCCATAATTTGTTCCATTACTTCCCCATTGTGATCTATATTTTTACTTCCCCACATCTCATTATGTGCATTAAAATCACCACACCATAATTCCTTTTTGCATTTTTCAATTTTTCCAAACAAATTTATTGATATCTTCTTACATGGATTATAAAAATTATATATAACAATTGATTCTTTTTCAAGAAATACCTCTACCACAACACATTCAATATCCTTAATCTCTTCTAATTCCCTATACATGGTTCCTTCTTCCAAAAAAGTTACTACACCTCCACCTTGTTTCCCCACTCTATCCCTCCTAACAGACATATAACCTGGTAACACAAATTGAAGATTTGGCTTGAGCCATGACTCTTGTACACAAATAATGTTTGGCTTATTCTCTAAATCTAACGCAAATTTTTTGAATTCCTGACCGTTTGCTACAAGGCTCCTTGCATTCCATTGTAATATAGTTATCGTCATTAAGCTAGTCAGAAACTTGAGAAGCTTCTACTGTTACTGATCGAGTCAGAATCTCATGTATCGTGTTTGCTGAAATCCCAGATATCCCTAGGAATTCTGATGCAGCCTCTAGAATTGTTTTGATCTTGGCTGATCTACTTGGTAACATAGCAGTGACATTTATAACCTTTATAATAAAGGCTAGAAAGTTCTCTTTTGTCAATATTAGTACATTATCTTTAATAGCACCCTCACCTTTATTCTCATTCTCTTTTGTTTTTGTTGTTTCTATGTTCCTGAACTCTTGATTGTTTTGTTCCCTTACCTTTTCCACATTATCTACTTTACTTCCACAAACCTTCACAGCTTCAGCATAAGTGACTTTATGCTCAGCCTTATATTTTTGGACTTCTTTAGCTTTCATTTGAACCTCACATCCTCCATATGCAGCACTGTGAGGACCACCACAGTTACAGCATTTGAGTCCATTCACCTCAGTACATTTGTCATATTCGTGTTCTCCTCCACATTTAACACATCTTACTTTCCCCCTACATGCTGCAGCCACATGTCCAATTCGCTGACACTTAAAACACCTTAGTGGCATTGGAACATACACTCTTACTGGATAGCTAATATATCCCATTTGTACCTTTTCAGGCATTTTTCCTTCAAATGTCAGCAAGACACACATAGTATCTTGTCGCTGTCCCTCTTTAGTCTTATATAATCTTCTCACATCAACCACTTTACCTCCTTTTATATTTTCTTGAATTTCATCAGTAGGTATATATGTTGGAATTCCATATATTACTCCCTTTTCATTCATGGATACGCCAATCTCTTTGACCATGATCTTTTCCCCATTCATTTCTTTCATCTTGAGCAGCTTGTTTTTTTGCCCTCCATCTTTCGTTATAATCAACACTCTCCCTTGCCCTAAACATTTGGCCATGATAACCGCTCCGATACTTTTATCGATTTCTTTGGACAGTCCTAATGGATGCAGATGTTTTCCTGAGCTCTTTTCAAATGTCAGCATTACTTTGAAACCATTCTCCTCCATATTTTGTACAATCTGCTCTCTTGAATTTTCCTGATTTGTTTTGTTCTTTTTTTTATTCAAATCCTTTACAGTTAACACCATATCCCCACTATCTTCCTGCTCCTTAACAGATTTCTTGCATTTTTGAGTTTTTCTTCCTTGAGTATACTTCCGTATATTCCTCCCTGCCCTCCATGATCGATTCTTCAGAATCTTCATCCATGACTGCACAACAGCAAACGTTTGTTACCTATCCTTGTCTTTTTCCTTCGCAAAATTTGAAATCCGTTTCAGAAACCTCCTCCAACTCAGCGCCGTGACGACCTCCTACGTGCCACCACTTTCCCCGGCAGACTAGTTTAACCGCGAACCGCCGTTAAGTGTAACGTTACGGGCAGACTAGTTTCACCGCGAACTGCCGTTATTCCTTCGTTCCACCGGCGTGTATGTGTGTACGCTCCATGAAGCTAACGTTATACATATTAGATCAGTTTGAATGTTTTTGTCTTGTACTACCGTTACCCAATCAGGGAGAGGCATAAGAATATCTATACATCTTTAGCACGTCACATTCTTCTTTCTTCTTTTTTCCAGAGATTTGGAAAAATGACCTGAAAGTCTCCTTTAACGTTAAGTTGTCCCCATACCTAACCCAACCATCTATTTGAATCTAAAGTAACTAACCCTTAACTTTTTTTTGTTACATTTTTGTAAAATTTAAATACAGGTTTATGTGGAAGACTTTTTATATATAAAATGTATATAATAATTTCTGATCAAATCATTGCATTTATGTTTGAATGATTCGTTTTTGACTTGAAACAGTTGCATATTAAACTTAAATTTAGCTTATCCTTCCTATTTTGTTGGTTTTGGGGGGCGTGTTAGAGTGGGATTCTGTAGGTGGTCCTCAAAGTTTGAGAAACACTGTGTTAAATTGATAGTAAAGGAGATTTATATTATTTGAAAATGTTTTTATTTTGAATAAATGCAGTTCTTTTAAACCTTTTATTCATCAAATATATTAAGCAGCAGAACTGTTTCCAACACTCATAATAAATCAGAATATTAGAATGATTGCTGAAGGATCATGTGACGGTGAAGGAATGATACTGAAAATTCAGCTTTTCACAGAAATAAATTGTAATTTAACATATAATAAATTGCAAACCAAATATTTAAATTGTAATAAGATCACAATATTACTTTTTTTTTTTAACTGTATTTTTGATCAAATAAATGCAGGCTTGATGAGCAGAAGAAACTTATTTCAAAAAAATTACACATAGTAATGTGTCCAAACTTTTATATATATATAAATAAAATACTCCATTCTGGGCTCTAGACTAACTTCTCTACCTGCAGCAAGGGTTACTACCAACTGCCTTTTGTTGCTCGCTCAAGCACATGATTATCAATGACCTTGCATGTTGATCAATACTAATTGATATACTTTGATCATTGGCAATGCCACAAAAGTTGATATTTGCTAAATATTTTAATTTGAGAGAGCAGTGTTTGCTAATACTGATCTGTTTTTTTGTTTTTCTCATCAAATGCGGTCTTGAGCTTAAAGCCAATGAAAGTAGACGAATACATGGCCAAAGACTTGAAATATGCACCTGAGAGGACTGGTGGCGGTAGCAGAAAGAAGTAACAAGAAAGGAAGACTTAACCAGCTGTGTTTAATGTTGCCCAATGTTTGGGACGGTTTTTTTTTAAGGTTAAAAAAAGCTAGTTCACCCAAAAATGAAAATTCTGTCATTTACTCCTCACTCTAATGTCGTTCCAGACCCGCAAGACCTCCATTCATCTTCAGAACACAGTTTAAGATATTTTATATTTACTCCGAGCTTTCTGTCCCTCCATTGAAAATGTATGTACGGTATACTGTCCATGTCCAGAAGGACCAGAAAGATAATAACATCATCAAAGTGGGTTGGATAGAATTCTTGCAATGAAAGCAATGAAAATACATTTTGGTCTAAAAATAACAACATAAAAAGTGACAGTATACCGTACATACATTTTCAATGAAGGGACAGAAAGCTCTTGGACTAAATATAAAATACCTTTAAACTGTGTTCCGAAGATGAACGAAGGTCTTACGGGTGTGGAGCGACAAGGCGAGTCATTTAAAGGGTTAGTTCACCCAAAAATGAAATTGATGTCATTAACTCCTCCCCCTAATGTTGTTCCACACCCGTAAGACCTCCGTTCATCTTCACACACAGTTTAAGATATTTTATATTTTAGTCCCAGAGCATAATGCAGTATGCACACTTTCCTGTCCATGTCTAGAAAGGTAATAAAAACATCATCAAAGTAGTCCATATGTGACATCAGTGGGTTAACTAGAATCTCTTGAAGAGTCGAAAATACATTTTGGTCCAAAAATAAAAAAAAGTACGATTTTATCAGCATTGTTTTCTCTTCTGCGTTTGTTTTCAAACCTCAAATAAATATTCAAACAGCCATGAATCAATGATTCGGATCGCCACAATGCTCTGGGACTAAAATATAAAATATCTTAAACTGTGTTCTGAAGAGGAATGGAGGTCTTACGGGTGTGGGATGACATTGGGGTGAGTCATTAATGACCTCAATTTCACTTTTGGGTGAACTAACCCTTTAATGACAGAATTTTTGGGATGTAAAAGGTTGGCACAATTGCAGCTATGTAATAAAGCATGTTTCCTACGTCAGTGAAATGTCTTTTATTAATCTTCTTCCTGGTCTTCCTTTGACCAATTGGCTTCTTCCAAGCTGACTGTGCGTGTTTGCAAACTTAATGTTTATGTATCCATTTCAAGGTGTTTGGTGTTGCTGTTGAACACATCAATACTTCAGTGAAAACAGTTTAACAAAAACTATGTTGAAAAGCAGGACTTTATAGTGACATTGAAATTTCAACGTTGATTGGATTTGCAAAATCTAAACTTAAATCAATGTTGGCAAATTCACCTATGTTGAGAAACATGACGTCGGAATGACGTTGCCATTTCAACTTTGATTAGATTTGCAAAATCTAAACTAAAATCAATATTGTTTCAATGTTGGCAAATTCACCTATGTTGAGAAATGTGACATTGGAAAGACGTTGCCATTTCAACGTTGATTAGATTTGCAAAATCTAAACAAAATTCAACGGTTATCCAACACTGGCACCTGACGTTGATTCAACAGTGGCTCAATGTTAAAATGCCAGCTGGGATTGGGCTGTGATTATGGGGCGTGTTTCAACCGAACCAGGAAAGACATCAATTGGATAGACCGACAACCAATCAGAGCAACGAAGCGACGCATTGTCAAATGTCAACAGACAGAGCTCAACTGCACTGTGTTGCCAAGTCCGCGTTTTTTTCCGCGGTTGTTTTATATGTCGAAGGGTTGAAGCGACTATTATGTGATATATAGACCCATGAGTGCAAATTTTAGCAGGCAATCACAGAACAGCATGAACACAGGTAGACTGAATGAGTGAGTGTGTTACTGTATTTCCTGCTGATCATATTAAGCCCGTTACAGTTATACTTCATACTTCAGCTGTTGAGATGATTTTGTGAGAAACAGCAGACTTCATTCATCCCTGTGTGTTTGTCATACCAGTGTATACAGTAAAAGTGGTTTAAAGCCACAAAAATAATAAAATGCAAATTAGCAGTTGTTTGGCTCTTCAGAAAAGCTTTGTTAGCGTCATATTTGCTGTGCATTGACAAGGGCTGCGTTTCTCATAAGCATTGAGTTTATCGTTGAGATCTTTGATGGCAATGGTTCTGTGATCCGCTTAGGCTTAGTTATGATGATTTGGAGAAAAGCAGCCAAGGTTCACGTGTTGTCAAAAATATCGATATTTCGATATGTATCGATACTGGAATATCTGAAACGATACGATTCTCAGTTTTTACAGTATCGATACCTGCTGCGCTCTCCTCTCCGACCGAAAGCGAGCTGACACACACCGGCATATTCTCACTCAGCCCGGTTAACCTCTGAGCACGGCGAACGCGCGTTCTGCTGGACTTTTTCCTCATGACAGTGTGTTAGTGTTAGTGTGTGATCGGTCTGAATTTCGCGCGGGATTGCACATAAATTAATTCTACTAATCCCCGCAGATTTCGTGCTCACATCTGAAGCGCACACACATAGCCTACCGTAATAAAGCCGCCTCTGACATGATACAAGTGCAAACATTTGCTTCCTTTTCCAGCTTATTATTGGTCAAATACACTCAAAGAATTATCAGTGCACATCTGGAAGAGTATTAACGTAAACACAGTCGCAAACAGTTCAGGAAGAAATGAAGAACGAGGAACAGGAACAGTGTTTAGGATCCATGGGTCCGTTAGTCTTAAAGGGACCGCAGTCATTTGTTATTCAAACTACAAAAAGACAAACGATCAACTGCTCTTGACTGATCAACTTGTGTAACTTTAATAGTTTCATCTGTACGCTATTGAATTGTTTACAAAGAACATTATCCAATGTTGTTTTAAATGTAATTACTGTGCATTTTTTTATTCAGTTTCTTATCTGAATGTTAGACCTACCTGAAAACATAAAGCAGTCTATTTAATTTGTTTCTTCTATTCTATTGCATTTATTTGTGCTATTGTTTTTAATCTGTTTATTTGTTCTTATTTTATTACTGTTTACTCGTCTTTTTAAATTCAATTTACCATTGGAAATCAAGCTTTCTTGTGCTGTGTGAAAGCTATTGCAACACAATTACCCCATTGTAAAAAATACATTGAGACAGCACAAATTTATGAGATAATTTTAATAGTAATTGATCAATAATTGTTCAAATCAAAACGATGCCCAACCCTAAGGAACATGCTGGCCACATGAATTTTTAGTAAAAAATAACAATGAATAATAACAAGTTCTGTTGTCATATTAAGCATCTTATCTTATTTTTTTTTTAAACTGTGGTATCGATTTATTATCGATATATCGATATTTTAGTCTGGTATCGTATCGAAGTCATAATTTTGGTATCGTGACAACACTAGTTGGTAACACGAGTCAAAGCAACAGCAGTATATAATTTGCTTGCCTGCCCATAAGACATTGTCTTCTTAAATATCGGTCTTTTGTTATTTATTAAGTTATTGTGTGAGAGTTTAATGTTGTTAGTGATATTTGCACTAATAAATTGGTCACCTATAACAATTCTGTTCCTGGTAAACATTCATTTAAGTGTTTAAAGTGTACTTCAGTATTCTCAGAAATAAACAGAGAAAACAGAGCATTGATTCACTGTATTTGCTTGATCTCATTGTTCAAGACTGTATCAAATAAAATCTGTCAAAGTTTGGATATTTCTAGTCGTATAGTTTTCAATTGAGTTTTACATTTATTCGTTTGGCTGATGCTTTTATCCAAAGTGTGAAAGCAGAAATGTGTTTAATTTGGTTCACACATTTTGTCTCCTCATCACTACTAACTCCTTCCTGTAGATGTTTGGTGTGTGTTTGAGGCACTGGGGCTCTTTGAGGGACCATGAGGGACCAGCTGTATCTCAGCACCAGATCACACGTGGGATTGAGCTCTTCTCATGTTTGCATATGCAAAAGATCTGTGGCCTGTACCATGATGGTAGTTTAACAAACTCAGGGGGTACAGGATTAGATTCGAGTTGACAAAACCAAACCAAACTATTCAGGCTTTTTTGGTACCATGATGCTGATTATCAGCTTTCTCTGTTAACTCATTTGATCCTGAGTTCAGGAGTTTAGCTGTGACATCAGCAGTGAACAGCCAATCACACGCTGTGGAACTGAGATAGAAACGAGAGAACCAGTGAGATTTATTTCTCTATTCTGCAGAATATTACACGATTGAAAAATATTAAGAATTTAAACAAAGTTACACAACACAAAGAAAATAGCTGTCTATGAAAGAGCACAACTTACAGAAAAAAAAAATTTAATATAAAAAAATATTATACGTCAATGCCAGTAAAAATTATGAAGTTAGTTAAGTTGATATATTGAGAGAATTGAACATTTAAGCTCAGTAAGCTTATTTTTAATAGCTTGATTTATTGATTTTAAAACTTATTTCAATGACTTTATATTGGCTATTTATATTAATTTTAACAAAGTGCCTATTAATGATTTATTAACTAAAATGATAAATATGTAATTGATTAAGGGTATAATAATTACAATCAAATAAGTCATTCAAAATTATTATTATTATAAATAAGCATTGTTAAAAGCCAGACGCTTTAGTCTTTAAAAACCTTTTGCAGTGTAGTGACCTTTAATTTGGAGCAGAAACAGGGGGAGTGGCTTTATGGCATCAGAGGCGTGTCACTTTACTCACAGCTGATTGGTCCAATTTCAGGTTGAGATCTCTTATCCAGAACATAACCTGCCCTGGAGCAGGTTAGCCACGGAGGGTAAGTTACTATGGCGATGAACACAGCTAAAAGCCAAACTACTTTAATGGTACCTAAAACCAAGGATTGGCACAAACTAAGCTTAAACATATCTGGCTAACCAGCTAAACCAACTTCATGGTACAGGCCCCTGGTGCTCTGAGTTTCCACATCAACACCACTCTTTAGTAAATGAAATGCATCAGAAAATGGCATCAGGTCAAACCAGAAACAGTATGATGATAATAAACAGCAAAGCATTTCATCCATATACAGAAAAAAAAGCTATAAGACAAAACAAAAGAATATCTCAAAAAGGAGAGAAATATAAACCTGGCAGTCGGGTTTATGAGGTCCTGTCATGATAAGAGTAACTTCTTGAATAATCATTGTGTACTGTTTTGCCTTTTCTCTCTCATTATTTTATCAAACATTTTACATTTTAAAATGTATGTTTCAGTTTCTCTGTAGGTCAGAATGAGGTCTGCTGATAATAAACAAAACCAAGACATGACGGTATATATGGTACTGTACCTGCCCACTCGTCCCGCATCTAATCTGATAACAATCCTATCTGAGTCTCTGAATCATTCCTCATCAGACCATCAGAGAATACAGTCTCTGACTTCAGTCTGTCAGGATGAAAACAAGATCGAGGAACCATGAGGAAAATCTTTCTGGATTGAGCTCATTTGAAAGGCAAATTCATGAAAAGGACAGGCTGTATTATTTCCCCGTTGTATTGTAGTTGTAGTGATAATGAACTAAAGAACATAAAGACTCAATGACAGCAGAATATATAAGACACAATTCAGGTAAATGTTTCAGGTGAAATAGCAAATGCTACTGCTTATGGTTATCCTTCACTATTCAAAAATGTCCTCACTAATATTATTATTAATATTAAACCTAAACACCAGCTGGTGAGCCAGATCTTAAAATAGCTTATAAAACGGCCAGATCATGTTTCTATTTAAACCAAATGATCACTATTATCATGGACATAACTTTTATCTAAAAGGACATCTTATCCCATCTGTCATTATTATTAGTGTCATGATCTACTGCTTGAGTTACAGGAACATACACTGTTTCTGCAGGCGCTGCTTCATCTGTGTGTTTAAACAAATGTGAGCATCTGAACAACACATTTAAAAAGATAAAACTATGTCACATTTATAGTAGAGTATTGGTGGTTCTGTTGTCCTGATTTGTTCTTCCACTGAACATGATCTTAAACTTCAAGATATTCATGTGAATTGAAGAGACAATAATGACTAAATTGTGTAAAGTATAATTAGGATAAATATTTAGTGGCTGGACAGGACCCTGTAAGCTGAGAGCTAAAACTTTCCTGATGAGTTTCTGCGAAAATCTTTTTTCCACAAACTCAACAATCTGATGCAGCAAAATACCCATCTTATTCTAAACAAGAGAATGTACAACTGCTCACAATTTTTTGTGTGGAAAAAGACCCCTGAAGGTGTGTGTAAACATGTCTGTTATTTAATGTTAGCAATACTTTTGCAAAGTAAAGCTTTTTGCCATTCCGATAAAGCTGCTTAAATCTTGAACCTATTAACATTATAATAAAGTAAAAGACGTATACAGCAAAACAAATATACATGCCATATGCATGCATACCAATTAAATAGAAAAGTTGTAGAATGATGGTACAGAATAAGCAAAACCACAACACACACTGCACCTACCCTCATCTAGTCTGATGACAATCGGCTCATAGTTTCTCCTCCCATCAGATCATCAGAGAATATCAGCCCAGAGTCTCTCAGCTCTTCTTCAGTCTGTCAGGATGAACACAACAGAGAGGAACTGTGAGATGATAGGAAAAAGGAAACAGGTAATTTCTTGTTTGAATAGTCATTTGGTAATTAATATTTGACAGACCTATTAATATTTGACAAATAATATATATATATATATATATATATATATATATATATATATATATATATATATATATATATATATAAATTATAATTTTGCTATAAATTCATTACACATCACATCGCATGATTACATGATTACTTATTATTGTTATCAGTAATGCACATGTGATTTATGTATTTGATTATTTTAGTGTTGTGTGTTGAATAGGACACTTCTATTGTGCCACCTGTATTATTATGGTGGTTATTGGTACATTTTAAGGTAAAGACACATTTTTAAAATTAAAGTAGGTATATTAACATATCACTTAATGAAATATAAGGTTGGCATCCTGTATAACTGGAACATTGTCATTGTATTCACTGAGGAAGTTATTGGTAGTTCTGTTGTCCTGTCTTGTTCTTTCACTGAACATGATCATAAACGTCAAGATTTGTTTTTACAGTCTATTCTAAACATTGAAGATGATAATCTAAGTTTTGGAGTCTTTTATTGATAAGTTAAAGTGTAGATATGACTGAGGTACAATGACGGAGATCAGAAACATTATGAAATCAACGATGATGAAAATTTTGCTGATCAGGAGTCTTGGATATAGTGAAGTACATTCGAAGACTTACTGCGCATGTCTGATCAGTTCACGAGTCACGACCTTTCTGTCGACATTAGATGTCATGTAAAACGCATGCTTTTATAATTCATGCATTTTATAGTTTTATACAGTATAGTCAAAAAAGTTGTGGAACCTATTGATAATATTTGACCATCAGGATGATCAGGTATGTTTGTTAAATGAAGAACGAAACGCTGTTTGGATGCACATGTCATATGCACATGGCAATGAAGGCCTGTTAGCTTGTTGCTCGTGTTCGGGCTGCTGTGTTTTTTTTTTTTTTAAAGGCTTTATTAAACTATAATTAAAGGGAAATATTTAAGTGTTGTTAAAACATGTGAATTCGTTAATTAATGATTATAAAGTTTAGAATGTGGTTTATCTGCTTTAACTATTATTTTGATTAGGTGGTTAGCAGTTAGCATTAGCACTTTTTTGTCTTGTGCGTGTTGGGAGTTTTAGTTGATAGTATTTTGATGTGTATTGAAATCAAGGGTTTGCCAATATGGTAAGATGGGTAAAGATGCCTTTTAAGATAGTTTACTGGCAGTTTTTAACATATTTAGAAATTAATTTAGTGACATTTTTGTCTGTTATGTAGGGCTCTTATGGGCCACAATTGGCACATAGATGGGCTACCATATTTTCTGTTTGGGTTATCTTATAGTAAACCCCTAAATACAAACATTACATGTAATCCACTAACTACACTACAATGTTAAAATTATTCAGTGAACAGAAACCAGTAGTTCATGTTTTAGTTCATTATGCAAGGTTTATTTGGAATAATTTGAAAATGACTTACTACATTTACAACTTTATAATACAAAAGTATCAAAAGTACAGTCTAAAATAATGTATTTCACAAACAAATAAAAGAAAAAGTGCAGCTCCTCACTCCTCTGTCATCGCTCTCCCAACAGCCCTTTGAAAAAAGACCAAACAAATGAATCAACCATTGTGCCACCTTTTGGGACCCCAGGTCAGACAAAAACAGATGGCGAAGAAACGACACACGCAAACTGCAAAATAATTCAGAATTAAGGTGAAGAATTAAGTGTGAAACCATCAGAAACCCTACCAAATCCTTCTGAAGGCATTACAAATTATTTGTAACAGTATTCTAAAGTATTACTATATTTGGTATCTTTTGTGCATTTGTTATTTAAATTAGCACTAAATAAAAAAGGGAAAAAACACAGACAGCTGAGTGAGGAGATGGATAAAGCTCCTCAGATCTAATTGCTCAGTGGAAACTAGTTGTTCTGTGACAACATAAACATTTATCAAAGATCTTTTTAAAATTAAACATTTGAGAATGGAAATATTTCACTCAATGTGCAGACTTTTAGAATAAAAGCTAAAAATGGTCCCTGTATGGCGCTTTTCTTTGATCACAAAATTGTGATCTTTTTTATTGCCTTTTTTCTCTGTATCCACAGGCTCTTGGTGCCTGTTAACACTAAATGGCATCATATTTGGTAAAATTGCAATTGTGCTGGCATTTTAAGATTTTGATTAGACTGAAGTCACATTGTGTTTAAGTGTCAAAATAACTATACAAATTATTTCAAGGGTGATATTTGTGTGCTATCTACCCAATCAACTTTTGGAATGGACTGTGTTTGCACTTGTCTTGACTGTGATTGAATTAGACCACTGAGTTGCCCATTTTCAACCCATGTACTCATTTCCCATTTTGCTGTGTGGGACCAAAGCGTTTTTTCACGCATTTTCAATGAGAGCGCCACATTTTTAGAACGCCTGGAGTGCACCGAGGCGCTGAGCGAGTATTTCATGCTCACGTGCTGAGCGCTCAGCGTTTTTTACTGGTCGCCGAGAGTTGAAGAATGTTCAACTTTGAGTAAAACGCAGCGCTCATCACTGTCACTTTTCACCCAGCCGTCCAATCACAGTGGAGGCGGGGCGGGACTAATACTGCAGACCAACCGCCACATTCTGCGTGTCGTCTTCAGATGACAACAAGCAATAATAACGGAACAAAATGATTTAAAACAAATGCCAGACCAAATACTTTACAATGGATCTGCAGTTTTATAATGAATACAGAAAAACTACCTGTGAAATTAGTAAGACTTCCGCTGATTTTCTGTATAACAAGCAAAGAGTCTCAACTGAAGAAAAAAAAAACGCTGCCTGCCAAAACGCTCTCAAGCTTTCACAGGGAGGCGTTTTCAGCAGAGCGCCTAGCGTTTTCTGCTGGCTAAAAACGCTTTGGTGGACACACTGGGGAGCCCAGCTGGGTTTGCCCATGTGGGACCTACTTAGATCACCCAAGTGGGCCCCAGATAAGATGCCCATTTTGAGCCCATGCCCACTCTGTACCCCTGTAGCCCATGTTTAATCCACGTGGGACCCAAATACACGTGTTGGCTGTGTATTATGTATTATTAATATACAAAAATGTATTAATATACAAAAACAAAATCTAGATTTTGTTTTACAATTTAAAACAATCAACCAAAAATGTTTAAAAAAATGTTAAAAAATAAAACGGAAAAATTAAGAAGTGTATATATACAGTATATATAAAAATTTTGCACGCCCAATTTTTCAGTTTTTGATTTTTTTTAAAAGTTTGAAATATCCAATTAATTTCGTTCCACTTCATGATAGTGTCCCACTTGTTGCTGATTCTTCACAAAAAATTACAGTTTCATATCATTATGCTTGAAGCCTGAAATGTGGCAAAAGGTCGCAAAGTTCAAGGGGCCGAATATTTTTGCAAGGCACTGTATAAACATATGAAATACTTAAAATGTAATAAATGTAATCAGTTGTTAAGGTTAGGATGTTACCAATATTTGTACAAAAACAAAACCAACTGCAAACAATAAAACTTTACAATTCTAAATATAGCCCAAATGTGGCCCACATGGGACCCTCAAATAAACAATAATGGGCAACCTAACTGGGCCCCACAACTTTATCCAAGATAGGGCCCACATTCCGCCCATCAA
The DNA here is from genome assembly GCF_024679245.1 of Pseudorasbora parva. Classification (NCBI taxonomy): domain Eukaryota; kingdom Metazoa; phylum Chordata; class Actinopteri; order Cypriniformes; family Gobionidae; genus Pseudorasbora; species Pseudorasbora parva. The sequence continues at coordinate 29,392,786 of NC_090185.1, forward strand.
ACTGCCCACCCTGAGCCCATGCCCAGATGACCCCCATGTAGCCCAGCTAAAACCCAAGTGGGGCCCACATGGACATGTTGGCTGGGTTTTGTGTGAATCAAATTTATGACTTTACTTTTGTTTGTAACGTGCTATTCAAGTTGATCCAAAGGAAATTAAATGAACTTGTTTTTGCTGTTTGTGCAGTTGTGGCTTCATCTGTGTGTTTGCGGTGCTGATAAACAAAGGTGAGCATTTGAACGACATATCTGAAAGATCAGTTCATGCCAATGAGTGTTAAAGTTACAGTTAATGTTTCTCTTGTTTCAGTGTCTCTGCAGGTCACGGTAGAGGCTGTTATTGGCGGTTCTGTTGTCCTGCCGTGTTCTCCTACTAGGCCTAAACATGATTTTAAACTTCAAGATGTGTTTTGGAGACACAATGGCAGCAAGATTGTGTATGATATCATTACCGGCAGTCATTCACAAGAGTGGCATGATCCACCATTTAAACACGGAATTGTAACTTTTCCAGAGGAGTATGAGCGAGGAAACTTCTCCATCAAACTCAAGAATCTCACTCACGCTGATGCAGGAGAATACATCTGCCACATCACACACTCATCTGAAAAACCTACTGTACGGCTGATCATCAACGGTATGTGACACTACTGGATTACGACATTAAGTTTTTAAGCAAAGTTCCCTTTATTGAGGGAATTCGCACTGCGTCGTCGAGTGACGACACTCTGGGGAACGCCCTTGGCGTGGCGTCTCTGAAGCATGAATGAAATCTTTCACCAATCTGATTGGTGCTACGTCATGACGTAGTAAGTGACAGCATATGCGAAAGCTATAAGAGGACGCCGTCACATAGTAAAGACAGCAATTGCTCTTCAGCGGAGGCGCTCTGTGTGAAAAGCATATTGTTTGTCTATTTATTGTTTGTCAGTCCCTTATATATATTGAAAGCAAGCATGGCAAGCGAGCAATTTAGACGGTGTGTGCACCCGTGCCCGAGCTTCATTACAGGCACGGAAACACACCAGCTATGTGTGCAGTGTCTCGGAGCACAGCACTCTCAGGCGGCTCTAAAGGGAGCGAGTGTGAGAAGCTGCCGCTCCGAGTGCTGTGTTCGCGGCTAGCCGTGTTCACCGAGACAGGCCAGGCTTGCGAGCCCCAGGGATCTGTTGAGGCAGCGCGGCGGCGTTCATGGGGCTCTCAACTGGATCTCGCGACAGGAGGCGCGAGATCCAGCCCCTCAGGCCCCTCTGAGGAGGGACCTGTTGTCTCAGGCAGGGGGCATGATCTTTCACCCCAGGCCCGAGCTGTGGGACCTCTGGGTCTGGCCCTTGAGGGGGCTCAGTACCTAGGGGATGGCCTGCCAGCCAATGTGGTGGAGACCATTCTCAGCTCTAGAGCTCCCTCTACCAGGAGACGGTACAACCTTAACCTTTTCCAACTGGTGTCGAGAACGGGAGGTGGACCTAGTCAACTGCGCTGTGGCCTCATTGCTGGAGTTCCTGCAGGACCGTTTCTCCGCCAGTCTAACCCCATCCACTCTGAAGGTTCCACTCATCTATAGATTCTGGACCATTGGGGAGGGACCACTTGGTTGTACGGTTCCTCTGTGGGGCTCAGAGTTTGAGGCCTGCGGCTCATTCCAGAGTCCCAGCCTGGGATCTGGCAGTGGTTCTTGAAGGGCTGGCTGAGGCCCCCTTTGAGCCACTGGAGTCGGCCAAGGCGAGAAACCTGACCCTTAAGGTGGCCTTTCTTCTCGCCATCATTTCTCTGAGGAGAGTGGGAGAGCGGGGCAAAGGCCATCTTACACCCAGGCCGGGCTACGTGCCCAAGGTTCCATCGGTGGGGATGAGGTCAGTGTTTCTTCAGGCTTTTCATCCTCCGCCTCATGCGATGACTGAGGAAGCTAGGCTGCACCTGCTCTGCCCGGTTAAGGCCTTGAGAATTTGAGAGGTCAGCACAGTGGAGGAGATCGGACCAGCTGTTGGTGTGTTTTGGCCCACCCAAGAAGGGGCTGCCTGCTGCAAAACAGACGATCAGTAATTGGATCGCCCAGGCCATAGCCACAGCTTATCGGGTGCAAAATTTGTCTTCACCCATGGCCGTGAGGGCTCACTCCACGAGGGGCTTGGCCTCCTTGGTGGCCCTCCTTTCGGGAGCTTTGCTTATCAAGATTTGCGAAGCGGTGGGTTGGGCCAACCCTCACACCTTCATAAGGTTTTATAAGCTGGATCTCCCGACCACGCGGGGGGCTAGGGGGCTCGAGTCCTAAGTGTGCCTGGGGGGGCCAGCTTCACACTAGGATGGGTGTGATGTGGTTTGGCATAGTGGGTATTCGTCCCCCAGAGTCTCGTCACTCAACGACGCAGTGCGAGATCCCTCGATAAAGGGAATGTCTCGGGTTATGTCTATTACCCTTGTTCCCTGAGAGGGAACGAGACACTGCGTCTCATCGCCACACCTTCCACGCAGAGCGCCCGCTTCATCACAAAGCTGTCTTTACTACGTGATGGCGTCCTCTTATAGCTTCCGCATATGCCGTCACTTACTATGTCATGACATAGCACCAATCAGATTGGTGACAGATTTCATTCATGCTTCAGAAACGTCACGCCGAGGGCGTTCCCCAGAGTTTCGTCACTCGACGACACAGTGTCTTGCTCCTTCTCAGGGAACAAGGGTTATAGACATAACCCAAGACGTTATTTGCTTTAAAGGGTCAGTTCACCCAAAAATGAAATAATTTACTCTCCCTCAAGTTGTTCCAAACCTGCATGAATTTCTTTCTTCTGCTTCTGCTACAACAACACTCTTACCTTACTTCCCTACTAACAAAACCAGGAGAGAATGAGAACAAAAGAAAAATGGCCCCCGTTTCCCTACTGCTGACAACATAGCAGGCAAATGACTTAAAAGCCGGACACACAGCTACCACATATTTAAGTTTGATTTTGGCTTTAAGCTTAACACATAAAAGCTGCACACTACATCAATGACACCAATTTAAGCTTAACACACAACAAGAGCAACACTCTGGGATTGGCAACATCACAGCCCTCTCATGCTCCTGGGAGAAGGAATCTCTGGTATTCTGGTAGGTCCCATCACCAGCACAGGAAATAGGGCAGAACACACATCAAAAACTACAACTGCTTGCAGGCCGTTAGGTCCATTGGCAATAACACAGACTACATCAATGAAAACACATACACTATAATTGTAAAACAAACACAAAAATCCAGGGATGCAACAATGATGTTGTAGACATTGTCAACAAAACACAGACATGTGGTGCAGTTTCACTCACTGCCTGCTGTTTAAACTCACCACTGGGAACAAAAAAACACACTTACAGAACTCCGATGCTGCTCCAGAAAAACAAACTGCATCCACTGTTTCCTTAATGCTGGGTTACCCTCACAACCAGAAATGTGACATTGTTGATTCGAGGTCTAAAAACGAAATGACAGCGCTGCCTACGGCTCCGTAACAAGAATGAAGCTGGTTGATGGCTGTGCCCTTGCTTTCTCTTCTGGTTGATGTGCACAGGCTCATCCGGGAAAAGTGCCCATACACAGAATTATGCCCGTTATGAACACATACAGGGCCATACTCCAAAAATCTTTCCAATCCTGAATCTTGGCACAGAAATACAATGTTAAAATGAAACTGGAGAACTGTTTTACCTCCTGTAAAGTGTTACTTCTTTGATCCTCCAATAAAAATATTTGACAAAAAAAGAAATACAATGTTTTTTTTGTGCCATGTTTAGAATGGGAATCCAACTTTTTAAAAGTGTAAATAAGTCAGAATTTATGAAATAGCCCCCTTAAAATCTAATTACGGCAAGAAATTGAATGTATTTGAAGTTTACTAGTGATGTTTCAGTCTGAATGCTGCTGTATATAAAATATAGACAGATCTGTTGTCTTTATTACAGTGAGGTAATGTTTTCTGTTAAACTTTTTGCAGAACCTACAGAAAAAGTAACCATATCCACTGAACAAGAAAACCAAGGAGAAACAGAACCAGACAGTGTGTGGACATCATCAACTTTGATCTGCATTTACATCGTATTAACTTTATTTATGTTATTTATTGGTATATGTTTAGGTTTAATTATAAAAAAGAAAAAGCCCTCAAGCAGCTGTAGTGCAGGTAGACATGACATGGGTTCAGACACTCATGAGGATGAACACATTATGAATCATAATGTATAAGCTGTTATTTATTCAATTATTTTTAGGAATGGGAGAGTTTAATGTTGTTAGTGATATTTGCACTGGTAAATCGATCACCTGTAACCATGGGATCAGTATGTATGCCTATTCCTGCATATAGGGAAAACAAGATCTTAAATATGTGATTAAAAAGTTTCATTTCTGACATAAAATGTAAATGATGGTATAAAAGATTAGAATTATGAGTGGAAAGTTGAAATTATGACATTAAAAAATTAAAAATTAAAATTTATTTAAAACCATTGATAACATAAAAAGTCAAAATTTAAAGTTCTAATTATTAAAAAGAAGTTGAAAGTGATGCACGTCACACTGTCAGATTCATGTGTGTAGAATAGAGCAAATCACAACTCATGTAATTACCAAAGCATATCCTTCTGGTGCTCTTCGTTTAGGGGTTACATTGGTTGTCTTCCCGGTCATAAGTGACCGGACACCTAAAAATTAAACTTCCTCCACCCCAGTAAAACCAATGCAATTTATTTTTCTTCTATATAATTTTTTTCTTTTTAATTTTGTATTTTGAGATGATTTGATGGTATTTTTTAATATTTATGCAATAATTATTGTCTATTTTTGCCATTTAAAATTATAAAATTATTTAAAAAAAATATTTTTTTATTTTTCATTTTATTTATTGCAGTATTTTAGGTTAAAATAGAGACTAGTCCTTAAAAAAAAAATAGTTGAAGACAGATTAGCGCCCTATTTTGGAATTATTTAAGAAATTATGCAACCATGGGTGTAATCCACTAGAGGTCTCTATGGAGGGGCTTGTGAATTCCCAAGTTCACTTTTCAACACTTTCAATAACATTTTTTTAGCTGGATTTGAATATATAGTTAAAAAATATCAAATACTATTTTTATATAATTTTTTTTTTTTAGAAATGGTGATTTTTTTTTCCTGTGAATTTGTGTTTTTGGAGATTTCCCATTCATTTACAATGGTGGTCATTTTTGACCGAAGAGGCAAGTGGGAGTATTTTTTTTTACAACCACTTAGCATGTTCGAATCATGCCCTGAATTTTTTTGTGTGTTTACATACCTAATGTTAGAAAAGTCACCAAGTTTCATATCATTCTGACGAAGATGTGATTTTACTAATTCAAAATGTAGTTCATAGGTTTCATTTTTTCATGGGTGTGTGTGTGTATAAGTGTGCGTGTGTATGTGAGTGGATGTGTCAATATCACACTCCTGATGTTTTAGAGTGTCATCCCTATACTGCTGTGTACTTTTTTTCAGCATTCTGGCTGATTTGTAGATTGTACACACAAATATTCTGCAAATATTTGTTTTTTTGCCGATTTCCCATTCATTTCCTATGGTCGGTCATTTATGACCGAAGACAATGAATGTTACTTTTTTTTTAATGACCAATTACCATGCTCGAATCATGACCCCAATTTTTCTGTGTGTTTACATACCTAATGCTAAAAAAGTCACCAAGTTTCATATCATTCCGATGAAGCTGGGATTTTTTTAAATTTTAAAACAGAAAATGTTGCAGTCAGAAATGACCGAAGAGCACCAGAGGGATATGTTCCTCCACATGTATTTTAACTGCTTAAGTTAACTGCCAAAAGTTACATATTCTAGATTTGACTGTTTATGACTATTTTTATATTTTGTACCCTTTATGAATCATTTTTTTAATGATTATACACATTCTTAGTGTGTATAAAGTGTGCTATAAATAACCTTGCCTTGTCTTTCTACTTTGTATGTTTAATTTTTTTTTTTTTTATGCAAAAAGACACTTTTGTGCTGTTTTATTCTTGCATTATGCACTGCATTCTTATTAACAGAATGAGATCTTGATAAATGTTTGTCTTAAAGTTACAAGACAAAGAGTCTGTTGATATGTTGCTCCCTTAAAAAAATATGTTCCTGGTAAATATTTATCTTGAAAAAAAAATATTTAAGTGTTTAAAATGTAGAAAAACAAGGAGCATTGATTCACTTTATTTGTGTGATCTCATTATGTTCAAGATCCAATAAATGTCATTAAATAAAATCTGTCAAAGTTTGGATTTGTTGTCTTATACTTTTTACAAAATCCAAATATTTTACATTTATTCATTTGTTTGACGCTTTTGTCCAAAGTATGGAAGCAGAAATGTGGTTATGAGTTGAATTTGGTTTGCACATTTAGGCCACATACACACGAAGAGAGGCTTTCCCTATCCAATCTTTTTTTTTTTTTTTTAAACAAATCTGTAAACCCGGCATCACCGCAAGAAACATCTGCAAACACACAAAACCACTGAAACTTACTCAAAGAAACCACTGAAACTTGGTTCACACTCGATTAAAACGAACCCTGATGCAACTGCTCGGTTACTGCAGTTCATTTGAACAAATGTGAACGCTGCCATCTGAACCCTGGTGCGCACCAAACAAGCGGACTGAGACCGCAAAAAAAGATGGGTCTCGGTCCACTTCCAAACAAGCTCTGGTCCGGTTCGATTGATATATGAACGCAACACAGACCAAAGACATGTAAACAAACCAAAAAACAGACGTAATGTCACAAGATGCGATGCGGAAAGATCGGTATATCCAAAATGAATAACGTTAACGTTAGAGGCCAAACATAGAGCAACGAGGAAGTGCCTCATCAATATTTGGTCCGACGAGCATGTTTCGAAAATGGTAGAAAAAAACGAACAAAAAGCATACCTGGTTCTTCTCATCAAAGGACCTGTGTTGCCCATTTGATGGTACAGATGGCAGAACTGGCCGTCTCTTTTCTGCATACAGCGGAGGATTCTTGGTGCTGTTTTTAATTTTTTGAACATTTTATGAGCTCTTCATGAGTTCTTAGCGGGTTAAAATAATGCCATATGTACACGCATAAAATAATGGCGTTTAATCCAGCACACAGCATTGTTTTGAATGTTCGGTAAGCAAGCTCCTACGTCATATAAACCGACCAATCAGGTTGTGTCCCTATGCCTTTGGTTCAGTAACTCTAGGGTCGCTGTTAAAAATGCCAGTGTGAAAGCTAAGCGGACCAGGGGACTGTTCCATAAACCAAGATTAGAGTATAAGCCAGGCTTATTTCGGTTAGTCAGGCTTATTTTTGGTAGATTCGGTTTCATAAATCAAACTTAAAAAAGTTCAAACTCAATTACCCTGGCAACTTATGCTGCCAAATTAACCTGGTCCGGGGCAGGCTAACTGTCAGGCTAAGTCTGAGTTCAGGCTTAACGAGCATACCATTTATGACACCTGCTGGTATTTCGATGTCATTTTATTTTACTTAACCACTATCAATAAAAATAAAAATTGAATTAAATGAATAAATAAATAAGAAAGAGGTCAGACCCTTTGGCTTTTAATGACAGCTACCTGTATGTGCGATATAGGTTCTCAAGAGATGGGATTGCATATATTTGTAGATTACTAAGCCCATACATTGCAAATAATACACGCCGCAACAGAGCGCTCACAGTCCCACAGACGGTGTGCATTGCACTTCGCTTTTTTGCCAGTGGAACATTTTTGTACACAGTTGGAGATGCAGAGAATATCAGCAAAGCATCAGTTTGCCGCTCTGTACCAACTGTGTACCTTTCTTTAAAAAGATTACTTAATGTGTTCATCACATTCCCTGGCCACAAAGCTTTTCGGACCATTAAACATGCCTTTTATGGAATAGCTGGTAAGTTCAAATAACTATAAAACATGGAAATATTTCTTGACTGTTGATTTTACATGGGACATTTAAAACAAACAAATAATTTTCCTAGGTTTCCCAAATGTTATCGGTGCTTTGGACTGCACCCATGTGCGTATTAAGTGTCCATCTGGTCCACATGAAGCAGACTTTGTGAATAGGAAATCAGTACACAGCATCAATGTACAGGTACGGTCCCACTGAGATGATATTGAAGGCTATGCTCTAGCACTGAGTGTTCTGTACTAAGTTGGGCACCAGTGTTTAGTTCATTGCAATTAAAATGTAGTGACCTACAGGTTTAATTTCTTTTAGATGATTAGTGATGCAGATTGCATAATCACAAATGTAGAGGCCAAATGGCCAGGCTCTGTGCATGACTCCAGAATCTTTAGAGCCTCATCTCTCTACCAGCAACTAGCAAGAGGTATGCTAGTCTTAAAAAAAAAAAAAAAAGATTTATATATATATATATATATATTCATTCTGTCTATGCAGGAGTATTCTCAGGAGTTTTGCTAGGAGACAAGGGATACCCATGCCTGCCTTACCTCTTGACTCCATATAAGGAGCCCCAGACAGAGGCACAGCACCACTACAACATTGTCCATGCACGCACAAGAGGTCGTATAGAGATGGCATTTGGGCTGATAAAGTCAAGGTTTCAGTGCCTGAAGCACCACAGAGTGACTCCACCTAGGGCATGTGACATTGTAGTTGCTTGCGTAGTGCTCCATACCATCACTTGTCTGAGGAGAGAGAGGCAACCAAGGATTGTTGAAGAGGAAGACTGGGGCAATGAAGCAGTATTGGAAGAAAATGAAACAGGCAGACTTATAGGAGACACATATGCAAATAATTATTGTGCTTAATATGGTCTAAACCATGTGTAGCCTTTAATTTTCCAATGGCCCCTCAACTTTCTCCCTAGTTGAACAAACACACACAGAAGTCAAAGTATTTAATGTGTTTTGTCTTTATACAGAGTGAATCTGCCTGTTAGGGGTGAAAACATACAAATAAATGTTGTGGAAAGTGATCAAAAAGGTAATGTTTTTTTTTTCTTTTCCTTTTTAAAAAAATGGTAGTTCTACTTGCATTTTTCTGTAGCTGTTGAATTTCCAGCTCCAACTTCCTCATTTTCAGTTTTTTATACTGGATGTCCATATCAGTCGCTTCTATTTGTTTAAGGAGGTAATGTTTATACACTCCTTTTATGTTTTCTGGGTTCTGTAGCAACATAGATTTAAGTTATTTCATTGAATACGCTTGTCACATTGTTTTCATTTCTTAATAAACTCACTTTGTCACATGTGGTCCCAGACTGAGAAGGCTCTAGAACAGTGTCAGCATCCTGAAAACACATTATGATAATTTTATCACACAAGTACACTTTTTAATATTCAATACAGTAACGCATTGGAACCTGTGACTACCTCAGGCCTCCTTGAACATACAGACACAGTCTCCTCATCCTCCTCAACTGATGGGCCTTCTCCCTGTGACCACTGATTAAACTCAGTTAAACCCATTAGCTTACATGACTGACTAAAAAGGTCTCATACTCACAGGCAACATGTTGTCTGGTGGTTCCTAAAGCATACAGAATCTTGATAGAAATATATATATTTTTTGTTATCAAAATGCACCATTACAATAGCACAAGTACCTCTACGTGACATTACTGCTATGATGTACTTAGACTTAGAATGCCTAAGGAAAAAGGAAATCAGTTAGCCAGGAAGCTGCAGGAGTGAAGCTGGCTGGTGGTGGCCCTCCCCCAGTGCCAGCAACCTCAGTCTTCTTTTTGGTCTCTGCAATTAAAAAAATAAAAACATAAAAAATAAATATAAAAAAAAAAACCTGATTGGTTGTAACTTCAAGCTGGCATTGATTACATATGTACATACCATTAGATTTACTTACCATTCTGAACTATATTTTTATATTTTATTTTCACCTGCTGCCAGGTTCTTTTTCCTTCACTTAAATTGCTGCTGCGTGAAAGCAATTAACGTTACTGTTATTCACACACAAACTTTGCAATGTATTCCGCAGACCGCAGTGACTGTAATGACTTTAAAAATAATATGAATGAACCGTCTTGTTTAATCTTAAAGTTCTGCTAGTCAGACTCAGAGAGATTATGGCAAATAAATAATGGTAACGCAAGCGGCCATGGCACTAAACGAGCAATAGTTATTAGTTCAAAAGGGCAAACAGTCAAAGTTATTATGCGAATTAACTCATAAATCCGTCACTGTGAAATAAAATTGACTTTTACAGCTGAAATGAGTGAATTAAGCATGCTTGGAACAATTAATGAGGAATATTGTAATACATCACAATCAAGGTACAAGGGAGACAACGGCTATATCGTTAGGTAGGCTGACTGAGACAAAGTTATTTTTCGCAGCTTGTTCATTAACAATCGGGTCCAGTCGCGTCTGTCTTCCCGGCGGGTTCGGTTCCAGCGATCAAATAATAGACGGGTCCATGTCGGTTCCGGGTAATATATTTTTGGCATTTTTCGGATCTGCACGGGTCCGGGTCCAGTTTTTGAAATAATAGACGGGTCCGGGTCGGGTCTGTGTTGAACATTGCGGGTCTCTTCGGGTTCGGGTGCGAATTTTTGGACCCGTGAAGACCTCTAGACTACACCTCTGCCTTTCCCTGTTTATACCTGTTGTTGGTGATTGACCTCTGCCTGTTGGTTTACCTTATTGCTTTGGTAAATAAAGCTGCATATGGATCCTCAACCTGTGGACTCATCATTACAGTAAACGTCGCCTGAACCAGATCTAGCAGCTTTCTATCAGTATTCTACTGAGGTTTCAGCGCAGGCCAATGTCCTCGCGGCCCATCAGCATCAACTGGCGCGTCTGACTACACTAATAGAGGAATTAGTCAAGACCTTGCAAGACCTCCGCCTCTCCGCCCCTGAAGCGCGGCCAGCGCCAATTACTCCTGAGCCCACACCTACCACTCTCTCTACCCCAGCGGCTAGCCCTCGCCTAGCTTTCCCTGAGAAGTTTGGTGGATCTCCAGCTAAGTGTAAGGGCTTTTTACTTCAATGCTCTCTGTTTGTATCACAACAGCCCATGTTATACCCCACTGAAGAGAGCCGCATATCATTCGTCTGTTCTCTTTTAACGGGCCAGGCTTTGGATTGGGCTTCAGCAGTCTAGAGGGATGGTCAACGGCCACCTTCTCAACCTTTAACAGTTTCCTGCAAAGATTTCGAGAGGTTTTCCAACATCCTGACGGCAGTAAGGAGGCAGGGGAACAATTGTTAGCTCTCCTCCAGGGTAGAAGAACAGCTGCAGAGTTTTCTTTAACCTTTCGCACACTCGCAGCACAAACTGGCTGGTTTGAATGACACACTAAAGGTGCTCTTCAGAAAGGGCTTGAATATGGAGCTTCAATCTGAACTGGCATGCAGGGACAAAGGAAGGGACCTGGATCAGTTTATTGATTTGACTATTTGTCTCGATAATTTAAATCGCAGCAGACGCCCAAACAGGGAAGGCTCTACACTCCAATCTGCTTACGCAACCTCCCCTGAACCCGAACCCATGCAGATCGGGGTCACTCATCTCTCACCTGAGGAGAGGGAGCACCGCATTCGTCAAAGACTCTGCATCTACTGTGGTCTGTCTGGTCATATGAGAGCCTCATGTCCCACTCGCCCTGACCGAACTAACTCCTCTGCGGTGAGTTCACCTTCTCATATTCATGGTAAAGTCGAGGTACCAGTAGTATTAACCACGAATGAGACCTCTATAACCACTAGGGCAATAATTGACTCTGGTTCCGTTGCTAATCTGATTGACGCTGATTTTGCTGTATCCCACAACATCCCTCTAATCCCATGTGACTTTGTGTTGGCAGTGGCAGCGCTAGACAGATGCCCTCTAGGAACGGGTCAGATCCGACACACTACAGGTGACATTTCTCTCCAGATTGGAGCTTTACATACTGAGACTATTCGGTTACTTCTCATCAAATCATCACAGAATCCAGTTATCCTAGGTTTTCCCTGGCTGCAGCTGCATAACCCTCATATTTCATGGCCCGAGAGGCAAATCGTTCACTGGTCTGACTTCTGTCACAAGAATTAAATGCTGCCCATCTCCGCTATTCACCCCACACCTGCCAATCTTCCCGCTACCATTACTAACCTTCCCCCAGAATATTGTGACTTGTCAGAGGTTTTCAGCAAGGTCAGGGCCACTCAACTACCTCTGCATCGCCCTAGTGACTGCGCCATAGAACTACTAACAGGAGCAACGCCCCCTAAAGGCAGAATTTTGGGTCGCTATCCCAACCTGAATCTGAAGCCATGAGAACCTATATTGAGGAGGAACTGGCCAAGGGGTTCATCCGCCCTTCCACTTTTCCAGCATCAGCAGGTTTTTTCTTCGTGAAAAAGAAGGATGGAGGTTTACATCCCTGTATTGACTATCGGGGTCTTAATGAAGTAACCATCAAGTTCCCTTATCCATTGCCTCTGGTCCCTGCAGCTTTGGAACAGCTACGTACAGCCAAGTATTTTACCAAGCTCGATTTACACAGCGCCTACAACCTGATTCGCATTTGTGAGGGGGACGAATGGAAGACTGCGTTCTCTACTAAAACGGGCACTACGAATACTTGGTAATGCATTTCGGGCTGGTCAACAGTCCCTCTGTGTTAAAGGCCTTCATCAACAATGTATTCTGAGACATGCTTAATCGTTGGGTCATCGTCGATGACATCCTAATATTCTACAACTCTCTTGAAGACCATGTCAAACATGTGCGCTCCGTGTTGCAATGATTAATCCAGCATCAACTTTATGCCAAGGAAGAGAAATGTGAATTCAATCAGACTTCGATCTCATTTTTGGGGTATGTCATTAGCCCAGGAGGAGTCACCATGGACGATTCCAAGGTTCAAGCAGTCCTTAACTGGCCCCAACCTGCGACAGTAAAGGAGCTTCAGTGCTTCCTTGGCTTTGCCAATTTCTACCGACGTTTTATTAGGAACTTTAGTACCATTGCAGCTTCACTGACATCAATGCTTAAGAAAGGGGGAGGTCGACTTCTATGGGCCACGACAGCTACCAATGCCTTCTGTCAACTCAAAGCTTGCTTCACTACGGCCCCCATACTGCGCCACCCTGACCCCAAACAGGAGTTTTTTGTGGAGGTTGATTCATCCAGCACGGAACAGTTCTGTCACAAAGACATGGTAATCCACCAAAACTATACCCCTGTGCATATTATTCCCGTAAGCTCAACTCCGCTGAACAGAACTTTGATGTGGGAAACCGAGAGCTGTTAGCTATGAAAGCAGCTTTTGAGGAGTGGCCTCATTGGCTCGAGGGAGCTAGGCATCCTTTTCTGGTCCTGACAGATCATCGTAACCTTGAATATCTCCGATCCGCTAAACGTCTCAGCCCAAGGCAGGCTCGGTGGGCACTGTTTTTCACCCGATTTAACTTCACTGTAACATATCGGCCCGGTTCCAAGAATACTACGGCAGATGCTCTATCCAGGCAGCATGAATCTTCAGTGGCTCCCCAGCCTCCTGAACCCATTATTCCGCCAACCCTGGTTCTTGCTCCAAATCAATGGGACATTATGACCGAAATTGCTGAGGTGCAGGGCACTACTCCACCACCCCCAGAGTGTCCCCAAGATCAGACTTTTGTACCAGCCCGTTTACGCAAGAAAGTAATTCAATTGGTTCATTCGTAACCCAGTTTAGGACACCCAGGAACCAATGCCACCATCCAGCTCCTCAATAACAGGTTCTGGTGGCCATCAACGCAATCTGACACTATAGCCTTCATTCAAAGCTGCTCCACTTGCCAAATGTCCAAATCCTCTCATATGAATCCAGCAGGCTTACTCCAGAACTCCCTGCAGAAGACAACTGGCCGCAACGAAGTGAGAGAGTGTGGAACGAGACGCATGTGCATTTGCAGAGAGCAGTAAGACGAATGAAGGAGGGAGCGGATCGTTCACGTCGCGTTAATCCGGATTACAACCCTGGACAATGGGTTTGGCTCTCCACCAAGGATCTGCGACTTCGAGTACCTAGTGGGGGCTCTGTCATAAATCAAGCCTCTGTGGCTCCCTGACTCACCAGCCATCATTGTTTACACCGGAGTACCATTAGTCTCATCACCTCAGTCTATATAAACTAGGTTCACTCTGCTATTCACTGCGAAGTTTTGTTTTGCTACTGCTGACAACTCTGAGCGTGTTTCTGGTTTCTCCCGTGTACGACTCTGGACTGAATTTCTGGTTTTGATCCCTTGCTGCCTGCCTTTTGACCTGTGCTTTGCTCTACTAGATTCCGCTGACTTGGTTTGCTGCCTGCCTCGAACCCCTGCCTGTCCAGTGACTACGCCTCTGCCTTGCCCTGTTTATTCCTGTTGTTGGTGATTGACCTCTGCCTGTTGGTTTACCTTATTGCTTGTTAAATAAAGCTGCATATGGATCCTCAACCTGTGGACTCATCATTACACATACAAAAATTGAAGTTTCACAAACTAATTTCGGGAGAATCACGCGCAGACAATTAAATCTAATTAAACACAGGTGGAGCAGGCTCAGATAATTAACCCAATTGGAACACAAGAGGAGCACATTAAACTAATCAGTTAATCAATGATAGGAGGTGTATATAGACAGCCGATTTACCTTCCTGTCATTGACAGTTTCTCAGCATTGTGGTTTTGACCGGCTGCTATGATGTCCGAACTCCAAGATTCTCCTATCAGTGATACCAGCTATCCCTGGGACTCTCCGCTGCAATCTGCCAGGCCCAGGCCTACTCCTCCGCCGCCGGACATTGCACCTGAATCCCAGGCTTCTCAGCGTGGTCGCCGGCCTACTCGACTAACCCCACGCTCACCAAGACGCCGAGGCCAGCCCTCGCCTCCACCAGCGAGATGGCCAACTTCCTCCCCGGCGTCTTCTTACAGCTCGGCTGTCCCGACGATCCCAGCCATCGGGAAGTGGACGGTGGCAGGCCTAAGGCAAGCGCTGGCAAGCTCTGAAGTGCAGTTTTCGCGGAAGCTAACGAAAGCAGAACTGTACAACCTCTATGTCAGCTTGCAGCCAGTCAGCCGCTCCAAAAAATCAACTCCCGCTCCCAAAACAGTCAACAGGCATAACCGAGCACGCAGGGCTCCGGAATCGCCTCCCTCGACACCTTCTCCTCGACCCCACAAGATCCAACTTGATTCAAACGATGAGCCCTAACAACAGGCCATCAGCAAGCCTAGGACGTGCCCCCGACTTCACGGCAACAAGGCCCCACCCCCTTCCAAACGAGGGCCTACCTCACACCGTGGCTTCTCCCGCTGCAGCGGTACTGGTTGCTGGGTCCACCGGCCCACCTCCAGCCTCTCATTTTGTTCCTCCTACAGCTACTAACCCTTTCAGTGGCCTCCAGCTCCCTATGCAGATGCTAGCACGAGCTCGCTAGCAGCTCAAGCGCAAGGTTACCATCAGTCCAAGCCACCTTTCGCTAACTCTTCTTCTTCCTTCCAGTGGCCTACAGCATCAGCAAACACAATACCGCCCCTACCGACAGCGCAAGCATATAATCCCCAAATGCATTCTTCTCTTCCTCATGCTCTCAATAACTTTTCTCTCCAAGCTCCAGAAACAGTCCAGGCTCTTCAATCTTGTAACCCCCTTCTGCAGACTAAATCCTCATTCTCTCTCCTCACAGCAACACAGATGCCCGTCCCAGCAAACGCTGTCCTTCGGGGGAAGTAATTTTTATACATATCACAAACATTTTTCAGCGAAGTGTGCCGTCCGGCTCGCCCAGTGGAATCAGTGCGCTTACTGGGGCGCTCTTGACACTGATCTCCACAGCAGGGTGTTCCTAGGCTGCAGGAATATCTCGTGCGCAGTTTGCAGGTCAGTGGCACATTCCACAACGTCATGCCCCCAGATTAACCCCCCCGCCCAGATACAACACAAACGAAATCAACCAGTTATGTGCCACGACCTGCAACCACCTCAGCGAATCAAGATTCCAAAAGAAATCCCCCTCGTTTCGCAGATAATCAAACATGCAACTATTTCAACATACGGAAATACCTCAGACAACATTGCAGATACCTGCACATCTGCAATTTCTGTGGTGGAGCACATGCTCAACATGTAAATTTTAATTTTTAATTTTTTAATGTCATAATTTCAACTTTCCACTCATAATTCTGATCTTTTATACCATCATTTACATTTTATGTCAGAAATGAAACTTTTTAATCACATATTTAAGATCTTGTTTTCCCTGTATGCAGGAATAGGCATACATACTGATCCCATGGTTACAGGTGATCGATTTACCAGTGCAAATATCACTAACAACATTAAACTCTCCCATTCCTAAAAATAATTGAATAAATAACAGCTTATACATTATGATTCATAATGTGTTCATCCTCATGAGTGTCTGAACCCATGTCATGTCTACCTGCACTACAGCTGCTTGAGGGCTTTTTCTTTTTTATAATTTAAACCTAAACATATACCAATAAATAAAGTTAATACGATATATATATATATATATATATATATATATATATATATATATATATATATATATATATATATATATATACAGTCTTGTTCAAAATAATAGCAGTACAATGTGACTAACCAGAATAATCAAGGTTTTTAGTATATTTTTTATTGCTACGTGGCAAACAAGTTACCAGTAGGTTCAGTAGATTGTCAGAAAACAAATGAGACCCAGCATTCATGATATGCACGCTCTTAAGGCTGTGCAATTGGGCAATTAGTTGAAAGGGGTGTGTTCAAAAAAATAGCAGTGTCTACCTTTGACTGTACAAACTCAAAACTATTTTGTACAAACATTTTTTTTTTTCTGGGATTTAGCAATCCTGTGAATCACGAAACTAATATTTATTTGTATGACCACAGTTTTTTAAAACTGCTTGACATCTGTGTGGCATGGAGTCAACCAACTTGTGGCACCTCTCAGCTGTTATTCCACTCCATGATTCTTTAACAACATTCCACAATTCATTCACATTTCTTGGTTTTGCTTCAGAAACAGCATTTTTGATATCACCCCACAAGTTCTCAATTGGATTAAGGTCTGGAGATTGGGCTGGCCACTCCATAACATTAATTTTGTTGGTTTGGAACCAAGACTTTGCCTGTTTACTAGTGTGTTTTGGGTCATTGTCTTGTTGAAACAACCATTTCAAGGGCATGTCCTCTTCAGCATAGGGCAACATGACCTCTTCAAGTATTTTAACATATGCAAACTGATCCATGATCCCTGGTATGCGATAAATAGGCCCAACACCATAGTAGGAGAAACATGCCCATATCATGATGCTTGCACCTCCATGCTTCACTGTCTTCACTGTGTACTGTGGCTTGAATTCAGAGTTTGGGGGTCGTCTCACAAACTGCCTGTGGCCCTTGGACCCAAAAAGAACAATTTTACTCTCATCAGTCCACAAAATGTTCCTTCATTTCTCTTTAGGCCAGTTGATGTGTTCTTTGGCAAATTGTAACCTCTTCTGCACATGCCTTTTTTTAACAGAAGGCCTTTGCGGGGGATTCTTGAAAATAGATTAGCTTCACATAGACGTCTTCTAACTGTCACAGTACTTACAGGTAACTCCAGACTGTCTTTGATCATCCTGGAGGTGATCATTGGCTGAGCCTTTGCCATTCTGGTTATTCTTCTATCCATTTTGATGGTTGTCTTCCGTTTTCTTCCACGTCTCTCTGGTTTTGCTCTCCATTTTAAGGCATTGGAGATCATTTTAGCTGAACAGCCTATCATTTTTTGCACCTCTTTATAGGTTTTCCCCTCTCTAATCAACTTTTTAATCAAAGTACGCTGTTCTTCTGAACAATGTCTTGAACGACCCATTTTCCTCAGCTTTCAAACGCATGTTCAACAAGTGTTGGCTTCATCCTTAAATAGGGGCCACCTGATTCACACCTGTTTCTTCACAAAATTGATGACCTCAGTGATTGAATGCCACACTGCTATTTTTTTGAACACACCCCTTTCAACTAATTAAACTAATTGCCCAATTGCACAGCCTTAAGAGCGTGCATATCATGAATGCTGGGTCTCATTTGTTTTCTGAGAATCTACTGAACCTACTGGTAACTTGTTTGCCACGTAGCAATAAAAAAAATATACGAAAAACCTTGATTATTCTGGTTAGTCACATTGTACTGCTATTATTTTGAACAATACTGTATGCCCAGTGTACAAATCTATCAATAAAAAATCAAAATAGTACTTATCGACTCCCGTGAAAATTTCTCGCCTCGCCGTTGAATTAGAGCACCACCCGGACGCCAATTTCAGAATATATTTACTGACCGGGCTCGAACATGGCTTCATACCCGGTACCGAAAGCCCGCCTTCCCAGAACTTGATTTGTAAAAATCTACAATCTGCTCTCGCAGAAACCGAAGTCGTAGATGACTTGATTAAAAAAGAAGTCCACTCAGGATTCATGATTGGTCCTTTCGACGTTCCTCCTTTCGAAAATTTTCGTATTAGCCCCATTGGAGTGGCCACGAGAAAATTTTCAGGTAAAAAAACGCCTCATAATCGATCTCTCAGCTCCGCATAATTCTCCGTTTCCTAGCATAAACAGCTTGATCTCTCTTGACGAATTTTCTCTCAAATACCACGACATAGAGTACGCGATCGAATCAATTAAAACCGCAGGACGAGGCGCTTGGCTCGCTAAAATCGACATCGCTTCTGCTTTCAAAGTGATGCCTATTCATCCAGACTTCTAGCATCTATTTCGTACCCCATCAACGGGGTTCGTTGGCATAAAAAATTCTATTTCGCGGTATGGCTAACATTTGGATGCAAAAGCAGCCCCAAGATTTTTGACATGCTATCAGAAGCCATCTGTTGGATCCTGTCGAACAATTATGGCATCCCTCACCTCATCCACCTGCTAGATGATTTTCTTATTATCTCGCCACCCGACGCAATCCCAGACGCACACATTCTCACCGTTCAAAAAGTTTTTTCCGAACTCGGAATCCCCATCGCGCAGGAAAAAACCATGGGTCCTGCCACTTGCATCGAGTTTCTTGGCATTAATTTAGATTCTGTAAATTTCCAAGCTTCACTACCAAAAGAAAAAAATCGATAGGATAATTCTCGTCTCGTCAACTTTTTTAGAAAACTCCCACAGTTCCAAATGTGAATTCCTATCACTGCTTGGTCATCTAAACTTCGCAATGCGCATCATTCCGCAAGGCCGCCCTTTCATCTCGCATCTCCTCTCACTTGCATCTTCGGTTCACGCGCTGGAGGACCAAATTCAAATAAACACGGCTTGTCGCGACGAACTTAAGCTATGGATAACATTCCTAAACCAATGGAACGGCCTGTCTTTTTTCTATAACAATCTCATTTCTTCCCCTGTTGACATCCAACTTTTCACAGATGCAGCCCCTTCAATCGGCTTTGGGGGATTTCATCAAGGACGCTGGTTTGCATCTCCATGGCCACCGCAGCTGCAGGACATGCTGCAGTCCCCAGCACTGTACGAGCTTTACCCTCTCGTAGTCGCAGCTTTCCTGTGGGGGAAAGAATGGACGGCTCGTAGCATATTAGTGCATTGTGACAACGAAGCAACAGTCCAGTGCATTAATAAAGGCCGCTCTCATTCACCTGCTCTTATGCCTTTTCTAAGACGTCTCACCTGGATCTCAGCTTGCGATCAATTTATCATTACTGCAAAACATGTCCCAGGGTCTGAAAACTTGATTGCTGACTATCTGTCTCGTTTTTTGTTTCAGAAATTCAGGACATTGGCTCCAGAAGCGGATCTTTTCCCAACTCCAGTTCCTCATTATTCAAAACTGATATTTCAATAAACCACCCACTAAAACCCCTTCTCGACGCATCGCTCAACAGTATCCTTCAAGCAGTTTCCCCCAGAATAATCCAATCCTATGTGACAGCTTGGAGATGTTTCAAGTCTTTGCACTCCTCATATAGCTTACAGTTCCCCGATTTTTCTCTCCTCTCAATCACCTCTTTTGTCTCCTATCTCAATAATATTAAGACCTTTCAAGTGGGGTCCATCAAAGGCTACCTGAGCGGTATTCAATTCTTCCACAAATTTATTTATGGCACTCCATCTCCAGAGATAAATAACTCCCAAACCTCCCTATTAATCAAAGGTATTCAGCGATCCCAGCCCGATCCCAGGCTGGTCCGCCGATGCCATGAGCGGCTCCCTTCAAAAGCAACTATGCGTATTTGGGGGGTCTCGGTGGCTGTCCTTGTCTCTTTGCTTTTTTGGGGGGATACTCTGGGTTCGGGCAAATTTTCCGAGCCCCGGAGCCCTCCCCGGACAGCACGCCAAATACGCATAATCTTTACTCTATTTAAAGGGTTACTTCAGCGATTAGCATATGGCTTTGTATCAGTAGAAACCCTGGAGAATATTCAAATTATTGTGCTTTCCCCTCTCATATCTCCCTGAGACGAGAGATTTATGCATTTTATTTCTGGAAAAATTCCTCCTATGATGCAAAATGACGATTTTTGCATCATAGGAGGAATGTTTGCCCAGAGGCTAAAGACTACAGCCAGCAGAGGGAGCCATTTCCGCATTTTTTGAATCCAGCATTGGGGGATGGGAGATTACACTCAGCTTGCAGGGAGAGCTCAGCTTGCAGACAGGATCATTTAAACGGAGCTATGGTGAGCAATGTAAGTCTTTTAACTTCTCAAATTCATTTCTATGAAAGCTTGCAAAGGCATAAACTGAAACGCGTGCCAGACTGAACTCCTGTGTGAATATATGCCGCGAATGTAGTCGCGATTAACTCAGCTGATGAACAGACACTTCAGTTTTTAATTGTAGTGTCTCTAACTCAGTCACAGTAATGAAGTTGTTGGCGTTGGGAATGGCCTCACAGGGCAGCGAAGCATTCTGGGAATTGTAGTCTTTCATCCCCATGGGACAAAAAAACATTTTCTGTCTTTTCTCAGTCTAGAAGACACCAAATTCAAAAATAATTTCACATTTCTACTACATTGATGACCCAGTTTAAATACAGATTCATCTTCCCAGCGCTGAAGTACCCCTTTAATTGATGTAAGTGTGAACTCGTGAATTGAAGTTTCACAAACTAATTTCGGGAGAATCACGCGCAGACAATTAAATCTAATTAAACACAGGTGGAGCAGGCTCAGATAATTAACCCAATTGGAACACAAGAGGAGCACATTAAACTAATCAGTTAATCAATGATAGGAGGTGTATATAGACAGCCGATTTACCTTCCTGTCATTGACAGTTTCTCAGCATCCCACCACCACCCCTTCTCCGCAATTACTCAAATCAACTGCATAAATATCAAAACAAATCACAAATTGCAATCTAGTTCTAAACTATCCATGTTGGGGGGGGATACTCTGGGTTCGGGCAAATTTTCCGAGCCCGGAGCCCTCCCCGGACAGCACGCCAAATACGCATAATCTTTACTCTATTTAATTGATGTAAGTGTGAACTCGTGAATCAATGCAAAGACGCAAATTTGCACTGGGAGACGCCCCCCAAAAAAAGTTATCCCACAAATAAACTAGAACAAGAAAAGCGATGCAAATATTTTCTTCGTTTTTGGTGTGCACTATTAATAAGGCTCATGAAAGTATAGGTTTGGACACGATCGACCCGGGTTCAAATCTGCCTTTTGCCGAGCTCGCTCTTCTCGTTTTTTCAATCATAAATCACATCGGAAAGGCATTTACTTTCAATAAATATTAAGAACATTTTCTAAAAGTGGAAATAAAGTGCCTAACGACATGTTTAATTATAATAATACAAATATCTATTGGGTAGGGATAGGTGTAGCGAGGGCTTTTTGTAATGGTCCCATTAAGGCAGTATCCAGAGAAGCAGAGAAGATGGGAGGCTCTTTGTTCACCAAATCAAGTCATCTGAGAAATGATTGAACAATTAGACACCAAATGACACAAGGACTTTAATTTAAAATGTAGCGACTAAAAACCTAGCAACGTGTATATATATATATATATATATAATATATATATATATATATATATATATATATATATATATATATATATATATATATATATATATATATATATATATATATATATATATAACATGTCCGTATGGGCAGAGTGCTCCCCTGTATCTCTGGTTAGGATAGTAACCAGGTCAGTGTGTGTAGACCGGGTGGTGGAGGGATGCTGATTTAATAGATCATATGAACATGCTCCTCCCGAACTTTGTTAATAAAACATAATTGAAGGTGACTTGTCTTGATATTCCATGTGTAGACAGTGTCTTTATTTTTAACCTTTAACACATTTGCATTATCTGCTCGATTTCAGCCAGCACAAACTTATGTTAACAATCCACCTAAAATGTTAGGTATGTTATGACTGTGTAAGTTATGTAATAGAACAAAATGTGAGCCTTTCATCAATGTCAACAGACACATTGTAAAATCCCACAGAAAGTTCCAATAGGAACAAATGTACAATGCATCCGCCCCATCTGGAATGACTTGTACATTTACTGAGCAGTTTTCCTAGATCAACAATATTAGAAGTTAAAGAAACAGTCTAAACTAGAACCCCACACCAAACACAAACCACAAATTAGCACTAAAATCAGTGGAAAATGTATAGTTGATAAAGATGGTGTACAAACCCAAGCCTAAACCTAATATTGGCCCTAAACCTAACCCTAAAATTTCATTGGTCGATAGTGATTTTTTTTAGGACCAACAAGGATGTTGATCCAGGAAGCCTTACTCAACAAAAATGATACGTTTTATTTACTTAACTTTTTTATGTCAACTGGTTCCACGTATCTGGGTTATGTTGAATTGAGTTAACATTGTTTATTTCAGTAAACTTAAGTTTTTTACATAAGGTTAATTCAGTGCCTTTTAGTTGAATCAGGTTAGCATTCTTAATTTTATCCAAAACTATTAAATTCGATTATTCTAACAAGTAATCTAGTGTAATTACAAATTTACAAATGTTATTTAATAAGAAAACCTTTAAAAAAATATTATTGGCTAGCAAGAAGATGGTTTTGTTACATCCATGGCTCGTTTGTTTTATAATTCTGTGTGTGTGTGTGTGTGTGTGTGTGTGTGTGTGTGTGTGTGTGTGTGTGTGTGTGTGTGTGTGTGTGTGTGTGTGTGTGTGTGTGTGTGCAGGGACATGCACAGGATTTTTGAGGGGCAGTTGCTCTGGCCTTAAAAAGGGCACCCCCCCCCCCCCCCCCCCCCCACCGAAAAAAACCCCTCATCATCTGTCCAATTACATATTATTGTTATTGCCATTATCATTATTATTTTAATGCCCCCTAGTGGTATTTATGTTCTGCTCAGGAAAAATATTATAGGTGGGGCTATTTTTTATTTTTTTTTTTTTATTTTGTAGATGTGATTTCCTGCATTATGGTGCGTTTGAGGACATTTCCCTTGTCTATACCTATAAAAGAACTCAAACCAGACAATATCAATAGTCTAATAAAAAAAGACAATATTAATTTAACAGCGATCAACAGTTTATGATCGTCCGTTTGTTATACCTTTCCGGAAACACCCGACAACGGCGACAATCTCCTTCTAGTGCCGCTCATGCAGGCTCAGCCAAGGCGGTTAGAAGGAAGTTGGGGGCCCCAAGCAAAATGGACATGGCTAACCTTCTACAGATAAACGGGTAATGATTGAAAAATGTTTGTAAAACTTTAAGAAACCATTTTTAAAACATCTATAAACATTACATAGATAGGCAGACCAAATATTCCTAACACTTTGTTAAGGGTTACTAGTTGGTTTGTAAACTGTTTATAAACATTATCTGGATGGTTATTATAAAGTTGCAACAGATGACTAATACCTTGTTAAATAGTTAATAAACATGTGGGTTGTCCTGATACTGTACTTCAAAATGCAACAGTGTAAAAATTTCCACACAGAATAAAGTAACTTTTCAAGATCCATTAGTAACTTATAAAAATAATATCATATTTGCATAAACTTTTTCTACCATATATCCCGACACTAGCACATTAAGATAAGCTTTGAAAAAAAAAATAATGTTCCTTTGCCTCTTTCTGGTTAAATAATGTTTATAATAATATAATTCCAGGTTAATACTAATTCCAGGCTATACTAATTGTTAGTATAGCATGCTATGCCACTTTCATCAAAACCTATTACAAAGCTATAGCAAGTTATTCTGGAACAGATCTGCGTCTTCCTTATCCCATTAAAAAACATATTATAGTATGTAACCATATTCCGTCCGTTCGGAAAAAAAAAAGGTTGCACTAACTGTTCGTTGCAAGCAGCATTTGCCGTCAGGCAGGTAACGTTAGCTAACATAAACATATTTTTGCTAGCCTACCTACTGCAAAATTACAACATTTTTGTACAAATAGACCTATTTTATATAGTGTAATTTATCACTTACCACTATCTTGTTTTTTCTCTTTTTTCTTTTCTGGCTTCCTAAAGCATAATTCTGCTTCATGATTGCCGAGGAGGTTTTGTATTTTGTCGGCAGCAGAGATCGCGTGGTTGGGTGGCTGCTGTCAGCGATGACTGAGAGGGCCCCCATGAGGGGGATTCCGATAACAGTGTCATTGCACTACTGCATTGACTATCAAAGGGGCGCTCAAGCAGTTTGTCGTTGCATTTTATTCTTAACCTGTCATTGTCGTGAGGCCCCAGGCCAGCTCGGGGCGGGTACCCGAATATGGAAGAGAATGAGGCTGTGCAAATTATAAAAAAAAATTTGTTTGTTTTTTGCTTTGTATCTAGGCCTACATGAAATTCTGCATCCATTGTACGATAAAAAAAAAAAAAAAATCCACCTCGAAAGGGCAACGTGAGTCGAGAAGGGCATATGGGCAGTTGCCCGAGCAACCTGAGCAACCCCCCTGTGCACGTCCTTGTGTGTGTGTGTGTGTGTGTGTGTGTGTGTGTGTGTGTGTGTGTGTGTGTGTGTGTGCGTGCGTGCGTGTGTCTGTATTTGCTGGTCCTAAAGTATAAGACTAGCCTGCGCACTTTTGCAATAGGCCACTATATTTTAATTTTACAAATCAGAAGGGTTGAGTTTTGGGCTCAGGAAATCACTATCTGACTGAAATTAGATTACATTAGATTTATTTCCTATAAAAATACAAAAATATTCTTGATGGCACCGGCTGATAGGTCCATTTCCCATTTGTTATGTTAAAGATGGCGTAAGCGATATTTGAAAGTTGGTCGGACTCGGACAGACACAACCAGACACAACAACAAACGTGTAGCCAATCAACATTGGGTGCAATGATAGTGGAAGAGAGAGAACGAGCAAGAGAGAGATTTGAAGAAAGACTGTTGAAAGAGAGATGGCTGAGACATTACAAAGCTCATAAGAAAAGCGCATACGAATATCACCGGAAAATGAATCAGTTATGATCAGGAAAGAGGTTTAGGAACCACATTAATGTTAGAAAAGCTTTCCAGCGCTGGTGAGAGCTAAGCGGAAAGGCATGAAAACAGGCGCGGAGGTTGCTTTAATTACGTTCCATACATTTAATTTTACATACAACACTGGTTTTGAGTGTCATATTGTTTGTCTGGAGCTGCTGTGCTTTTGGCAAATAACAAACTCTTGTTTGTATTTACTTTTGTGAATGTATGTACAATGTATTTTAATTTTGTTTGGCTTCCTTTTTGTTTGTTCACCATCTTCACTTTATTTTTCATGAAGCTTTTTTTGTGCTTCTGCTACATGCACTCTTTCAATGCATCTGTAAATGGAGGCCAGATAGTAAAAGTTGTGCAGGCTGATGACTGCTAGAAAATGCAGTATTTACTGTTTAGTGTCCTCGTTTAGCTGACTTGCATCCTCGGATCGGGGCGGTTAGGATTGAAGAGTGAGCTTTGGAGGTGGGGCAAAAAAAAGAGGGGTATGTCTGTTTGGGTTGATTTCAAATATTAACAATGTTCAGCAAATAACAAGCAATTCCCACCTTTAATTCTTTCCCTGCCAGCGTTTTTTTTTTTTTAAAGAAAAAAATGTTGCCAGCCACCACAAGGGTTTTTGACCATTTTCACCTAAATTTAATAGCCCATAGAATATTTTGTTTAATGAAAATATGAGCATGCATGCAATATAACAAAATAAAGAGCTGACCATCTTCTTTTAAACAAACATACAAACAAAAAAACAAAAAGTTTTATTCTAGCTTCATGCATTCCTTTTTTGTCAACACTTAAATATGGGTAAGTTTCATTTAAAAAAGCAACATTTTGAACAAAAAGCTGAGAAAATCCCATTTTATGAAAGACCAGATTCTGTTTCCAGATCAGATTCAGAGCGATAATCAAACAGATGGAGTAGATCGAGTACATACACCTCTAATGCTTGCACAGTCCTGTAGCTCATCCTGGATCCACATTTTATTCAGTAATATTAGATCGTTTTGATTCCATATGCTGTTTAATGATGATGATCACGTTATTTTGCATTTGCGTATGATTACATACGATCGCTTGTTTTACTGCGTCCTTCTTGTGTGTGTTTTGATCAAGAGATCCAGTACTCATTCAGAAGATGTGTAATAGTGCCCCCTAACGTCTAACAGTGAAAACACGGAAACCTGGAAAATTCTGTTTGGCCTAGAAGCGTTTTCTCGCAAATAGCGGAAAATTCTGTGTTTGGCTGGGAAAGTCGTGAGTTGTGGTTTGAAGTCGTAGCTTACGGGCTCAAAAACCTCCCTGGAATGCAGCTTAAATCTCACACATCTTTCATGTATGTAGTTTACATTTTATCTGCATTTGTAATTATAATTCAATCGAAGACCGAGAGGGCCGAGTACACACGATCACAAAATTAAAAGTAAAAGCGAATGTAACACGCTTTCAAATGCCATTTCAATGCATAACTGCTATTTGAAAGCAGATCCCTGAGGTATGTGAATATCTCTCAATATAAAAGCTATCTGTGTAGTTAACCATCTTTTAGCTCTGTATCATGCTTGAAGAAAAAATGTGTCTGTTTGCACGTATACAGAATATTGAGTACTTTGATTATGGTTGCACTTATTGTTTTCATTTGATATATGATCAATTTGTGGAAAGGAGATCAGTTAGGAGGTCAACATTGTAGAAGCTTATAAATAATGTGCAGTTCTAAGGTCTGAAGAAACAGAGTACACACAACAAAGTACAGTCGCCTTTGGTTTGGCTTGCTCAGCATTTTCTCTAGAGCGGCTGTACAGCCAAATCAGATTCTGTTGCATTATTTTCCTATTAACACTGTGAAGCTGCTTTGAAACAATCAGCATTGTAAAAAGCACTATATAAGTAAAGGGGACTTGACTTGACAATCAAAAAAGAAAGAAGCCAGTCAGTTGAGTTTGGGCAAAACATTTTACAGTGCATAAGTATTGTTGTGGTTTACTGCATATGATCATTCATTCTCAGAAAATATAACTGAAATGACATTCATTATAAGATTATTAAGTTAACAAATTTCAATTTCACCTGCAAAAAAATTCTAGTCATGTATTTCATAGAGGATTTCTTACAAATACTAGGTAAAAATCTTGTTTTGTCTCATTATTGTGAAGCAGTCTCGTGAGATAAGTGGAGATCAAAATTAGAGAACAATTTAGAAACAGTCGATTTTTTTCAGAAATATTGTTGATATTCATTGCTTGAAGTTTGAAGGAAGATTAGTATACCATTGTTCTGCTTGCATGTTTTGAAAAATACCAAGGTACTTTAACAAAAACCTTTATTTTGTCGAAAACATTGTGATCAAAATTAGAGAACAATAACCAATGCAGCACAAAAAAAAAAAAAACATTACAACTAAACTGTGATGCTTACAGCAGTCAAAAATTAGTAGGAGGTATAGAGGACCTTGCTTTGAATGAGCTCAGCACATCTGCAGCCACAGGACATCACTAGATACTCACACTCCTCCGGTGTGATCTTGGTCCACTCTTCTTCCAGTCTCTTCCACAGTTCGGTAACTAGTGGGTTTCTTAGCCATAACTTTGTCGCCAATGATTTTACACAGATTTTCAATGGCGTTTAGATCAGACTCTGGCCTGGCCATTTCATTATTTCAACGTTCTCACTTTCAAGGAACTGCTTTACCCGTTTTGCAGTGTGATTGGGGGCATTGTCTTGCATAAAAATTTCGAGCTGATTGGAAGATGCTCGCAGTGAAGGAACCACATGTTGCCGAAGGAGGTTCTGATAAACAGGTTCTGAGGTTCTGCCATGTAGCTGTAAAATAGGCCCAACTCCTGCTGCAGAAACATCCCCAAAACCTTGCCACTTCCTCCTCCATCTTTCACTGACTTCTTTGGATACTTTGGGTAAATTTTTTCCCCAGTTTAATGCTGAACATAATGTTTCCCATCAGACACAAATAAATTAAAACTTGTATTCATCACTAAATTGAACTTTGGACCAGTTCTCCTCTGTTCACACAACATGCTCCTCAGCAAAGGTTAGTCTAGCCTTTTGATTCTTTCTGCTGATGAGAGGCTTGGTCACTGCAGAGTGAGCTTTCAGTCTGAATTCTCTTATATGACAAGACACTGTT
The DNA here is from genome assembly GCF_024679245.1 of Pseudorasbora parva. Lineage (NCBI taxonomy): Eukaryota > Metazoa > Chordata > Actinopteri > Cypriniformes > Gobionidae > Pseudorasbora > Pseudorasbora parva. The sequence goes on from NC_090185.1 coordinate 29,421,372, forward strand.
TGGCGAGACAGATCCTTACTGTGTTCAGCTCTGAACTGGCGAGTAATTCCAGCTGCAGTGTTGAACCGATTCCCCATTGAAAGTCTCCGCATTGTCCTGTCCTCTCTTGCATTGGTCTTGTTTACCTTTTTTGGTACTTAAATGAATTAGTGTCTTTGTAAAGCTTCAATATTCTAGAAATTACAGATTTGGAATGACAAACTTCTTTTGCAATAGCTAAAAGGGTCATCCCTTTGGCCTTCATCTGGACAACCTGGTGTCGTAGGGTTTCAGTCACCTTATGGTGGCTTGCCATCTTGCAAAGTCAGTGAAATTTGGAAAGTTTGCCTCAAGTTAAATAGGGTTTGCCAGATTATTACGGAAATTAGCACCAAGTGCCAGATTAACAACCAAAGCTTGAAGGTATCTGAAAGTGTTCTCAAATTTTGACCAGCGTTATTTTTCAATTGTCCTATTTAAATTGTATATACTGTCCTTCAGAATTTAACTTGTGAAATATGCTTTAAAAATTGCCCTTCTGCTCCTGTTAGGATAAATTCAAAAAGGACTGAGCAGTGACCTTGAAATTTAGGAAATTGTATGTTGTTCTCTAATTTTGATCTCTACTATATATATATATATATATATATATATATATATATATATATATATATATATATATATATATATATATATATACAGGGTGCGAACTACGGGGGAGCTAGGGGGAGCTCGGCTCCCCTAAATAAGACATGGGCTCCCCTGAAAACGTGATTTGTGAAATTTTGGGGGGTCTCAAAAATATTGACAATGTTATTTTGAGGTGCAATTTCATTTTTATGTAATGTAATCATTGTGGATTATTATTTGTAAAATTGCTAAAAATATAAAATTAATTCATGCATGACGGCAGTTTAAATCTAATTCACTTCAATAAAGATAACTATACATGCTGTTCTTGTCATGACCGGTGGCACTGCGGTGCAAATTCCACTCATGTTTAGTACATGTCAACGCAAAGATTCGTAGAAAAAACAAAAACGAATATCCACTTCTTGATCTTGGATTTCTGGAAGAACAGAAAAAGAGGCTGACCTCAAGCCTCTGTGGTCGCTTCTGTGTTAAGGCATGTTATTCCCAATTATGTGTTGTGGCTGGGTTGATATAGGTCTGCGCGACTATCGATTGAATTATGGTATTCTTCTGTAGCCTGACGAGTAACTTCAACCGTTGTTCATGTGAACTCAAAGACAGCCGGATGCTTTGATTATAGATTTGTGGACTTTTTGACCTATCAATTCTTGTTTTTTTCTTCCTTCATTAAAATCAAAGATGTTCTTCAATGATTGTAAATTGTATATTAAGAGTCTCCGCAATGCATTAAGCAATAGATTGACGCGTTCGTCTGTGTGTTAAGGAATATACACGTCCTCTTTTGTGTATAGGGATGCAGGCCGGGACTCGATTAAAAAAATTAATCTAATTAATTAGAGGCTTTGTAATTAATTAATCGAAATTAATCGCATTTTAATCGCATATAAATATTTGACCTGAGAACAATGAGAAGTAATTTTTCACATGTATTTTTAGTATACCATTGAATAATGACTGAATACATAAGCTTAATCAACAAAATATTGTTTATTTATTTCAGTCCAGCAGACCAGTGCAATGTTTGCCATTAAGTGTAGCAAAAGCATATTTGTGATATTTGAGGCTCGATGTGCTGCGGTGATACGCAGATTCCTTGTTGTACAGCTTGCACACTACCATGCTCTTGACGACGCTTCCATTCTTTCGTTTTTTAAAACAAAATTTCCCATCCACGGGGCCAAGCAAAGCAGTCTCATCAGCTTCTTCGTTCATGTTCACGCATGCCCTGCGTCTCAATCAGCTCCCTAGTTCCCTAGTCAGGGCACTGATCAAGACATAAGTCAATGGGCTGATTCCCTGATCAGTGCCCTGACTACTGAACTAGGGAGCTGATTGAGACGCACCCATGGTTTGTTGTTGTAGTTGTCGCGCTAGTTGGTGTTCCAGTATAATCGGTCCGTCGAAACTGATTCATTGAAAAACGTTCCGCGGTGCAAAAATAAATGCGGTTAAATTTTTAATTTTTTTGCGTAATTAATTAACGCGTTAAAGTCCCGGCCCTAATATATATATATATATATATATATATATATATATATATATATATATATATATATATATATATATACAGTATTTCCTCAAATAAAAGCCTGTAGTCAATTAAACGCCGGGCCTCTGATAGTGGCCGGGGGCGTGTTCAGCACGAACAAAAAAAGGCCGGTCTCAAATAAAGGCCGGGGGAAAATGAGTGGATAATCTCCTAAATGACGTTAATTTAATGCGAAACCATGCCAGTGCGACACACACTAATCCTGGTCTCTTCTATAGTTAACCTAAAAACTTTACAGGGATTGCTTTGTAAATTAAATTGAGAATATAACGGATGCATGTGCCATTTTAAATAGGCTACTGTTGTGTATGAGAGATGCGACGTCTGTGAAAATGTCGTGTCAGGCAGGCTACAAACATTGATCTTCACAATGCGTGCGCCTCAATCTGCTCTGTCAGTAGTCAGGGCACTGATCAGGGAGTCAATCCATTGACTTACCGGTATGTCCTGATCAGTGCCCTAACTACTGAACTAGGGAGCTGATTAAAACACACCTAATATTAGCCTCTCGTCTCTTATGTCTTAAGGTGGTCGCACACAAGCCTCGAAGCTCAGCTCCGTGCAGCGCCGCGCCTCAAGCCTTATTTATACTCTCACCTGTCTCGGCTGCGCGAGCCTCTGCTGACTGCGCTCGCTGTTGTGCTATTCTTTGAAACGACAGAGGGCGATTTCGGAGTGATTGTTCTATAAACCAACGCTTCGAGCAGAAGTGGGCTAACGTGCACAGGTGATGATATTTATTTTAGTACATTTCACCAAAAACCACACCACAAAAGAATCGTGTAAAACTCAGTAAACCTTGGCTTGATATTATTACTTGTGACATGAGAACAAAATATGCGCTAAATTAACAATCTCTTAAAGCAGCACTTGGCTACTTTTGCTCTTGGGGTCCCCCTACAGTTTGGAAAAAATAATGTCCTCAACTACTGTCGTAAGATCTGTCATCCTACAACAGGGGATGCCATCGCGCATGCATTTGTTGGCATGACAAACCTGATAGCCCTGAACTAGTGATGCGTGGGTCGTCTCATAACCCGCGGACCCCGTATGTCTATTTAATGGTCGCGGGTGCGGGGCAGGTTGTAAAAATATATACAGTGGTGCGGTGCGGGCCAAATAACTTCATAAAAGTGGTGCCGCGGGTTGGTGCAGCACTAACAGTTCCCCTGAACACTGCAAGAGGAGTTCAGAGTTCTTCTGGCGTCGCGTGTGAAATGTCTTCATCCCAGGTAACTTTACAGTCAGTGGCATGTTTTATTTTTTTCAAACGCCAAATAATCACGATGCTCACGTTTACAAGCCAGCGTCATTATAGTAGTCTATTGGTTACCGTTTTACAGAATCTATATGATACTTCAGTTCAATGTTTGAGTGGTAGGTAATCACCATAACAGCATCGGTCGGGCACGCCTCCTTCAGCTCATGCCGACGAGCAAACGCTGGTCCAATGTTGATCCTCGTCCTGCCTTTAATCCCATCACTTTTTCATTTCCTCTTATTGCTTTCCTCCAACAAAACCTTTTCTTTCTTATTTGTCTCTGCTGCTTCGGACATGACTATATTATCCGACGAACAAAGTTGGGCTGACACGTCCGAATTTAAGGAAGTGTGGGTGTTGGTGGAAGTGACGTATATGCCGTAAAGCAGTCGAATTTTGTAGTTCTTTTTGTTCTCGGGTTACTACCCGAAACCCAAAGTTTAAAAGTACGATTAAAAACAATACAGACCCCATCAGGCTATGGCAGATGTGTCATTCAACCTATTGTAAGTCGATTTATCATCACAAGAGTCTTAAAAAATATATTATGAAGGTAGAAAAGTTACCTAGTGCTGATTTAAATATTTCCTAATTTCACTAAACTTTAGTGTCGTGTTTTTTTTATTTATTTGCTTAAACCTGGATATTTATTTAAAATGGCTTATTTCTCCTTTTGTAGGCTCATTCAGTAAATATAAGCACCTAATTTGTATGTGCAAACTGGGGGCCGGTGTGATGAGACGTCATGCTCGGCTAGATTCGCAGAGAACTCGTTCATCCTCTGATGCGGAGCTACGCGCAGAGTTACAAAAAATGCGTATTTTTTTGTTGTATGGTGATATTTTTGCAAATGTTTCTTTAAAAAAATCAATGATATTTGTCCACTGGAACCATCACTTTAAATTGAAAATGGTTTACATAAAGAAATTATATTTCAAACAGATGGAATTAGAAATACAGTCCTGCCCCTAATAAAAGCCTGCTTCAAATAAAAGCCGGTTCCCATCGGCAGTTCAGGTAAATAAAGGCCCTGGTCTTTATTTGAGAAGTTACGGTATATATATATAGTTTAATATTTAATATTGAATATCTGAAGAAATTACTTTTTAATTTATGAGTCTGGTTTCCATATTATCATCTCTATATCTCTGTGTCTCACAGGAAAGCAGTAAAGGCCACACTGGTTCTTCTACCCCTTCTGGGGTCAGAACATCACATACATGCTGTTCTTCATCAACCCTGGGGAGGATGAGATCTCACAGATTGTCTTTATATACTTCAACTCTTTCCTTGAGTCCTTTCAGGTAAGCAAGTACAGTTTTTGCCCTTATTAATTGTGATAAAACAGATCTAAATCTGTAGACTGGGTAAACTCAGCCTGATCTGCCGATCTGGCAGATTTGATTTCTCTCTGCAACTCAATCTGGAAACCTTTACATTAATTTATACTGCTTCTGTTAAACTTTTGTGGGAACCAATCACAGACTGGCTTATCCACCTGGCGTGCTATTGGCAGGTTTAACATGATGACGGATAGAGAAACTATGGGTCGTTGCCAGTCGATCACGCCTCTTGTGGACTGATTGGTTTAAGGACTATCCAATTGAGTCATTTGAATAATGCTCATTAATCAAATAATAAATCGAAGTCACACCCTCTATGCAGACTGACACACTGGGTCCTCCTGTGGTCCCAGGGGAAACTGTCATCCCTCAGGGCGATGTACATCCCCGGGGACCAAAACCAGGGAGCAGACATCCAGTCGAGGCAGGGGCTGAGGCCCAGGGAGTGGGCAGTCGTGGCCGAGGCAGCGTCTGTATGCATTCCCCCGAGTGCTCTGCTCCCGGAGTTCTGGAGCGGGTCCGCCGGGAGGGCTCAGCCTTCTCCTAGTAGCACCCCGGTGGCTGACCTGAGTGTGGTTCTCCGACATCATCAACCAGCTAGATGGCCTTCCATGGCAGGTCCCTCTGAGGAAGGCTCTGCTGTCTCAGGCGGGGGGCACATATTTCATCCCCTGGCCAGAGCTGTGGAACCTCTGGGTCTGGCCCCTGAGGGGGCCCAGTACCTAGGAGAGGGCTTGTCAGCAGGTGTCGTGGAGACGGGCCCAGTACCTAGGAGAGGGCTTGTCAGCAGGTGTCGTGGAGACCTTCTCAGCTCCAGGGCTCCTTCCACCAGGAGCGTGAGGGGGACCCGGTTACTGCCCAAAGGCCTCAGTGCTGGAGTGCCTTCAAGATTGCTTCTACATCGGGCTTACCCCATTCACACTTAAGGTGTACGTAACTGCCATTGGGACTTTCCACTTATCTATAGGTGATGGACTGCTGGGGAGGCGCCATCTGATTGTACAGATCCACCGTATGGCTTGGAGGATGAGGCCTGATGCTTATTCCAGAGTCCCAACCTGAGACCTGGCAGTGGTGCTCGAAGGGCTGGCTGAGGCCCTTTTGGAAAGATTTTATTCATGCTTAAGTCACGTAACGCTGGGGGCATTCCCAGAGTGTCATCACTCAACGACGCAGTGTCTCATTCCCTCTCAGGGAACAAGGGTTATCGTCATAACCAGAGACGTTTTGTGCTAAAACATCACATGCTGAAGTGGTTGCAGCTCATTAGTATATAGCTGCTACTAATCACTAAACACATGTTGTTTTTGCATAAAGCATTTGTTTAGTGTTCTATGAAGTCTTACCCACGTGTTCGGAAATCCTCATTCCATTTTACTTGTGGTGCATTTCTCACAGTTGACCATGTAACCCGAAGCACACAAGGTCAACTCTATCCCCTGTTTTGCACCATTTGCTTCCTGGTGTGACCCAGGGGTCTCTCGTGAATGTTGAAGCCATGTTTTCCACTGATTCATCTGGCCCCACATCTGTTCAACTCCTCTTGGAAATGACAAATCATCCGTGGGGAAAATTGAATGTTAGGGTAGATTAGACAAACATGCTGAACAGTTTAATGGCAGGATTTTTTTTTTTTTTAAATGTAATTTTATTTATTTATTTATTTACATTTTCAATTTTCCTCTTAAAGTTTGTGTAGAAAGATGTTTTATTTTATTTTTTGCACTCAAACTCATGTTTTGTTAATGTAACCATGTCAACAGTATTTAAAATGTATTTTAGAATGTATGAATTTAAGATAGACAGCTAATGATTATTCTTATTTGTTCCATTTTCATACTGAATATTCTATATTTAACTTAATTTACAGATATCGTAGATTAAATTAATTGTGAATGCCGACTTAAAGTAGCACCAGGTAACTTTTCAACCTTCATAATATATTTTCAAGACTCTTGTGATGATACATCAACTTACAATAAGTTGAATGACACGTCTGCCATAGCTTGATGGGGTCTGTATCGTTTTTAATCATACTTTTAAACTTCGAGTTTTGGGTAGTAACCCGAGAACAAGAAGAACTACAAAATTGGACTGCTTTATGGCATATACGTCACTTTCACCAACACCCACACTTCCTTAAATTTGGACGTGCGAGCCCAACTTTGTTCGTCGGATAATAGTCATGTCCGAAGCAGCACAGACAAATAAGAAAGAAAAGGTTTTGTTGGAGGAAAGCAATAAGAGGAAACGAAAAATTGATGGGATTAAAGGCAGGACGAGGATCAACATTGGACCAGCGTTTGCTCGTTGGCGTGAGCTGAAGGAGGCGTGCCCGACCGATGCTGTTATGGTGATTACCTACCACTCAAACATTCAACTGAAGTATCATATAGATTCTGTAAAACGGTAACTAATAGACTGCTATAATGACGCTGGCTTGTAAACGTGAGCATCGTGATTATTTGGCATTTGAAAAAAATAAAACCCATGAAATTATATTCATATGACATGCTGAAACATATGCCACTGACTGTACCTGGGATGAAGACATTTCACACGCGACACAGAAGAACACCTGCATGTGAACTCCTCCTGCAGTGTTCAGGGGAACTGCTAGTGCTGCACCAACCCGCGGGGATGCTTTTATGAAGTTATTTGGCCCGCACTGCACCACTGTATATATTTTTACAACCCGCCGCGCACCCGCGAACATTAAATAGACATACGGGGTCCGCGGGTTAAGAGACGACCTGTGCATTAATAGTTCAGGGCTATCAGGGTTGTTGTAGAATCCTGGTTCAATAAATGGGCGACTCTTTCACTGATGATTCATTGTTTATTGTTCCGTAGCCACAACAACGCACATGAACCACCGTAAGAGCTAGAGAGAAAAAGTAAACATTGAAAGATTCAAACAATACAAGAAATTAAAAAAAACAAAACAAACAAACAAAATAAACAACCTTATAACAAAATAAAAGTCTTCAAACCACACCCAAATATATTAAACAAAATTAAATCATACACAAGCAAACATACAATAATAATAATAATAATAATAATAATAATAATAATAATAATAATAATAAAGACCACAAATAACAAACCATAAACAAATCAGGGTTCATTGCACTCCCACGAAATCCTACCATGTACTTAAACATGAGTGATTTCTAGATTGAAATACACTTAAATTCATATTAAGCATGGAGTGAAAAAAAAATTCTAAACACCTTTCGTTATGTTTTCTAAACACCCTTTTTATAATACATTCTCCATCAGCAGTACCAGCTTTTGTATGGGCCTTTCAATTAGTGATAACTTGTTTATACGTTTGCCTTTCATGTCAATGTTTGAGGTAGCTAGACATATTTTGGCTCTACGAACAAGTCCATCAAAACTAACAGTAACCTCTTCTACTCTACCTAGTCTCCACTGATTTCTCAGCAAATCATCATCCTTTACTATGACAATGTCACCAATCTGAATATTTCTTTTAGGAACAAGCCACTTTTGTTGCGCAACTAGATTTGCAAGATATTCCTTGCGCCAACAACTCCAAAACTGCTCTGATAGATATTGAACTTGTCGCCATCCTTTTTGGGAATAAACATCTTCCTCAAATTTTCCTGGTGGAGGTAGAGCAGCAGTTGACTTCAATGTAAGTAGATGGTTAGGAGTAATTGGCATCAAGCAACAGATTTACTAATTCCTGGAATCCAGTATCCATGAGCTCTAATCTCATTAATGGTGAATCCTTTTCCTTGATGTTTGACCTTTTCATGATAATGTGCAATAATTATTTTAGTAACAGAGTGACTCTTTGGAATAATGGCAGGATGTTTTAAGGACTCTGGATAATCTGAATGACGAAGCCTCCCTCCCACCTTGAGCACCCCATCTTCATCTATGAATGAGTCAAGAGGACGCAATTCAGAGTTAGATGAAACACTTAGTCGACCTTTCAATCTCTTCAACTCATCTCTATAAACACAACTTTGCAAACATTTAATGATGTGCACTTCAGCTCTTTGTCGTTCGAATACAGTACTTAGATGACTTGACTTATCTTTGTCGACTCTTCTCATAAGTCGAGCAACAGCTCTAACTGCTCGTGACCATGAAGAAAACTTAGACAAACGATCAATCAGACTCACTTCATCAGAACCTTCTGTTTTTATAACTTGAGCAATCTTTACTTCTGGATCTTCCAAGGAAGGTTCAGTGGTTATTTCTATCGGCTTTGGTAAGTCCCTCTCTCAAAAGAACTTAGGGCCAGAGAACCAGTTTGATGACTGCAATTCATGAACATTTAGGCCTCTGGAGGCATGGTCAGCAGGATTTTCTTTAGAAGGAACATACCTCCATTGTTGTGGGGTCATACTAAGCTGTATCCTTTGTACACGATTCGCCACGAAGGTATGAAACCTACGAGCTTCATTCCTTATATACCCCATTACCACCCTTGAATCGGTCCAGAATGATTCCTCAAGATCAACATACTCTAGTTCTCTTTTAAGCACATTGCTTATTTCGACAGAAATTACTGCAGCTGTTAATTCTAGTCTGGGAATTGTTATGACCTTCAGAGGTGATACTCTTGACTTTGCCATTACCAAAACACAGTGAACATTCCCATCCTTGTTATGGAGTCTCAAGTAGGATCACCGACCATAGCCATAAGTGCTAGCATCTGAAAAATGACGCAGTTCAGCCTTAACAATTTTCCCAAAGCTATTAGGTGCATAGGTTCTTGGTATGCTTGTTTCTTGCAAATCAGACAGATTCTGCTTCCACTGCTCCCACCGTAACTGAAGTTCTGTTGACAAGGAATCATCCCATCCAGTACCACGCTTGCATATTTCCTGCAGAATTCTCTTTCCATGAAGCAGGACAGGCGCTACGAATCCTAACGGATCATACACTGAAGCAACTGTAGATAATATTCCACGACGAGTAGCAGGTTGTTGCTGCAACTTGATCTTGAACTAGAAACAATCTAAATCCTTCTGCCACTGTATTCCAAGGGCTCTTTCTAATGGAAAATCAAATGCAAAATCTTTAGCATCAGATGCAAGTTCAGAGGCAGGAATACTATTCAACACAGCTTAATCTTTTGACATGAATTTGTGTAGCCGCAAACCACCCGTTGCACAAAGTTTTCTTGCTTCCTCAGCAACCTTAATTGCAGTCTCAGTGTCTTTCAAACTAGTTACTCCATCATCCACATAGAAATTTCTCAATACAAACTCTGAACCAAGAGGATATAAATGGCTGTTCTCATTTGCAATATGCTTCAGGCCAAAGTTTGTACACCCTGAAGAGGAGGCAGCACCAAAAATGTGAACCTTCATTCGAAATTCACAAGCCTTTTGATCGATCTCTCCATTCTTCCACCAAAGGAAGCGCAGGTAATCCCTGTCAGGTTTACTCACGTGAAATTGGTGATACATTTTTTCTACATCACACATGAGGGCGATAGTATATTGACGAAATCTGACCAGAATGCCATTCAAATTATTTATCATGTCAGGACCTGGAAGCAAATGATCGTTCAATGAATAGCTGTTATACCTTGCAGAACAATCAAATACCACTCGCAACTTGTTTGGCTTTTTAGGATGGAAGACACCGTGATGAGGCAAATACCATGTTTCTTCTTCTTTGCGACACTCATTTACTTCCTCTGCATCCCCTCTTTGAATGATTTCACTCAAATTCCTTATACCGTTCTCTGTACATCTCATCCTTACACATCCTTTTCTTAAGATGGTCGAGCCTGGCCATAGCTAGCCTTTTGTTACTTGGGAAAACAGGTCTTTCCTTAAAAGGCAACGGCATCTCATAGTGTCCGTGCATGTTTTTATGGATACCTTCCGTCAGTTTATCAAGAAAAAGAATGTCATCTTGAGATACTTTCATTTTTTTCTTCATTAATGTCCTTAAAGTCAGTCTCGAGAACACGAATAATATCTGTTGGAGTGACGAGAGGAAGTTCCTTGGCTGGAAGTCGGTGACACAGACTGCTTCCTTTAGGCAAATCAAAACGTGGAGATGAACACCCAACGATACTCCATCCTAGATCAGTTCTAACTGCAAAGGGTCGACCTGGGGCAATTGTAGCCTATTAACAGACCGATCTCACAATCCTTTACTTGACAGATGATTCCACTTCTTTGCAATATCAAAGGTGGGGATGTGATCACGATTTACAGGTATATAATCTCTGGTATAAGCAAGAGGGAGATCAACAAAACTATTGCTACTATAGCTACTTGCAACTCTCTTGCTTTGTACAATTGAATCCTTTGATTCCAACAAAGCATACACGAGCCTCTCACACTCAGGATTCTGCTTTGTTGATATCCATACGGGCACAATCATTGAAGTATTCGTAGTCTGCCCTTCTCCAGCTACACTCAAAGTTAATGCATTTGCGCTACCATTAAGAACACCTTGAGAAGAATTTGTTGAAGGATCTGGCTTTGCTCTCCTTATAAAGTTGCTGTCATGCAGACATGTAGGATGTTTTCTTTCACAAGAATCACATACAAGGCGATAACGACAGTCACTTGCGATATGCCCTGTTTTTAGACATATAACATATAACAAAGTCTCTGCTCTTGGACAAACTTCTGGCGTTCTTCCAATGGTTTACTACAAAATTCAAAACAGTTACTGAGCTTATGATTACTTTGTTGACATAGCAAACAAGGAGATCTGATCACTGGCTTCATTGATTTTGGATTTTCACATTTTGTCTGAGTGTTAAAAACTTGAATCTTGTTCTTTTTGGTTTCTCTCAAAATGAACTTGTCATTGCCAGGTCCTAAAGTGTAGAGAGCTTGAAATGAAGTCACTGGATTGCAAGCAATATCTGCCTCATCTGACACAAATGCACAGAATTCCTTAAAGTCTGGAAACTCTTGATTTCGACTGAGGGCTTGTGTAACTTGTCGATTCCATCGACTGGCTGCCCAGTCGGGCAGTTTCAGAACTAGCTTTTGATTCTCTTGATAATCATTCACAATCTGAAGGCCCTTAACATGAGGTATAGCATTTTCACATGCACTGAGGAAGTCAGAGAAGCTTCGAAGACCTGTTACATCCTTTGAATGGATTTTAGGCCAATTAGCCAATCTCTCTCTAATACCTTTTAAATGGCAAACGGTTGACCATAACGACAGTTCAGTTTATCCCAGGCGTCAGAATAAGCTTCATCATCAGTTCTAGAAAAGATGCCCTCCAAAGCCTTGCTGACAGGACCGCTCACATACTTCTTGAGATAGAACAGCTTTTCAGCAGACGAAGTGCATTTTCTTTCAATAAGTGCAATAAATGAGGATTTCCACTCAATTAACCGAATAGGATCTCCTGTTTGAGAAGCTACAACATTTAGATCTGCTCGAGTCACATTCTGAAATGCACCTTGTCTCTTTTTAAGTTTTACTTGAGGGGTTTCATACTCCTCCCTGACCTTGCCGCAATCAGAAAATTAAACCAGGGTTTCTTTAACAATCTCTTTATTATAGACTTCTAATTTGGCTTGTGCAGCTTTCACGTCTTTTTGTGTTTGTATCCGCTGTAACACTTTTAATTCGGCATCAACAGCTTTTTTTATGCTGCTCTTCGAGCTGCTGTATCCTTTCCTTATGCTTTGCTTCTTCTAATGAAGAATCATAAACAACTTGCTTAGCCGCCAACTCTGCAGCAGCATCTATCCGTTTAGCTGCTAAACTTGAAACGACAGAACCTCGGCTGAAAAGTCTACTAGGCACTTGACTGACACGTGAAACAGTCGATCCAAAAATTGAGTGTGTATATTGATGATCTAGCGATGTTTGAAGACGCCCTTTTTCCTTATCAGCATCGAAATCCCCATCTACCCCTGATATCCTTTCGTGAATAATTTTAATAATATTGGCTGTAACTGCTTCGCATGCATCAATTTTACGCCGCATTTCAGTAGTTGGGGATACACGCTGCCTAATTTCATTATAAACATTCAGAACCTTATCTTTTGCTATTTTCCAAGTCTATCTCCAAAAGTTTTAAGTCATTCACGAGTGCAACAAGCTTCAATTTTCCATTTATCATACAAAAGAGTAATTCTTTTCTCTTTTTTCTGCAATTCTTCTTGTTGGTATGATAACATTTTCTCAGTAGGTACAGGAGCACATTTTGAACAACGTAAACTTTCACTATGAGTTTCAACACGATCATCATTTTGCTCATTTATATCACCTGTGTCTGACTTCGACATTTTCCCTTTATATTTGCATTTCAAAAGAACATAATATAATCAATAGTCACATCTACCCATATGGAAAAGTCTTGCTAAAAACATATGTGATTCTTATATGTTCCAACAGAAAACTATAAGGATCATATATGCTGCAAACACCACATATACAAATTGTACAATATTCATGTATTTTCAGTCATATATGTCCTACACTGTAAAAAAAATATATGCTGGATTGTGTTAAATACAACCCCTGCAAATCAGTGAGATTTTACTTTAGTAAATTAATTAGCAAGTAAAACGAATAAAAATGGGTAACCCTAACACAAAGAAAATATTTCCTTATATATGTGAATGATAAATATATTAAATTATTTAACTGCATATTAAAAATATACAGGATAAATATATTACAATATTTAATAATACATGAGGAATTGCTGCTTTCAATTAGAAAATTATGTGACAATATATTTACTTATATATCATAATGTATGTCATTTTATTTGATGTGCATGTGATGATATACCCAAAAATATATTGAACAAAATAATATATATTACAAAATAAAAGGAACTGTAGTCCGTTACTGAGAAAGTGCTATTATATTACAGTTACTTATGAAAATGTTAACAATTACAAAGGGTTTTATATATATATATATATATATATATATATATATACACACACACACACATACAGTTAACAATAACACAAGTCAAGCACACTGGCATGTTCCTACATATTAAGCAAAGAGCTGTAACTGCTGAAAAGTGCACCGACATTATTGTTAATAAAAGTAACAGTTTTACAGTTTTTTTAAATTGAGCAAAACACATGAAATAACAATTAATTTTAACATTTAACCTCCTTTAAATCAGAAGTAAAGCATGATGGGAAGTAGAAATTTGTTGTAACTCATTCTGTAAAAGTGTTTATGTGTGTACATGCATTCACATTAATATGGGAAATTCAATATACAGTAAGGCTACACAATAAAGGATACAACTTAATGGATATTACATGTAATACTATTTATATCTTAATTACTAAATATTGTATGTGTTAAAATATAGCCATATTTTATAAATAAAGTCAATATGCATACATTGCAGTAGCTATATTAAAAAAGGCTTTAGTTTCCTTTATTCCTTTATATTTCCTTTAATATAGGCTATTTTGCATATAATTGCAGTATATTCCCATATATTTGTTTCGTAATGTTCTACCCATACAAACTATTTGTTAACAGCAATATCAACAATATTAAAAAAAAAAAATAATTAAACACTCACTCTAAGCGTTAGGCTTAGACGATGAAGATTTCTGTAACAAAAATAGCCTTAGTTCTGTCATCGCAAACTGCGCATGGGTCACCGCGCCGCGGCCAGGAGGAAATCAATCGCGGGTTCTTGTTGTCTCCGTGATATGATTGCCTCCCAGCGGGACCGCGAAGTGTCGAGCTCCAGGTAAGATTTGTGTTTGTCATGTCGTTCTCAATGCAAATGTTAACTTATTTAATGGCAAGATTTGCTAAAAGATTTGTAAATTGTTTGTTTCTGTTATCATGTCGGTGCCACAGCCTTAGTGTGTAACGTAACGTTAAGCCTAATTATGCTGCGCGCACGTGCAAAAATTAAATTACAAGTATTTAATGTGCAAAAACAAGTGAAAAATGCTTATATTTGTATTAAAGTTATTAAACTATATGATTGGTCTCATCATTTGTTAGTCCCTTTGAATAAAAACGTCTGCTAAATGATCAAATGTAAAAAACGACTATTCTAGTTGTTTAACTATGTCATTTGATAACTAAGTTAAACACTAAAGCTCATGGTTTGCATAGATAACGTTATACAACGATTGTGTGACACAGTGAAAGCTGTGTGACAATGACAAAACGCAAAGGTTAGAATAAATGTAATGTGATTTGTTTACCGGTATGTTCCTTTTGTCATCATTAATAGTCTATTTTGTGCCAATTCACTTTAAAATAGTTAATGTTTTAGTGAACTTGAGTTTGCAAATTGCTGTAATGTAGTTAAAATATAACTAAAATATAAACTTCTATAATTTGCATTCATGTAACTGCAACATATATGAATCTAAATGATGTACAATATTACAATTTTGTAATAGAAAGTTAGTAACTGTATAAGAATATATTGTTATACTGGAAAAAACATTATAATGAAACGTGTTTCTAATATTCATGTATGGGGTGGTCAAGAAGATTTTCTTTTTCTTCCACAGAAAGATCTTCATGAAAACATTTGAAGACCACGCAAGAAGAACAGGTTCAGCCACAGACTGGTTCATCCCATGAGGACTGGTTCAGTTCTGAAGGGGAAGTGTTGAAGAAGTTTATGTAATGTGAGTTGTAAGACTTGAACTAATGTTAACAAATGAGACTTTAATGTAGTGTATTAACTAACATGAACTAACAATGAGCAATACATTATTACAGTATTTATTAAACTTTGTCAATTTTTAACGTTTAGTTCACCCAAAAATGTATGTTGTTAAAATGACCCTCATGTCGTTCCAAACCCATAAGACGTTCATTTATTTTCAGAACACAACAAATAAAGCTTTAATATGTGTACTATAATTACTATGTGAAATAAGTTAATATAGTAATTGATATAGATACTGATATAGATATCCATATTTATAACCTTATTGACTAAAATAACCAGCTCATGGCAGACGACTTGTGACCAGAGAGTGATCCGAGTGATGCGATGTAGGAATAGCGTAAGCTTCAACGTCTCTCTGGGCAACAAAATCAAGCGCTTCTCTTTTATCGAATCCTCTTTAAATTCAAATTCGTGACCAGTGTTTTGTTTTCCTCTATTCTCTGCATATCCGCATTCATCAATACATCATGCTTCGGGTCAGAGGTCACTCTTTTGGCCTAAGTAGACACGCACAGTTGACTGCCAGAAGATAGATATTTTAGTCTAAAGTCAAAAATATGGATATTTTTTTAATAAAAAATGCATAGCTTCTCTTCAGAAGGCCTTCATTAAAAGATTTTTTAAAATGTCCTGATAATTTACTCACCCGCATGTCATCCAAGATGTTCATGTCTTTCTTTCTTCAGTCGAAGAGAAATTCAGTTTTTTGAACAAAATATTCCAGGATTTTTCATCATATAATGGTTTTTAGTTGCAACCAAAATACTGAAGGTCCAAATCAATGCAGTTCCACCTCCGTGTTTACAAAGCACTCATGTGAAGACTAATACAAATGCCCTCTAGCAAATAAAAATAATATAAAACAACGATACTGGATGATTTTGAAGTTGAAAATTGAGTGTTTTTGCTAAAGGGCGTTTGTATTAGTCTTCACATGAGCGCTTCGTAGACACGAGGGCGGGACTTCTGCCTACGTCTATGGGACCATTTCCACGTGATTACGTCATCCTTGGCACCTCGCAGAGCTGAGCAAGTTGAACAATTAAGGTTGAAAAGTATATTCATTTTTTTAAATGACAGATCGTTTGACTAGATAAGACCCTATTCCTCATCTGAGATCACGCAGAGGCTATGAAGCCCTTTGAAACGGCGTTGATCTGGACCTTCAACATTTTGGTTGCAACTGAAAAGCATTATATGATGAACAATCCTGGAATGTTTTCTTCAAGAAACGTAATTTCTTTTCCACTGAAGAAATAAAGACATGAACATCTTGGATGAGATGGGGGTGAGTAAACTATCAGTCAATTTTCATTTTGGGGTGAACTAATCCGTTCATTATCTTTCATTGATGGCCATTACAGTGTGTTCAGTGTATTTTGTTGTTGTTTTTTGGGTTTTGTTTTTTTCCTGAGCAAAGTTCAGTTTGCTATCAAGTTGGAATTGTAAATTACTCATGTGGAGTATAATTTGATTATTTTATTTTGTGTTGAAATAAAAGTGTTTCCATCACAAATTTGTGTATGTCATTGATTGAAATCATATATGGTTAGTATATGCAGAGATGTAATATTGACTGAAATCATGTATGATTATTATATGTAGTTTATATGTATATTATATAAACTTGAAGAGCTAACACACCATTTCCCTATTAAAAAAATATGAAATCTGTATAAAAACCATATAAACAAATGACACAAAATATAAATAAATCCTATATGACTAGCATATGATTCAGTATAAGAACTTTATATGATTTGTATATGAATATCATGTATTTTCTACTAATACCATATACCATTGCATACAGTTTACATGTAAAACTCATATAAGATTTTTGCAGGATTCATACATGACCCAAAAGTTTTCTGTGTGTTTTTTAGTATGAAATGGGCCATAAACAGTCTGATTTTGTGTATGACATATATGGGACTTACATTAAACATATAAGATAATTCTGACTGATTTAAGTAAGGAACATATATGGTCGCATATATGAACCATATAGGTTTTTTTCATATGGGCTAATACGCATCAAATTAAATTTAAAAACTAGTTACAAATTCAACATATTTATTGAGATATAAACCCTTAAAATGTGAAATTAATCAATATTCAGTCCGTTGGTAAAGAGAATATGCTACAATGTCCATCACGAGTATAAAGCCTTTTAGAATTATTCTGAATAACACAGTTAAGTCGTACTCACTGCGATCCAAACAAACAAATGATCACTTTCCTTTTTTTTACCCAGTCCATCCGCTCCGATTGACTTCCGCACAATGAGCTAGCCGTTCGATCGAACCTTGAGCAATCCTCAGTCCATGAAAATCGCGCTGGTCTCCACAGGAACGATATCAACGTCAGAGGAATGATACACCTTCTACCACAAACAAGCAATCCTATGAAGCCGTCAAACTGATCGACGAGGGTCACCAAACCGATGAGGCAAGCTCTAACTGTAGAATCCTGGTTCAATAAATGGGCGACTCTTTCACTGATGATTCATTGTTTATTGTTCCGTAGCCACAACAACGCACATGAACCACCGTAAGAGCTAGAGAGAAAAAGTAAATATTGAAAGATTCAAACAATACAAGAAATTAACAAAACAAACGAACAAAATAAACAACCTTATAACAAACCACATTCAAAAAATAGATATCACTTAAATGTTACCTTGTTCCCCTTTACACCAGGATCTAAGCTTAAAGTTCGTAGAACCGTACAATCTTGCCTTGGCCACCGCGCCTTACACAGCGTGAACGTTTGTATCTATCCACCATAAGGTGTGTGCGCCATTATATCATGTAGCAGACATGCTACCAAAATAAAAGTCTTCAAACCACACCCAAATATATTAAACAAAATTAAATCATACACAAGCAAACATACAACAACAATAATAATAATAATAATAATAATAATAATAATAATAATAATAATAATAATAAAGACCACAAATAACAAACCATAAACAAATCAGGGTTCATTACAGTTGTCATGTCAACAAATGCATGCGCAATGGCATCCCCTGTTGTAGGATGACAGAGCTTACGACAGTAGTTGAGGACATTATTCTTTCCCAACTGATGGGGGACCCCGAGAGCAAAAGTTGCCAAGTGCTGCTTTAAAGTAATGATTTAAGTAACATTTGAGAAAAGTTAAATATTTAGTATTTTTTCAATGTCTTGTTCTTTTTACAGGAATCCTTTGTGTCAGTGTTCCACTGCTTTTTGAACAGAGGTAGGAAAGCTGTTTTCCTGATCTTCTCCTTTTTCCACCCTCTAAAATATGCCCTCTGCTTTTGACTCGTAGTTCCACAAGTGTTGTGTCTGTTTGAAGTGCTACACAGTAATTTGGGTTATTCAGATTTGCTCAGTAAGGGCTGCCCAATTAGACCTGGTCAAAAAATAATCACATTGAGACAACTTTCTGTTAACCCAAAACCACCCATTTTGCAGTCAATAAATATAAAAACCGACTCCCCTCATAAAATATTAATTCCTGTGGGAACTTAATCTGGCTTGTATTACATGCCCTGTGAAAAGGACAGTAAATCTTATGTGTAAGCACTAAAAAATTGTAAGCACATCTTGCGCATCATGTTATCCTCCTAGGTGAATATGCTGTAAAGGATCAAGGATCTGATCCGTTTGGGTTTTTTTTTTTGTCAGTTTGTCATTTTAGCCAATGAACAAGTTCAAGGGAATTGATAAGTATGGGCTTGATCTGAGGTCACCCTGAGTCACAGGTAGATATCAGAATACACAAGCAAAGCAGAGCATACAGATTTGCTTAAAGTCAAAGTGATAAAATTGATCTGTTCCCGGTAGATATGAAAGGGAAATCGCAATGTCAGATACAAGACGTCCAAAAAAATACCTTCATTGGCGTAATGCACCTTCAGAAAGTGCCTTAACTTCCAATGAGGCTATGCAAACAGGTTCTGAATTGAAAGGCCTGTGGTACTAAATTGCAGCTACAATAACAAACACTTGCCTCAAGTATCTGAAAGTCAAAATGATCTCTCTTGGAAGTGCAAGAAAGTGCTTTCTTTCAGTCACATAGTCATTTTTTTCACTTTCTTCTCTATGTGTTGCATTACAGTTTACTGAGGTTAAAACTATTTAAAAGGATAGGTTTTTGTGTTGTTGTTTTTTCTTTTTTTTGCATGCAATGAAAATGGATGTTTATTCACATGTTCAGGCTTTAGTATCAGAACATAATGTATATGAATACACTTCAGAATAAGTGAAGTTCAAGCATAACTTGGCCTTGACCAGTTCCAAATCTAATACTAATTCAGAAAGAATGTTTTAAAAGAGCATAAGGTGTGTCCAATCCTGCTCCTGAGATCCACTGTCCTACAGAGTTCAGCTCCAACCCCAATTAAACCTTTAATGCGGGAGTTAAAAATATTCTAGCGGAAGTTTAACAAACTGTATATGTATCGTCTTACTAGTACGTATGTGTATTTAAAGGTTTTAGACCTAAAATAAACATGTGGTTGAAAACACTGCATAGTTGTGATATTTGACAAGGGCTGTGCGCTTCTGTCTTTAGCTCAGTGCAAGCCAAAGCACAAAAGCACATACCTACCAGTTTGAATCTGGCAGGTATGTGACATCAATGTATTATTATAAATCCCATATGTGGGACCGTACCGCTCAAAGGGTTAAACACACCTGAACTATAGCTAATCAAGATCTTACTGGTCATATTAGAAACTTCTAGACAGGTGTGTTGAGGCAAGTTTGAAATAACAAACTCTGCAGGATAGTGACTCACCAGGAGCAGGTTTGGCCCTGTTATATACTAATATTAAATATGAAAATTGTTTACAATTTAATATATAGATATATATACCCTAGTGAAAAAAAAGTATACTTTATTGTATTTCAAATATGTTCTCTTTTCCGATAGTATATTAGAAATATACTTACAAAAAATGTACCATTTCTAAATATATAAAAAATATATTAGCATCATATTTCACAATACAACTTTTAACACACTTTAAAATAATTGTATTTTAGTATATTTTCTAAAAATATATTTTAGAAAAATATACTTTAAATGAAAGTTCAGTGTACTTTTGTAAAGTGTACTTATTTGAACATTACTTTAAAATATATTTTTTATATATTTTAAACTTATGCTCAAAATTGTCATTGTTAGCAATGCACTAAAAGCATATTTTAAAAATACATAATTAATATCATTAAGCTGTATAAAAAGTTATAAATACTGTTTAAGGTTATTTATTCATGCTTAACTGTTCAAGCTTAAGCATTAATAAATAAGTGATAATAAATTATTATTATATAAATAAATTATTATATGGACTAAAAGCCCATTTTTAAATATGTGCAGTGTATGCTATAAGCCCTACTTTAGTTGTGATTTAAGTGTAAATATGTTTAATAAGTTTACACTGGCAAAGAAGAATCCAACAGCACACTTAAAATACAACGCAAGAAAATATGAGTTAAATAGTTGTTTCTTATCGGAATTCAAATGTCTCTTCATTGATCTGTGACCAATCAGATTGTGTTGCTCACTGCCTGCAGCCAATCAGAGGTAGAGCTGCTGACGCTACTCGTCTGTATGACGCTCACTCGCGGGAGGTTTGCAGCCTTGCAGGTGAAGTACTGCGTTACATTAATTATTTAATAAAACACTGAAAGCGGAAAGTACATTGATCATTCTTCGGACCAGTTCAATTACGACACATCGCTGCCTGACCTTGATGGTGACGAAACTGTTTTGGAATAAAATGCCAAACGTTACGTGATCCCGGAAAGCACCGGAAAAAGTTGGAAAAAGTCCTTCTGTTTGGAGGTAAGTTAACATGTAATGTCACTAAACGTGAATAAAAAGTTGAATGAACATGCACCTGACCTTATCTCGTATATTCTGTTAACAGATTGCGTTCTTCACGAGTGTTTGCTGTCAACTCCCTGATGATGTGTAATTGGCCATCAGACGCAAGTGTACTGAGCAGCTCACCAGAAAATTGAATATGTGTAATTTATACATACGTAGAGATGGTCAGTGGAATCAGTTCAATGATATGTTTTCCAACATCTTCCAGTGTTAATTTAATGAAAAACATGGTAAGTTAATTTTGTTTAGCTTTGCTGAAACCACGTGAAACCATTTATAAAAATCGTTGGGCTTGTTTAATGAAATGTCTCTTTATTAGTTATGTGTGTTAGATTTGATTAATTTATTGTAATGTCCTTGAAAACAAATGCATTCAACATTGGGAAAGTAAGTCAGTAAGTAATTCATTAAAATGTAAGGTAGCACATTAAAATACTGTATTGTGTGACATTATGTAATTCAAAGTATATTGTACAATGTACAGCTAAGTAATAACACATTGTATTGTTATTGACTACAAAGTGTATATTTTTAGTCATTTGAATGAGTCAAGGTAAATAATATTCATAGTATATTGTTTGTGTGTTCTGAATATACTGGTAATTAATTTGTAATTTATTAACACAAATAAAGTATGCTATAACACAAAGTGTACTTATAATACAAATAAAGTGTACTATAACACGAATAAAGTATACTTATAATACAAATAAAATATACTTAACACAAATAAAATATACTTATAATACAAATAAAGCACATTTAATATCACTAAAGCACGTAATTATTCATTATACTTAAAGTGTACTAAGTATACTTAAAGTTGTTCCAATTTAGCACACAAAAGTATACTAAATACACTTAAAGTTGTGCTTTAACACAATTTAATTACAACTTAAATATACTTAGTACAAAATTAGTTGTGTCAAAATAGCACACTTCAAGTTAACTAGTCATTAACACACTTCAAGTATACTGAAAATGAGTCTGACCGCAAGTATACTTAGTATACTTTTTTTCACTAGGGTATATATATATATATATATTCGCCTCAGTTACAATTAAGGGACGCACTTTATGGCCGTTTGTCAATATCAAGTACGCGAACTTGTGACTTGTGTCCTTGGTAGTTCAAACTTGGCAACTCAGGAGAACGAACTCCAGAGGACGTTGTTTAAAGCTTAAATATGTGTTTTATTTATAAAGAGAGCGCCTATTTGGCAATTTGATCTGGTGTTTTCGGAGTTGTGAGATCCAGTCGGTCCAGCGGGTGATCAGCGCTCGTTAACCCGCCGAGAGCAGCCTTTTCTCGGCTAGACCTTCTGATGTTTGCTGCTGGCTCTGATGTCTTTGGTGGTTAAACATGAAATATAATTTTTCTTGTGTAGATTTAACGAGTGATCTTTGGTCTCATTAATCTATAATTTATTCCCTGAAAGATCGTTTTGCCTGATGGCAGAGTCAACTTTTTTATTTTATTTTAGGATATTTAACTTAACCGTTGTAGATAGCACTAACTTTTTTTTACTGGATTGTTCACTTTATTTCTTGTATATGTGACGTTCCGGTGAGGAAAGGAAAGAGGAGAGAAATGATGCATAAAATGATAATGCATAAAAGTGTAATTAAGCATATATTTATTACCAATTTACTTCTAGTATACTTTTTAGAAAAATAATAAAAGTGCACTTGTGTTTAGCATATTTCTTAAAAATATAATTAAGCATATATTTATTACCAATGTAGTTCTAGTATACTTTTTATAAGTATATTAAAAGTATGCTTGTGTTTAGCATATTTCTTAAAAGTGTATTTAAGAATTTAAGAAAAGTGTATTCACAGGCTGCACTCCAAAAGACCTCAGTCTCCTCAGGAGGTAAAGCCTGCTCAAACCCTTCCTGTACAGTGCCTCTGTATTGAGAGTCCAATTCAGTTTATGGTTAAGGTGAACACCCAGGTACTTATAAGAGTCCACTCTCTCAATGTCCATTCCCTGGATGTTCACCAGTGAGGGAACAGACCGGTGTCTGCGAAAATCCACCACCATCTCCTTAGTCTTCCCTGCGTTAATAAGGAGGTGGTTTGGCCGGCACCAGTCCACAAAGTCCTGCGTCAGTCCTCTATACTCTGCATCATCGTCATCACTGATCAAGCCAACGACCGCAGAGTCATCAGAGAACTTAAGCAGGACACAGCCATCAGTGTTATATCGGAAATCTGCAGTGTAGAGGGTGAAGAGGAAGGGTGCCAGTACCGTGCCCTGAGGGACACCCACACTACAGGCCACCTGATCAGACACACAGCCCCCGGCCCTCACAAACTGAATCCGGTTTGTCAGGTAGTCCAGGATCCACTCAGCCAGATGCAAATTCACACCAGTCTGCACTAGCTTGTCCCTCAAAAACACCGGCTGAATGGTGTTGAATGCGCTGGAGAAGTCAAAGAATAGAATTCTCACAGCGTTGCCGGGCTTCTCCAGGTGACTAAGAGCACGATGTAATAGAAAGATAACAGCGTCTTCCACTCCAATCCCAGGCCGGTAGGCAAACTGCAGTGGGTCCAATGCTGAGCTCACTTCGGAACGGAGGTGAGCCAGCACCAGTCTCTCCAATGTTTTCATCAGATGTGACGTGAGAGCCACCGGCCTGAAGCTACTGAAGTCCCTAGCGTATGGTGTCTTTGGCACTGGTACTACACAGGAGGTCTTCCATAACTGTGGCACAACCCTCAACTTGAGGCTCAGATTGAAGACATGCCCAATAATCCCACATAGTTCATCTGCACAGGATTTCAGCAGCCTGGAGCTAATGCCATCTGGTCCAGCTGCTTTCCGTGCTTTTATCCTTCTCAGCTCTTTTCTCACCTGGACCGATGTAAAAGTTAGGTGTGCGCTGAGAGGGTGGCTGATTCCATGGGACAGTGAGGAGGCGTTGAGGTGTGTAGGGCCAGAGCTGTAAAGGGCTGGGGGTGTGTGGCATTGTCCCGGTGACATGGTATGGAACAGCTGCGGGGGAGGAGGAGGGGGTGACTGGTCAAAACGGTTAAAATAACGATTCAAATCGTTAACCCATTGCAAGTCACCCACAGCCTGTGAGTGGTGTGCTTTGAAGCCCGAAATGGTCTTTAAGCTCCTCCACACACCCCTGATGTTCTGCTGCTGCAGCTGCTCCTCCATCTTCCTCTTATAGCTGGCCTTACCCTCCCTGATCTTCCGTCTCAACTCCTTCTGTACAGCCCTAAACTCCTCCCTATTCCCTGACCTAAAAGCTCTCTTCTTCTCCTTCAGTAGAGCTTTGATGTTATAGGTCATCCACGGCTTGTTATTTGCAAAACACTGTACCGTTTTGGAGCGCACAGTATTTTCAAAACAAAAATTAATATAGTCCGTTATAGTGTCTGTGATCACATTAATGTCCTCTCCATGTGGGTCACAGAGCTCAGTCCACACAGTGGTGTTGAAGCAGTCCCTTAGAGCTTCCTCACTCTCAGTAGTCCACCTTCTCACCACACGGTGCTCCACAGGCTGCCTATGCACTACAGGTTTATACACAGGCTGTAGATGGACCATGTTGTGGTCAGCTCTGCCAAGGGGAGGGAGAGCGGATGAGGAGTATGCCAACTCCAAGGATAATAATAAAATAAGTCCAATGTTTTATTGTTTCTAGTGGGACAACTGACATACTGAGTAAATGTTGGCAACACAGAGGAAGGGGGTGCATGGTTGAAGTCCCCAGAGATGAGGAAGAGAGCCTGTGGGTGCTGTGTCTGCAGGGTACTAATAACTGAGAACAGTGTATCACATGCAGTATCCGCTTTAGCAGAGGGTGGCACATATGCAGCTAACACCATAACATGGGTGAACTCCCGTGGCAGATAGTATGGTCTCATGCTAACAACTAACAGTTCAATGTCCCTGTTACACAGATCTATTTTCACTGAACAATGTCCTGGCTTACACCATCTCTCATTGACAAACACAGCCAGACCACCTCCTTTCCTCTTACCACTGTTCTCAGTCCTGTCCGCCCGCAGCAGATGAAAATAATCCAATGTAATGGCTGAGTCCGGGATGTGAGGGGTTAACCAGGTTTCCGTAAACACAATGACGCAGCACTGTCTATACTCCCGCTGATGCCGGATAAGCGCCGCCACCTCGTCTATCTTATTAGGAAGAGATCTCACATTTCCCATTATGACGGAAGGGAAAGCAGGTCTAAAGCGTCTCTTCTTTTCCCGGAGTTTCCTTCCAGCGCGACATCCTCGGCGAGTTTTCTGAAGTAGCTCAGCAAGAATCACATGTTTGTCCTGAGGGAGCATTACCGCGCTGCTCAACGCGATCAGCTGTTCCCTGCTATAAACAATGTGCACACGGGCTCCGACGCACATTGTGATTGCCGTGAAATGTCCACACTAAGCAAATGCAGTGCTAAATATTAAATAAATAAATAATATACAACTAAAAACGTCTAAAAAGCTAAAACTTGGACAAGTGGGGGGGGGGGGGGGGGGCAGCCAGCTTGCACCAGCGCCGGAAGAATCACACTACTTCAAATAAGCATGTTGGAAATACAAATGTATTACAAGCATACTACCTGCATTTCAAGTATATTTTTAATACATTAAATACCGCACCTTTTCCACCTGGGCATGACCCAAGAGGTTTTACATTTTTACAGAAATGCAGAAAAAGAGAGAGTCAAGCTCTCAGAGAAAAAGTCAGACGTTTCTTCTCTAAATGGATTTTTGATCGCTTAGCATTAGTTCGACCTCTTAGATCTTCTGAAACCCCCCACTTCACACGCTTCTGGTTACCTCCTCTGTATTTAAACTGTATTTACCATTTTAGTTAGTCAAAAGACTATACTAATTTCAACCAATGCTGACAGCACAGTTTAAGGAAATGCCATAGGTTTGGTTGCTAGGGAGAAGGCTCCCTGGTTGCTATGAAACTACGCTTTATATGCAAATGATGCAGGGTTTCATTGGTGGCATATATCACACTGGTGTGAATAGTAAATGTTAATGATGTTCAGATGTTTTTAGTTTTTTTGAATGGGAGCAGAACTTTACTGCTAACCTTTGACCACTCCTGCCATTCCAAATTCAGATCTGATCCATTACAGAACTACTCTCAGACCAGTGTAAAATATATGAGCTCCATTAAACGCATTTCATCTTCATATATGTATAATATAATCCTGCTGTCTTTATGTATGGTATTTGCACTTGTTAGGTTCTACATGGATTGGTAAAGGCTCCAATGGGGAGCGGAGGACACTACTTTAAAACCTCTGACAGTGGGGGAAGGTTCCACTCTATCAAAGAGCCAATCAAAGCAAGCCTGTAAAATGCCAGCTACAGCCTTTGATACTGCTACTGTAAGGGTGGATCGCCTACAGTGGTTCTGACTGCAGGGTTGCCGAACGACTAAAGAAACGTTATCAGCAAGATGGTAGAAAACTGTACATTTCTTCTCTATAACTGCAACTTATACCAATGACGGAAGTAAACGCAGTTACAATAGCAAAATATGTGGGAGAGCGTTGCTTTAATGTGACTATATTGTATTACAATAGGGAGCACTTCAAAGTCAATACCAATCCAAAACTAATAAGCAAATCATTTATAATTGAAAGAAATTAATGACAAAATCCGGTTATGGTTACATTTAAAATAGTTACAAAATAGATGAATGAGATGATAAAACTTATACCATTAATCGTACCCAGCATGTATAGAATGTTACCTGAGAGATAGAGAGAGATAAAGAGAGATAGAAAGAAAGAAAGAGAGAGCAAAGAGAAGAGCCAAAGAAGGCCCATAGAAGAGACAGCCAGAGAAAAAAGACAGCGTCAGAGGAAAAAGACCCCGAGCAACAGTTGCAATCTTCTTTTATCTATCCCTTGACCATGTGACTTAAACCCTTAGACATTCAAACTGACCAATCAGACCAAACTTCTCCCACTGTACTACAGGTGTGGCACCGTTTGGCCTACAGGCCCTCAACATCTCTTTGTCGTTAGGAATCCCAAACAGCCCCACTGATAAGAGAGAGGGGGTGAAACACAGTAAAACAAATGTCTTTGTTCAAAGTCAACTATCAAATATCTTTGATTATTTTGGATTCTTTCACTACCATTCTAAAAGAGAGCCACTAGGTAGCTATACTTCTTAAACACCCCAGCGTCATAGGCGAAGCAGCTCAACTCTCTTAACACACTCATCTAGGACCTGCTATTACCTGTACTGAAGTTAGCACTAGCCATAGTCAGAGACAGAAAACAAACATCGAACCAGACGAACATCCTCAATAGCATTGTCTACAACCAGGTTGGACTAGATGGGTCTATTAGCTACTCTAAAGGGAAGCAATATCCTTACTTAAAACCCAACTGTGGTAGGGGAGGGAGGCAAACTATGTAGATGCAATAAATGCCGTACAATTAAAGTTCGCCCTGCCTCTACCCAAAGGAAGTAATCGGAGGAGAGAATGGCCCTTCTTCATTATCAAACTATCATTGAAGAGTGTGTTTCATTATTTTATCTCACTTCAACCTAGAGATTATCTCACCTAGAGTTAAATATATATCCCACCAAAGGAGAGCTATTCCAACACACCACCATAACTGCTAAGGGGACTAGATATGCTTTGTCCTAAAAGGTATTCTAGCAGAACCAGAAAAGAGGCCGAAGGTTACTTAAGGCTACCACCTTGTTGGGGTTTTACTTCTCCTCAGTGATTCGATCCTGTTTACCAAATTGCTTCTTATTGATTATTTCCCTCAGATCTTGTCTTTTCCTTTTATCATCCCACCTCCTCTGTGCTCTTCAGCTCAGAGGAGAAGCCTGAGGAACTACGGTCTCCCTCTGGCCCTCCCTCCCAGTCCTCAGACTCTGATGGTCCAAGTCCCCCAGAGGTCTTAGGTAAAGATTTAGATTGACACGGGATATACTTCCTGATAGCTGCCACCCATGCCCTTTCCTCTTTAAAATTCCTGACTACCAGCTCTACAGATGTGCTGAAAGGTTCCAAGAGTTTTTCTCTTTGATGTCCACCAAGTTCAACCACAGATGCCTCTTCATTGCCAACATCAGTACCATTGAACAACTAATGGCAGCAGCTCTTTGTTAGTTTAGGGGCCCAGAGGGCCAAATCTGTGATGCAGTGAAGCTCAGTGACCGCTTCAGGAGACAGCTCTTTGGGGAACATTCCATTTCGAAGGTAACTCGCACTGTGTTCTAGAACGCTTTTGGGTAGCGATATACCCACGCTACGGCATGCTAAGAGGAGTGCATTCCAGTGGCATGTCAATTCATGCTAGCTTACTCTTACTGCAGTGTGCATCATAGCAGCCGTCGAGCGAACGCACAAAGAATGTCATAACATAATTTTCAACACACTCATGTATCTCATATGATCATGACTCAGAATCATGACCGGAAAAGCAGGAGTGGCGCCGACGACTGTAGCATAATAAAAGTTCTGCTGCCCGCGAGGCATGTGTTGCGTTCATCTTTTATAAACAATTGCTCCAGTGGCCTTGCTCAGTTCCCACAACTCTCATCCTGCTCTGCTTCATACCACAATAACATTAATAATCACATCCATTAACATGATTTCTGCCCGATTCCTATCCTGATTCTTTTCCACTGGCTGCGAGGTGAAGACCACATACCAAGATTAAGATGCTTGGCGTCATCAAGCTACACCTTTTGTTTTGAATAGGCATCCTCTAGCGGATGGAAAATTACATAGGGAACCTTTTAAGTGAACACAAAACAATTGTATTTAAATAATTTGTATTTATTTATTTCATTCATCAGAACTGGGCTTATGCATTTTAGAAACGTAAATTATGTATCTGCTCATTCCATGCAATAAATGCTCAGGTAGTGGTCAGTGGTATGACCCATTTCCGTAGAACTTCAGTATTTTATCTAGAAAATAACAGTGAAGTATTCCATGCAATTAAAGAGTTTTACAGTAGGCTAGTAACCTTGCAATGACGTGGCAACTTTATCAATGGCTTGAGCAAGTTTGGAGGTCTATTGCTGTCTCGATAGAGAGCTGTCATCTGCTCATGTGAATAGTAGTGGCCGTCCTGAGGAGAGCTCAAATGTGGGCTCAGAAATGTGACACTTGTGGTACTTTAATGTTTATATATTTTTAAAGCATTGTATCGCTATCGACTCGTGATTTAATTGGATTCTCAGCATTTTAAGTCGTTTATTGACCTAAATCACGATTCAAAATACATGCATCAAGATTGATGCATATGCATCATCAGGATTTGTAATCGATACATAAAAACGAGTGATATTAAGAATACAGAATGCTAATACATACATGTGGCAAGGGGGGCGTGCATGGCGGCGGCACGGTCCTACTTCCTTCCCGGGTTTCGGCACCAGTGTAGCAAAGTTCGTAAAGAAGGAAGGAAGAGGACACGGGGGTCGGTTGGACTGTTGACGCTTTCTATTTATTATAATGCTCAAAACACATCAGCACACTCAATAGTGTGCTTTTCTCTCAACACAACGATCACTTCCGGGTCGGCACTTCCGGCTTCCAGTAAACTCAGTCTCTGGGGTTCGCGTCAACAGTCCGGCTCTCTCTCTCCCTGTCCTCTGGTTCCGCTGGTGTTTTATCCCCTCTTCGCGCTCATTACTGGAACAAGAGACAGGTGTTATTAATCTTCAGAGTCTCTCAGGGTGGTGTCAGGCCAGACTCTACTCTACCTTACACAAAATTACCACACCAGTTATACCAATTTCAAGGGCATGATTTACATCATTATGGACACGTGGAATATTACTGATTGGCATTAAGTCTAAACAATGTGGCTTGCGAGAATAGATAGGAGATGTTGTTGTTGTTAATCAGGATGTATACATCAGAAAATCCCAAGCTTGGGGTAGTGTTGACTTCAGGGGAGTCCTAGAAAGACGCCAAGAGGTCTAGGGTGTGAGAAAAAGTGGTCCAATCCATTCCATAAACCTGCACAGAACATGTAACACACACACACACAAGACTCTAGAGCACATCTCTCCTCCAAGGTTAGTGTGTCCTGTGAGCTTATCAACAGAACAAGATATCAACACCACATGACAAACGAATCTCCAGAAAGAAAAGTATGACTAATGTCATCTACCTCATTCTATAAAGAAATATAAAGACAAAAATGTACTTCTATCAATGGGAAAAATCACACTATATAAATGGGAAGAAATCACAATTGGGAGACTCAAATCCTCCCACCCCTTCCTGTCCTGGGGTTACTAACAACAGGCAGGATTCACCTCTTGGAAGTTCTAACTTTCTCTCCAAGGCCCTGTTGGTCAGGACCCAGAGATAGAGGTCAGGCTATCTATATCAGGGCACATAGATAGGGGTCAGACTGTCTTTGTCAGACCGTCTCTGGAAAGCAAATTAGAAACACAATACAGTAGACATAGAGTCAAAATCATATTGAATAATAGTTAGATGTATTAATGATCAAATAAAATTGATTGTCAATAATTCATTATTTTAAAAGGATCATAACTGATTATTTAATTCATGAGGTTATTTAAAATCATTCAAAAGGATAAGATCCATATGATGAAGAGGCAAGGGTGTCGGCCCACCCCCTTCAGTATAAAAAAGAAGAGAAATGCAAACCTGACAAAAGAGGACGATAACACCAACACATTAAGATTTAAAGGGATCCCATGGTGTTGAGACTTGTATGGCTTAATATAACATAAATGATGTCTCTTACTGAATTATGTAGTAGAAAACCCATTAAAGATCTACATTATTTAAAAAATCGATTTTATATTTGGACCATGGGCGGCGCCATTTTGTTTGCGTTCTAGGTTGATGACGTAGAGTGGTTGCACTCCTCAATCAGCTGGCGCTACCCGTAGCTATTTTTACCACAACCCAACTCGAAAATTGTTTCAGAGTTAAACAAAACCAATGAATTGCTTTGTAATTGTACTTAAAACACACTCAAACATACATGTGCACACAAACTCACCTACACAAGTCACAAACAGATCGGCGGGCGGGCACGCACACCTAAGAGACTGCGCTCAATCGAGATGTTGGGCTGCTCAGTCTCCACGACAGGGGCTGAATCCGAAATCGACCCCCTATACCCTGAAATAGGGCATTATTTGAAGGGACGGCCATTTGTAATGTTGTCCGACACCTAGTGGACATGTTCGAGTGCAGTCATTCAGTCTCACGTTGCACCGCAATAACGAGTGTACAGCCGATTTACAAACAGCTGTCCGACTTCACGCACCCAAACATACATGTGCACACAAACTTTCTCTCTCACACAGACTCACACACACCCCAACAGATCGGCGCGAACACACACACACCCCAACAGATCGGCGCGAACACACACACACCCCA
Organism: Pseudorasbora parva; assembly: GCF_024679245.1. NCBI lineage: Eukaryota > Metazoa > Chordata > Actinopteri > Cypriniformes > Gobionidae > Pseudorasbora > Pseudorasbora parva. The sequence continues at coordinate 29,453,126 of NC_090185.1, forward strand.
ACAGATCGGTGCGAACACACACACACACACACACACACACACACACGCACTGCGTGCGCGCATACATAACCCTCAATCCCTGTGTTGATATCATAGATAGACTGTTGATATGCAGTAGATTAACTGTAATGCCTAATGTATCCAGCAGAGGGAAATATCTAGGTAGGACGATGGGATAGGGTAACGTGAGGAAGAGAGGCAGGATGTTTTGGTGATGATGCATGGGATTGGTTTGTGTATTAAAGTTTGAGCACAAGCTCAGTGAATTAACCTCAATCTTTAAACTTTCACTTTTAAGAAACAAATAACATTCGCTACTTTTGTTCACTAATACAACTTGAAGGAGTGAATGAAGACGAGTGCGTGAAGTCGGACAGCTGTTTGTAAATCGGCTGTACACTCGTTATTGCGGTGCAACGTGAGACTGAATGACTGCACTCGAACATGTCCACTAGGTGTCGGACAACACTACAAATGGCCGTCCCTTCAAATAATGCCCTATTTCAGGGTATAGGGGGTCGATTTCAGATTCAGCCCCTGTCGTGGAGACTGAGCAGCCCAACATCTCGATTGAGCGCAGTCTCTCAGGTGTGTGTGCCCGCCCGCCGATCTGTTTGTGACTTGTGTAGGTGAGTTTGTGTGCACATGTATGTTTGAGTGTGTTTCAAGTACAATTACAAAGCAATTCATTGGTTTTGTTTAACTCTGAAACAATTTTCGAGTTGCGTTGTGATAAAAATAGCTACGGGTAACGCCAGCTGATTGAGGAGTGCAACCATTCTACGTCATCAACCTAGAACGCAAACAAAATGGCGCCGCCCATGGTCCAAATATAAAATCGATTTTTTAAATAATGTAGATCTTTCATGGGTTTTCTACTACATATTTCAGTAAGAGACATTTTTTATGTTATATTAAGCCATACAAGTCTCAACACCATGGGATTCCTTTAAATAACAGAACAAATCACTGTACTTTTTTACCTTTTCTGCCTCATTGTTATTATTTTATCATCTTTTAATTGTGTGTAAACATGTTTGTCTTTATGTTAATGTTAGCAATGCTTATGCAAAGTAAAGATTATTCCCATGCCAATAAACCGTATTGAATCGTGAATGTATTAAAATAATAAAATAAAAGAGTAATGCAGTAAAACAAATGTGTGTGTGCCGATGAAATCAAAAAGTTCAAATAAATTAAGACAAGCAACACACAACCAAACCGACTTCTGATACTGTGGGTTATAAACACAGTTCGAAAGGCAAATTCGTGACAAGGCTGTGAGCTTCTGGTTTCTCTCTCTCTCTCTATCTCTCTCTCTCTCTCTCTCTCTCTCTCTCTCTCTCTCTCTCTCTCTCTCTCTCTCTCTCTCTCTCTCTCTCTCTTAGTTCTCTGTTCTCTGTAAGAATGAGGATGTAGAATAAGCAAAACCATAACGCACACTGTACCTGCCCTCTCACTCACTCATCTAGTGATGACAATCTGCTCATAGTTTCTCCTCCTTTCAGATCATCAGAGGATATCAGCCCAGAGTCTCTCAGCTCTTCTTCAGTCTGTCAGGATGAAAACAACAGAGAGAAACTGTGAGGAAGAGTTTACTGGATTGAGCCCAGATAGGAAACAGAAAACAGGTAATGTCTTGTTGTAGAAGATTCATTTGTTAATTCATGTTTGAAAAACATATGTAAAAGCCAGTCTGTAATTCTCTGATGTTTTTCGATACTCTGTAGGTCAGAATGAAGATGTTACTGGAAACAATAAGCTAAAGTCAAGACGAGACAGAGTATTAAAGACTCAATGACAGCAGGAATATATGAGAAGTCATTCAGAGAAATGTTTGACTTGAGGATCAGGATCCAGAACACAACGCTTCCTCAGAGGAGTTTAAGAAAGAAGCTTCAGTCTCATCCTCATGTAAGTCTGAGTACAGTACACACTTATTATTTCACTGCTGTTCATTTCACTCATATGATCAAATGTCACGTCAGACAGAAGGACGAGTATTGCTTGTAACGATAAGTTTTAACATTTTTACAGTGTACAATTTTTTTTACTGTTTCAATGAAAAAAAGAAAAAAAAGATATATATAAAGAATATATATATATATATATATATATATATATATATATATATTCATTGAAACAGCACAATATTTTGTACACTGTAAAAATGTACAAAAATGATAATTGGTTAATGGCTACTTACCATGGTGAAAAAACTGAAAAAATTAATATCAAATGAAATTTTGCTATAAAATACTGTGCAAATTATTATTATTATTATTATTATTATTATTATTATTATTATTATTATTATACAAGTTAACACACTATCAATTACCAGATAGTTTATACAGTAAAAACAGTAAAAGGACATTGCCAGATCATTACACATAACATATGATTTATATATATATATATATATATATATATATATATATATATATATATATATATATATATATATATATATATATATATAATTTGCTTATTATTTTTATCAGTAATGCACATAAGTGGAAAATTTATATAATTGAGTTAATGTTTATTGCATTATTAAAATTAAAATTATATCAGTTAATGAAATATAGTTTGGCATTCTGTAAAACTGGAACAGCTGCTTTACTGCTTTACTTTACTGCTTTTACATTTCTTTACTGTAAATGTAACATGATATTTTTTACAGTCTAGTCTAACTATTGAAGATGATAATCTAAGATTTTGTTGAGTCTTTTATTGATGAATTAAAGTGCAGATATGACAGACAGATGATTGGCGATACAATGACTGAAATCAGAAACATAATGATATTAATAATGATGTAAATTCAGCTGACGATCAGGAGTGTTTAATATACTGAAGTTCAACTGAGAAAGAATCTGCGCAAAGTGCGCATGTCTGATCAGTTCACGTGATTCTGCCGCCGTCACGTCTGATGTCGTAAAACGCACGACGTACGGAAGCTGAAGAGTTACGATACTTTCTGTTAAAAAAAATAATTAAAAAATTTGTTTTTATTCAATATAGTCAAATACATCTGATATTATACACCAGTCAACTCCAGTTAATTATAATATCTGACCGCTGTAATGATCAGGTATGTTTGTTGGATGCAGAACGAAATTATGTGGACACACGTGTCACCGCAGCATGACGGTCTGTTAGCTTGTTGCTCGTGTTTGTGTTTGGCCTGCTGTGTTTTTGGTCGTCAAATGCTTTATTAAACCAGAATTAAAAGGGATTTTTTTAAGTGTTGTTAAAACATTAAATATGAATTGGTTCATTAATGATCATAAAGTTTATATGCATGGTTTATTGGCTATAACTTATTTTGAGTGGTTAGCTCTTAGCATTAGCACCTTTTTTGTCCATGTGCAGGGAGTTTAGTTGATAGATTAATGTGTAGTGAATGCAGTGTTATCAATTGCCATATGGTAAGATGGGTAAAGATGCCCTTTAGGAACATTTACTGCCAGCTTGTAACATATTTAGAGATGAATTTAGTGACATTTGTGGTCAGTAAGAAAGCTAAGTAATGGAGGGACACTGACCTCTCTCACCATCTTACTTTTATTATGTGTGTTATGTGGAAATCAACCTCATGATTTTAGGGTTGTTTTTACCATACTAGTTGAACCAAAGAAAGCTAAATGAACTTCTTTGTTTCTGTTTCTGCAGTTGGGGCTTCATCTGTGTGTTTGCAGTGCTGATTAACAAAGGTGAGCATCTGAATAAGCTATATTCTATGTCTTGTACAGGGAGTGCAGAATTATTAGGCAAGTTGTATTTTTGAGGATTAATTTTATTATTGAACAACAACCATGTTCTCAATGAACACAAAAAAACTCATTAATATCAAAGCTGAATATTTTTGGAAGTTTTAGTTTTAGCTATTTTAGGGGGATATCTGTGTGTGCAGGTGACTATTACTGTGCATAATTATTAGGCAACTTAACAAAAAACAACTTTATACCCATTTTAATTATTTATTTTTACCAGTGAAACCAATATAACATCTCAACATTCACAAATATACATTTCTGACATTCAAAAACCAAACAAAAACAAATCAGTGACCAATATAGCCCCCTTTCTTTGCAAGGTCACTCAAAAGCCTGCCATCCATGGATTCTGTCAGTGTTTTGATCTGTTCACCATCAACATTGCGTGCAGCAGCGACCACAGCCTCCCAGACACTGTTCAGAGAGGTGTACTGTTTTCCCTCCTTGTAAATCGCACATTTAATGATGGACCACAGGTTCTCAATGGGGTTCAGATCAGGTGAACAAGGAGGCCATATCATTAGATTTTCTTCTTTTATACCCTTTCTTGCCAGCCACGCTGTGGAGTACTTGGGCGCGTGTGATGGAGCATTGTCGTGCAAGAAAATCATGTTTTTCTTGAAGGATGCAGACTTCTTCCTGTACCACTGCTTGAAGAAGGTGTCTTCCAGAAACTGGCAGTAGGACTGGGAGTTGAGCTTGACTCCATCCTCAACCCGAAAAGGCCCCACAAGCTCATCTTTGATGATACCAGCCCAAACCAGTACTCCACCTCCACCTTGCTGGCGTCTGAGTTGGACTGGAGCTTGCTGCCCTTTACCAATCCAGCCACGGGCCCATCCATCTGGCCCATCAAGACTCACTCTCATTTCATCAGTCCATAAAACCTTAGAAAAAACAGTCTTGAGATATTTCTTGGCCCAGTCTTGACGTTTCAGCTTGTGTGTCTTGTTCAGTGGTGGTCGACTTTCTGCCTTTCCTACCTTGGCCATGTCTCTGAGTATTGCACACCTTGTGCTTTTGGGCACTCCAGTGATGTTGCAGCTCTGAAATATGGCCAAACTGGTGGCAAGTGGCATCTTGGCAGCTGCACGCTTGACTTTTCTCAGTTCATGGGCAGTTATTTTGCGCCTTGGTTTTTCCACACGCTTCTTGCGACCCTGTTGACTATTTTGAATGAAACGCTTGATTGTTCGATGATCACGCTTCAGAAGCTTGGCTATTTTAAGACTGCTGCATCCCTCTGCAATATATCTCACTATTTTTGACTTTTCTGAGCCTGTCAAGTCCTTCTTTTGACCCATTTTGCCAAAGGAAAGGAAGTTGCCTAATAATTACGCACACCTGATATAGTTTGATGTCATTAGACCACACCCCTTCTCATTACAGAGATGCACATCACCTAATATGCTTAATTGGTAGTAGGCTTTCCAGCCTATACAACTTGGAGTAAGACAACATGCATAACGAGGATGATGTGGTCAAAATACTCATTTGCCTAATAATTCTGCACTCCCTTGTAATAAACAGCCATTTGAGAAAGGAACCAATAATCTGGTAACATTTATGACAACAATTCTGTAGAGGTTTTCTTGCAGTTATTTAAAAAAGGTTGTTCATTAACAATTCTTGAGTTCTTTCTTTTCAAAACACATTCATTGTACTACTTTTATGTCAATAGATGTCTTTGTCTGTAAAAAGAATACACTAAAGAAATCAGAATAGAATAACTCACAATTTTTCCCACTGATTATTTTTGCTTGCAATAAAAATAAATAAATAAAAAAACATGATTTAAATATAAATCCCATGTTTTATTAAAGTTATTTGCTATTAAAAAGCAGGTTTATGTGTTTATATGTTAAATGAAATCGATGTAAGTGACAAAAATCTAGCAGTGATGATCGGTTAATGCCTAATGCACTTTGAAGCCTGGCAAACAATCAGGGGCGTAGCCGGTGGGTGGGCCTGACGGGCACTTTGCAGAATGCTTAATGAGTTTGATTGAAAGCTGTGTTAGGCAATTGTCAGGCTGTCTCATGTGTGAAGCGGCTCGCGCCTCTGACTTACCCCTTTTCATAAAGCGCCTCTCACTCTCACACTGGTCGCAATGATTGATTTGACGGGAGTCACGCGTGTAACGCATGGAGACGCAGGACTGATTATTCATCTTAGACAATCACGTTGACAGGAAAATAAATAAACATAATGTAGCGACGGTAGGTTTAGGGAACATAGCGCAGTAAAGTACCGATACATCACTTAAAATGTACTCAAGTTAAAGTACACTATTTTAAAACGACTTAAAGTACAATTCCTGAGAAAAACTACACAATTACAGTAGCGAGAGTATTTGTAATTCGTTACTTTACACCTCTGGTTACATTGAACATGAACAGGCTATGAGAGCAAACTCAATGGCTGAGAAAATGAGGGGTAAGGATGTCCATGGCTTTTGGAAGGAGGTCAGAGCTCTGAACAGGGCCAACTGCCAACACATTGCTCCCATGTGTCATCTGGAGCTGACAGTATTCATTTTCAACATTTGTAATGTAAAATTACAAAAGTTACGAAACGCATCAAAATTGATTCATAACAAATAAACTTTTTCTTACAACATAAGGTTTATTTCAACTGACAGTCATATTGGACTGGTACAACATGAATAAATAATAATCAATTCTAAAGAATAGGACATGCTGTACTGGTTGTACACTTTGTTTTTGTCCTTCAAATACTATAAAAGTTAAAAGACATAGACTTAAGACACATCTCTGCCAATTGCACCTGACCAATAAAAAATAGCACTTAACTATCCATTATTTTTTGTTTGTTTGTCCCAAAAAAAAAAAAAAAAAAAAAAAAAAAAAAAAACTGTGTACTGTGCTAATTAATTGAGACTTCTTACAGGTTGTTGGCCTTGTTTGTTTCATTGCTTCTATTGCTCTCCCCTTTTTTCTAAGTCGCTTTGGATAAAAGCGTCTGCTAAATGATTAAATGTTAATAGACATAGCTGAAAATCTGTACCGTGATGCTGTATTATTTCTGCTTGTTCAAATTTTATGTAGTAGGCTAACTTGCAATATTTTTCTTTGTGTGAGACAGTGATTAATGAACATATGTCACTCAGTGTGGCATCGCACGTAGAGACAGCTTTTTTCAGGTCATTCAAATTCTGATTTTGGCTAGCCCTGAAACCTGAAATACTGTAGGCTACACTAGAAATCTGAGGTCATTGAAAAGCACGCTTCATATGATTTATCCTGGCTGAAGCACTTTTGTTTAATCTAGATTAGGAATAATATATTATGGAAGCCCGTTTCCGCCATAGTTGAGTAAAAAGAATATAATTCTTTAAGTCAAAATAATGAGAAACTTTCTCGAAATATTGACTTAGCATCTCAAAATAATCAGAAACTTTCTCGAAATATTGACTTAACATCTTGAAATATTGAGAAACGTTCTCAAAATATTGACCTAGTTTCTCATTATTTCGAGATGTTTTCTCAAAAAATTGACTTATCATCTCGAAATATTGAGAACCTTTCTCATAATAATGACATATTTTCTCGTAATTATGACTTAATCCACGCATGGGCAATTTGCACATTGGCACAGTTTTGCGCAGCAACTCCCATCAAGCGAGGCGGGCAGCATAGGCTGTGCTATCTTATTAATTTATTTTTGTTCTATTAGCTTACTGTTGGATGAAAACTGCTGCCCGATCACAACCTCATATTTCTGTTGCAACTTTTCGGCAGCAGAACCCTGTCCCTGTCGTTTACCAACCCGATCACATCTAAATGCGTAAATACGAGTGTGCAATGTCGTGGAATGTATACACCAAACTCATTTTGGCGTGCATATGCTATAGGCCTACGCTGTTTTTTGCATGCATATGATACACACTTTATGGCGTGTATATGATGCGCTCTTGGGTAGGATTAGGCTAATGGGGTGGGTGGTTCGTCCATATAATACGCCATAAAGTGCGTATCATATGCACATGAAAAACAGTGTGTGTGTGTGTGTGTGTGTGTGTGTGTGTGTGTGTGTGTGTGTGTGTGTGTGTGTCTCCAGAGGTTTGAAGTTGTTCAATGGATGTTGCCACCTCGCAGCCACCTCTGTTCTGTTCTTTCTGCACCAAAGCTCGTTCTTGTTTAAAATCCTCTCAAGAGCGCGTTTGCTCAGAGAGATAGGCTATTCAATGCAAATCAGATAATAAGATAATAAGGAAATAATTGAATCATTAGTAGCTAAAACCACAGTTAAAATACTACAATTCACCCTTTTTCGGCTTGCGGCAGATCATTGAGCAGCATGTTATAGTTTTGATTTAGTAAATCCTTATTTCGTTTGCAATAATGACAGTTTCTCATTATTTCGAGATGTTAAGTCAATATTTCGAGAAAGTTTCTCATTATTTCGAGATGCTAAGTCAATATTTCGAGAACGTTTCTCATTATTTCGAGATAGTTTCTCAATATTTCGAGATGCTAAGTCAATATTTCGAGAAAGTTTCTCATTATTTCGACTACAAGAATCATATTTTTTTACCTAACTGTGGCGGAAACGGGCTTCCATAATAATCAGCCTATGTTACAGTTTAAAGTTAAAGATATTAATAATAATAAAGTGGGAGTCTTATGTTTATTTGACGGTGATTTCACATTTCTTATTCGTATAAATGCTAAATACAAATAAAAGGTGAACATTCATTTTTTTTGTACTGTTTTTATTTCTAAAATATGATATAGTTTTATAGGAGGAGGTTTCATAGACTTGGCAAATTCATTTTTCAGAAGTTTGTAGGTACAGACATCCTTTGTGGCAGTTCTTGGTAATTTTGGCCATATCGTCCAGCCCTACTACAGAGAGATAAATATTGTAGTTCAGAGTTAATCACCTCCAGTGAAGTCTGCCAAGCAGTAGCACAGCTATCTGATCAGACCTGATAAGACTGTAATGTGGACCACATTACGGGAAATAGCACCTTAAGTTTGCTATCCCTAAGGTGGCAGTACTGCTTGCCATTTGCCATGACCTGGGGTGCGTTTCCCGTACAACGACGTAGCTCGCAGATTAACCACCCTAGTACGATGCATCTTTGTGAAAACGAACGACCTAGTCACGACTGTTTCCCGAAACCATGGTACCTGTGTCGCAGATCCATAGTTCAAACAACGTTGGTATGAGCCGTCGTTCTTCTTCTTCTTCGATCTAATGGCTGACTGGAGACATGAGCACATACCGCCACCTACAGTAATTTGGTTTTATTTTCTCTTTTCTTCGACTCGAATTAAGCTTTTGAAATGACGTTACGTATGAGTCTTGTAATATTGAATGATTTGTTTGTTCTGCAATACATTATACACACACAGAGCTAAAAATGTGCTCTTTTCTGATCCCAATGTCAATAATTTCACAATTTCAGATAAATACTATTTCTTATGTAATATTGATAGGCTACTTAACCACAATTGAAAAAAGATGGGTTTTGAAAAACTGTGATGTACAGTTGTGGATTGCTTATTTTGCATTTTTGTCTTCTTGCCATTCTGAAGTGTTAATGAAAATGACACGAAAACCCCAATTTTCAATGCTTAAAATTGCAGTTCTTTTCGAGAAGGTTGTGGAATATAGTAAAGTCCAGCTATTTTCAAAGCTGAAAAATAGCATTACAAATGCTGAAAAAAATAAAATCTGGCCAGAAATCACTTAAAAAATAAACAATGCTAGATATGGATATGGACAAAGCCCAGACAAAGTCAGGAATAAGTGGAAGAACTTTGCAAGTGTGACAAAACAGAGGGCTGTGGCATGTAAGAGGGAAGCAACATCAGGCCCTCTCCAGTCTGGCCCTTCAACATCAGGCTTCACATCTTCAGAGGGCAATAAGAAGAAACAATGCTTTAAAATCAGTTCTTAGCTACACTGCATTATTATGCTGTTGGAAATGTATGGAGGTGGTGGGTGATGGCCTATTGGGTGGGTGATAGAAGTACACATGACTCTTTTGTGTGGGCCACTTCTGCAGTTTGCAGGTTGCTGAAGAGGGTCATGGCTTTGGTTATAGCTGCCTGCTGGAGACATGTCCTCTTCGCCCATACATCCTGTCACCACTGCAGTTTAAACCATTAGTTTAATGTGACATAATTTATGTTCAATATTTGGTTTCTTTGCCGATATGTATTAAATGAACACTTAAAAACATTTAAAAAATGCAGATATACATACACTCTCTCTCTCTCTCTCTCTCTCTCTCTCTCTCTCTCTCTCTCTCTCTCTCTCTCTCTCTCTCTCTATATATATATATATATATATATACACTGTAAAACCCAACAAGTTACGGTAACTCAAACCATTTGAGGAAACCGATTGCTTCAAACCAATTAAGTTTTAAAACCATTAAGTATGAGTACTGAAAACTCATATACATTGAGTTAAATTAACTCATATTTTAGTGTTGTTTAAGTGTTAAAACTTATATTTTAGTGTTGTGTTGATCAATTATTAAGAGTAAACTGAACTTAAAGATTTTAAGTTAATTTTATTAATTCAGTTTGAATTCAGGTAACAAATCTAACTAAGTCTTAACAACTACATGGTTACTTAAATGGTTTTAGGAAACAGATTGCGGCAAATGGTTTAAGTTCATCAAACTCAAAGTGATTAAGTTACATAAGACTAAGCACAAGCTAACATTGGTACAAAATGAAGACAGAACAGGAGGGTATTTTTAAGTAATTTATTGAAATATAACATTTACATCATAAATACAGTATGCCATATGTTCACAAATATAACTAGACAAAAAATATTAGACTTTTTCACCAAATAAAACAGCACAAACATGTTTAAAAAAGTCATAACATTTAAATAACCAAACATATAAAATAAAAAAAATTATGTAAAAAGGTACGTTTCCTCAAAAAGCAAAAGCACTGTATGATCTTTAATGTACTCTAAGTGTATTGCACTGACCGAAGACTTGGCAGACATCACCACCTCATCTTTAAAGACAATCAAAGCATCCAGTGGGTTTAAAGGTAACGTTCCCTCTTCCTCCTCGACAGTAAGGATGGTGACTGTTGGCTTCTGCACCTGGTCAAGCTCCTTTTTCTATATGCATTGGAAAAAAAGTTTGTATGTCACCACATATAAAAATAACCCTTGTCAGGGCAGACACCATATTTCAATTTTCATAAATAAAAAAAAACGTTGTTATAAGGAATGGATTATTGTTGATTTAATTGGGCGTGTGCTTATTTAAAACCCTGTAGTTCAATTTTGTAAAGATGTTAAGTTGTTTGTCAGCAAGGTTTAATTGGGGGAAAAACATTTTCAGGGGTGTATCAGTCGAATGTTCTAGACCTTAAATTGAATGACGAATTGAATTGAATTGAATTCAAGCGATAATGCACACATTGCAAAACATTTGTTTTTCATGTCAGTATGTCATAAATAGAAAGAGGCAACAGTTTACTGTCAAAGATTTGTCGCTCACATCACGCCGCATCCAGTGTAGACAACATAACGGACTATAAGGGGCTCTTTTGTCCTGTCGCGCTGCTCACATCCGGTGTAGACAAAGTGAAACAAGACAGATTTGATTAACAAATTTTAAATGGATAATGGCAAGACATCCTTGGTGTAAATTACGTTCTTCTTTCAGATTAATATAATCAGAGCGGTATTAATAAATGTCCTGGTTAATCCAAGCATTATAATGGCAGTAAATGGCTGTCCAAAATTTGAAGCCAAAAAAGTGCATCTATTCATTATAAAAGTAATCCACATGACTCTGGAGGGTTAATAAAGTACTTCCGAAGTGAATCGATGGGTTTATATAAGAAAAATATCCATATTTAACTCGTTATAAAATAAGAAAATAACTAGTTTCCGGCGCAACGATGACGTCGGATAAAGCGTAAAAAAGCATAACTGCCACGGCGTTGACGGCGGACGCAGCGTAAAAAACATAAATGATGTGACGATGATGTCGGGCGTTGCACAAGCGTTTTGAATCACGAGAGGATATTTTTCTTACACAAACCCATCGATTTAATTCAGAAGGCCTTTATTATTCCCCCGGAGCCGTGTGGAGCACTTTTAAAATGGATGGGTGCACTTTTTTGGGCTACAAATTTTGGGCTGCCATTCACTGCCATTATAAAGCTTGGACGAGCCAGGACACGTATTAATATAACTCTGATTGTATTCGTCTGAAAGAAGAATGTCATTTACACCAAGGAGGACTTGAGGGGGGAAGTAAATCAGTGTGAACGATTCCTTTAAGCTTGAGCTGAGATTGGTTTATTATGTGTCAAATAAGCTTTTGCTGTGCTCAATGTATATGCTAATGAAAGCCTAAATTAAACGTTTTGAAGACTAGATTTTCAATGGACAGATTAATAAAATTCTTATGTGTTTGGAACAATATGAGGGTTGGTAATTTATGAATCATGACTGAATTTGTATTGGCAAGTGGACTATACATTTAAGACAACTTGAATGATCAACTATCAGTCACTGTAACCACACCATGCATTTATGCTGGTGGCAGCTGAAAGGTTAACATGTTGCTAAATAAATGTAATGTAGTTTTGACATGTGTCCTACCTTGTGTCTTGAAAACATCTCCTGACTCTTCCTTTTAAATAGTAACAGACCTGCCAGGATCGTAGTTTTTTTTATGATTCATGACAAGACTTCTTCTTCTGCCAGTGAAAATATAACACACGAAATGTTTCTGTTTATATTAGGAAAGCCGACTATAACAACAACTTTCAAGACTTGACCAGTATTCTCCTGAAGCAATACAACATGACTTTGAATGATAGACAGACTGGACTTTGGACTTTAAGCCTTTTAAAAAAATCATATTGCTTTAGAAGACTTACAAGTTGTGCTAAAAGACATTTATGGTCATAATTACGTTTGCAAAAATAGCAATTCATTCAAAAATTTAAATTGAAGAACAAACTTATATTTGTATGAACATTATGTAACTGTTCATAACGTTATCATTTGCATTTTGCACAGTAACGTTACAAAATTCCATTGATTTGTTCAATGTTAATTCTAACTTACTTACTCATAGAATTGTAGCCACGTTGCTGCCATTGCACCTTCGTCTTTGCTCTGAAAAGATTTAAAAGCATGGCAACAATGTGTTTTTTTGTGTCAAATTTTATCTAACGTTAGCAAAACAGGATCTAAAATGCTCCTCAAGTCACTTTGTTCACCCCGGAGCTTCAGCTGCTTTAGTCAAATTAACTAGCATCACATATGATAGAGGAAACTCGAATTCGATTAACAATACATTTAAAACGGTTGTAATATAAGGAATGCGTGAGTTTGCATTAACGTTTTGCTTTAACGTAAGTTAGTTAACGTCACTGTGGCACGAGACGAGAGACATGGAAAGATGGCCAACTGTCTCAAAAGCCAGCGTTTATCTGTCCGACTGTGAGAAAGCACAAACATATATTTTTTAATTCCCCGCTGACAAACTGCGGTGTAAAACAGCATAATTAACTCCAAACGTGTACATTACCGTTGATAACACTGGTGCAATAGCGCATTTGCTCCTAATGTTAGATTGTTTGCTGGCTAACTTTACACACAACATTACTGAGCTGGTTAATCTTCGAATAAACATAAAAGAGTTACGAAAATAACACTGAAAACGTTCAAACATGAGCGAAATATGAATAAATAAGTTTGAAACGCTTACCTTTTGTTTTTCTTGACTATAGCGCGAGCCGTCCTGCTGTGACTGGACTGAAGGAGGGAAAATGGTGCGGTTTTTGTTACCTCGGAAACTCACTGGGATGATACTTTGACATGACTAAATGTAATGACTTTAAAAGAGCTTAATGTAAGACTGTAGGCTTAATATGAGGTAGATTAATGTATATACTATTGTTTATTTATTTATTTTTTATCAGCTTTTAGTCTTTCCTGTAGCTCAATGAGTAGAGCATGGCGCTAGCAACGCCAAGGTCATGGGTTCGAATCCCAGGGAAAGCAAGACTTGACAAAAATGTAAAATGTGTACCTTGAATACAATGTAAGTTGCTTTGGATAAAAGCGTCTGCCAAATGCATAAATGTAAAATGTAAATGTAGTTATTTAATTGGCCATATATGTAAAATACTAGATTAAATAAATATCTGTAACTTAAACCATTAGAGTTAAAAAGTTTTAGTAACTTATTTAGATTGAGGTTTGCTTACAATAATACATTTTTGAGTTAACATCACACATATTTGTTAAGTTGAATTAACTTTTTTGGTAACATTAAGTAACCAAAAAAGTTAATTCAACTTAACAAATATGCGCATATAATATATATATGTATGTATTCACACACAAACACATATGTAGAGAGTATTCTATATTCTAATTCTGTAAAAAAATCACTAATTTATAATTTTTTTTGTTACTTTAGGTACATTCATTTAAAATTTAAAATTAATTTACTATTGAAATACTGTAATCTGAGTGTTAACATTTTATATAAGTGAAAACCTCTAACACACTGTTTTACAATATTGTTATATGAGACATGTATTTTGGAATGTTTTTAAATTAAAATTAAACAAAGATAACCCACTTGACAGACTCACCGTTTCTTTGCACAAACTAAACAATGGCTGCGTTCTAAACGGCAAAATTAATGCTTTCAAAGGGCACTTCGAAGGGAGAATAATCGTGAAGGCCACGCTTCTATATAGTTTCAAACTGAATTTGTAATAATAATAAAAAGGCGATTTATGTGATAAACTTAAACCACAACTTTAAGTCTTTTAAACCACTCAAAGTGGATGGTGAAATCTTCTAAAGGAATAGGGCACAGGGTCGATAACTCTGAATAGAACACAGCCCAGGTGCGGCGCAATCAATGACGTCGACACAGCAAAATAACGACGAACTGTGACTCTAACCACAGGTGGAGAGCTGTCGTTCCAACGACACAAATTTGTGATGCAGTTTGCGAATGTTCGTTAGAACTATGGTTTCGGGAAACACTGAATCGTTGAACTACGTTGGTAACGACGGAACTTGCGACCATAGTTGGCTAACGATGTTTTTGGGAAACGCATCCCTGGTCTGTTGCCTGAATCTGTGTTGTCTGTTACTCTTGTGCCTGTCATCAAGGACAAGGTTGGAAGTTTGGACAATTATAGACCAATAGCCCTAGCCAGTGTGATGTCTAAAGTGCTGGAAAGGAGGGGTGCTGCTCTCAACAGCTTTCTTCAACTTTTACATGGATGAGTTATTCAACCAATTATCGAGATGCAAAACAGGTTGTTTAATTGGACACACCTTGGTTAATCATTTTATGTATGCTGATGATTTGGCCATCTTTTCTCCAGCAGTGCTGGTTTTCAGCAGCTCCTCAATATCTGCTCTGGTGACATATGATGTGCTGTATAACGCCAAAAAGAGTGATGTATTGATATGAAGGACAAAAGTGGACAAAGATCTTTGTTTTCCAGACTTTTATCCGTAAGGACAAGTGATGAGTGTCTGTAATAAAATTAAATATCTGGGTCATTACATTAAAGATCAGTTATCTGATGATGCAGATATATACAGGCAGTGTCACATATTATATGCGCAAGCTAACAAGCTAGTAAGAACATTTCACGGGCATGGATGACGTCAAATTTAGCCTGTTTAAAGCATATTGCACTCCTTTGTATGTGCTTCTTTATGGACTAAGTTTAAAAAGGCAAATATGCAGAAGGTTAAGGTTGTTTATAATGACTGTATGAGGATACTGCTCAACAAACCCAGGTGCTCTAGTGGAAGTGTCCTGTTTTATAATGCAGGGGTCAGTATCTTTCAGGCGTTGTTAAGGAAACTCATCTACAAATGTATTTTGTCACCTGAATGACTCCCAGAACAGCCTTATTATGCTACTAGTAAATCCTGGGTTTAGTGCCGTATGATACCAATCATCGCTATGGAATCACTGGCATAAGTGTATTTTATATAGTAGTTTTTTATTTCTTTATTTGCATAGGTTTCTCTTTCTCTTTTTAATGTATGTTGTATGTCATATCTGTGCCTTCTGAATGGACCTTGAATCTGCAATAAAGTTGATGTTAAAGTTATATTTACAGTTTCTGTTGTTTCAGTGTCTCTGCAGGTCTCAGTAGAGGCTGTTATTGGCGGTTCTGTTGTCCTGCCGTGTTCTTCCACTGATCATGATCTTAAACTTCAAGATATTTATGTTCACTGGAGACACAATGGCAGCAAGATTGTGTATGATATAATTCCCGGCAGTAATTCACAAGAGGAACAGGATCCAGAGTACAAGAACAGAACTGAAACTTTTCCAGAGGAGCATGAGCGAGGAAACTTCTCCATCAAACTCAAGGATCTCACTCACACTGATGCTGGAAAATACATCTGCCACATCACACCCTCAAATGAACAAACTACTATACAGCTGATCATCAACGGTGTGTGAAACTACTGGATTACTGCATTACGTTTTAATTTAATCAAGTAGTTTGCTTTAAAATCTAAATACTGTAAGAAATGTATCACGTATTTGAAGTTGACTAGTGATGTTTCAGTCTGAATGCCTTTAATGTCTTTATCACAGTGAGGTAATGTTTCTTGTTATACTTTTTTTGTTGCAGAATCATCAGCAGAAAAAGGAACCATATCCCCTGAACAAGAAAACCAAGGAGGAACAGAACCAGACAGTGTGTGGACATCATCAACTTTGATCATTGGCATTGTGTCTGCAGTTATAGTTATAGTTATAGTTATAGTTATATGTTTCATTGTAGCTTGTTTGAAAAAAAGGAACTCAAGCAGTCTTAGGGCAGACAGTCATGACGTGGATTCAAGCACTCATGAGGTTGAGCACATTATGAATCATAATGTATAAGATGATAATAATGATAATTATTATTATCACCGCCCGACGCACATCGCAAGCGACCCCTGGTGACAAAGTGACTCCACAGGGTACTTGCAAAACTCACATTTCAACTGAAATCACACTTCATTCACACTCTGTCTACCATATCCTATGCATGTGAGCAATAGTCTGCTCTATGCAGCACGCTTCACAATTCACTCTACACTCAAACATGAATTGTTTTTTCATTCTCATTTCTTTCTTTAAGTGTACATTTCATGTGTGTGTGTTAAGTATTCACTGAGTTTTAGTTCATCTTTGCAACGTGTTTCAGAAAGATCTTCGCGGAGACTGAGGCAGCTGAAAGGGCATGTTTTGTGACATATGAGGACGCAAATGTGTATAATGAGATATGACACAGGAATTACAAGGAGAGGGTGAAATATGAGGACATTACCCATGTCCCCACTTTTCAAAATGCTTATAATTCATACAGGATGAGGTTTTTTTTTAGAAAGTAAAAATGCAGAATGTTTCCTTTGGTGCTAACTAGAGGTAAGGGTAGTGTAAGGGGATAGAAAATACAGTTTGTACAGTATAAAAACCATTACACCTATGAAATGTCCCCATATGTCACAAAAACAAGCGTGCGTGTGTGTGTGTGTGTGTTGGAAAGACACGAATGCAAAGAAAACTGTTCAATTTAATATGAGAAACTGATAAGATACTGATTTTAGTTTGTCTAAATGAAGTAGCCTATAGGTAAGGCACACAAATTTGCTAAATATATATTGGGTTCCTTTATAGCACGAGCACAGTGTGTGTGTTTGTATGTGCTCTATAACTGTTGAGCCCAGAGGAGCCGTCATTACTGTTACGCCACTGGTGTAAAGGATTTGGTTGAATAACACAGAACAGCATGAACACAGGTAGACTGAATGAGTGAGTGTGTTACTGTATTCCTGCTGATCATATTAAGCCCGTTCCAGTTATACTTCAGCTGTTGAGATGATTTTGTGAGAAACAGCAGACTTCATTCTTCCTTGCGTGTTTGTGCTAACCACTGTATGCAGTAAAAGTGGTTTAAAGCCACAAAAATAATAAAGTGCAAATTAGCAGTTGTTTGGCTTTTCAGAAAAGCTTTGTTAGCATCATATTTACTGTGCATTGACAAGGGCTGCGTTTCTCATAAGCTTTGTGAGCTAATTTTATCGTTGAGATCATTGATGGCAATGGTTCTGTGATCTGCTGGGCTTAGTTATGATGATTTGGAGAAATTTTTAAATTTTGTACCCTTTATGATTATAACTTTTTTTTGGGAGGATACACTTTCCTAGTGTATAAAGTGTGCTATAAATAACATTGCCTTGTCTTTCTACTTTGTATGTTCTTTTTATTTTTTTATTTTATTTTTCTGACGTAAAAGACACTGTGCTGTGCTGTTATATTCTTGCCTTATGTGCTGGATTCTTAATAAAACAATGAGATCTTGACACAGGTAAATGTTTGGCTAAAGTTACAAGACAAGTGAGTCTGTTGATATGTTGCTGCCTTAACCATTCTGTTCTGGTAAACATTTATTTAAGTGTTTAAAGTGTACTTCAGTATTCTCAGGTACAAAGAGCATTGATTCACTGTATTTGCTTGATCTCATTGTTCAAGACTCAATAAATTGTATTAAATAAAATCTTTCAAAGTTTGGATATTTCTAGTCTAATAGTTTTGACTTGAGTTTTACATTTATTCATTTGGCTGATGCTTTTATCCAAAGTGTGAAAGCAGAAATGTGTTTGAGTTTAATTTGGTTCACACATTTTGATAAAACTCTGAGTTCCACAGTCTCCTCATCACAACTAACTCCTTCCTGTAGATGTTTGGTGTGTGTTTGAGGCACTGGGGCTCTTTGAGGGACCATGAGGGTTTTAAAGTCCTCTAAGGGCCCAGCTGTATCTCAGCACCAGATCACATGTGGGATTGAGCTCTTCTCATGTTTGCATGCAAAAGATCAGGTGCTCTGAGTTTCCACATCAACAACACTCTTTAGTAAATGAAACGCATCAGATAATGGCATCAGGTCAAACCAGAAACAGTATGATGATAATAAACATCAAAGCATTTCATCCATATACTACCCTACTACAAAAAAAAAAAAAAAAAAATGCTATAATACAAAACAAAAGAATATCTCAAAAAAGAGAAAAATATAAACCTGGCGGTCGGGTTTATGAGGTCCTGTCATGATAAGAGTAACTTCTTGAGTAATCATTGTCTACTTTTTTGCCTTTTCTCTCATTATTTTATCAAACATTTTACATTTTAAAATGTATGTTTCAGTTTCTCTGTAGGTCAGAATGAGGTCTGGTGATAATAAACAAAACCAAGACATGACGGTATATATGGTACTGTAGCTGCCCACTCGTCCCGCATCTCATCTGATAACAATCCTATCTGAGTCTCTGAATCATTCCTCATCAGACCATCAGAGAATACAGTCTCTGACTTCAGTCTGTCAGGATGAAAACAAGATAGAGGAACCATGAGGAAAATCTTTCTGGATTGAGCCCATTTGAAAGGCAAATTCATGAAAAGAACAGGCTGTATTATTTCCCTGTTGTATTGTAGTTGTAGTGATAATGAACTAAAGTCAAGACATACATTTTTTATTAAAGACTCAATGACAGCAGAATATATAAGACACAATTCAGGTAAATGTTTTAGGTGAAATAGCAAATGCTACTGCTTATGATTATCCTTCACTATTAAAAAATGTCCTAAAGTCATGTCCTATGTCCTAAACACCAACTGGTGAGCCAGATCTTAAAATATAAATAGGATGGATCATGTTTCTATTTAAACCTAGCCATCACTACTATCATAGACAGGACTTTTATCTACAAGGACATCTTATCCCATTTGTCATTATTATTAGTGTCATGATCTACTGCTTGAGTTACAGGAACATACACTGTTTATGCAGGCGCTGCTTCATCTGTGTTTAAACAAATGTGAGCATCTGAACAACACATTTAAAAAGTGAAAACCACGTCACATGTAGAGTATTGGCGGTTCTGTTGTCGAGATTTGTTCTTCCACTGAACATGATCTTAAACTTCAAGATATTCATGTGAATTGGAGAGACAATAATGACTAAATTGTGTAACGTATAATTAGGATAAATATTTAGTGGCTGGACAGGACCCTGTAAGCTGAGAGGTAAAACTTTCCTGATGAGTTTCTGAGAGAATCTTTTTTCCACAAACTCAACAATCTGATGCAGGAAAAAAAATGTTTGTGTGGAAAAAGACCCCTGAAGGTGTGCCGTGGTATCTGGCACCAAGATGTTAGCAGCAGACCCTTTAAGTCCTCTAAGTTGTGAGGTTGGGCCTCCATGGATCGGACTTGTTTGTTCAGCACATCCCACAGATGCTCGATTGGATTGAGAGATTTAGAGGCCAAGTCAACACCTCAAACCATTCCTAAACCATCAGCAAGCCACAGCTACCAGTGAATAATGTTTCAAAGAAAGGGTTTACAAGGTCTACAACCATGCTTAGGTAGGTGGTACGTGTCAAAGTAACATCCACATGGATGGCAGGACCCAAGGTTTCCCACCAGAATATTGCCCAAAGCATCCCACTGCCTCTGCCAGCCTACCTTCTTCCCATAGTGCATCCTGCTGCCATGTGTTCCTCAGGTAAGTGACCCGCATGCATCCGGCCGTCCATGTGATGTAAAAGAAACCAGAAGACCAGGCCTCCTTCTTCCATTGCTCCGTGGTCCAGTTCTCGTGGTCGTCAGATTGAGTGTCTGTCTCAAGTCACAGAATATTTGACCTAGTTGCATGAACCCAGCAGTTTCTTGTCTCCTGCGCCTCCGTCAAGGCAATAGATCCCTGGAGGATTATGTTGTGTGGACATGTGTGAACTTTGTCATTGTGTTGCTTTTAATGATGTTGCCCTCAAGGACATTTTTAGGCATGGATCAGTACCCTCAGTACCCGCCACACCAGAGTGTCCACACCATGCCCCCACTGCCAAGTCTGATTTCGCTCACGTCATGCCTGCTCTGCAGCATTCATGTCCAGAGTCCAGCGATCCCACCTGTCCATGTCCAGAGCCAAGGGACATCTCTTGTCCGCAAACAGAGTCCAGAAAGGGCTCTAGCCCCTGACCAGTGTCAGAGATGGCTCCAGACCATGACCCCATAGCTCCACCCAAAAAGATTTGGTTCTGTCACGGTGTGTTTGGGTTTTGTTCATGTTTCATGGTCACTGTCATGTGTTCCTGTTTGTCATGTGATCCTGCCATGCGCTCTATTGTCATGTATTCCCTAGTATCCTGTGTCATGTTGCCTAGCAACGTGGGGGAGAGGAGGCTGTCGTTGTCCGTTCGCCACTTCTCCACCCACAAATCATGCTAACTGTACAGTAAGATTTAGATTTTATTTTATTATGATTGTGACTAGTCAAATGCAATAGCTAGCGAGTCTTTCCGGAAAAAAAACAAGCGGATTGCGTATCAGAGCTACAATTGGGACACAAGCATTCTTTAGCTCTGCCCACAAAATACGCAATCCGCTTGTTTTTTTTCCGGAAAGACTCGCTAGCTATTGCATGAGAGCGTCTGAAACCTGTGACATCCTCATGCATGGAAAAGAAAACGTTACCCTAAATAAACCATGGCTATCAATCAGATTCAACTAATACAGATATGATCCAGAATCAGATCCGGAGGCTAAAATAAATTGAACAGGAGAAGCAGCAACGGCAGGACGTCCGTCTCTGTGGTATGGAACATTACTGTATTTAGTGGCTTGTCAACATTTGCGTACGTTTACTTGTGGATTATGAGGATATGATTTGGTTTATGGACTCTTGTATGCAACTAAACCTTAGCAGTAGCAAGCAAAACGGTTTTGCACGTCAGACTAGTGTATAACGTTACATAGAAAAACAATGGAGTAGCGGATTTGAATGACGAAGGTTTATGTTTGGGTGGTTTTACAATAAACAAACTGACACCTATAGTGGTCAGCTAAACAAATGTATTTAAACACACACCATAGATCGCATGCTCCATTGATAAATTAACTATACGATCGCGTTGTTTACTGATGTTTACTCACGCGACGATAGCCAACAGCATAGACATTTGAAGCAGTTTAACTCACCGCCTGCTTCCAAAGCAGGACCGTGAACCTTCATCATCACCACTCCATCAAAAACACACTTCTTTGGTGACATTGTTGATTTGGTGAAGTCCTGAGACAGCAGTGAGAGCAGTGTTTGTGGGCGTGCATTTGCTCTCTCACTCTCTGGTCGCTCGCCCGCGCACCCTTCCGGGAGAAGAGCCCGTACGGCCCATACAAGGCCATTCCGACCCGGTTACGTCAAGCCGACCCATACTCGAAAAAAACTTTCCGAAACTTGTGAGAAACCGGAAGGAGTATTTTTGACACAGAAATACTCCATCAAACATAAACTTTGTGACGAAGAGACGAAGGCCACGTTAGGCCACATGAGGACGAAGGCCACGTTCGGCCACATGGAGACGAAGGCCACGTTAGGCCACATGAAGACTCGAGTGATCCATGAGACTGATGAACAGGATGATGAGTAGTTATGTAAAAACTAGGGCTGTTAAAATAATGTGTTCATTTTGATTAATTAATCTGAGAAAAATAGCGTATTAAAAAAATAATGCAGATTAATCCATTCCATATTGAACTTTGACCCTGAGCAGTTCTCGCCACCATTCAACTGTAAAATGAAGGAAGGAGCTGAGAACGCGCTGTCTGGATCATTTACTAAAACATTTACTTATAGAAGAAAAAGGGCTTGTGTTGATAAAAGTATACTTTTATCAACACAAGCCCTTTTTCTTCTATAAGTAAATGTTCCAGTCAATGATACCAAATGCAAAGTATCCAGGAATTAAAGTTAATGTATTGGCCGTATATTGGTTGCAGCGATAACTATCTTTTATTGGTTCTTACTGTTGCAGAAGACACTGTTTTTGCTGATATATTCTTTCCAGATGTACCACACTGTTTTTAACAAAACACTGAATAAGGAACATGTTTTTGCTGTATCTAAAGAAAATGAGTTTGTCAATGTTGCTGTCTGCACCACAATTGTTCTTTCTCATTCTGCATTTGCCAGTATTGATTATGTTTCAGTCGATGTTAGTACTGCATATCATTTACCAAACGCAATTTGGTAAATGCTGATATATAAATTAAAACAATGTCTGTTTGCACAGTTCCACATGCATTTTATATTTATAATTTTATATTTCTGCCAGAAAGACTCAGAAGAATTAATACTGTAACAGTAGACATTTATTAAGGAGCTCAGCAAGCAATCAAAGTTCTTTGGCGTAGGCCCCGTTCGTAATTTACATTCCGGGGGTACGGAATCTGCGTATCCCGCCTGAGATAAAGGCGGGGGAGCAGCCCACCCCCCCGGATAATGAAGGGGGCCATCTGGTGGTGGTGGGGTAGATGGAGGAAAAGTACTTCCTGGGGACTCTAGGTGGATGGAATAGCCCGTCTGTTTTGAGGATGGTAGGAGAGCCCGGCTGTTGTGAGGGGGGAATTGGAAGAAGAGGTCCCATCTTGGTGGAGGTGGGGAGGATGGTGGAGCTGGAGCATCAGTATCTGCGAACTCAGACATGAGTAAGTACGACCTTTATATGCTACTAACAGGATGTGATTGGATAGATGAGAAGGTAATTAGTGACGTAACGATTAAGTCTTCCTGGCAGAACTTGCGCTAGCTTCATTTCTGCCAGAAAGACTCAGAAGAATTAATACTGTAACAGTAGACATTTATTAAGGAGCTCAGCAAGCAATCAAAGTTCTTTGGCGTAGGCCCCGTTCGTAATTTACATTCCGGGGGTACGGAATCTGCGTATCCCGCCTGAGATAAAGGCGGGGGAGCAGCCCACCCCCAAAAATAGGTGGAAGAAGTATTCACCGCGAACGGGGCCCACCCCCCAAGAATGTTTTGTGGAGTTTTACTCACGGGAACTGGATCCTGAATTCCTAGAGGAGAGAAATAAGAACGATTAGGTTAAGATATTACCGGTAAAAGCTTCATACCGTCGGCAATCCTAATTCCTGATGAGAGATTTACGGCTATGATGACTTACTGACGTGTCACTAGCAGCCATATTACATAGAAACGAGGGCTATAGTCCATCTTTGATAGAACATGCAGGCCACAGCCATCTTTTTGATAGAACGCATGGGCCACAGGCCGTCTTTTGATAGGACACATGGGCCACAGGCCGTCTTTTTGGTAGGACACATGGGCCACAGGCCATCTTTTTGATAGGACACATGGGCCACAGGCCGTCTTTTTGATAGGACACATGGGCCACCGGCCATCTTTTGATAGGCTGCGGGTCATCTTTGAAGGTTTGTGTAGCCATAGCCAACTTAAGACTCATAAACCACGGCCATGTTTAGGTAGAACACATGACTGGACCACCACCAGAGTAAAATAAGGAATTTACCTTAATGTTACTGGAGAGCTTGCTGAGCTTCCATGATGGATTTAAAATCTGGTCTTATGTAGGACTCGAATGCCGAGGAAGACCATCTGCCCAGGATTTTGATGGTTGCTGTAGGGATGCCGCGCTCGGCTGCTGAAGTGGCGGCTCCGATTCTGAAGGAGTGACCGATGAATTGAGAGGGGGATAAGTTGCAGTTTTTGAGAGCAGAGGTGAGGTGGGACCTGAACCAGTTTTGAGAGAGAGGTGCTCCGTTGGGTAGAATGAAGAGGGGAGAGGTGACAGAATGACTAGGGCGGATTTTTAGGAATTTAATCATTGAAGAGAAGGGGCAAAATTCGCTGCTGATTTTTGCAATAGTTAAGGTGACGCCGATGCCTTTGGAGTCGTTTTTTGAATGTTTGAGAAAGAGGGTGAAAAATTTTGGAAAGATATGCAGATCAGAGAAGGAAAGGCCGCGGGCTGGGTCAAATTTGTTAGATGGGGAAGTGAATTCGCCTGGCTGCATGAAACCGTAAAAAGCTGTTAAAAATACTGCTTCGAGCAGGGTGTTGATGTACTTAGAAAAGAGCCCGTTACGAAGAGAGAAAATGAGTCTATGAATTAGGGGTGGAGTCAGAGGCAACCTTTTGTCTGGAAG
This sequence comes from Pseudorasbora parva, assembly GCF_024679245.1. Taxonomy (NCBI): domain Eukaryota; kingdom Metazoa; phylum Chordata; class Actinopteri; order Cypriniformes; family Gobionidae; genus Pseudorasbora; species Pseudorasbora parva. The sequence continues at coordinate 29,477,951 of NC_090185.1, forward strand.
CTCGGTAGAAGATTTGGCTAAGCCTTTAAGCAGTAACCGAATAGGAGTAGCGGAAAATAGGCTAGGAGCGTCAGGGTTGAAGAGTTTGGCGAAGAATTAAACGCCTGCGAGCAATCTCAGAATGGAAGAAATTTTTAATTTTTGATTATCAAAATTGGAAACGAGAAAGGAGCAGACGGACGAAATCAAAATGGGAAAAAGGGGAATTTGCAGGGAAAAGCAAAATAATGCAAATGAATACCAGGTGGAAGAATAAGCTTTGAGTGTGGAAGAGGCGATGCCTTTAGACATGTAATGTCTTACTGAACTAAGCAAGTCGTCTAGTGTAACGTTGTGGCTGACAGGGGCGGCAGGGTGTTGGGTCCTTGTTGGCCGCGGGGCGGGGCCGTCTGAAGGTCTGAAAACGAAAGCGAGAGAGTGCGTCAGCAACGCCGTTAAAGTGGCCGGGTATGTGAGCAGCTTTAATGATGAAATTGTACATGACGGATTGCCAGATTAAGCGACGCAAAAAAGGCATAATCATCGGGCACGATGATCTGCCTTTGTTAATAATAGCGACGGTGGCTTCGTTATCACAGAGCATGAGAATGCGTTTCCTGGACCACTCGGGGCCCCAGATAACGCTAGCTACGGCTATAGGGTAGAGTTCATATAGCGCTGAAGAGAGAGAGTTAGACGTAGATTTGGGAAAATCTTCCGGCCATTTCTCTGCAAACCAATGCCCTTGGAAGTAACCCCCGAAGCCCACAGATGGAGCTGTGTCAGTGAATAGATGTAAGTCTGCGGAAGATTCGAAAGCCTCGTTGTAAAAGAAAGAGATACCATTCCAGTCGTTAAGTAAACGAAACCAGAATGAAATGTTGGACCTACAGCCTTCGTCTAACTGGACCGGATCGCTTAATTTGGGAACGGAATGAGCCGACGTAAGAAGACGAGATATAAAAGCCCGACCTTGAGGGATGATGCTCATTGCGAAATTTAGGTGGCCCAGCAGTGACAGTAAATTCCGTTTCGAGACGACGAGTAGCGAGGAGAATTTTCCCAAGAAGGATCGAATTCTTGAAAGTTTCTCTAACGGGAGAGAAGCTTGCATTTTAACTGTATCAAGGGAGATACCTAGAAATTCTAGATTTGTGGAGGGGCCAAGTGTTTTCTCTAAGGAGAGGGGAACGCCGATGTCTCCGAAAACCTGTTTTAGAATGTCGAGAATCGGAGAATGGGGGGAAGGAAAATCAATGAGCAGAAAAGATGTGATTGAAGATGTGAGGGCTGCTTCTGCACCCGAAAGTGAGCCTAACTGCGAAATAGAATTTAGAATCCCATTTGATACCGAAAAGCGGCCAATCGGCAGGGTGAATTGGCATGATTTTAAAAGCGTCGGTTATGTCTGCTTTAGCCAGCCAAGCGCCTTGGCCAGCTAGTTTGATTAACTGAATAGCATTGTCCACTGAAGCGTAGTGGAGGGAGAATGATTTTAACGGAATGCATTCGTTAATGCTAGCTATTTTGCTGGAGTGAGGGGAAGACATGTCGAAAATTAGACGTTTTTTGCCTGAGTATTTACGAGTGGCGATCCCGATGGAGTTAATCCTATGAGGAGAGAAAGGAGGGAGAGCAAAAGGGCCAATAACGTAACCTTTATTAACTTCTTTTTCAAGCAAGGTTGAAACTACATTGGGTTCGTTCGTGGCTGATTGCAGGTTTTTAGCTGAAAAAGGTGAAGTAAGTTGTGAGAGTATCCCCACCCTAAACCCTTGAGACAGGCCGGTGATAAGATAGTCAGCAAAAGATGGATCAGGGTGGGAAGAGAGGTATCTGGATAGATTTGGAATGTTGATGGGAGTGGATGGATGTTTGATCAGAATTTTCTCGGAAAGGGGGCTTTCCTTTGGTTGTTCGGTTTGTAACGGCGTGGGCAGACTGATTTTGGGTGCGGGTCCTTGCACACGCTGCAAATGTGGGCAAACCGACAGTTAGAATATACGCACACAGCTTCGTTAAACATGTTACAAATGGGACTGTCATTAAGTTCTGCTGTAGGGCGACCTCTGTTATAGAATTTGCGTCTTACTTGTTCAGTACCATGGACAGCGTCCGGATCGTGGCTATTGAACGCTTTTGGGCAAAGCGCGGCTGTACGGCCGTGGGCGCTACAAATAGAACACAACAAACTTCTATGGCTGCCGAAATGCCGGACTAACAGTTCAGTGTCGATGATGGACCAGTCGAGTCTTGAGTTATAGAGAGTGATGCATGACACGGATTTAGCGGAGAAGGCTTTGTGGTACTCGTAGAATAAAGTACCCCCATACCTTTGGTTAAAGTCTGCCATCATGGAAAGATAGATGTCTAACTCTTCCATTCTATCTGGGAAAACTTGGCATATAGTGTCCCTCTATATGCTGAACGCGATGACGAACTCGCCGAATGGTAAATTGCGTTGCAGGCGTGGATCGGAAGTTTTGAGTAGGACTGCCACGTCACCGCAGTCCACCATTTTCCTGTCGGCGGCAGGCGAGGGGAGAAGTAGGGAAGCCAGGTTGATGTCCTTACCTTGGATAATATTTGATCTGAGATGTGGAGATACGGTAGCGGCAGCGGGAGGAACAAAGCGCCTACCGAAAGGTTGAGCTGGTGTTGTCGTGGAGAGATTGAAGATGGGAGAAACCGGCGGAATTGAAGCGTTTTGGAATGGCGACTGGGCCCCGAATAGATGAACCGGCAAGGAGGTAGATGTAGAGGGCACGCTCGCTGAAATATCTCCGGAGAGGGAAGCCCGGGCCGTAGCGGGATCTGCGCGGCTTGCGGGGTTGAAGAGGGAGTATTCGAACGATGACATCTTGGACTGAAGCCCTATTACCGTTTGTGATAAGTTTTGGACTGCGGAAAGGAGCTGCTGATTTGTGTCGGGAGGGTCGGCGATTTGCAGGGAGGATGATGCTTGAGTTAGTAAAGCTGGTCTTTTGGTTGGATGAGAAGGGGATTTTGCAGATCTCTTCTTGCTGGCTTTCTTTGGTTGAACGGAGGCGGCGGCGGCGTTCGGATGTGGAGAAGTAGGTGCTGGTAGATTGCCCAATGTGTTGTGGGCCAAGAGGAGAAGATCATTTCTTGAGATTCCTTCGCTGACGGGAATGCCTGCGTCCTCGAGAGCTTTGAGCATATCTTCTGAAGACTGGCTCGCCCATGACGAAGTACGGCATTGCATGCGTGAGCTGCGGCGAGTAGCAGGAGATGGCTGGACGAAATCGTCTGAATCGGAATAATCGCAAATAGATTGCGTGTCCTGAGACATGGTTTGGTCGGCTACTGACATTTAAGCAACTAGGCAGCTGGAGCATCAGTATCTGCGAACTCAGACATGAGTAAGTACGACCTTTATATGCTACTAACAGGATGTGATTGGATAGATGAGAAGGTAATTAGTGACGTAACGATTAAGTCTTCCTGGCAGAACTTGCGCTAGCTTCATTTCTTAAGATTAAAACTGCACATCCACTGCTCAGAAGAGTAACAGAGTGAACAGAGCTTAAGCAAATGTATATAATAATGTCATAGAGACATGGTGGACCCAGCTGTATCTCAGCACCAGAAATCTGTGGAGAAATGGGACTGGACTGGTGACACAGCAACACTATTGATGAAACATCAAACAATGGCAACACGTGACACACCTCTGCAAACTAAAAGAGACTCATATATGACTTGGAACCAGACTCAGACTGATCACTTTGAGAACAGGCTTCAAGTAGCATTCCTACATAACACAATAGAACAATGCTGCAATGCATTCAACACAAATTCTTGGCTTTTGTATGCAATGTTTGTCTTAGAAGCCAAGATTGATTGAATTGTTAATAACATTTTTAATAATATCTGAAATGTGGGACATTTAAAATGTCTGGATAAAGTATAAAATATACCTTGAAAAAAATCCATTTGCTTACTGTAATACAGGGGTTTTCACACTTGCAGCCGAACCCCTTTGACTAAAAGAATTTACTTAAACAACCCCCAGATGATTTTAAGAATATATTTAATGGCACATTTGCATGTTTACTTCTAAAACATTTATTAGTTAGTAAGTTTTATTTAGATTTTTTTTATTTTAATATCATTTAGCTTATTTGTTTAATTTTTAAATGTGGCTCGTGATGACACATTGATGTCTTAAGACATGAAACGATTGGTTTGTGAGAGAAACCGAACAGTATTTAATATCATATTTTTCATGTTTTTAAATTTTTAATATAGTAATTTAATTTAATACTTCACTTTTTAAAGATTTATTTGTTTATATTGGAAATTTTACTAAAAGTAAATGTTGTCTCATAACCAAAAAAAAAAAAAGCATCCTTTCCTTACATGGTTTCTGCGAGGGGGAAAACACACATCGTAAGAATTCTCTGAAAAGAATGTTTGAACTCCAAATAAACGCCTCCTTATAACCTGCCTACACTTTGTAGACACTGAATATACATTCTAATTAAAGATTTATTTTGACAGTATCTGAGGTGTTCACCTGGTTTAGATGGTGGAGAACATTCACTTTCAGCCTAATGGAGGCAGCAGAGTAACCTACAGTATCTCCTCTACAGAATATAATGTCTTGCTTTTTTTCCTTTGGCCATGTAGACGTCATCCTTAACCTTAGGCATAATGAGGTCTTTATTGGCCTCTAAGGACCACAGTTGTAGCTTAGCACCAGCATATCATACACACATGCAGCTGTTCTCATGTGTGAATATGACAAACAATACATCATATGGAGTTTTCACATCAAAACCACTCCTAACTAGAGAATGAAACGCATCACATCACAGCATCAGGTCAAGCCAGAAAAACTATGACAATAGGAATCAAAAGCATTTTGTCCATACAGTACAAAAACAAATGTCAAATATAAAAAAAGAATGTTAAAATAAAGAGAAATATTAACATTAACAATTCATATAAAGACGGAGATATACAAAGCAAAACAAATGTCAATGGAAAAAGTTCTACTTAAGTAAAAAATCAACACACAACAAAACCTACATGCGGATATGACAATAAACACAGAGCTTGGAAGACAGATTCCTGAGATGGCTGTGAGTGTGTGTGTTATCTCTCAGTTTGTCTGTACATCAGAATGAGGTCAGGTGATAAGAAACATAACCAAAATATGACATATGATGTGTAGCTACTGTACCTGTCCCCTCTCTAATCTGATGTTTCTAATCCTATCTGAGTCTCTCTGGATCATTCCTCATCAGTCTCTGACGCGATCATGTAAGAATTTTTCACCATTAAAACATGCGATGCATAGTATCTTAGCACCTTTAAATACACTCACAGTTTTGTTTCCCACATAATATCAGTAGATGCTCAATCTATTCTGCACACATTTTTTCATGTTGGTTATTATATCATCTGTAACATCTGAAATCATTAAACAACAAGAAGATCTTATCCCGTCTGTGTGGGAATCAAACATTGATTTTGCCATTATTAGGCCTACTAATGTCATGAGCTACTGCTTGAGTTACAGGATTTGGTTCTGTTTGTGTTTGCATCTGAAAGACACATTTAAAAGTTAAAATGTCACATGAATAAATGTCAGATTTTGTGTTTAAAACCAGACAATTCCTTCAATGGCAGTGAAAGAGTTCACTGAACTCGACAGTTCCTTCTAGCCAACCATTCACGCTGTTTCTCTGACTATGGCATGATGAGGTAATGGAACAGCCTTCAGCATCCCTGTGACAGGACAAGAATGGCTGGACTAATATAATGATGGCTTATGTCTCCCCCTGGAGGCCAAAGATGGTACTGCATTATAGTAGAAAGAAACAGGGCAGAGTGATTTGTGAATAAAAGGATGAAATATGTTCATAACATAAAGTCTCTTCAGAATATTTGAACCAAATTGCTCAATTCATATGGATTAGTGAACTGTAACAGATTCAACCCGGCGATCTGGTGGAGTTAAATAGTCTGTAATCCGTGCTCTTGGGAAAGGGAAAAGACGAATGGCAAAAAAGGCAGGTCCAAGGCACTCAGTTAAGCTAAGGATAAGGAAATAATTAAAAAGCCTTTATTTGGTATGGCTTAAGTCATTTTAAAATACAAGAGCCAACATGTTTGGTTTTTTGCCATTCATATTAGTTTTATGAATTCTGTATGAACTTTTTGGAGCATCAAAGTGATAGAGTAGCTGTCAACGGAGGGACAGACATTTCTCAGATTTTATTAAAAATATAATAATCTGTGTTCTGAATGCAAACAAAAGTCTTACCGGTTTGGAACGACATGAGGATCAGTAAATTATACAGAATTTTTATTTTTTGGTGAACTAACCCTTTAAATTTAAAAAGAAGTTTAACCAAATGTTTAAATATTTCATTAGCCTCATAGGATTACTTTTTAAGTCATTTTTTGGCCAAATATGATCTGGGCAATTATGCTATGAGGTTAACGATTTGTAACCTGTACAGTTTTCATTAGGCTCTTGGCCAAATAAAATGTGGTCACAGTCTGACTTCCTGTATGAGTTGTGGCTTTGTTCTGAAGGACATTAACATGTCATTAAGCATTTCAAATGTTTTATAAAAATGTAATACATATATTTACAGTTGTGCATGACTGGAGTCTTTGCTTGTTTGTGTACACATTATTTTTTCTTATTTAAACACTTTGGTTTACTAAGCTGCCATCGGGACAGTTGTTAATTTTATAGTTTATTGCATCTTCTAAAAGATGATCAACATTAAATCTATGCATGCAAATCTTTTGCTCTCCTTTGCAGAAGTGTAAGCAGTAGCTCAAAGAAAGTGTTAAAGCTAAGCTCAGTACTAAACCATCGGTTCCCATGAGTTAGTCACTTGGCAAAAAATGACTCATATAATTTTATGATTTTCAAGACGTGGTTTACCGGTTCACATTTCCTTTAGACATATCGGAATCACACAATATTTCGAACCTCAAATGGAAAAAAGAATGGCAGTGCAGTCAGTGGGGTTTTACCGGTTTGATGAAGTGTTTTTTTGTTTCTACATGCTTTGTGATTTACTTGTTATCAGGTGACCAGTTGTGGAAAACTTCACTTCACTTGTCTGAACTCTGAGGCCAACCACACTGCCTATTTAATCTGGAAAGTATTGGCTAGCCATTTTTCATATATATACATACATTTAATTTAATTTATATATTTAAATAAAAAATAAATAAAAGAAAGCTCATTTCTGATGTCTATTACTTTATATTTTTATTCAATACACATTTTTCTTCATTATGTTATGAAATGTTATATTTTAAACAAATGTATTTGTGACCGCTGATATAAGGTCAGACACAAGCTCTTCTGTTTATGATTTGGGCTGTAGCAGAAAAGCACCGGTTCTGTTCAAACTCTTCACAAATGGAGGAAAAGACCACCTCAGTATACTGAAAGAACAACAGGACAACCACTATTAGCATTTACATCTGTTTTATGAATCAAACAGTGATGAAAATCAGCAATACATCTTAAAAGTAATGAAAAATTAAATAAATGCAAAAAAATAAATAATAATAATTAATAAATAAATAATTGTCTTGCCTTTTTGGGCATTTTACCACTATCTTTGTATCTTCAAATTGTTCCAGAGGCATAAAACGAGTCCGGTCTAAATCTGTCTCTTGATGTTTTACATTTTCTCCAGAATAGCAACATACACCTAGCCTAGAAATCTAGAAGCACCCTAGCTGCAGCAAATTTAATTTGCCCGCAAGTGTGGTCTAGCAACTCTCAATTCCTATCTGAGCTGTATTCCTCAGAATCTGGACGGCCCAATCACATCGTGTATAGAGTTGGCGGGCGGGGCCATATTGACGACGGCCGAGTTGCGTTTGCGTGCTTCTAGTAACACAGAAACTGGCGAACTGCGGCGGTCTTTCGAATCAGCTCTGCCCGCGCCTACGGAAGACTTGGAGTTAAGCTTTTCTCTGAGAAAAGAACAAAGAGCGGCACTTAAGTCATTCTTAAAAAGGGAAGATGTGTTCGGAGTTTAGCCGACCGGATACGGCGAATGTTTAATCAGTCAGCGAGCTCCCCTTCACCGTCGTTGCTCCGGTTGGTGTAGTGCTATCCTATCGCGTGCAGAGGGAGTTTGAAAGACAACCGTTCATCCCGCCCCTCGGATTGAGCCCTGTCTAAGGTGAGTTTCCAGACCAAACATCTTGATGTTGGTCTGGCTTGTCAGGCTAACATACACCTACAAGAGAAGAGAATTATGGTCATATTTTACAGATTTAATTAAATGATATTAAAGAACAGAACTCACCAATGACCACAATGACCAGAACACCATGCATCAGACCAGATATGAAGATAATAATCATCCATGGGCTCTGAATCTGGTCAGTATGATTCCGCTCAATATACTTCACCACAGTGTGATTCTGACACTCGGGCAGTTTAGTTGGTTCTGTAAAAACAGCCATAGACTACATTTCAACAACTAAAGCACTGATCATCCATATGACCTGATCACTGAATGCTCACTCACCGATGATGTGAAGTCTGGTGCCGGCGCTGAATTTTGGAGGGGCTTCAGTGGTCAAGCAGTAATAAATGCCTAACTCGTCAACATTTATTATGAATAGACTACGTTTAGGTTGCACTCAATATTTGGGTCTGAATTTTAAATCAAAGTAAAAAGGAGTTGGTGAAGTTGAAAATAACCTCAATATCATATCTGGATGATTTGGTGGTTTTAGTCGCATCCAATAAATCTCTTTTTTAAAGGCTCTAAGATGGAACTGTATCTTGGAGCTTTGAAACCAAGAGAGGGCGATTTTATACCAAGCAATGCAAGGAAGTGACACTCAGACCACATTTGACATCAACACCTCATGTGAGATCATCATCTAAACAGGGACATTGTTATTAATACTTTTGGGCTTTTGTTTTCAACAATAAGTTACAGCACAGAAACCAGTCAAATATTGTCTGAAGCTTAACACGTCTGTTGTGTTGGTCTGCCAACACAAAGGCTACAGATAAAATAAATTAAAAAATAATTAAAAAAACTAAGAAAAGAGAAACAAAACATACCACAATACCAACAGAGCTTTGTCCTTAATGACTAGCCGATTGAAACAAATATCCTAATATCACACAAATATAAATACACCACATTTACACATATTTTGTGATTTTTGAAATGTATAGCCTACATGAAACTTTGATCTTACTTTGGAGCCTTACTCACAATGTAGCAGAAGTCCACCAAATCTCATATTTGAGGTCACTTCCCCTGTTTCAAATGAAAGGTCACTATATATATTTTGTGACGGGTTGAAAAAGCACACAACAAGATAGTGCAGGTGAGTTCCCCAAAGGGTGGATTTTATTGGGTGAAATTGTGTAAAGGTGCGGGTCTTTCTCGATGCTGTGTTCCGAGTGCATTGCGGGTCCGTGGTCACCTCTCCGTGTGGTGGGCTGGCGATCACACGCTGCTCTCTAAGGGAATATCAGAGAAGAGGGTTAGCCGAGTCTTCTGGAGACATATCTCACCTCGTTGTTCGTCTCTTTCGCTTATGTAGCGGGTGTCGGATAAGCCGCAGCTGTGACCACTCAGCCCATGATGAGCGGGTGCAGGTACATCCGGTCTGTTACCAGGTCGACGCTGATTGATATATATATATACACACACACACTTACCTTAAGGATATATATATATAGTACTAAGGGGCCTAAAGTGTGCCAAGAAAACATCCCCCACACCATTACACCACCACCACCAGCCTGCACAGTGGTAACAAGGCATGATGGATCCATGTTCTCATTCTGTTTACGCCAAATTCTGACTCTCCCATCTGAACGTTTCAACAGAAATCGAGACTCATCAGACCAGGCAACATTTTTTCAGTCTTCAACTATGCAATTTCGGTGAGCTTGCGCAAATTGTAGCCTCTTTTTCCTATTTGTAGTGGAGATGAGTGGTACCTGGTGGGGTCTTCTGTTGTTGTAGCCCATCCGCCTCAAGATTGTGCCTGTTGTGGTTTCATAAATGCTTTGCTGCATACCTCGGTTGTAACGAGTGGTTATTTCAGTCAAAGTTGCTCTTCTATCAGCTTGAATCAGTCGGCCCATTCTCCTCTGACCTCTAGCATCAACAAGGCATTTTCGCCCACAGGACTGCCACACACTGGATGTTTTTCCCTTTTCACACCATTCTTTGTAAACCCTAGAAATGGTTGTGCGTGAAAATCCCAGTAACTGAGCAGATTAGACCAGTCCGTCTGGCAACAACCACCATGCTAGTGATGGGACATCTGAAGCGAGGCTCCGGAGCTTGTGTCGAGCAAAAAGGGGCGTTCCAGATGAAGCCCCGATTCGAGGCTTGTATCGTTTCCGTGAAAATCACGTGACGATGACAAACGAGGCCTTGTTTTCTTTTGAATACGTCATTGCTTCATTCGGAGTATCGCTTTCGGATAAAAGTGGTTTGAAACCTCGCGCCTCTTGTGGGGTTTGCAGTAGGCATTTGCATTGGTGTTGAGGTGTTACTTCAGTGTTTTGAAATGCACCTCAGTGATATAGTAATTGTACAAGACGATACTGCACCCAGAAATGAATGGAAGCTGGCTAAGGTCACCACTGTGTATCCCGCTGAAGATGGATGTGTGCGGAAAGTTAGGTTATTGATCAGCGCCTCAGCATTAAATGACCAAGGAAAGAGACTCAGCAAACCAGTCTATCTGGAGAGACCTATCCACAAGACAGTCACATTACTTGAAGCTGACTAACATAACTTTAACTTACAGTAATTGCTTACACATAGTTAATTAGTTGAAATCACAAGTGATTTAGTGGGAGTGTAGCTGCTGTCAAATAAATAATAATTTCATGTTTATTTCGTTCTGTTTAAAAACTCTGTGAGAAAAGAGGGGGAACTTATTTTTTTGTTCCGTATGGAAATTATAATATGTTGCTATGTGGACGTTGTATGGGTGCACTCGCTATGATAAGAGAGATATATGCTGCGGTTTGTGAGCCTGCTGTCTGAAAGTCATCTGAAGATTATAAAGTTATACACAAGTTTGTCAGTAAAGCGTCAAGAAGAAGCACACTTTAAGTTTACCCTCTCGAGTTCATGCGGCCAATGAGGTATATTTCTCCATACATTTATTTGTTTTATGTGACTGTGTTGTAACAAGCTGATTGCGATACTTTACATTGCATAAATGTATCTTTTATTCTTACTTTTATATATGATTTTGTTTAGTATTGTCTATAAGTATGTCAAGAATTTAAGGTTAATTTACGTTTCTGTGTTTTTGTTTATTTATATCAGTTCTGGCAATGCGGAAATGTGGCAATGCGAGAACATGTAAAGACATGTTTGAAGATTTGTCAACGAATAAATGCCCGTTAAAACCCAGGGACGACTCGAGCTTTTATTAAACCTCGAGAGGAGTAACAACATGTGTGACAAGCCCATCTTATTCTGAACAGGAGACTCATCAATCACATTAACTAAATCCTTTGACAAAATGGCAAACACAAAATAAAAATTGCGACATGTCTATTTATTCTAGCTCTGCCCAGCAAATTCTAGTTGGGCCACATCAGATTAAAAGATGCATGCGTCTTCAGTGGCATAGTCAGTAGAGCGTAAAAGGGCATGCACAAAAAAAAAGTAAATTACATACAAAAATCAATGCAACGACGCAAAGTTGCACTGGGAGATGCCCAAAAAAACCAAGTTATCCCACAAGTAAACTAGAGCGAGAAAAGCGATGCCAATATTTTCTTCGTTTTTGTTGTGCACGCACCATAAGGCTCATGGAAGTAGGTTTGGACACGATCGACCTGGGCTCAAATCTGCCTTTTGCCGAGCTCGCTCTTCTCGCTTTTCCCATCACAAATCACATCGGAAAGGCATTTCCGTTCAATAAAAATGAAGGAAATGTTCTAAAAGTGAAAATAAAGTGCCTAACGACATGTTTAATAATAATAACACAATTATTTATCGGGTAGGGGTAGGGATAGGTGTAGGAAGGGCCGTACCCAGGATTTTCTAAATACCGAGGTCCAAATATGATTTTTGGAGGGTTTGAAAAAAACAATTTCCCTCCTTTACATATGCATTTTAAGACATAAGAAAATCAAAGAATCAGCTAACTGTAGCTTAAAAACCAAAAAAGTGTGCAGTATAAATTATTTTAAGACCTCTTAACCCTCGCCCTGCGCTGAGAAATAAATAAAAAAATGACATACCCCAAATAAAAATGTCTGCAGCTCTTAAACCCTATGGTCTATATCCATAAATGTGGTCTTATTTTAAACTAGACACTTTAAATTATGTTACCCAAAAGTCATAATAACTCAAATAGTACAGATTAAAACAAGGGGACAGATTAAAACAAGGGGAAATATGCATGTAAGTGACTCACGTTTTTATTTTTTTATTATTCCCTTATGGAAAAAAATATTAGATTTTAATTTTAATGCCCTGAAAATAACCTAAATATAAAACTGAATGTCTGATCATGCTTTGATTAAAATTTGAGGACGATTCTCTCAAAAATGTAGCTTCTGTAAGCTTTTATGTCAAAAAAGACTGGGCGTCCTTTCAATAAAGTCCAATTATATTAGAACATTTGTGTAATAGTAAAGAGTAGTTTTTATTCAAATAAATCTGCAATAAACTGCTAATTATAATGCATTTGCAGTCCCTGATAACTAAAACAACTATTTACAGAATTTACAAGTGTAAAAAAAACTAATTTAGTTGATAAAAACAGTCTCTTATTTAGTCTGCGCGTTGTGTGTAAGTGGCGGGCGCTGGATGCGATGAATGAAAACTGTGAAGACGACGCTAAGCATAGACATCATATAGGTAGACGCCCTATTGGCTGCTGGGCGCCGAGATTTGCGGCGGCCATTTTGAACCGGTCGTACTCCTAGTTTCGTTGCATAGCAGCAGTTAAGATGCCAGAGCACCGTGCAACATTTTCCTGTTCTAATCGGCGAACCATCGCAGGTAGGGCTCGCGGGATTACTTTTCACAAGTAAGATTTAACTTTGCCATCGTACTATTGGTTGTATTTTGTCCTTAAATCCAGATAATTGAGAAGGAGCAAGGATCTTTGATAGTACTGTACTGAAATCGTAGCTAGCTAATGTTAGCTAAGCTATGTATCTCCCTCAACTCAAGTGTTTTCCACATAACTTAAGTTAGTCAGATCAAAAAGATGTTAGAAAGCACTTGTTAGATGCACGAAACTTACTTTTAGCGTTTGGTAACATTATGTGCCTATTAGTACCAACACAATCCAATCTGAAGTTAATACATGCATTGCTGACCGGGCATAATAACTGTCGTTGTGTTGCAGATGAAGGCGAACAGAACAATCCCAATCACAAAGGCTGATGCCGGAACTTTATCAGAATATTATATATGAGTGTGTGTGTGTGTGTGTGTGTCGGTGTCAAATCATTATAAATTGTTTCAACTTATTAAAATATCTTATTTTACTTCAACTCTCTGTTTCTGCTTCTTTATCATATATATATTGTGTGGTTTTATAAATCCCCGTATATCCTATATCACATATTTTGATTTTGGACATCTGGACACTTTATATCTTATATCAGAATATTATGTAACTGTTAAGCCCACTATAGCCCTATTCGGACGGTAGTTGTTTCTCATGTGGACGTCTGTAAAATACATTTGCATGCCACTTCAGTGATAAAACTAGTCTATTCGGATGGCGATATATTCCCGGTGGAGGAGCGAGTGATCCTCCGCACCTGAGAAACACTGCTCACGTGGTAATTCAAATGATTGTCTGCTGTAAAAATGTCATATGCTTGGAATAAAAAGAATTTAAAAAATCATATTTAACAATAAGACATTATTATTTTATTTAAAAGTCTTGTTTAAAAAAAAAGTAATTTTAAAAATGAGCGGAAATAACGGCTCATTTCAAATGTTTAAGTGTTTTTTTTTCTCTTTCTCTTTTAAGTGGTGATGAAAGATTATTCTTGTAAATACTTTCCAGCATTTTAGTAATAAAAGTGTAGGCTTTAGATCTTAAAAATGCATCCGAAAAATACCTTACGACCCCACGAGAAACAATTACCATCCGAATATGGCTTAAGAATATTAAAATACGCTGAACCATGTGTCCTGTATCATAGCTACATTAATGACCTTTGCAGCAAAAAAAACCCGCGTTAAAATCGGTTAGGTATTCAGTGAGATGTGATTAATTAAATGCGCTGACAGCTCACTGCGCCTGGCAAACAAGTTACACTCAGTGGAGCTGGCGACCGGTTCAAGATGGCGGCTCCACGGCTCGACTGTGCCAATAGGCAGTAGCGCTCGATAGGGCGTCTATCTATATGATGTCTATGACGCTAAGTAACAGCTAAGTAAGCATGAGGTATTCACCAATGCTTCTTATGACATCTCTTACAGAAACTACGCAAAATATTGTCTTTTGATTCGTTACTACATCCATCAATCAAATCTATGCTGGCTATGCATTGGCTAGGCATTGACTGGCTTATCCAACTAAGGACCGGCGAGTTTGACTGACAGATGTATCACCCAGTGACGCGCTCCCTTTCTAGCATGTTTTCTAACCGGGCTTGTGATTGAAGGAAAGAGACCTGGGAGGGTTTAATATGACCGGAACAGTCCACAGTACAGGGGAGATTGTCAAAATAAGGCTTACAATCGCTATTTCATTGAAAATGGACATGATTGATTACTCTTAACGCAAAACGCTTATGCAAACAACGGAGGATTTTTAGTTTTTTCCCCTCATTTTTTCGTTGTTTTGGATTAAAAGTGGGATGCATTTTGAAGAGTGGACTCTTACACAGACATGTATGCTGTTGTTTTGTGGATTCGTCCGATCTGATCTGAACGTCAGGAGATGAAAGATGAGTACCGCGTTCATTATGCTAATGTTTAAATAGCCACTGCTTTAGCATTTAATTTAACCCTTTCCTCTCTGGTGTATTTATTGCAAAAACGAGTTCAGAACATGAATCTTGAGTGTTTTAGCTTTCAAATGATGCATAGTTTGTGATAGTTGATTGAACAGTTTGTATAAAACAAAAGTAATTATAAGTAGAGACACGCCCACTTGCGTCAGACGCCCCGCCCACGATCTGGTGCGGATTAAGAAGTTAAGAAGACAACAGATTTTTATAAATGAGAATCTGGTTAAAGGTTGCAAAAAAAAATTGACTCCAAATTAGACAATCAGAAAATCTGTTTTGTTGTTAAATTGAGCCAAAGACGACATAGGCTATGTGTGACTCCATCTTTGAAAACCTAGCTAAAGTACATTTTTTGCGATTTACATTATGTAAAGAACATTATTCAAACATATAACCTTGAGTGAAATCAAAATTTGATGCTCCTATCATAATATTAGATTATGAGACTTTATTCGATTGCTTCATTCGGAGTATCGCTTTCGGACAAAAGTGGTTTGAAACCTCGCGGCTCTTGTGGGGTTTGCAGTAGGCATTTGCATTGGTGTTGAGGTGTTGGTTGTATAGTAGCGATATCATTATATATCATAGCTTGTATTATATATTATATTACATTTTACTTAGTTTAGTAGATTATTAGAGTAAATTATACATAGTTCAGTAGATTAATAGAGTAAATTAGCCTATATCTAGTTGTATATCTAGTAGTGTGTATACTACGTAATTATAATTATAATATATATTATATATATTTTTAACATGAATGTATAACCCGGGGACATAAAAGTTCCCCCAATTGAAGAATCACCCATATATATATATATATATATATATATATATATATATATATATATATATATATATATATATATATATATATATTAGTAGTAGGCCTAGTGTTATTATTATATATATATTAGGCATGTGCCGATATCAATTTTTCATGCTGCGATTAATTGATGACGTTTTATCACGATATACGATATTATCACAATATTTAAATAAGTTGCAAAAAAAAGTGTTGCCATAGCATAACAGCTTTAAGAACTATTTTTGTAAGAACAAAAATAACTGAATGTTTAAATACAATAATGCACCAAAAATATATACAGCTCTGGAAAAAAATTAAGAGACCCCTCATTGAGAAATCAATGTTAAGTGGTCTCTTGATTTTTTTCAGAGCTGTAAAAGTAAAATTTTCAAACAGATTAAAGTGCAAAAGAATTAGGCTATAAAGAACAACAGGTAGGCTTACAAATTACAATAAGGGCTCATTAGTTAATGCATTAACTAAGATTGAGCAATAGCTACATTTGGTACAGAAAGTATAATGTTTTTGGTAATGTTAGTTTAGAAATACTGATCATTGTTAGTTTTATCTTAGGTCCATTAAAAGTTATTTTGATTTTGATTTTAATGTTATTAAAAAGTAACTAAGAAATTAACATAGAATGATTAATTCTTTATAAGTATTTTTCATTGTCAGTTTGGTAACAATGAATTAACATGTTAACTAATGAAGTCCTATCTCAAAGTTTTACTGAACAATAACAAGTAATTAGAACAGTTCTAATTATTAGGGCATGTTGTAGTCCAGATTAAAACATAAAAATGTTTAAATTTGAAAATAAATAGCCTATTAAGTCTTTAAGTATTAAGTATTTGGTGCTGTGATGAACAACATTGAGATTACAAAAACGAATGGCTGTTTTAAAAACTTCACGCGTTTATGTTTGTTTGCTGGTTCCCGGGGTAACAGCCGCATTCTGCAGTTCATCAGCGCCCTCTGCTGTCACTGAGCGGCACTTCAGCAGCGCGTCTCCTTCACCGGTTCAGTCATGTGCAAAAGCACGTTGGGCTTGTTTATATCTGAGCGCGTGTCCCTTTGACGCAGAATACAGCGGTGTTGAGCATTTATACGGTTGATGGGCAAAGTATTCTTGAGTGCATTATAAAAAAATTATAAATTGTTAATAAATTATTATTTACGATATTTTAAAGTGCCCACGATAACAATATCGTGCATATTCATTATCGTGATAAATCGCATTATCGAAAATCGGCACATGTCTAATATATATATATATATATATATATATATATATATATATATATATATATATATATATATATATATATATATATATATTATTATTATTATTATTATTATTAATATTATTATAAGACTAGACTGTATTAGGGAAAGCTTTCCCATCCCTGTTGCAGTTTGCTGCTCCACAATTCCAGCCCCATAAGCACTGCACTACACTCCCAATCAGCACTGCACTCACAATAATTTATTTACAATCATTCTGGGCATTCACTCATCACTAACCCAAAGAACTACTGAATAGTTGAACACAAAGTTGTGTGTTTGTGTGAGTTGTGTGTGCATAGGTTAATACAAGCAGAGTAAAATACTTTATTAATACACAGGCAATAGAAAAAGGGTGTGCCCACACTATGATAATTTGGTTGCTCAGGATGAATAGATTTGTGTGCGATGCATTGCTTTGCACAGCAGGTGTCACTAGGGAGCACACTGTTTCATGAGGCTTCAGGTAAATGAACCTTTTGGTGAACCAATGGGCTGGAAAGCCTCAGTGGTTCAGGAAGCCTCATTTGGCCATCACTAGTTATAAGTTTGCATCCCTGATTATTAAGTGCTCTTGCGGTGTTGTGATGTCAAACATAAGTTGTTGTTCGAAGTGCTGGTTGGTGGTTGTGGCATTTGTCCCGCCTCTCCACCACTGTGATTGGACATTGATGTTCACTCAAAGTTGAACTGTGGACGCGTAAAAATGGACAAAACCTGCCAGCTGTTGGCGCTATTGAAAATTGCGGCGTATCCATTGGAAACAATTGAAAACATACGCTGGGTGAGGCGAGAACACCTGTTTGTACACGCCGCCTTAATAGGCTATAATTTTGCAACTTCTATTATGTACACCTCGGAGAATTACAGAGGTCCGGACCTCGGGAACCTCAATAGTGGGTACGGCCCTGGGTGTAGGGTGGGCTTTTTGTCATGGTCTCATTAAGGCAGTATCCAAGCAGAGAAGATAGGAGGCTCTTTGTTCACCAAATCAAAGTCATCTGAGAAATGATGGAACAATTAGACACAAAATGACACAAGGACTTTAATTTAAAATTTAGCAACTAAAAATCTAGTGACATATATATATATATATAAAAACATGTCCGTATGGGCAGAGTACCGGGGGCGGCTGGTCTATTATGGGCGCTGGGGCGCCGCCCCTCCTACCAAGAATAAAAAAAATAAAAAATAAAAAATTACGTTTGAAAAAAACGTAAGGTTAAGTGTTTTTTACACAAGAATGAGGGTGTGGGGGGGGGGGGGGGGGGGTATTTTTGTCTGCCAGCTTCATCATGTGCCGCATAACATCATAAATGTGTAGTTTTATGCTCGGGGCGACGAGAAAGGGCGCCCACACTATCTAACCAATGGAGCGCTGATATGCTATAAAACGTCACTAAATATGATCAATTCAACCAATCAGTGACGCGCAGTAATAATTCTCTGCCTCTGCGCCCATCGGAGAACAACATGAGTTTGGTGTGGTGCACGTGACGTGGCACGGTGCAGGAGCGGATCTACCGGGGTGGGGGGCAACTGCCACCCTAAGAAAAACCATTGCCACACTGTCTGCCACCCCAGCAGTGTATCCCAAATTCCCAATGTATTAAATATAAATAGTTTCCTCTACCGATTTACATCAGCGGCGCATCTGTGATGAGATAATAGCAAGAAAACAAGTCTTTCTATTGTTGTTCAAACAAATTACTCAAGAACTGCTTAGTGATCCGCAACGCAACTCACCTCTACCGCCGGTTTCACACAGTCCGTTTGCAGTGCGTATTTATTTTTTTCCGTACCCATGTTAACAGATAACAGCTTTCACACTGCACACCGATGCGGTCCGGCAGTGCCTTCAGGAGCGGTGCGTCAGCACTGATTATTGAAGTGAAAATCTTATTTCACCACAGATGCATATAATTTAAAGTCTTATCTGATAAATTGAAATCAGCCATAGATGTAAAGGATGCAGCAGCAAATATTAATAGGGAAAGAAAAGGGTTAAAAATAGCATTACTCTGAAACAAGTGCAGTTATAGCCTACATAAGATAAGTTACCATATTTTCTGCTTAACTTTTTTTTAAAGTGCGTTTTTTTCACTGAGCACATTCTCTGCAGTCCGAGCGATGCACAGAAGCTCACTCTCGCTCATGTCTGAGGTAAATCATCAACACCATCACCACTTAGCCTACAGTAGGCTACATGTTACTTTTATTGAACTAAATTCATTACAATCGGCAAAAATGAATACGCAGGTTATGAACAAGAGCGCTCCCGCGTCCATGTTTCTCACACTGTTCGTGTGAATCGCAGCACAGTTCAGCGCGCACACACACAAAATACAGGCAGGAACGCGCATCTCTTAAAGAGGCGGCGCTATATTCCAGCTCTTAAAGGGGCCGCACTATATTCCAGCTCTTAAAGGGGCCGCGCTATATTCCAGCTCTTAAAGGGGCCGCACTATATTCCAGCTCTTAAATGGGCCGCACTATATTCCTACTCCTGGTGAATATGGACCTCCTCCAGGTATGGTGTGATACTGGTGCGCTCTCAGGTCCGCATCACAGCTTTCACATTACCAATTTATCATACGAACTGTGCCCTGTTCTGCCCTAAACTGCAAGTGTAAAAACTCCCTTTATTTATATTCTTAAAATAAGAGAAATCACTGCTTATTCTGATTTTTTAAGCTTAGGCTTAAGAGACATCAACAAGTTATTTGAAAAACATCTATGACCTTTGCATGTCTTCATGCTCTGAGTATGGTTTTACTATGCATGCATATTTATCCATACCCATGTTGATTAGAGTATTAAAAACTTGAAACATATTAGTTTAAGGTACATTAAGAACTGAGAAAAATGCTCACCATTACAATTTGTAATTTTCCTCATCTAGTGGTTACTCCATCTAACATTTCAAATATTTGAAATCTACAAGGACACTCTAAATTCATACTTTAATAATTACATTAGATGCTATTTGTTTTTAAATCATTACTTTGGTGTTAATGTAATAAATAAACAGCAGAAATTGTTCAATTGTTAAAATAAAAATTTTAAAACCACATTGTCCCTCAGCCCCCCCTCCTTTTTCCATCACCAGCCGCCACTGCAGAGTACTCCCCTGTATCTCTGGTTAGGATAGTAACCAGGTCAGTGTGTTTAGACCGGGTGGTGGAGGGATGCTGATTGGATAGATCATATGAACATGCTCCTCCCGAACTTTGTTAATAAAACATCATTAAAGGTGACTTGTCTTGATATTCCGTGTTTAGTCAGTGTCTTTTTTTTTAACCTTTAACACATTTGCATTATCTGCTCGATTTCAGTCAGCACAAACTTACAATCCACCGAAACTTTTAGGTATGTTATTGTGACGCCTAGGGCTGGGACAACGCGTCAATGTCATCGATGACGTCGACGCAAAAAATACGTCGACGCAAAATATGCGAGTCGATTCGTCAGACCCAAAATAAAGATGGTGGCGCCGGAGAGTAGTAGCAACCATAGATATACATAATAAAGTATATTATGTAATTAAGTATATTATTTATTATGTATATCTATGGTAGCAACACGAGTGGCTCCTCAGACTTTCAGAAGTGCAAGGCTTGCGAGTTGGCGCGCGGCGCGCACGGAGCAAGCGCTCTTATACACAGGTGCGCATGCACGCGTTTTGTTGTCACGGCTACATAAACAAATGTCTGCACACAGGAAGACAGATGTTTAAATTAAGTTACGGTACCGACATCCAGTTATGGTGTCCCGCCTTTGTTTTACTGTCTATTAAAGTCTGCCGCGTTTAAGTTACGGTGTAGCCTGTGTACTGTCATAGCCTTCATGTTTTCATAATGCAGAATATTCACTCAGCGCGCTGTCAGGCAGTTTGGGGCTGCCCACTGCACGAGTGTGTGCACTCGAATGCCGTGACATCGTGAGCTCACGCATACAATCAGTAGTAACAGTTCGCAATTATATCCATATATCCTTGCCTTTCTTGTAAACCCGATAAAATCCATGGCAATGAATGTCATCGGGGATGTTTAATCCACAAGCATTCTGAGAATTATTCCTACTTGTCGTTCACATCAATCTAAAAGTTGTCCTTTTAGGCTATAGGCGATTTTCATTCAAAGATGTAAAAGTAATTAAGCTATGTAGCCTATTGTATCATTTTTTTGCTAGATAAAAACATTAAAAACATATTGCAATAAATAATTTCTCTGTTTAGCGTATGAATGGGCAATCCGATCCAGTCAGTGCTGTCATTAGAGTGTGATAGCCAAACTTAACCCTTGATTAACCAGCGGCACTATTTGCTATTTATCTTATTACAATCACATGCATTTTTACATGATTTGTTATTTGTTCTATTTTTTATATCTTTGCATTATATATGCAAATGTTTACTCATTAGAAATAATCTTATCTTGTTCATATAATTCAGTGTCACCTATCAACCTGTAAGTTTTGCTGCACAGCAATGAAGATTCTCTTTACTAGAGGTATTGTGTCCTTAATAATGGCATCAGAATGCAGCCAAAGCACATGATGGTAATAAGAAGATGGCTATAATTAATTGTAAATCATCCAAAATAAATGCCATGATCATTACATTTTATACAGGTGTTACTATATTGATTTTGTAAAAGGTGATCAGCAACCAAATATTGATAATATGGAAGTTACTGCCTTTTGCCTTGGCATGACTCCACATTTTTTGCAGACAATACAAA
The DNA here is from genome assembly GCF_024679245.1 of Pseudorasbora parva. Classification (NCBI taxonomy): domain Eukaryota; kingdom Metazoa; phylum Chordata; class Actinopteri; order Cypriniformes; family Gobionidae; genus Pseudorasbora; species Pseudorasbora parva. The sequence goes on from NC_090185.1 coordinate 29,499,771, forward strand.
GGCAGAGTGCAGTAACTTCAAAATAGGGTGTGTGTGTGTGTGTGTGTGTGTGTGTGTGTGTGTGTGTGTGTGTGTGTGTGTATTTTGTTATGATTTTATTGAATGCATTGTTCTTGTATAGCCTTTTACTTTGGAATTTTAAGAGCAATAAACATATATTGCAATGTTAAGGAATTAGTTTTTTTTCATTCAGATAATTAAATCAACATGTATAAATTGCTATTAGGCAATTAATGGGGAGATAATCGGTAATCGAATCGAATCGTAACCGAATCCGACAGGGAAAATTAATCGTTAGATTAATCGATGCATCGAAAAAATAATCGATAGATTAATCGTTTAAAAAATAATCGTTTATCCCAGCCCTAGTGACGCCCCAACTGATGGTTCTTCACAGTTTAAGTATGCAATATATTCCCTGTATGTGAAAATGCATTGACGGAAACAATAGTACTTCCATGCCGCTAGAGGGCGCTGTGTGAGTGTGGTGGATCGCTATAAAGTCTGCTGCGTGCCACATCAAAACACAGCAAGACCGGAGCTGATCATACGCACAACTTTTGTCTGTCTTTCTTTCACCTTTGCACAGGTTAGTCAAGTGTTTTAATGTTCCAATTGAACTTGATGTTGAAAGTATGTTAGTCCATATTAACAGGTGGAAATTGAGTATATTTGGTAGTTTAACAACCATTAACATTATCCCGCAATTGAATGCTATGTATGTATGTTTTGTGACACGTGTTGACGGTGAATGTATGAATATGTTTCTTATGAGTCAATACTACTTTGAGAGGCTGGTGAAAGATCTATAAAGTGAAGAAACGTACAGAAACGTTGTGTTTGAACATGTTGTGAGTTAATTTAATTGTGAAAACAATATAGTGATGTAGCATTGAATAAGATGTTTAAAGATGTAAATGAGTGATACAATGATTGATTAATTAATGAACAGATTTTCATGAATGCATTAACGTTATGTAAAAACAAGGAGACTGAACCAATGAAGATTTGAATATAGAAAGTGGTTTATTGAGACATGGTTTTGAACAATTGTATTTGTACTACTGTTTTTGAGAAAATATAAAAGACAGTAAGACCGGAGCTGATCATACGCACAACTTTTGTCTGTCTTTCTTTCACCTTTGCACAGCTTCTGGGCGCTGAACATTTTAACTGATAGCAGGTGCAGAGGTTCTGTACCCGCTACATTATGACTGTATGTAAGTTATGTTATAGAACAAAATGTGAACCTTTCATCAATGGGTGCGTTAACATGCACACCAGTAAGCTGATAACTCCAAAAAATCAGCTTATTGAAATAACCAGTTCCCTTTCGGGGAACTCGAGCTGCGTCAAAACGCTGTGAGAACGCCTCTGCGTTAATGCGTCGTGAAGCGCGTGTAGAACCAATCCATCGGGAGATCGATCGTGATGACGTCATCGACCGGATACTATAAAAGGTCCGCGAACACAAACAGGAACTAGCTTCTGTGCCTTCAGTAAGCGATCTGTGTGAACCTGTCTGTCTATTTGGTGTTTTTGTCTGTCCATTAGAGAGAATTTTCCACCTTTGTTAAATATATCTGATATATATTTTATAACATAAAGAGAAAAAGGAGATTATGGCGAGTGAACAGCATTTCACAGTGTGTTCATCCCTGCCCTCAAAATATATATATTGCGTGTGGGAAACACACTCATTGTGTATGGCTGTTTGGGAGCGCTTGAGCCCTTGAGGGGGCCGCTTGCAAGCATTTTTTGAGCGGCTTCCGTTAAGAATGCTGCGCTCTCGCCGGGCACTCTTCGAGGAGGGTGCTTCGGCTCGTGTTCCCCGCGGCTCGGTCCCGCTGCTGCCGAGGCAGGGCGGTGGCTTCAGTCGTGGGGTTCACACATGGACTTTACAGAGGGGTTTGAGACGGGCCCAGCCTTATCTCAGCCTTCACCTGTATCGTCCAGTGTCTCGTCTCGGGGTTTGGAAGCCCGCTCTGTGGTCTCTTCCTCCCCGGGCGGGGCACCGGTGCTCCAACTATCCAGCTCTGAGGAGGTGGACGTTGAGAGCATCGCGACTGAAGACTCGCCACTTCAGTCACCCTCTAGTGAGTTGAGGTTCTCACGAGAGCTGTGGCCAGGTTAAATATAAAAATAAAAAACGACTGGCTGGCAGAAATATCTGAATCCCATCGAAATCAGAGAAAACGAAATCAGATGAGCGATTCCTGCCCTCTCGTGCAAAGCATCAACGTCCTGCCGTTCTTCCCTGACCTGCACACCGAGGTGTCTAGGTCATGGAGGAAACCGGTATCATATGGAGTGTTCAGCCCACATACATCTGCATATAGTAATATATTTGGGCTGAGACACTATGGTTATGGGGCGATGCTGAAGATCGAAGAGACGCTTGCGAGCTATCTCTCGCCTTCAGCTGCATCGTCCCTGGCATTTCCCCTCCGAAGGAAATCGGTGCTTACCTCAGCACACGGTACCCGTCTTCCTTCGGTGCCCACAGGGGGCCGCGCTTCTAACCCCGCCGCAATGTCAGGGCGCAGAGGGTCTCCGCGGGCCACCTGAGGGTGGTCCGCCCCCTCCTCGGAGGGCATGCGAGCAGTCAGGTCAGGTGTTCCCTGCCGGTTTGCCGTTTCAGGGCACTGCACTCGCTGCTCAAATTACACCAGAGGCCAGCCTCGAGAGGCTGGTTCCCTTAGTTTCCCCTCCGTGGGAAGACGGTGCTTACCTCAGCATACGGTTCCCGTCTTTCTTCGGTACCCTCAAGGGGCCGCGCTGCCAACCCCGCCGCAATGTCGGGGCGCAGAGGGTCTCCGCGGGCCACCTGAGGGTGGTCCGCCCCCTCCTCGGAGGGCAGGGGAAACAAAAGGACGCTGAGGGTAGTCCCCTCCGAAGGGAAACGGTGTTTACCTCTGCCTACGGTACCCGTTGTCCTGCAGCGCCCTCTGGGGGCCGCGCTGCCAACCCCGCCGCAATGCCGGGGTGCAGACGGTCCCCGCGGGCCACTCGAGGGTGGTCCGCTCCCCCTTCGGGGGGCTCCCGAGCAGTCAAGTCAGTCGTTCCCTGCCAGTCCGCCGCTTCAGGGCACTGTGCTTGCTGTTCAAAGTACACCAGAGGCCAGCCTCGAGAGGCTGGTTCCCTTAGTAGATTTTCTAGACTAATGGAAACGTCTATCAAATATATCTTGTTGGGTCCTGCAGATAATCGAAAGGGGGTATGCCATTCAATTTAAAAGGCGGCCACCTCCTTTCAGCGGTGTCCTACCTACAGAGGTGGGCCCGGAGCAGGCTCTGGTGAGGGCACAGGAAGTAGAGACCCTCCTGCGAAAGGGGGCTATAGAAAGGGTTCCTCCTCCCGGCAGGGAGTCTGGGTTTTATAGCCGTTACTTCATCGTGCCAAAGAAGGATGGGGGCTTACGCCCGATATTAGATCTGCATCTCTTAAATCGCTCAGTGGCCAAGCTCAAGTTCAAGATGCTCACACTCAGACAGATTGTGTCGCAGATCAAATCGGAAGATTGGTTTGTCACCATAGACCTCAAAGATGCGTATTTTGTCTCCATCCTTCCACATCACAGGAAGTTCCGGAGGTTTGCCTTCGGGGGAGAGGCATACCAATATCGTGTACTTCCTTTCGGTCTAGCTCTGTCACCCCGCACATTCACCAAGTGTGTGGATGCAGCTGGCGCTGTTGCGTCTGCAGGATATCCGCATACTGAATTATATCGACGACTGGCTGATTCTAGCGAATACAGAACAGATGGCGGTTCAGCATCGAGATGCTGTTCTCGCACACATGTCGAAATTGGGGTTGAGGCTGAACGCCAAGAAGAGTGTGCTTTCTCCGGCTCAGAGAACCACTTTTTTAGGCGTGGACTGGGATTCGGTAATTATGCGGGCGCAATTATCGCCAACACGCATAGCATCAATCCTGGCAGCAGTCAAAGAGCAGAAGCTAGACCGGGCCGTCACTGTGAAGCAGTTCAAGAAACTGTTAGGTCTCATGGCAGCAGCGTCCAACGTAATACCTCTTGGCCTACTGTACATGAGGCCACTGTAGTGGTGGCTCAAAACAAAAGGGTTCTCCCCGAGGGGAAATCCGCTCCGCACGATCAAAGTCACGTGGCGATGCCTACGTGCTCTGGTCATGTGGAAAAACCCGGGGTTTTTATCTCAGGGTCCCGTGTCGGGGGCTCATGTTCGAAGCGTAACGCTAACGACAGATGCCTCTCTCACGGGCTGGGGGGCGACCATGAGTGGTCACTCATCCCAGGGTCTATGGCAGGAACATCAGCGGCACTGGCACATAAATCGGCTAGAGATGCTCGCAGTGTTTCTTGCATTGAAACAGTTTCTGCCCGACCTCAGGGGCCACCATGTGTTAGTCAGGACAGACAACACATCGGTGGTCGCCTATATAAATCATCAGGGGGGTCTGAGGTCCCGTCTGTTGGACAAATTGGCACGTCGGATCCTCCTGTGGGCCCAAGGGAAATTGCTGTCAGTCAGAGCAGTATATATCCCGGGGGTCCTGAATCAGGAAGCAGACAGCCTGTCGAGGCAGGGGCCGAGGCCCGGGGAATGGAGACTCCACCCAGAGGTGGTGGAGCTCCTATGGAAGGTATATGGGAAGGCAGGGATAGATCTATTTGCTTCGGAGGAGAATTCTCACTGCCCGCAGTGGTTTTCTCTGTCCCATCCAGCCCCGCTGGGGTTGGATGCCATGGTACAGGAGTGGCCGAGGCTACCCCTGTACGCCTTCCCCCCGATTGTCTTGCTTCCAGGAGTTCTGGAGAGGGTACGCCGGGACCGGGCCCAGGTACTTCTAGTGGCTCCGTACTGGCCGACCAGAATCTGGTTTTCGGACCTGATAGCTCACTTGGAAGGCTCTCCGATGGAGATTCCGACCAGGAGGGATCTACTCTCTCAGGTGGGCGGGAGATTCCTGCACCCACGCCCAGAGATGTGGAAACTATGGGCTTGGCCTCTGAGGGGGCCAGGCTCATAGAGGAGGGTCTCTCGGCCGAGGTCGTTGAGACCATCCTTCACTCCAGAGCTCCGTCCACGAGGAAGCTGTACGCTTTGAAATGGAAACTTTTCTCAGCATGGTGCAGAGAACGCCAGTGGGACCCAGTTAACTGCCCGGTTGGTACAGTGCTGGAGTTCCTGCAGGCAAGGTTCTCGGCAGGGTTGACCCCCTCCACAATAAAGGTGTACGTGGCGGCCTGGGGTGCCTTCCACGTCCCTTTGGGTGGAGTGTCTTTGGGAAGACACCCTCTTATTACACGTTTCCTCCGTGGTACCTTAAGGTTGAGGCCGGCTATGCACTCGAGGGTCCCAGCATGGGACTTGGCCTTTGTCTTGCGGGGCTTGTCTGAGCCTCCGTCTGAACCCTTAGAGGAGGTTTCGGATAAGTTCCTCACCCTCAAAACTATCTTTCTTTTGGCCATATCATCTCGCAAGGAATAGGAGATATTCAGTCCCTGTCGGTTGGGCCCTCATGCCTAGAGTTTGCGCCTGGGATGGTAAAGGCTTTTCTGCATCCCAGACCGGGTTATGTCCCCAAGGTTCCTACGAGCCCACGGGGCCCCATAACTCTCCAAGCCTTCTGTCCTCCTCCTTTCACGACGTCAGACCAGAAAACACTAAATCTGCTGTGCCCTGTTAGGGCGTTAGACACGAATGTCCACAGAGCTGTCTTGTGGAGAAAGACCGATCAATTGTTCGTCTGTTTCGGAGCCCCTAAGGGGGGGCTCCAGTGTCTAAGCAGAGAATGAGCAAGTGGGTGGTCGAGGCCATTTCACTTGCTTATGAGGCGGCCGGGCAGCCATCTCCACTGGCTGTCCGGGCGCACTCTACCAGGGGTATGGCTGCTTCTAAAGCACTTTTGTCGGGGGCTTCCCTCCAAGATATCTGTAATGCGGCAGGCTGGTCTTCGCCGCTAACTTTCGTCAGATTCTACGAGTTAGATTTGGCATCTACTGTTGGGGCGCAGGTACTCTCGTAATCGTGTGCGCTTCGGCTTCACACATACGAGGCACTTGGTCCCATGGCGATGTGGGTATAAGCGTTCTCACAGCGTTTCGACGCAGCTCGAGTTCCCCGAAAGGGAACGTCTCGGTTACGTATGTAACCCTAGTTCCCTGAGGGAACGAGACGCTGCGTCGCCCTGCCATACTCCCGGCGTGCCCGTGATCACTTACTTCAGGCTTTATCAGAAGCTAGTTCCTGTTTGTGTTCGCGGACCTTTTATAGTCTCCGGTCGATGACGTGATGACGTCGCCGACGATCGATCTCCCGATGGATTGGTTCTACACGCGCTTCACGACGCATTAACGCAGAGGCGTTCTCACAGCGTTTCGACGCAGCGTCTCGTTCCCTCAGGGAACTAGGGTTACATACGTAACCGAGACGTTTTCCCCGTTTACATGCAAACCAGTAAACGGACAACATAAGTTAACCGCGGTTACATTACTATTTATAAACCGGTTATTTCCTTTTAGTGCCGTCAAAAATAATAATGTCCATATCTGACTCTGAGTTTTTCAAATGTTATGTCAGTTGTGATATTAAATAAAGTTTTGACTGAACCTCTTCTAGGCTACTTCTGCTGCATGAGAAGAGAACACCTCTTTACAATTTTCTGGGTCTTAAACGAGTCTGCGTTTATGATATATGTTCTTTTTTCATGCAAACGCTAGCTCGCTCTGTCTGAATGCATTTAAATCTGCTCTAAGTTTGCGTTTTTGTCACCTATCACACATGCGCACTTCAATAAGCTGACAGAAAGCAGGTTAATGCGTTTACATGCAGCACGAAATCGAGGTAAGAAGCAAAAAACGGCCCCGGTTACGTATGTAACCTTAGTTCCCTGAGAACAGGGAACGAGACGCTGCGTCAGCTGACGCTATGGGGAACGCCTTCAGCGTGACAGGTGTCTGAAATCGCTATCAAATCACAATCCTACTGACCGTCGGCAGCTGGTGATGTCATCACCGTGCGACCAGGAAGTATAAAAAGGCACCGTGCCAACATGACAACATCCGCTTCGTCTGAAGGGACTGTGGGCAGGCACACCTTGAAGCATGGCCATGTGACGCAGCGTCTCGTTCCCTGTTCTCAGGGAACTAAGGTTACATACGTAACCGGGGACGTTCCCTTTCGAAAGGGAACTCGCGCTGCGTCAGCTGACGCTATGGGGAACGATATACCCACGCCGCCATGCTGAGGGGAGTGCACGCCCCTTACTGGCAGTGAGAACTGCCTGGACGAGTGTTCGCGGAAAGTCTGAACCACTCCCCCTCTAGCCACACAGGCTGCCAGTGACATCATTCCCTACGGTCATAGCCCAAGCTATGTGCCTAAGAGAGAACCTAAACAAGTTTTAACTGAGGTTTCCTACTCTCGGCTTGCTCGAGGGCCTGGGACCTACTACTTCCGAAGGAAGGAGTCCCTTAAGGGAATGTGGCTAGGGGACCCGAGGGCGCCACCAGCCGTCACTAATTCGGGAAAAACCTTCACCGAATGCCACCAGGGAGGCCTCACCTGGCATCACTTCTGTGGGACACCCCAGCTTGGCCAACCCTGTCTGTCAGAACAGAGCCTCCGGACATCGCTCTTACTTATGAGCATCCAGACTGAGGGACTGCAAACTGGCAATGTCCTCCTCAGACCGGAACTCGGAGACGGGAATCCTGGAGAGCAGTACTCAGCTTAGTGCTTCTTACTTTTGCCATCGAGGGGAGTCTCTTCTGCTCGATCCTAGGATCTACTGAGCACATTTATTACAGGGGTGCTCAGGAGGCCTAAAAAAGGCCTATGGACTGATCTACCCGGGAGGCCCGAGGGGGGGCCTGCCCGTCTGACCAGACTCAAGCGGCCGTAAGCTCGCAGACGACCCTCAATGAGGGGAGCTCTTAAGCCAGCTTGGTAGGTAACCCATGCTGTAGGCTAGCCAGTCCCTTTCCTGAAGGGACTGCGCAGCAGAAACAGAGTCTCGTTGTGCTAGGGCATGAGCCCGCCCTTGAGTTATACCGGCGCAGGCCGGGACCCACTGGCGGGCAGCCGCTAGCTGTCAGCCCAAAGCCAGTTATACGTTCCCGTTCCAAGGAACCGTTTCCCCTTCAGGGAGGCTATGAGGCGCCTCCACCCAGCACCGTTAGTGTTAGCTGTTTGCTGTTAGCTGTTAAAAGCCGCAGGAAGGTGGCTTTACTGGTTCCTCAGGGGGCTCATGAGGCTATAACGCCAGAAGCCACCCACGCTAATGGCTAGCGTGTCACCGAGACCTTGGTCCGGGAATCCTCTCCCAAAAAGGCCCAAAGAGGCCTGACAGCATAATACACTGGCCTAATGAGCGTCCCAGCTCGGGGCTCACCCTCAGGCGGCCTGCAGGCAGGTGGCTTTACTGGTTCCTCAGGGGGCTCATGAGGCTATAGCGCCAGAAGCCACCCATGCTAATAGCTAGCTTGTCACCGAGACCTGGTCCGGGAATCCCTCCCCAAAAAGGCCAAAAGAGGCCTGGACAGCATAATACACTGGGCCTACCGAGCGTCCCAGCTCGGGGGCTCACCCTCAGGCGGCCTAGAGCGGCCTTCTTCCTGCCAGCCAACGTGCAAACTGTTGGGAGCTGTTGTGTTCCCGGGGCTCGCCTCCAGGGAAGGCCTGTTTGATGCCTACGTACAATCCGGTCTTTTTAGGGCGGCCCGGAGAGGCCTATTGCCGAATGGCAGTTCCCTATTAGATTGGTGACATACGGTGCTAATCCGATGGCAAATCCCACCGGAAACCCCGCAGGGCCGGGAAACGACCATAGGACGGCCTGAAGCGGCCCGTCCCTGATAGCAGACTATGCTAGCCGCCTGGCTAGCACCCGCACACTGTTGCAAGACCTGGAACCGGGGCTCACCCTACAGGCGGCCTCAAGCGGCCTAGATCCTGTCAACCAATGGTCGGAACCCTAGGTCACCCCCTCAGGGGACGCCATGTGAGGCGTGCTGAAACTCAGCGAGCCCTTAAAGTCGGGCTGACAGTGGCTGTCTGCTGGCTGATGAGGACTGGGTATCCAGTCACTACCTGGGGACTCATCCCCAGGGAGGCCGTTAGGGGCCTACTTATGACGAGGTTTCTGCTGCAGCTCACCTGCAGGGAGGCCTACTGAGGCCTACCACCTGACCCAGAGTTAACTGCCCGGACTGCCTCAGCTGGCGTGTCCCGCCAGCCAGCCTTCTATAGTCGGTCCGCCCCAGCGGCCCATAGCAGCCTTCTGCGACGGCGCAGTCTCTCAGGCAGCGCCTACCAGCGTGGACCTAAAACACAATGCCCACAGCAGTGCACTCAGCATAAAACGCCTTGAACCCTCTAAAGCGAGGGGAGTACAACTTACGCCACCTGCCTCCAGGGCGGCCGTCTGATCGTCCAGCGGTCCGCCGTCCGCGCAAGGGCGTCAGCCGTGACAGTGTTTCGACTCCAGGGGAGCATCCTACCAACCGATGCTTTCAGATGGTTGCGAAGTACAGCTCGACCCGAGCCTAAAAGGTGAAGCAGAAGACACAGAGCAAAAAGTGAAAGATATTGAACACACACATCCGGCCATTTCCTGAACCAAGCTGGGGGGCCGCCCAGAAGTGGCGGCCGCACTAGCTCTGGGGGGCGGGGCTAGCAAAACCAGTCTGACTGCGCACCGCGAAGAGACGCCTACCCCGTCCCCACGACCACTGGCTGAGTCGCGATTCATTCTGCTATACACCTTTTTGCATTAATAACAACCCCCAAATGCAGAAGGGGGGTGGGCATTGGCCGGACGACCCTACTACGGGGAGGCCGGGTAGGGATACAAAGCTCCTGCGGGGATACCGACAGGAGCCCGGGGCAACTGCCAGGGCGATATGCCACCGCGAGACGCCACCGTCATCCCATCAACAGCCTAGGCCAACCTGATGCACTAGCATCGGTCTGATAATCCCACAACAACGGCCCTAAAAAGGACTGGGACAGACCTTACTGCAGTTCATGCGCTAGCCTAACCTCACAAATTCATCTAGGTATTTCACTAGCAGAGGTGCCAAACGGTACCCAGAGTGGCTACGGCTAAAAACGTTCGCCAGGAGAACATACGTTAGTTTATATCGCCGCTACATGCCCGCGGCATGTGCGGAGGCCTCAACTGCTCATATTACACATATCCAGAAGAGAAAACAGCCTTATAAACTACTGTTGCTACACTAGCAAACATACAGCCTACATAAACACACTGTGTTTATCCTAAACATCGTTCTAGCCACCTTTACCGGGGAACTACAGGCCCACTTCTCCAACTGTTACACTTCTCTTCATCTTTTGTAGACAAAATATCCCTCAGGGAAGCATAGAGTCCAACATACGGCAAAAAAAGAAGAATGTTTGCCCTAAAAAGGGGACTCACCCGCTGTTTTCAGTGCCTCATCGCTTCATGTAACATGCATGCTTCGGCGCACTAACCTGAGGGCGGGGGCGCTTAATTCTCACGTGTAAGGCCGATCGGAGGCGGCCGCGAATCCGCTTTTCCCAGAAACGATGCACTGTGTGCGGGCAGAGCACACACCGGCCTGGCAGGGCTTTCGTCAGAGTCTCACCTCCGCTCATCATCAGCCCGCGCGGCCCTGGTGTAAAGCGCGCCCGGGGAGAAAAAAGAAAACACAGAACAACAAAGGAGGGGACACAACATCACTTCAGATGGGAGGAGGCAACAGGAGGAGGGACATCGGGAAGAAGATCCGCTTCCAGCGCCCAAAGCGAGGTGGTGAGTCTCCGCCCCGAGGGCGCGGAGACTCACCACCTCGCTTTGGGCGCTGGAAGCGGATCTTCTCCCCGATGTCCCTCCTCCTGTTGCGGGTGTCCCGCCTCTTCCACGTCCTACTCCTCCACGGAGGGGGCGCACGAGAGGCCACGCTACTGCGTTGGCCCATTTATTTTATATATATACATTTTTTGATGATCCTCAGATCTTGATGGGCCAGGGACACCCTCCTGCCTGGGCGCCGTCCGCGGAATACACGTTCTATACGCCGCTGAGCGCGCCCTCGCCTCTCTGAACTTTCCCACCACCGCCTCGACGGAGGTGCCGAAAAGCCCAGAGGGCGAGACCGGGGCATCGAGGAGAAAAGCCTTTTCTTTCACCCGATGCCCACCAAGTTTATCCACCGATGCCTCTCCGTGGCGACCCTAGCCGCCATCGACCGTCCGATGGCGACTGCTATGTTGTTTGGCCGCCCAGAGAGAGAGATCCGTGGTGCGCCACTCAGCCATCGCATCCAACTGGAAAAGCACGGGCTGACGAAAAGGAGGAGTCTCCATCCGACTCCTCCTCCGTCCGCCTGCTCTCGCTCCCTTCACTTTGCGTGTGCACTTCATTCCACTTTAGAAAGACTTTCTAGCGAACCAGACAAAACAGTCCCTGAAGACGAAAGGATGTTGTCATGTTGGCACGGTGCCTTTTTATACTTCCTGGTCGCACGGTGATGACATCACCAGATGCCGACGGTCAGTAGGATTGTGATTTGATAGCGATTTCAGACACCTGTCACGCTGAAGGCGTTCCCCATAGCGTCAGCTGACGCAGCGCGAGTTCCCTTTCGAAAGGGAACTACCTGTTCCGACCGGTTTATGCTTACACCTTTTATGACATTACGCCGATAAAAGAAAACGGGTTACCGCATTTACATGACCATGTTCATTGTCGGTTTATTAGGCATAATCGGCTTAAGAACGTGCATAGTAAACGCAACCATTGTTAGTTACAGACAAATTGTAAAATCCCACAGAAAGTTCCAAAAGGAACAAAAAGACAATGTATCTGCCACCTGGAATGCCTTGTACATTTACTGAGCAGTGTTCCTAGATCAACAATATTAACAGTTAAAGAAACAGTCTAAACCAGAACCCCACACCAAACACAAACCACAAACCAGCCCTAAAATCAGAGGAAAATGTATAGTTGATAAAGATGGTGTACAAACCCAAGCCTAAACCTAATATTGGCCCTAAACCTAACCCTAAAATTTCATTGGTCGATAAGGATGTTTTTTTTAGGACCAACAAGGATGTTGATCCAGGAAGCCTCACTCAACAAAAATGGTACGTTGTATTTACTTAACTTTTTTATGTCAACTGGTTCCACGTATCTGGGTTATGTTGAATTTAATTATCATTGTTTATTTTAGTAAGCGTAAGTTTTTATTTTTTTACATGAGGTTAATTCAGTGCCTTTTAGTTGAATCAGGTTAGCATTCTTAATTTTGTCCAAAACTATTAAGTTCAATTATTCTAAAATGAATATCAAACAAAAACCAAAAAAAGTAATCCAATGTAATTACAAATTTACAAATGTTATTTAATAAGAAAACCTTTTACAAAATCTTATTGGCTAGCCAGAAGATGGTTTTGTTATCCATCCATGGCATACCCAAAGTAGTTGTTTTTTTATTTTTATTATTATTTTTATGATTAACTGTTTATTGTTTTTTATTATTAAAACAGCTTTAATTGTTATTAGCAGGTCCTCACCCTGAGCACATGCTCTACACTTCACCACAGTGGTAACCTCCAAAAACACTAACATAACACACACTTTTAATGACACACTTAACACACTTTTGCATCAAATAGCACTGTATTTAAACATTTACTTGACAAATTAAGCCCCTTTGCAAAGCATGATGGGAAGTGCATGTCCAGATTGTTCGGGTTAATTGAATGAATCATGTTATTTGAAAATAAAAACATTAAGTTACGTCAAAGAGTAACGGTTTTATGTCAATATAACACGAAGAACCAGAAACCTAATATAATGGTGTTAAATCAATATGAGTTACTTAAATGAAGTGAACAGCATCATGCAATCATTTTTTTGCTCTTTTTGTGTATTGCAGTGCGGTGCAAAATATAAAAGTGTAAAGAACAGGGTTTATTGAGCTATTGATGAAGGTAAACGTGGAGGTGAAGCCCCAGATTGATGTCCAGGTTTGACTGAGTGAGGATGAGGATAAATTAGTTATTAAATTAAACAACATTGACCGTTCGCAGGCAAACAAACCCTCAACACCTCAACGAAATGATCTCGTGGCAACTACATATGATCCTGTTCCTCACAGCCACATCAAAACAAAGCAGCACCATAGAAATACATGTTGACTGGATCATTTCATTTAGCCAGTCTAGCTTTTATACACTGTCATCAAACCTCTTGAGGGCAGCAGAGGAAACATATTACACCTGTGTTTGGTCTGCCCATGATGTGAAGTGCTGTGTAAAGTTTGAGTTTCCACATCAAGCAGAACTCCTTAAACACAGCAGATAAAGACATCAGGTCGAACTATTGAAGAACAATCAAACTGAATGCCTCTGTGTGTTTCAGAAAGAGTGTGATGATTATAGGCACAGAAAACATTTTGTCCACATAAAACAACATACAAAACGATATGCTATACTAACAGTACAAAATGCTAATACATACAATACAGAAAATATTTTTAAAAAAAGAAGAAAAATGCCGACCTGGTGGACATGACAAAAGAGGACAATAACACCAACACATTAACATTTAAATAACAGAACAAATCACTGTACTTTTAGCCTTTTCTGCCTCATTGTTATTATTTTATCATCTTTTAATTGTGTGTAAACATGTTTGTCTTTAAGTCAATGTTAGCAATGCTTTGGCAAAGATTATTCCCATGCCAATAAACCGTCTTGAATCTTGAATGCATTAAAATAATAAAGTAAAAGAGTATACAGTAAAACAAATGTGTGTGTGCCAATTCAAAAAGTTCAACTAAATTAAGACAAGCAACACACAACCAAACCAACTTCTGATACTGTGGGTTATAAACACAGTTTGAAAGGCAAATTCATGACAAGGCTGTGAGCTTCTGGTTTCTCTCTCTTTCTTAGTTACTCGGTAGGTAAGAATGAGGATATGCAAAACCACAACACACACTGTACCTGCCCTCTCAGCTACTCATCTAGTCTGATAAGAATCGGCTCATAGTTTCTCCTCCCATCAGATCATCAGAGAATATCAGCCTAGAGTCTCTCAGCTCTTGTTCAGTCTGTCAGGATGAAAACAACAGAGAGGAACTGTGAGGAAGAGCTTACTGAATTGAGCACAGATAGGAACAGAAAACATGTAATTTCTTTGTTGTAAAAGATTAATTTGTTAAAATATTTGAAAAACGTGTAAAAGCCAGGCTTTATTTTCCTGATGTTTTCGATACTCTGTAGGTCAGAATGAAGATGTTACAGGAAACAATAAGCTAAAGTCAAGACGAGACAGAGTATTAAAGACTCACTGACAGCAGGAATATATGAGACGTCATTCAGAGAAATGTTTGACTTGAGGATCAGGATCCAGAACACAACGCTTCCTCAGAGGAGTTTAAAAAAGAAGCTTCAGTCTCATCCTCATGTAAGTCTGAGGACATTTATTATTTCACTGCTGTTCATTTATTATTTCACTGCTGTTCATTTATTATTTCACTGCTGTTCATTTATTATTTCACTGCTGTTCATTTCACTCATATGATCAAATGTCACGTCAGACAGAAGGACAAGTACTGCTTGTAACAATCAGTTTTAACATATTTACAATGTACTTTTTTTTTTTACTGTTTCAATGAAAAAAATAATTATTTGTATATATATATATATATATATATATATATATATATATATATATATATATATATATATATATATATATATATATATATATATATATATATTGAAACAGCACAATATTTTGTACACTGTAAAAATGTAAAAAAATAAATAATGATAATTGGTTAATGGCTACTTACCATGGTGAAAAACTGAAAAAAATTCACATCATATGAAATTTTGCTATAAAATACTGTAAAAAAAAAAATAATAATAATAATTATATATATATATATATTATACAAGTTAACACACTACGAATTACCAGATAGTTTATGCAGTAAAAACAGTAAAAGGGCATTGCCAGGTCATTACACATCACATATGATTTTTATATATATATAAATAATTTGCCTATTATTTTTATCAGTAATGCACATTAGTGGGAAATTTATGTAATTAAGTTAATGTTTATTGCATTATTAAAATTAAAAATATTTCAGTTAATGAAATATAGTTTGTCATACTGTAAAACTAGAACAGCTGCCATTTCTTTACTGTGAATTTAACAATATATTTTTTACAGTCTATTCTAATCATTACATATTATAATCTAAGCCTTTGGCCAGTCTTTTATTGATGAATTAAAGTGCAGACATGACTTATGATTAACGATACAATGACTGAGATCAGAAATATAATAATATTAATAATGATGTAAATTCAGCTGACGATCAGGAGTGTTTAATATACTGAAGTACATCTGAGAAAGAATCTGCGCATGTCTGATCAGTTCACGTGATTCTGCCGACGTCACGTCTGATGTCATGTAGTGTAAAACGCACGGAAGTACGGAATCTGAAGTTACGATACTTTCTGTTAAAAAAAAAATATTTTACCCTAAATAAAAAATAATAATTGTATGCAATATAGTCAAATACATGTGATATCATACACCAGTCAACTCCAGTTAATGATAATATCTGGCCGCTGTGATGATCAGGTATGTTTGTTGAATGCAGAACGAAGCGATGTTTGGATACACATGACGGCCTGTTAGCTTGTTGCTCGTGTTTGTGTTTGGCCTGCTGTGTTTTGATTGTCAAATGCTTTATTAAACTAGAATTAAAAGGAAAAACTTTTAAGTGTTGTTAAAACATTAAATATGAATTGGTTCATTAATGATCATAAAGTTTATATGTATGGTTTATTGGCTATAACTTATTTTGAGTGGTTAGCTCTTAGCATTAGCACTTTTTTGTCCTTGTCCATGTGCAAGGAGTTTAGTTGATATTTTAATGTGTAGTGAATTCAATGTTATCAATTGCCATATGGTAAGATGGGTAAAGATGGCCTTTAAGAACATTTACTGTCAGTATGTAACATATTTAGAGATGAATTTAGTGACATTCGTGGTCAGTAAGAAAGCTAAGTATGGGAGGGACACCCTGACTTCTCTCACCATCTTACTTTTATTATGTGTGTTATGTGGAAATCAACCTCATGATTTTAATGTTGTTTTTACCATACTAGTTGAACCAAAGGAAGCTAAATGAACTACTTTGTTTCTTTTTCTGCAGTTGTAGGTTCATCTGTGTGTTCGCAGTGTTGATAAACAAAGGTGAGCATCTGAATAATCTATATTCTATTTGTCTTGTATATCTGTATGTGAACACCAGATAAAGCTCTTTAAAAGTGACAGTTGAGTGTGAGGATTTTGCAATGGTATGCAATAGGGGTGTGCATTGGCACTGCCTTCACGATTCGATTCGATTACGATTCACCAGGTAACGATTCGATTCAATTCGATTCTACGATGCATTGTGATGCATCAAAATTCTACTGCACACAAAGTTAATTTTTCATCAGTCATGAGGCAATACAAGCAGATATTAAACAACAGATTGTATTGGCTGCTATGTGTCTCCTGTATCTTTGACATAAAAGTTATTAAATAAAATAAAATGTAATTAAATAAAATTAAATAAAATGCAATTAACTCTTAAATGCATGACTGTTTCACCAAACAGTGCGATCCAGATCTATATTTAACATGGATAGACCTCTAACTGTTACCTGTCGTGATAATATATAAAACTCCTGATTTTAGAGTAACAGCTACAGAAGAATAAAATAAAACCTATTTCGTTACCTTTTGGAGCTAGGAAGGATTCAGTTTGAGCAGATGTTTAATAACATCATCATATGACCTCGTCAGAGCTCGTTTACCAGTATATTCAGCATCTGCCTCATATTCGCGATCTCCAGCATATTCTCCAAACTCATTTTCAACGTTTTCAAAATCAATATTTTGATCACTGACAGCTTCTTGACCACATCCATCATCAAGAGACAGTGACACTAACATATGATTGTGTTTAGTACTTGCTCTCTGAAGTAAATCACTGAGTCATTTCAAGTTTTGCAGATTATAATTATTGTTTCGTTTTCTGTCAGAGGTAACTATGAGTGAAACGTCACTTCATCATTGGGTATTAGACATTGTCACCTTGTGGAATAAAGGTGAATTGCACCGTATTTCGTCAGATTAATTTATTATTGTGCAAAAAATATATACGTACAATCCAACACACCTCGGGTCGTTAGCGCGTTCGCGCGTTTTTAATAACCCGTCTATTGCGGTCATCTCCCTCCGCCTCAGCCATCTTCCTTGTTGTTGTTGTTATTCTCCCGGAACCGGAAGTATTTGAAACTTCACAACTTTATCGTCCACCAGAAAATAAACAGTGACATAATCGATTATGGCACTTTGCCGCATCGATGCTGAATCATTCATGCCCCGCATCGCCGAATCGATTATTGTTGACACCCCTAGTATGCAATGTATAACTGAAGACTATGGCCTGAAGGCTCTGTTATGCAGTGTTTTTATGAGCCACGAACCGTGAGAGTTATAAGGTCTAGTAGTACGACCATCTCTACACCTGTTGCAGTGGGGTCCGCTGGAGTTGCGGTGACCCCGCTATCTTAACTGTCAAACATGCGTGTTGAGTCCTATAATTGTTGGGGGCTGTGTGTTGGCAACACTGCTGGTTATAGGGTTCAACATATGGTTGTGGATAATCTGCTACAAAAATGTGACCGTTTGTCTGCAAGAAACATTTTTACCTATGCAGAATCTAGGAAAATTGAACTTCTTTTAATGTCAGTTTCCACTGAGCTGGGGAATCCACAGCAGACCTTACTATGGGTATAATGAGAGGAAGGACATCAGGGGGTGTGGCTATCCTGAACACAAGAAACTGGACTCAGTGTATGAAAACTGAGGTTCTTCTCAGTTATATCTGTTTATCCAAAAATTCTACTATGTGCTCAGATGTGAATTGTATTGATATATCCCACCGTGAAACCCTCTCTGCCATGTATGACAGTATTGTGGGTTCAATGTATGAGGCTTGTAGACCTTACCTTACACTACCAGTAAAAACAATCAAAATTAAGCCAGGCTGGAACAGGCATCTTGAGGCACATCATGCAGGAGGGTAGCATATAAGGCATGGGTACAGGCAGGCCTAGAAATGGTCCGATCCTTGAGTATAAAAAGCTTACAGCACAAGACTCAAATATGCCATCTGTTACATTCAGTGGTGGAAAGAGTACTGAAAAAGCATACTCATGTAGAAGTACTGTTACTTGTCAAAAAATGTAGTTCAAGTAGAGTAAAAGTACCTGTCCTAAATACTACTCAAAGTAGGAGTAAAAGCAGCCCTTTTAAAAGTTCTCAAGAGTAGTGAGTAGTGAGTATTATGCTATGAATCTTACCTTATACCCTGCTAATTAAAAATGTAGCTTACTCTTTTATGGATGATTCTCTTTAAGAACACAAAAAACTGAGATCACCAACAGTATTTCAATATTTCTTTGACTATATATTTTTTATTTTACTGCTAGCACTAATAAACAGCCATTTGAGAAAGCAACCAATAATCTGGTAACATTTATGACAACCATTCTGTACATTCTGTTCATTAACAATTCTTGAGTTCTTTCTTTTCAAGACACATTCATTGTACTTCTTTATTTTCAATAGATGTCTTTTTCTGTAAAAAGAATACACTTAAGAAATCAAAATAGAGTAACTCACAATATTCCCCACTGATTATTTTTGCTTGCAATAAAAAAAAAACTGATTTAAATATAAATCCCATGTTTTATTAAAGTTATTTGCTACATGGACTACAATTTTAAATCGCCATGTGTGAACATATAAATTTGCACTTCAATATGCTGACAGAAAGCAGGTTTATGTGTTTATATGTTAAATGAAATCGATGTAAGAGAAAAAAATCTAGCAGTGATGATCGGTTAATGCCTAATGCACTTTGAAGCCAGGCAAACAATCAAGCTGAAGTGAAGAGTTTCCAGCAGATGGCACCGTGAGTGCAGCGCTAACAGAATACGGGCCGTGGGCATGTATTAGAAAATGTAATATTCTGCGGTCAATTTTTTGTAATTGTTTACGGCAATTTGAAGATTTCAGTCATCATCATACTGTAGCCAGCACTTACACCATTTCATAAAGCGCCTCTCACTCTCACACTGGTCGCAATGATTGATTTGACGGGAGTCACCCGCGTAACGCATGGAGACGCAGGACTGATTATTCATCTTAGACAATCACATTGACAGGAAAATAAATAAACATAATGTAGCGACAGTAGGTTTAGGGAAAATAGCGCAGTAAAGTACCGATACATCACTTAAAATGTACTCAAGTAAAAGTACACTGTTTTTAAACTACTTAAAAAAGTACAATTCCTGAGAAAAACTACTCAAGTACAGTAGCGGAAGTATTTGTAATTCATTACTTTACACCTCTGGTTACATTGAACATGAACAGGCTATAAGAGCAAACTCAATGGCTGAGAAAATTAGGGGTAATGATGTCCATGGCTTTTGGAAGGAGGTGAGAGCTCTGAACAGGGCCAACTGCCAACCCATTGCTTCCATGTGTCTTCTGGAGCTGATAATATTCATTTTCAACATTTGTAATGTAAAATTACAAAAGTTATGAAAACGCATCAAAATTGATTCATAACAAATAAACTTTTTCTTACAACATAAGGTTTATTTCAACTGACAGTCATATTGGACTGGTATAACGTGAATAAATAATAATCATTTCTAAAGAATAGGACATGCTGTACTGGTTGTACACTTTGTTTTTGTCCTTCAAATACTATAAAAGTTAAAAGACATAGACATAGCTGAAAATGTGTACCGTGATGCTGTATTATTCTGCTTGTTCAAATTTTATGTAGTAGGCTAACTTGCAACTTTGTGTGAGACAGTGATTAATGAACATATGTCACTCAGTGTGGCATGGCACATAGAGAAAGCTTTTTTCAGGCCATTCAAATTCTGAATGTGGCTGCCCCTGAAACCTGAAATACTGTAGGCTATACTAGAAATCTGCGGTAATTGAAAAACTAAAAATTTACTTTAAAGACTTTTATTCAAAACAATACTCAATGCCTGACCCCACTCCATGTCTCCAGACATATGTGCATCTTATGTATAAGATCTTAGTCTTATGTCTATATCTTTGTCATGCTGCTTTCATAATCAACATATTAAATAAAATAAAAAATTATAGGCTAACATATACCATAGCATAATTAAATAGGACATGGAACATATTGTCAGACACAGACAAGGACACAGATGGATTAGTGCACCCCATCGCCGCGAGTCGAGGATGGCTCTCACCCGGTAGACTGATGGGTCTTTGTCGATGGTAGGAGGAGGAGATACGGCACCATCACCAGGATCTGTGGGTGAAGAAGGAACAGGTTCAGTGAAGGGCTTGAGTAATGACACATGAAATGATGGTGATATTCTGTAGGTGGGTGGAAGGTGAAGGCTGTAGGTGACTTCGTTCAGCTGCCTGTCTACTACTAACAGTCTGATGTACCGAGGACTCAGCTTACGGCAGGGCAGCCGGAGACGGACATCCCTCATGGAAAGCCAGACCTTCTGGTCTGGCTGGTACCGCGGTGTGGGTCCACATTTGGCTTCAGCGGGTTGCTTGTGTCTCCGGACTGCCTGCTGGAGTCCTAGACCCTGTCGCTCTGGCGGAACCAGTAATCCACCGCTGGGACCTCCGAAGGCTCACCCGTCCAGGGGAAGAGCGGTGGTTGGTAGCCGAGGACACATTGGAACGGGGTGAGCCCTGTGGTGGACTGCTGGAGTATATTCTGGGCATATTCGTCCCAGAGCAGATACTGGCTCCAGCTCTCCTGATTCTGGTGGCAGTATACCCTCAGGAATCTCCCGATCTCCTGGATCTTCGTTCAGTCTGGCCATTGGTCTGAGGATGGTAACCTGACGAGAGGCTTACGGATATCTTCCAGAAGCCCAAAATGTCGGAAGACTTGGGTGAAGAGTACCTCCGCGGTTTCCAACGCGGTAGGTAAATCTTTGAAGGGGATGAGTTTGCAGGATTTTAAGAATCGGTCGACAACGACTAGGATACAGGTGAATCTTTGTGATTATGGCAGGTCGGTCATTAAGCCGATCCCCAGATGACTCCAGGGACGCTCGGGGATCGGAAGAGGGACCAGCTTGCCCTCGGGGAGTCTCCTAGGGGTGTTGGCAATGGCACAGACGGAACATCCCTTGACGAATCGGGAGACGTCCCGAGGCATGGCGGGCCACCAGTAATGGTGGCAAAGGAGCGAGAGGGTCCTTCTCCTGCCTGGGTGTCCAGAGCCTGGTGAAGAATGAGCCAAGTCCAGAAGGGGCAGATGATGGTGAGGCGGGACATAGAGACGCCCTTCTGGACCTCCCGGCGGAGCAGGCTGTTGGGTGTTCTCCTGTTGGATCGGCTCGTGGAGCGCCCACTGGATCGGGCTGACAACCATGGCTGGAGGGAGGATGGTTTCAAGGTGCTTAGGCTCAGGGTCGGCTTGGTGGAGACGAGAAAGGGCATCCGCCCATTTTTTCTGGTTCCCTGGATGGTACGTCACCTTGAAATTGAATCTGGCGAAGAAGAGGGCCCAGCGGGCTTGACGATGATTCAGCCGTTTGGAGTCTCGAAGGTATTCAAGGTTACGATGGTCGGTGATAACTTTAAATGGATGTTCTGCTCCCTCTAGCCAGTGTCTCCATTCCTCCAGGGCGAGCTTGATTGCCAGGAGCTCCTGGTTGCCGATGTCATAGTTCTGCTCATCTGGGGATAGCTTCTTGGAGAAGAAGCCACATGGATGGAGTCGTGAGGGTGTTCCCTGCCACTGAAACAGAACTGCTCTGACGCCGGTCGATGAGGCGTCCACTTCGAGGATAAACAGAAGATAAGGATTGGGGTGGGCCAGGATCGGAGCAGACCGGAAGGCGTTCTTCATATGGTAGAAGGCCTCCGTGGCCGATAGAGTCCAGGACTGAGACTTGGGCCGGTTCTGGAGCAGAGAGGTGAGTGAGGAGCTGAGCAGGCTGTAATTCTTTATGAAGCGGCGGTATAAGTTGGCGAATCCCAGGAAGCGCTGCAGCTCTTTGATGGTGGTGGGCTGAGGCCAATGGTTGATCGTGTGCACCTTCCTCTGGTCCATCTTGACTCCATGGTTGTCTATGATGTACCCAAGAAACTGAACAGTGGAGACGTGGAACTCGCACTTCTCGAGCTTGAGATAAAGGTGATGGTCTCTGAGCTTTTGCAGGACTTGACAGACATGCTCTACATGCTCCCTCAGGTCACTAGAATAGATGAGGATATCGTCGATATAGACGATGACGAACTTGTTTAAGAATTCATGAAATACCCTCCGTCTTCCAAAATTACATGAATGAGGTGAGTTGGACAGCCCATACAGCATCCCCCGATATTCATAGTGACCTGAGGGAGTGATGAAGGCTGTCTTCCACTCGTGTCCCATGCGAATGAGGTTGTAGGCACTTCTGAGATCGAGTTTGGAGAAGATGGTGGCCCCACGGAGCTGTTCTAGGGCGGATGGGACCAGAGGAAGAGGATATCTAAACCTGACAGTCTGAGAATTAAGGTGACGGTAGTCGATACACGGCCTTCGTCCTTCTTGGCCACAAAGAAAAAGCTTGAAGCGGCAGGGGAGGTCGAAGGACGTATTAACCCTTGTTGTAGCGCTTCGTGCACATACTGCTCCATGGCCTTCTGTTCCGGGATGGACAGAGGGTAGACGCGGCCCTCGGGTAGAGTAGCCCCACCATGATGAATATGTAGCGTCTGTGGTCTCTTACAATGAGGATCAAAGAGGAACCCAATGTTGATTGTAAAAGGGGGGGGATAGCTTTTAGCCGCATGTAAATTAAGAGCCACGCCACAGAGTCTGGGGGAAGTGACAACTTCGGCAGTTTTACGACCCAGTCCAAATAAAACAGGCCGTGATCGGGTCACAGGACTCGAACCCTGTCCCCCCCCCCCCCCCCCCCCCCCTTTTCCTTCCCCAGACAGAAA
This sequence comes from Pseudorasbora parva, assembly GCF_024679245.1. Taxonomy (NCBI): domain Eukaryota; kingdom Metazoa; phylum Chordata; class Actinopteri; order Cypriniformes; family Gobionidae; genus Pseudorasbora; species Pseudorasbora parva. Next base: position 29,522,850 of record NC_090185.1, read on the forward strand.
GGCGCCAAGGCTCCTGTCAATACACACGGACTCACAAACACACACACACACATTCCTTATGAAGCTTTAATTAAGACTATTCTAGACTGTATACGAGGTAGCTTGGTGTGTATATGCATGCTCCTTGACTCAGGCCTACTCAGTCATGGCGTAGAAACAATGTAAGCTCATTTTAAATGCTTGTATTTCTGTGTAAAATTGTATCTCTGTTTTAATATCTCCCAGCCATAAGGTGTTTGATATCTAAATATTCCTATTTCTTTGACTTACTCAACGATGCACAAAATGGGATTGCGAAATGTATCATTAATATGTTTAGCCGACTTGGGAGTAAAACCATACAAAATCAACACCCCTTTACGACACCTCAGAAACATGCAAAACGGGTCATAAACTAAGACAAAGATAACTTTTCCCGCTCAGAATTCACCCTCTGGATTGGGTGAATTAGCCAGAAGGGGGCGTGGATTAATTGTCTTAAAAGACCAGTGGAGACCACAATCGTCCTCTTCTCTTCTGAAAAACTTCTCTTCTGAAAACTCCTTTTCTGGAAATCTCCGCTCTTCCGAAATCTTCTCTTCTACAATCCGGTCGTTAACAACCCCTTTGCTCCTAGTTCCATCAACTTACTAGCCCACGGGCCTTCTTCAGGAGGTGGACACGAAGCGCCGCTAAAGGAAAATTGCTTCCCCTCCCGACCTCGGAGAGAACCACCGGATACGCAGAAATACACGCACACAAGCGAGAAGCCAAAACGAAACCAAAAAGAATGCAAGTATTCTTATTCTTATAAATTCAAACTGCTGTAAAGAGGGTGTGTTATTTTCCCGTTGGGACAAGTTAACTCCGTGAAGGTTATATTTGATGAACTGAAGGAAAGCTGCTTCTTACCTCTAATGCTTTGTACCATCTCTCTCTCTTGCTCTCTCTCTCTTTTATCTCCCTCTAATTTCAGTCTATTCATTATTCTCTTTTATGTATTCTTTCGTTAATATCTATATGTCTACTTTCTTGATGCATATTTAGTGTGTACTTTCTATGTGAATCGTAGTGTTATTTTTAGTCTGTGTTTATTAAACCTCCAAAAGACATTTAATGAGTTGAGTCTGTTGTTCTCCCACATACACAAAGTCAATGAAACTTCCGATCTAACGTTACCTAACTGCTCATGCTACTATTTTAGTAAAGTAAACTGTATGACCATTTGAAATATTGAACTTGTCCTGATCAGTAAAGTTAATGTTTCTTATGCGCTCGTAAAGCAGTAATCCCTTATTGAGAATTGATTTGAAAAGTCTATAACTAATTTGGTGGACAAACTTAGTAGGATAATTTCAAGCAAGTCCGTAAAAGGGTTACTTGTATTTAATTAAACATTTTTCCCTATCGGAAAATCTTAATACGTAATGAACAACTGGCAAATTATATTCATAAATTCATGAATATTGAATATTAAATCCCTTTTGAGTTAATTATTCCCCGAGATATTAAACTCATAGTCATTGTTGTTACATATTTAATGGTGGAGAATTTACCGGGCAAGTTTCAAACGTTTGTGTATGTGTGAATGATATTCATATTCTATTCATTGTGTATTTTTTGGAGTATTAATAACCTGCACGCGCGTTTTTGTTTCGTTTTTGTTTTGGTGTTGTTTTGTGAATAGTGGGGTACCGCGCAAAGCGAACCCAAGCATAAACAGATGCTGAGAAATGTTGAAGTAGCCGGATTATATTAATGAAAATATGAACGGTACGAAAATCCAATTTTGAAACGAAAACCTCTGCGGCCGTAGGCGCAATAGGGTTTATCCGCGTGATTTACGAAAACCTCTGCAGCTGTAAAGCGCAATAGGGTTATCCGCGTGATTGATATTACATGTTCCATTAAAATAACGAGATTTTGATGATGACTGTAGACATGTACGTGCGTTATCCCGCTTGATCTGAACTACGAAAAGTTTCTATCTTTGCGGAAGATTGGGACAGGACGAGACTCTCCTGTACAATATAAGGGGCCTCAGAATAATTATTATATCGTTAAGATAAACGATAACTCCTGGTTTAAGTCTGGCTTAGCTAACCAAAGACCTGAGACCTAAAACATTTGAATCAAAGATGCTGAAAACCGTCAGCCATATTGATAAATGTCTATTGGAGTCCATGTAAAATGCGTGAATAGGCAGACGATAAATTCCTGTTTTTCACCCGTTTCGTTGCTCGTGCACCAGAGTCATTTTTAAATGATTGCAAAAGCCAGTAAAGCGTAGGAAACGCCGCTTGCAGAACGCCAGGGCGACTCAGAAATTGCAACGCCGCTTGCAGAACGCCGGAGGGCGACTCAGAAATTGCAACGCCGCTTGCAGAATGCCAGGGCGACTCAAAAATTGCAACGCCGCTTGCAGAACGCCAGAGGGCGACTCAGAAATTGCAACGCCGCTTGCAGAACGCCGGAGGGCGACTCTAAAACCAGACAAAGCCATCTGGTGAGCATTTCCGCCTAACTAACTCTAGTCTAGGGCGGGCGCAACAGCGCCATCGTGTGGATAAATTCGGACAGTTTCACTCTCCGTTATTTGATTCTGCCTTAACAAAATAGGTTTGAGCCTATAAATTGTTTATTGCTTACTGTTGTACACAGTTTCATTTATACAATTTTTCTAGCAACAACCAAGTCTCCTTTCTCGCTGATTAAACACCCTTATTCGAATTTGAAGTTTAAAAAGAAACATAACTTCCTCTAACCCAAAGTGAAATTAGGTTTAAGTCACAGACAGTCCAATTGGAAGGAAGGACGCCACCGTGTGGCTATACCCTGTTAAGTCAGCGCACCACTAACTCCCTAATCCCTTTCTGATTAATTCTTTTATTTGGATAACTCCCACTTAGAGATTAATCGTTATAGGATAAGATTTTTGATTGGCTTTCTTTTATTTGATTTTCCTTACAGGCTTATTTAAATTTCATTTAAACTTGCTTTGGATTTAATTTGAATTAAGTTGAGCTTCTAATTTTTTTATTTTTTTTTAATCTTATTTATAATTTAATTTTAATTTTAATTTGTAATTTTTAATTTTAATTCTTAATTTTAATTACATTTTTTTTAATATTAATTTTTTTTTTTTTTTTTTTTTTTTTTTTCTTTCCTCTGCAAAAGTTTTTCTTTTCCCCTCCCATTGGGAATAAAGCTCAGTCTGGTAATTACAAACAGTATCCAAAGTGCTTTTTGTTTTATCACTACTGGACAGAAACTTTTGCCTTTTTCTAAATTGCTAGAAAAGAAGCAATTAGAGAGAAGGGCTAGAGAGAAGCAATTCAATTGACTGATAGACAACTACTCTGTAAGTGTTTGTAACTTTTCTCATTTGATTGTTTGTTCATTTGTTGTTGGATAAGTGTGTCTGTGTATTGCTGAGGTGTGTATTATTAGTTTTGGTATATTCTCTGGGTGTGTGTGGGAGTTAGCATTTGTTGAGTTAGCATTTGTTTGGTCATTGCCACGTTGGAAGCGAGTTTGTTGGGGGCGTGGCCAGCGAGGTATTAAAAGCCTTGTGTGTTTGAAACATTTTGGCTAGAGAGAAGCAATTCAATTGACTGATAGACAACTACTCTGTAAGTGTTTGTAACTTTTCTCATTTGATTGTTTGTTCATTTGTTGTTGGATAAGTGTGTCTGTGTAGTGCTGAGGTGTGTATTATTAGTTTTGGTATATTCTCTGGGTGTGTGTGGGAGTTAGCATTTGTTGAGTTAGCATTTGTTTGGTCATTGCCACGTTGGAAGCGAGTTTGTTGGGGGCGTGGCCAGCGAGGTATTAAAAGCCTTGTGTGTTTGAAACATTTTGGCTAGAGAGAAGCAATTCAATTGACTGATAGACAACTACTCTGTAAGTGTTTGTAACTTTTCTCATTTGATTGTTTGTTCATTTGTTGTTGGATAAGTGTGTCTGTGTAGTGCTGAGGTGTGTATTATTAGTTTTGGTATATTCTCTGGGTGTGTGTGGGAGTTAGCATTTGTTGAGTTAGCATTTGTTTGGTCATTGCCACGTTGGAAGCGAGTTTGTTGGGGGCGTGGCCAGCGAGATATTAAAAGCCTTGTGTGTTTGAAACATTTTGGCTAGAGAGAAGCAATTCAATTGACTGATAGACAACTACTCTGTAAGTGTTTGTAACTTTTCTCATTTGATTGTTTGTTCATTTGTTGTTGGATAAGTGTGTCTGTGTAGTGCTGAGGTGTGTATTATTAGTTTTGGTATATTCTCTGGGTGTGTGTGGGAGTTAGCATTTGTTGAGTTAGCATTTGTTTGGTCATTGCCACGTTGGAAGCGAGTTTGTTGGGGAGTTCCCAGCTGCTTCCAATAACGATACTCAAGTGAGTATAAATAGCGTGATAGTCCGCGGCAGCGGAAGCGGCAGTGTGAAGCCCTCCTTGTGTGAAGACCGACGAGTGTAAAGACTTCAACTCTTCCCAGTGCAACTCCTCTCGAGCAAGGACCCCGGCAAGGCACTTGAGTATCATCTTCCTTTTCATTATTTGTGTTCGCCTCTAATTCCTATCTGGCCTTTTCACCATGTGCTTTCAAATCTCAACTATAACTACTAGCACTCGTAAATCACGCTCCGTACGCACGAGACGCCGTAATCCTAATAATTTGCGCTATATCCTAACATCCTCTGCTACTTTACTCTTTATTCCAATTGGTCTCTGGAATTGCCAGTCGGCTGTAAACAAAGCAGACTTTATTTCATCTATTGGGACTCATTCTCAGCTTAGCCTCATGGCCCTAACTGAGACCTGGATCAAACCAGAGGACACTGCCACTCCTGCAGCACTCTCAAGCAATTATACTTTTTCACACACTCCTCGGCCTATTGGGAGGGGTGGGGGTACTGGTTTGCTTATCTCAAATGATTGGAAATTTGATCCATTACCGTCTCTACCGGCCAATTCATTTGAATCGCACTCAATCACTATTACTCACCCTGTTAAAATCCATGTGGTAGTGGTCTATCGTCCTCCAGGTCACCTCGGTAACTTTGTGGAGGAGTTGGATGTGTTACTTTCTAGCTTCCCTGAGGATGGCACTCCACTGATTCTGCTTGGCGACTTCAACATCCATCTTGATAAACACCTAGCTGCAGACTTCAGCACTCTACTGACTTCATTTGACCTTAAGTTAGTATCTACTACGGCTACTCACAGATCAGGTAACCAATTAGACCTGGTCTACACACGCAACTGCTCCACAGACAACACTTTAGTTACTCCATTACACACCTCAGACCACTTTCTCATCACTCTTAACCTCATACTGACTCCTGATACAAAACATACTCCTACACAGATTACCTTTCTGCGTAATCTACGCTCACTCTCTCCCTCTCGCCTATCCACTATGGTTTCATCTTCACTCCCTCCACCTGCTCAGTTCTCAGCACTGGACACTAACAGTGCTACTGACACTCTTTGCTCCACTCTAACATCCTCCTTAGACAGTTTTTGCCCCCTTTCATCCAGACCAGCCCGCCCCACCCCATCTGCCCCCTGGCTGTCTGAAGTTCTCCGTGAACATCGCTCTGGACTCAGGGCGGGAGAGAGGAAATGGCATAAATCTAAAAACAATACTGACTTTGCCTTTTATCAGTCTCTTCTCTCTTCTTTCTCTACAAATGTCTCCACTGCTAAAACAACATACTACCACAACAAAATCAACAATTGCTCTGACTCTCGCCAACTCTTTAAAACATTCTCCTCTCTCCTTTGTCCACCTCCTCCCCCTCCTTCATCAACTCTTACAGCTGATGACTTTGCATCATTTTTCACCAACAAAACAGCTCTCATTAGCAAACAGTTCTCCTCATCACTAACTGACACGCACATCTCAACAACTAACACGAACACGCTTCCATCCTTCTCTCCACTCTCCGAGGCAGATATTTCTAAACTCATCCTTTCCAATCACCCTACTACCTGTCCACTTGATCCTATTCCCACTCACCTCCTTCAGGCTATTTCTTCTTCAATCACTCCTGCACTCACTCACATTGTCAACACTTCTCTTCACACGGGAACCTTTCCCACAGCATTTAAGCAGGCTCGGGTAACCCCACTGCTTAAGAAACCCTCTCTGAATCCAGCACTTTTAGAAAACTACCGACCGGTATCCCTTCTGCCTTTCATTGCAAAGACCCTTGAGCGAGTTGTGTTCAATCAACTCTCTAGGTTTCTTGAACAGGACAACCTCCTAGACAACAACCAATCCGGCTTCAAAAGCGGCCATTCGACTGAGACGGCCTTGCTCTCGGTAACTGAGGCACTGAGACTGGCAAAAGCAGCTTCCAAATCCTCAGTGCTCATTCTGCTGGATCTGTCTGCTGCTTTTGACACAGTTAACCACCAGATCCTCCTGTCAACACTTAAGAGGACGGGGATCTCAGGATCTGCTCTCCAGTAGTTCAGGTCTTACCTCTCTGGTAGGTCCTACAGGGTGTCATGGAGAGGTGAAGTGTCTAAGTCTTATAATCTAGCTACTGGGGTTCCCCAGGGCTCAGTCCTTGGACCACTTCTCTTCTCCATCTACATGTCATCATTAGGTTCTGTCATTCAGAAACACGGCTTCTCCTATCACTGCTATGCGGATGACACTCAACTCTACTTCTCATTTCAACCAGATGATCCTACAGTCAGTGTTCGTATCGCTGCCTGTCTGACAGACATTTCTGACTGGATGAAAGAGCATCATCTTAAACTCAATCTTGCAAAGACAGAATTACTTGTTTTCTCAACCAACCCAGCACTTCATCAAAATTTCTCCATTCAGCTTGGTTCATCGACCATAACTCCATCAAGGACAGCAAGAAACCTTGGAGTTGTGATTGATGACCAGTTAAACTTCACTGACCACATTACTGCAACAGCCCGGTCCTGCAGATTTGCTTTATACAACATTAGAAAGATTAGACCCTTCCTATCAGAACAGGCTGCACAACTCCTGGTTCAAGCTCTTGTTCTCTCCAGACTGGATTATTGTAATGCTCTTCTGGCTGGGCTTCCAGCATGCACTATCAAACCCTTGCAGCTGATCCAGAATGCAGCGGCGAGAGTGGTCTTTAATGAGCCGAAGAGAGCGCATGTTACGCCTCTCTTCATCAAACTGCACTGGTTGCCAATGGCTGCTCGCATCAAATTCAAGGCACTAGTTATCGCCTACAAAACAACCTCTGGCTCGGCACCAATATACCTAAATTCACTTGCTCAGACTTACACACCCTCCAGAAGCTTGCGTTCTGCGAACGAGCGGCGCCTCGTGGTTCCATCCCAAAGAGGCATGAAATCGCTCTCACGGACATTTTCCTGGACCGTTCCTACCTGGTGGAATGACCTGCCGATCTCAATTCGTGCTGCCGAGTCTGTAGCCATTCTTAAAAAACATCTTAAGACACATCTTTTCCATTTGCACTTGACCAATACAGAATAGCACTTACTGATCACCACAGCAACGACCAAAAGCGTACACTCCGGGATCATATCTACGTCTCTCATCCGGATTTGCGCCTTCAGGCGGGTATGTTACATAGTAATCATAACTATCAGAATCCAGTGTTCTGTATATTGCGTACGTGAGTTTTTGTTGTAGATGGCTATTGCTGCGCGTTTAGCTAGAATACAAAACCAACCCATTGGGCCACTGAATCTGCATTAACGACAACAGCTGGGGCAACAGCCTTAGTCCTAATGGGTTGTAGCTATCTTAGCTTTCAAAATCCAGTGTTCGGCACTGTGCGGACGTGAGTTTTTGTTGTAGATGTCTGTCTTTAAAAAAAAAAAAAAAAAATTGTGTATTGTGCTAATTAATTGAGATTTCTTACAGCTCTTACAGGTTTTTGGCCTTGTCTGTTCCGTTGCTTCTATTACTCTCCCCTTTTTTGTAAGTCGCTTTGGATAAAAGCGTCTGCTAAATGATTAAATGTAAATGTAAATGTAAATTGCTCTTGATATTTAACCTTCCACTTTCTTCTCACCTACAATCAAAAGGCCTTTGATCCGGTGAACAGGGGAGCTTTTAATTCATTTTAATTCCACCTGTTTACCCTCTTTGTGTATCCATTGTAGGGCTCAGGTCTGGTTGAAAGAAGTCAACCAGTCCAGCTCACGCACGCAAGGCAATCTCTGGGACTAATCCCTAAACCAGGGCCTAAGTGGGGCCTCTCTTGAAAAAGAGGGTTCTGGGGACGTCCCGATTTTGCTGCGCGGGCTGGCGGTTGATGGACTGGTGTCTCGGGTTGTGTTTAAAGTCATAAGCTGTTTGAGTGGGCGCGACGCGACACAGAGTGGCAGGGGACCGGGGACACGGCAGTGGGTGTTTGGAAGCGTTTGAAAGGCCGACCACACCGCTGGGTTTCCACTTGAGCGACCTCAATTAACCCCGGATGAGCTAAATGGGACAACCCATAGTACAAGCCGAATTTTAGTATATCTTGAGCATTTAGCCTGTTAATTTCCCTAACACTCCCGGCGCGCACGCTGACATTCCTTTCATTACAGACCAATTCATCTTGTGTTTGTTTCCACTGTGCTCTTTCCTATCCTCACTGTTGGACTATCACGTTTGTGTTTCTTTCAGTTCACCAAGAGACCCCAAGGAGAATTAGATAGTCCCGGGACGACCGAGCAGCAGTTCACCAAGTGACCCCCAGGGCTACCGCCCACCTAATTGTCTGAAATTGTCTAATTATCTAACGGTCTACATCAGTTAGCCAAAATTCCCAGCTATCCGTACGATAGCTCGTTAGCTTAGAACAAGCTTGCATTGGCTCTCTCTCTGTGTGTGTGTGTGTGCTGTGTTTCTCTCGTCCGCAGTAATGTCCCGTGCCCCCAGCCCTGCCGTCCCGTGGGATCGCCTAACGACATGGCTGGAAGCGCTAACGGCCACCAGTCAAGGAAGTCTGGGGCAGCTGAGCCAGGAACAACTGGACACCGAGCTAGACCAGCTGATGACACACGACCCCACGCAAAGCTACTCCAACAAGGAAGTGGCCAAGATCCTCGGAAGCCTCGCCCACGTCCTCATCGCACAGGCACGGCTAAGCGAAGGGAGCTACGCCAACCTGGAACAGGAGGCAGCAACGCTAAAGCTTCAAGCCGAGGAGGCCCGGAGAGAACAAGCCCTCACCCAGCTTCGTCTAGATCAGCTTCTGGACACAGAGAAAGATGACGAAACAGACAAAGAACAAAGAAAAGAAATAGAAAGACTTCAAGAGACCCTGGAGGAGCTCCGTCGTGACGGCGACCGACGAATACAGTCAGAGAAAGACGCCAGGAAAAACCTCGACGAAAAGCTTCGGCGTGGCGAAGCCCTCCTGGAGAGAGCCCATGATGAACTTAAAGACAGGGACATTAACGCTAAAGTCTGTGCAAAACATTTGCAGTCGGCACAAGCCGAGATCGACGAGCTCATCCAGCAAAGACACGAGCTCAAAGATGAACTTGACATGGTGCACAGAGAACTGAGACAATCATATAAAGTGCAACGTGACCGGAAGGGGGAAACACACAACACAGAGTTTCCCCTGACCGATTACTCCGCACCTTTGCACCAAGAAGCAAGAACTACGAAGGGGGATGACAGCCCCCTGTTTAAAAGATCACCTGCCAGTCTCCACGAATCCCCGTCTGTAGCAGAGGAAAGGACGCCCTTCCAGGAAGCCAAGGTCAACAGCCACAAAGCCTCAAAGAACCTTGACAAGCTGGCCAGAAATATTCCAACCTTCAGCCCAGACCCGGCAGGAGGACACGACATCCACGCATACTTAAAAGACATAGACTTTTACTTGCAAACTGTCGCTCACGCGAACAACTGGGACAGACTGTACCTGCTCAGGGCCACGTCTAATCGGGACGTACGCAGCTTTCTGGATCGACAACCAGAGGCCATCAAAGCGGACTACTGGCATCTACGACAAGCTCTAATTCGTGAGTACTCCGATCCCGAGTCAGACCAGGGGCTCATCACTGCCATGGAACTCAAGCAAGCCCGACTCAAGACCTCACAGAACTTTTATAACAGACTGCGACGTGCTTACTTCGGGGCACGTAACGACCCAGGCATGGAGGAGGACATCAACTTCAAAACTCTTTTCCTCCGAAACCTGCACCCTGCCATCAGTCACCACCTGGGGGTGCTGGCGTGCCCGCGCAGCATGGACATGCAACAGTTAAGAGACTTGGCTCACAAAGCTTATGTCAAACAGAAAACCATTTCTGAAAAGACTGTAAAACAGCCCACCATCTGCCCTGTCTCTGAGCACCACCCAGAGCTAACCCTAGAGGGCGCCCAACAGAACCACAGTTACGACCCGTCAACAGAGAGTCCAAACCACTCCACGCCAGCAGAGGGCAGCGTGGTCATAATGGCGACCGTCCACGGTACCAGAGCGATCGCTCTGAAGGATCCTGGGAACCGCCTCGCCCCTTTCACAACCAAAAGGGGGTGGGCACCTGGGAAGCTGGCCGACAACCCAGACGGAGCCGAAACGAACCTCCGGGTCCACCCAGCCCAGAAAGCCAGCGACGAGGCCACCCTCGATGGGACAATGGCAGGCCCAGACCTGAACCCACGTCTGGCAAAGAAAGTGCAGCTGCTTCTGAGGTTACAGAGCTCATAAAAACCCTGAAAGAGTTCCTCCGACAGAAACCTCACAAGGAAGACAAGAAGGACGGGCCGGGCACAGCATGACTAGACATGATACCTGAAATCAACCTGCCCGACCCTCCTGCAACTGAATCATCCACCCTGAACACTGTTCCCCAACCACAGACTAATGAACTAACTTTGGCACCCCCACACGTCAGCAACACACCCACACGACAGCTGACAGTAACAGCCTCTAATCAAGACAGTATCATGGGGCAGCCCAGCGTACCAGAAAGCGCTGTTTTGATTATTTGCACTCATAATGAGACACTTGACACATATCCAGACGGCTTATCAAGCAACACACAGGTCCCCACACCAAGACTCCTGGGAAACCTAACCGAGAAGGGGATGGCTCGAAAACTCTATCTGACTATCACTATGGAAAGGGAATTTAAGCTCGAAGCCCTAGTTGACACTGGCTCCGACCTCACGCTTATATCCGCCCAACTGTTTGAAAGACTCAGATTTGAAGCACAGAGGCAAAATCGCACCCTTAACCTTCACACTTGTAAGCTAAATGTGCAGTCGTATAGCCAAAACGACATCCTGCTCAAGCACGTAGCTTCCATCCACCTGACAATTGGACCGATGAGCCTGATACATCCCGTCTATGAACGCTTATCCTTTTCTCATCGGAAAAGACCTGCTGGACCGCTTCGAACCCGTACTGGACTTCAAACAGCTGAAAGTCTGGGCTCAAGTGCGTGACCCTCTGCCCCTTCAGACACACACATCGTCTGAGCAAGACTGTCAAGTCACAGAGGTCACGGGAACTCCCGCAGAGCCAGACTGCCAGGTCACAAAGGTCACGGGACCCCCTGCAGCACACTGTGACAACCCAGCCTCAGCCCCAAAGCCAAGTGCAAGTTCACTACTCTGCACATTTCAGCTAACCAAAGACTCTGATGCCTTCTGCCCCCGGGTCATGAATGACCTACAGCTGAATGACATCACCACAAACATTATTCTCGCACTATGGGCCGATAACTCAGCCATTAGTCTCTCACTGTTCAAATCACTCAGTGAAAAGGCACCACACACTCTTTACGCCAGCAAGCGCACCCGCTTTCCTTTGAACTCATACCCCTCCTCTATGGTGTCCGCCAAAGGAGTCTGTGCGTTACACCTGAAATGGAACCACAGGTGCCTTACCCATTATTTTCTGGTCCTGCCGGACCCGCCCCACGATGTTTACATCGGAGCAGACATTCTGATTCGCCTCCAGGCTCATGTGGACGTATGTAACGAAATGGTATGGGCTCCATTAACGTCACAGCCACCCTTTCCCATCAGTCTTGACAATCTCATGTCGGGACAGACCATCCCTGAAGTCTGCACGCTTGTCAGTGAACAAGGAAATGCAATACCAGCATACACCAAAGGGGTCGCTGTGCGGCTCAACATGCGATGTGGTCAAACCTTAAACCACACGCTGAGTTTCTTCCAACCCTCACCCGAATGTGTGGATCTCGGACTCACAGTTGAAGCCACACCCCTCACTGAAGTGTCATCTCGTATAGTTTACATCCTGTTCAACAACTGCACAGCAATTGACATCAACATCCCAAAAGCCTTTCGACTGGGATGGCTAATCAGCAATGACTTTCATGACTTTGAACTTATGTTACCCATCATTGGGCCCATTCCACCCGAGCTGATACCAGCAGAATGTTCAGAACATTAAAATCAGACAGAACGTCAGGGACTCAGACGAGTCCTCTATAAGTTTAAAGAATCCTTTGCCAAAGACTCATTAGACTGCGGTCTCACAAACCTCCACACGGTGCGCATCCCAACACAACCTGGTGCGCCTCCCACGTTTGTCAAGCAGTACAAGATTCCAATCGCTTCATACGAAGTGCAGAAGATTATCGAGTCCATGCTCGGAAAAGGTGTCATCCGTCCATGTAACAGCACCTACTCCGCCCCAATTTGGCCCGTGCTCAAACCCAACGGCACTTGGCGCCCAACAATAGACTATCGGAGATTGAATCAACAGGTGCCGCTGTCAAGGTGGCCAATGACTCAGTTGGAACAAGAAATACCCCGAATAAGGGGGGCCACAATCTTCTCTACACTTGATGTGGCCTCTGGATTCTGGACCATCCCAGTGCATCCAGAAGATCAACACAAGCTGGCCTTCACATTTGGCAACCGACAATTCACCTTCAACAGGTGCCCGTTCGGATATGCTAACTCACCAGCTGAGTTCAACATCTTCCTTAACAAAGCCTGCCCGGATGCCAGAGTCAGAGGCAACTTAATCTACGTAGACGACGTTCTCATGAAGAGCTCCACGGTGGACGACCACCTGAAAGAAATAGACTATGTTTTGAACCAATTATCCGCAGCCGGTGCCAAGATTGCCCTCCACAAGGGACAATGGTGCCGAACCAAGGTCAACTACGTTGGCCTGCTCATCGGATCCCAAGGCATTGAACCTCAATCTAACCGAATTCATGCCATTCAAAACATCAAGCCCCCTACTAATGTCTCTAAGCTACGCAGTTTTCTGGGGGTATGCAATTACTCCCGACAATTCATCGAGAACTATTCAGACATTGCCAGACCGCTCACAGCCCTGCTAAAGAAAGACTCCCCGTTTGTCTGGACCGAAGCTCAGGAACACGCCATGGCAGCACTAAAAAGACATTTATGCACAGCCCCATGCCTTGCTTACCCAGATCCACAGAAGGAATTCCACCTGGAAGCCGGGTTTTCCGACCACTGTCTTAGTGCTGGCCTTTATCAACGAGATGACCAAGACAAAAAGGTGGTCGCATATGCCAGCAAAACGCTTCTCCCACCGGAGTGCAAGTTCTCGGACTGTGAAAAAGCTCTGTTCTGCACGGTGTGGGCCATACAGCGGTTCTCCAACTACATTGGGGCACAGAAGTTTATCATAGAGACTTGCTACCAGCCCGTAATGTTCCTCAATAGCCAACGCATCCGAGATGGCGTAGTCACTAATTCACGTATCGCCACGTGGATGATGGCCCTCCAAGGCCGCAACGTTGAGGCACGATATGCACAGAACCACAAGTCTGCGCTGGGTAATGGCCTGGCTGCATGCCAGAACTGCTCTGATGACACGCCTACAGCTGCCGCTGATGAACAAGAACCCCAACAACAACAACTCACCTGTCACAGGTACTTTGAACTGAACGCGTGCCAAGACATGCCCACGGCCTACGTCGATGGGTGCTCCTACAACCACGACGGCACCCTCAAAGCAGGTGCAGGTGTGCTATGGGTGAACGATCAGCCGTGCCCACCACGACACTTGATGCTGGGCCCCCAGTCATCGCAATATGCAGAAATAGCAGCCATTCTCATAGCCTGTCAGATCGCGTCAGCCCATAGCTTCAAAGAACTACTCATCTGTTCAGACTCTAACTACGCCAGGCTCAGTTTCATTTGCCACCTTCCAACCTGGAAACAAAATGGTTTCAAGACCGCTAACAACAAGCCAGTCAAGCACCAACACCTGTTCCAGGAATGTGACAACATAACAAGTACACATGACCTGATGGTGTACTGGAAAAAGGTCAAAGGCCATTCGAAACTACCCGGCCCCGACAAGGACTTAAATGACCAGACCGATGCCCTCGCAAAGATGGGCGCACTACACGGCGAGATGTGGGAACCTCCAAACCCCACACCCAGCCCCGGCGTGGCAGTGCTAACCCGCAGCAAGCGACCAGCACCCGCCACGATGGCCGCCGCACAGTCACTAGCGCTCACGCCGCAGATTTCACACAACGACATCGCGGAAATGCAAGCCTCTGACACGGCAATTAAGACAATTTTCAACCACCTCTCTGACCCCTCCGACCACCCTATCTCTGACTCTGACCTCTCTGAGGATTCAAGCCTCAAGCAACTATACAACTCCAAACACATGATGCGTATACAGGACGACATTCTGTGGTTTGCACCCGATGGCAGCACAACGCCACGGCTTGTGGTGCCACGATCGCAAAGGGGGGTGATGCTAATGTACGCCCACGACACACCATGTGCGGGACACCACGGCACCAGAGCCACGTATGACACACTGAAACAGGTGGCATATTGGCCCGGCATGCAGCAAGATGTTGCGGAGTACGTCAGAGAGTGTCTGGTTTGCTGTCAGTTCCAACCGGCAAACCCGAACCACAGAGCTCCACTGCAACGCAGAGGAATCACGTTTCCGTGGTCAGACCTACAAATCGACTGGGTAGGACCCCTGCCCAGGTCCACAAGGAGAAACAAGTACTTTCTTACAGTGGTGTGCCAGTTTACCAAGTGGGTGGAGTGTCTACCAGCACCCAACGACACCGCCCAGACCACGGCATACCTCCTGTTAAACCACGTTTTCTCACGGTTCGGATTGCCACTGAGAGTCAACTCAGACAGAGGCACCCATTTCACTGCCGAGATCATGCAACAGATCTGGAAATGCCTGGGGATACAGGCTAGACTGCACGTCAGCTATCATCCAATCGCATCAGGGCAAGTCGAAAGATCGAACCGGACAGTAGTCGCCATGCTGAGAAAGTACGTGTCTGCTAACCAAAAAGACTGGGATATGAAACTCCCCCTCGTGCTGATGGCCCTCAGAGCTACCCCGCAGGAATCAACACGGGTATCCCCTTTTGAACTCATGACTGGGCGGCAGATGACTCTGCCACTACACCTGCTGTACCAACCCGGCGACTCCAACCTGGTCACCGCGTACACCACATTCCAGTACCTCGATGAGCTCCATAGACATTTAAAAACAACTTTTGCCTTTGCCCAGCAACACTTGCAAAAGAGCGCTGAAGGTCAGAAAGCCTATTACGACCGCAAAGCCTCACACCAAGAACTGGAGGTGGGCGACAAGGTCTGGTATTACAACTTCAACCCGCCACCTTTGACAGGCCCCCGACGATTGTCAAAGAAATCTCTGCCCCACTGGACAGGACCTCATGAGATTATGAACAAACTCTCTCCCGTCGCATACCAGATTCAGCTAAACCAGGGACAAAGAGAACCAGTTCTCAAATGGGTTCACAGGAACCAGATCAAGAGACATGTGGCCACTAACAGAGAAAGGGGGGCCAATGCAAGCTGAACACAACCGCCGTCCCTGAAACGAGAAGACTGTCCCACCCACCTGGGACAAATCTCACTGACACACACTCTCTCTTTCTCTCTCTCCCTCTCTCTCTCTCTCTCTCTTGCCTGTAACAGGATGCCACTGTGGATCCTGCTCCTGTGCCTCCAGACAATCAGAGGCCAGCCACCACCAGACATCATCACACCGGGTCCAGCCTCGGGCATCGTACTGAGAGAGCAACCTGGACTTCTGATCACCAACTGCCGAACCCACACTCAGAAGGTGTATGTCCGACTTGACCCCCGCAACGTCTACAACGCACACTACCCCCGTGCAGTAGCCCAGTACAGCTGGGCCGGTGCTCGCTGGACAGAGGACTCTCTCCGCCACGGCGATGCTGATGTCACGCACATGCTAAAACAACTAGAGAAGATGACCGTCACCCAGGCAGAATTAGGTGGACACAACCGCCGCCCCAAACGGTTCCTGGGAGCGCTGCTCGGAGCCGCTGCCGCCGTCGGAACTCTGTTTAACATTGGTATGTCCAGTGTCAACGCAGTGAACATCGCCACAGTAAGACGACATGTGGCTGAAATCCAAACTGAACTTCCACAGCTCAAAGAGCAACTCACCACACAGAGTGCCGCTCTACAGACTATCAGCAAGACGTTGAGAGGAACTGTGGTAATTCTAAACACCCACAGTGTCCTGTTGAACCAGACCGTGAACTCCATGAAACAGTTATTCACCGTCTTCCAAAATGACTTTGCCCAAACGCAGCTAGTTACCGCCTTAATGACGGACATGTTACGGGAAATAAGCTCGTCCATCGACAGCTTAGCCATGGGTAGAAACCCACCGTACCTGATACCCTTAAGCCTGGTGCAAAACGTGTTGGCATCTGCGATCAACGCACCCACTGACCCGCTGCAGATACACCTGGCCTACTCATTGGGAAGCGCCATTCCCCTGTATGTGGATCCCGAGCAGAAAGAAATGGGTTTCCTCCTTAATTTACCCATCATCGAGTCGAGCCGAATCTACCGACTCAAAGACATTATTAATGTAGGCTTTTGGAAAGGTAACACCCACCTCAAGGTGCGCACTCCTCAGGTAGTCGCGTACCATGACAGCGACACACAGCTGTACCTAGCCCCAAACCTACACATGTGCACCCTGACCAAAGACATTCATTATCTCTGCCCAAGCAAACCTTTCCTCCAAGACAACACGGAGGGAATCTGCGGGTTGCAACCTATGCTCAGCAATACCGAGCGAAGAATACCAGTCGGAACTGGAAATCCCCGCCTTCTTCAAGGACCACAACTTCACCCTCGCTCCCGAGTTAGAATTGTGGATTGAGAAAGGGGGGCCCAAGCTCATTGACATTGCTCCCCTTGATACAGCCCTCGAAGCATTGTCCCGAATACCCATCCTGAATAACTCTCCTGTGCTCCAAACCTGGACCGCAGCTGACACTGCGCTATGTGTCTCTATGATCTTCGGCAATACCCTAACCCTGGGCATCGCTTTCCTCCTGTACAGAAAATTCAACCAGATGAGAACCTCCACAGCCAAGCTCACAACGGCCGTGTCCGGGGGTCTCCGATGGAAACCCCGGAGGGAAATTACAACGCCCGGAGCAGAGACGGACCTCATCGAGCTGGCGCCCCAGCCGTAACAAACACCTGCTCCCGACTGCCCGACTCACCTACCATCCGTCCATCGTGATGGGAGGTTGCCCGAGAATAACCTCAGGAACCAACGGCTGAAAAAAAAAAAACAATTAGAAACCACTAGCCACTTGACCATCATGATCCACCTGTCATCCGACCAAAACGATAACTGTCATCCGACGATGTCATACGGACTTCGTCAGATGAAAAGGGGGAACTGTAGCGTCTGTGGTCTCTTACAATGAGGATCAAAGAGGAACCCAATGTTGATTGTAAAAGGGGGGGGATAGCTTTTAGCCGCATGTAAATTAAGAGCCACGCCACAGAGTCTGGGGGAAGTGACAACTCCGGCAGTTTTACGACCCAGTCCAAATAAAACAGGCCGTGATCGGGTCACACGACTCGAACCCTGTCCCCCCCCCTTTTCATTCCCCAGACAGAAAGGCGCCAAGGCTCCTGTCAATACACACGGACTCACAAACACACACACACATTCCTTATGAAGCTTTAATTAAGACTATTCTAGACTGTATACGAGGTAGCTTGGTGTGTATATGCATGCTCCTTGACTCAGGCCTACTCAGTCATGGCGTAGAAACAATGTAAGCTCATTTTAAATGCTTGTATTTCTGTGTAAAATTGTATCTCTGTTTTAATATCTCCCAGCCATAAGGTGTTTGATATCTAAATATTCATATTTTTTTTGACTTACTCAACGATGCACAAAATGAGATTGTGAAATGTATCATTAATATGTTTAGCCGACTTGGGAGTAAAACCATACAAAATCAACACCCCTTTACGACACCTCAGAAACATGCAAAACGGGTCATAAACTAAGACAAAGATAACTTTTCCCGCTCAGAATTCACCCTCTGGATTGGGTGAATTAGCCAGAAGGGGGCGTGGATTAATTGTCTTAAAAGACCAGTGGAGACCACAATCGTCCTCTTCTCTTCTGAAAAACTTCTCTTCTGAAAACTCCTTTTCTGGAAATCTCCGCTCTTCCGAAATCTTCTCTTCTACAATCCGGTCGTCAACAACCCCTTTGCTCCTAGTTCCATCAACTTACTAGCCCACGGGCCTTCTTCAGGAGGTGGACACGAAGCGGCGCTAAAGGAAAACTGCTTCCCCTCCCGACCTCGGAGAGAACCACCGGATACGCAGAAATACACGCACACAAGCGAGAAGCCAAAACGAAACCAAAAAGAATGCAAGTATTCTTATTCTTATAAATTCAAACTGCTGTAAAGAGGGTGTGTTATTTTCCCGTTGGGACAAGTTAACTCCGTGAAGGTTATATTTGATGAACTGAAGGAAAGCTGCTTCTTACCTCTAATGCTTTGTACCATCTCTCTCTCTTGCTCTCTCTCTCTTTTATCTCCCTCTAATTTCAGTCTATTCATTATTCTCTTTTATGTATTCTTTCGTTAATATCTATATGTCTACTTTCTTGATGCATATTTAGTGTGTACTTTCTATGTGAATCGTAGTGTTATTTTTAGTCTGTGTTTATTAAACCTCCAAAAGACATTTAATGAGTTGAGTCTGTTGTTCTCCCACATACACAAAGTCAATGAAACTTCCGATCTAACGTTACCTAACTGCTCATGCTACTATTTTAGTAAAGTAAACTGTATGACCATTTGAAATATTGAACTTGTCCTGATCAGTAAAGTTAATGTTTCTTATGCGCTCGTAAAGCAGTAATCCCTTATTGAGAATTGATTTGAAAAGTCTATAACTAATTTGGTGGACAAACTTAGTAGGATAATTTCAAGCAAGTCCGTAAAAGGGTTACTTGTATTTAATTAAACATTTTTCCCTATCGGAAAATCTTAATACGTAATGAACAACTGGCAAATTATATTCATAAATTCATGAATATTGAATATTAAATCCCTTTTGAGTTAATTATTCCCCGAGATATTAAACTCATAGTCATTGTTGTTACAAATACAACGATCAAAGCAGCTCTCACCCCACTGCAGGATCTCTCCGATGGACGAGTGGATATGCGGCTGGTGTAAGATAAGCCAGGGGCGTTCCAGGATGATGTCCGCAGTTGACTCCTCCAGCACCATGAACGTCATGGTTTCCTCATGGTAAAATGGACTGCATTTATATAGCACTTTTAACAGACCCTATGGCCATCCAAAGCGCTTTACATTTTGCCTCACATTCACCCATTCATACACCGACGACGATGTCAGCCATGTAAGGCGCCATCCAGCCCGTCGGGAGCAGCTGGGGTTAGGTGTCTTGCTCAAGGACACTTCAACACTTGGTCAGGTGGAACCGGGGATTGAACCACCAACCTTTCGGTTTGTAGACAACCTACATGAACCACTGAGCCACTGCCGCCCCAAAATCATGCAGATGTGTAGTGTAAGTGTGGGGGACAAATGGCGGACAAGACATCAGCCCAGCGGTTTTCCCTGAATGGTGGTGATTCTGAGGTCGGCGGGACAACGTTGACGTTGGGCGGTTAGCTTTTCGTGGGTTTGCTGACTGATGAAGTTTCCCGCCGACCCAGAGTCGATGAGGCCTTGTGCTGCAACAGATGAGTGAGAATTACAAACGAATACTGGCGTCTTGGTAAGGTTTGCCATTAAAGGAGGTAATTGGATGGTACTCACCGCTGGCCGAGTGGGTCGCACGGGGCAGGTTGTGATACCATGTCCATCTCCCCCAAAATACAGGCACAGATGTTGTGATATCCTGTGTTGGCGGTCGGTGGTGGTGAGACGGTATGAGTCAATCTGCATGGGTTCATGGGTGCTGGAGTGCATAGGAACTCATTGACTCTCGTTTGCCTTGGTGAATAGAAAACAATTGATCATGGACAGATAATTTGGCAGTTTGATGACCAAATACCTCTTTTAGATGAGAGCAGAAGGCTGTGGTTGAGCCAATGACGTGGGCATTTCTTTCCCATAGCGACTGTGCCCACTGAAGGGCTCGGCCTGAGAGTAATGAGATGATAAACGCCACCCGGCCTCTCTCGCCAAGGAACAGAGGAATTTGCTTCCGTATATAGGGAACATTGCAAGAGAATCCGCTGCAATCCTCCGCCGCGCTGTAGGTCGCTGGTCGGGCCATGGGACTTACGCAGGCAGCTGACGAAGTAACGAGTGCAGGTGATGATACGCTAGCATGGGTAGCGGTGGAGGGAGTGTCGTGAACCAGTGAGGACCGTACAGCGTGAACCAGCGTGGTGAAGTGGTCTGCGGTGCAGTCCCCGTCTGTGTCCGAAGAGCTCTGCCTTTGGTCTGGTCTTCTGTCAGAAACAGACGAGGACACAGTGCAAAGTTTATTATCAGAGGTAACGGACACAGTTGATACTTAGAAGGTGGGTGACACTCAGACGAAGGACGATGAAGGTGGAGACGATGATGATGATGGTGGTGAAGAAGAAGATGACGATGGAGACGAAGATGGTACAGGTGAAGGCTTCAACGAAGGACAGGTAGTCACAGGTGGATCGGTGCAAGACCAGACAGTGAGATTGAAGGTGAGGAGTGCTTATGTAGTGGTGACTGCTGATGGTGCACAGGTGATCAGAATGCCGGTGATTGGGAACGAGTGGGTTTGGCAGTGTCTGATGGCTGTGAGGGCGTGACACATATAAAATTGGTTCCAGCATCTAAAGCAGATCCACCCACTAGAATATTCTAAGAGTCAGAAGATGAAGATTCTGTTTTCAGCTTATCGGAGCACTCTTCATATGCTTTATCCTGGCTGAAGCACTTTTGTTTAATCTATATTAAGAATAATATAATCAGCCTATGTTACAATTTAAAGTTAAAGATATTAATAATTATAAAGTGGGAGTCTTACGTTTATTTGATGGTGATTTTACATTTCTTATTCGTATAAATGATAAATACAAATAAAAGGTGAACATTAATTTGTCTGTACTGTGTAACAAAGTTCTTAGCTGGGAAGGAAGGAGGCAGAAACCGGCAAACATTCACCAAACTTTAATTCAAAATAAACAAAACGAAAGTAAACCGCGGGCAGCCCCTCACGGACGACTGCCTGTACACACATAATAAAACAAAACATAACATAAAATCCAGGCCTGGACCTCTCTCGTCTTTCGCTGCCTTCGCTCCTCGCAGGCCGGGGGGTACTCGCGAGACTGCGCTCTATCCCCATCCCCATGGTCTTGGTGGACAGCTCGATCCTCCACCGCCCCCTGGCCAGTGTAACGAAGTTCTTAGCTGGGAAGGAAGGAGGTGGGAACTGGCGAACATTCACCA
Source organism: Pseudorasbora parva (assembly GCF_024679245.1). Lineage (NCBI taxonomy): Eukaryota > Metazoa > Chordata > Actinopteri > Cypriniformes > Gobionidae > Pseudorasbora > Pseudorasbora parva. The sequence goes on from NC_090185.1 coordinate 29,544,566, forward strand.
AACTTTAATTCAAAATAAACAAAATGAAAGCACACACACATATAATAAAATGCGGGCAGCCCCTCACGGACGACTGCCCGCACACACATAAAACGTAAACAAAACATAACATAAAATCCAGGCCGGGTCCTCTCTCGTCTTTCGTTGCCTTCGCTCCTCCTTTAAAGCTCCCGTCACTTGGCCGGAGACGAGACCGGTGTGACGCACAGCGGGCACTCATCACCGGCCCGCTCTCGCGGTCCCTCGCCCTGCTGCTTGCCACATACAGTTTTTATTTCTAAAATATTATATAGTTTTATGGGAGGAGGGTTCATAGACTTGGCAAATTTATTTTTCAGAAGTTTGTAGGTACAGACATCCTTTGTGGCAGTTCTTGGTAGTTTCTTTTATATAGTTCATATCGGAATTATATTGTATCGACCGAAATTAAGAAATATATTGTGATATGAATTTTGGCCATATCGTCCAGCCCTACTACAGAGAGATAAATATTGTTAACAGTAGTTCAGAGTTAATCACCTCCAGTGAAGTCTGCCAAGCAGTAGCACAGCTATCTGATAAGACCTGATAAGACTGTAATGTGGACCACATTACGGGAAATAGCACCTTAAGTTTGCTATCCCTAAGGTACTTCTTGCCATTTGCTTTTCTGGATTCATGACCTGGTCTGTTCCCTGAATCTGTGTTGTCTGTTACTCTTGTGCCTGTCATCAAGGACAAGATTGGAAGTTTGGACAATTACAGGCCAATAGCCCTAGCCAGTGTGATGTCTAAAGTACAGGAAAGAAGTGGTGCTGCTCTCAACAGCTTTCTTCAACTTTTACATGGATGAGTTATCCAGTCAATTATCAAGATGCAAAACAGGTTGTATAATTGGAAACACCTTGGTTAATAATTTTATGTATGCTGATGATTTGGCCATCTTTTCTCCAGCAGTGCTGGTTTTCAGCAGCTCCTGAATATCTGCTCTGAATATGGGGTGACATATGATGTGTTGTATTATGCCAAAAAGAGTGATGTATTGATATGTAGGACAAAAGTGGATATTTGTTTTCCAGACTTTTATCTGTCAGGACAAGTGATGAGTGTCTGTAATAAAATTAAATATCTGGGTCATTACATTACAGATCAGTTATCCGCAATGATGCAGATAAATAGGCAGTGTCACATATTATATGCCAAAGCTAACACACTGGTAAGAATTCACAGATGACGTCAAATTTAGCCTGTTTAAAGCATATTGCACTCCTTTGTATGCTGCTTCTTTATGGACTAATTTTAAAAAGGCAAGTATGCAGAAGCTTAAGGTTGTTTATAATGACTGTATGAGGATACTGCTCAACAAACCCAGGTGCTCTAGTGGAAGTGTCCTGTTTTATAATGCAGGGGTCAGTATCATTCAGGCGTTGTTGAAGAGACTCATCTACAAATGTATTCTGTCGCCTGAATGACTCCCAGAAGAGCCTTATTATGCTGCTAGTAAATCCTGGGTTTAGTGCCATACGATACAAATCATCACTGTGGAATCACTGGCATAAGTGTGTTTTATAGAAATACTGTATAGTATTTTTTTATTTGTATTTATTTATTTGCATACGTTTCTCTTTTTTTTTTAATCTATGTTGCATGTCATGTCTGTGCCTTCTGAATGGACCTTGAATCTGCAATAAAGTTGAAGATGTTAAAGTTATATTTACAGTTTCTGTTGTTTCAGTGTCTCTGCAGGTCTCAGTAGAGGCTGTTATTGGTGGTTCTGTTCTCCTGCCGTGTTCTTCCACTGATCATGATCATAAACGTCAAGATATTCATGTGTTTTGGAGAGACAATGACGGCAAGAATGTGTATGATATAATTCCCGGTAGTTATTCACAAGAGGAACAGGATCCAAAGTACAAGAACAGAATAGAAACTTTTCCAGAGGAGCATGAGCGAGGAAACTTCTCCATCAAACTCAGAGATCTCACTCACACTGATGCCGGAACATACATCTGCTACATCACACACACATCTGTACAACCTACTGTACAGCTGATTATCAACGGTGTGTGAAAATACTGGATTACTGCATTAACTTTTAATTTAATCAAGTAGTTTGCTTTAAAATCTAAATACTGTAAGAAATGTATCCCATATTTGAAGTTCACTAGTGATGTTTTAGTCTGAATGCTGTGGTTTATAAAGTATAGATGGGTCTGTTGTCTTTATCACAGTGAGGTAATGTTTCTTGTTATACTTTTTTGTTGCAGAATCATCAGCAGAAAAAGGAACCATATCCCCTGAACAAGAAAACCAAGGAGGAACAAAACCAGACAGTGTGGGGACATCATCAACTTTGATCTGGGTTGGCATTGTGTCTGCAGTTATAGTTATAGTTATATGTTTCATTGTAGCTTGTTTGAAAAAAAGGAACTCCGTCTTAGGGCAGACAGACACGATGTGGATTCAAGCACTCATGAGGTTGAGCACCTTATGATTCTTAATGTATAAGCTGACAATAATGATAAAGCATTTGGTACATGACTATAACTTGGTGTACCGGCAGCAACTGCATGAGCTTTAGCGCTAAACATCGAGTCAGATTAGGAGGTTTGTGCTTCCATTTTTGCTGCCACCGCTTCAGATTAAAAAGTAAGAAATATTTAAAGCTGCAAGCAGCGATGAACGGGCCCTCACAACCGGAAGAACTGTCACCTGGTGGCCTCAGAACAACAGCGAATAGTGAGCAAGATGCATTTAAGCGGTTAAATATAGGAGAAATAGCGAAGTCATTTTAATGTGCCACACTTGACGATAACTGATTTTTGCCATGTAGATGTCTTCAGGCTTTTCTTATCAAATGTGAAGTTTGGGGCAGATTGGACATTGTATGCCCGAGTTACAACAACTTCCTTGTTTCATGGCAAAACATCGAAATTTGTGAGGCCGCTACGGACACGCCCTTCAGCGAAAACTCAAGATCTTCCCAATTTAACATCGCAAAAGCCTTTAGATTATACTGATTAAATGTGATGTTGATCTGATTAAATATCTAGGAGTTTGTTAAAGTAAAATGTCAGGAAATTGCAAAAACTGCAAGACATTTTGCAGAGAAAATTTAAAATATTCAATGTTCAAATGTTATCATATATTCAAATAATTAAAAACTTTTTCTTTTCTATTTATTTTTTCAATGTTGAATTCTTTGTAGCTATTTTCACTGTTACGTGTGTCTACCGAATGTCTTGTACGTGAAACGTAGCTTGAATGGCACTTAATATAAATTTTATAGGTGGCGCTATCAAGTCATTTTGCCACGCCTAATTCTGAAACCCATATCAGACTTACATTTTCACTACTTTTTAAAGCATGTGCAAAGTTTAGTGACTTTCCAAGCATCTTTAGCCTCTAAAAAATGTGATTAATCTGGGAGAATAATAATAAGGCTGAACAATTACAATAGGGTCCTCACACCATCGGTGGTCAGGCCCAAATCAGAAGAGTGTGTAAAGCAGGGCTGTAACTATACACGGTGCAGCGCACATGGGCCGCCCGACACACATCACAAGCGACCCCTGGTGAGAAAGTGACTCCATAGGGTACTTGCAAAACTCACATTTCAACTGAAATCACACGTCATTCACACTCTGTCTACCATTTTCTATATATCCGAGCATGTGAGCAATATTCTGCTCTATGCAGCACGCTTCACAATTCACTCTAAATCATTGTTTTTTTATGCTTTCTTTAAAGCTACACTGTGTGATATTTTCCCCCATCTAGTGGTGGAAAGATATATGACCATCCAGTGAATAATAGTTTCTGTTCCTCTCAATTTCGATTTTGTTTCAACTCCTACGGTGGCCGATTTAGTCATGGCTTCCAGTTCGACCTCTTCGCCTATGCCTCTTCGGTGAGTGTTGCAAGTGATGAGGTTACTTTTGAAAACTATTATAATTTGCAGTTATTTAATTTGCCAAATGATCTATGATCAAATTAATATACAGTCTTGTTCAAAATAATAGCAGTACAATGTGACTAACCAGAATAATCAAGGTTTTTAGTATATTTTTTATTGCTACGTGGCAAACAAGTTACCAGTAGGTTCAGTAGATTCTCAGAAAACGAACAAGACCCAGCATTCATGATATGCACGCTCTTAAGGCTGTGCAATTGGGCAATTAGTTGAAAGGGGTGTGTTCAAAAAAATAGCAGTGTCTACCTTTGACTGTATTCAAACTCAAAACTATTTTGTACAAACATTTTTTTTTCTGGGATTTAGCAATCCTGTGAATCACTATACTAATATTTAGTTGTATGACCACAGTTTTTTAAAACTGCTTGACATCTGTGTGGCATGGAGTCAACCAACTTGTGGCACCTCTCAGCTGTTATTCCACTCCATGATTCTTTAACAACATTCTACAATTCATTCACATTTCTTGGTTTTGCTTCAGAAACAGCATTTTTGATATCACCCCACAAGTTCTCAATTGGATTAAGGTCTGGAGATTGGGCTGGCCACTCCATAACATTAATTTTGTTGGTTTGGAACCAAGACTTTGCCCGTTTACTAGTGTGTTTTGGGTCATTGTCTTGTTGAAACAACCATTTCAAGGGCATGTCCTCTTCAGCATAGGGCAACATGACCTCTTCAAGTATTTTAACATATGCAAACTGATCCATGATCCCTGGTTTGCGATAAATAGGCCCAACACCATAGTAGGAGAAACATGCCCATATCATGATGCTTGCACCTCCATGCTTCACTGTCTTCACTGTGTACTGTGGCTTGAATTCAGAGTTTGGGGGTCGTCTCACAAACTGCCTGTGGCCCTTGGACCCAAAAAGAACAATTTTACTCTCATCAGTCCACAAAATGTTCCTCCATTTCTCTTTAGGCCAGTTGATGTGTTCTTTGGCAAATTGTAACCTCTTCTGCACATTCCTTTTTTTAACAGAGGGACTTTGCGGGGGATTCTTGAAAATAGATTAGCTTCACACAGACGTCTTCTAACTGTCACAGTACTTACAGGTAACTCCAGACTGTCTTTGATCATCCTGGAGGTGATCATTGGCTGAGCCTTTGCCATTCTGGTTATTCTTCTATCCATTTTAATGGTTGTCTTCCGTTTTCTTCCACGTCTCTCTGGTTTTGCTCTCCATTTTAAGGCATTGGAGATCATTTTAGCTGAACAGCCTATCATTTTTTGCACCTCTTTATAGGTTTTCCCCTCTCTAATCAACTTTTTAATCAAAGTACGCTGTTCTTCTGAACAATGTCTTGAACGACCCATTTTCCTCAGCTTTCAAATGCATGTTCAACAAGTGTTGGCTTCATCCTTAAATAGGGGCCACCTGATTCACACCTGTTTCTTCACAAAATTGATGACCTCAGTGATTGAATGCCACACTGCTATTTTATTGAACACACCCCTTTCAACTAATTCAACTAATTGCCCAATTGCACAGCCTTAAGAGCGTGCATATCATGAATGCTGGGTCTCATTTGTTTTCTGAGAATCTACTGAACCTACTGGTAACTTGTTTGCCATGTAGCAATAAAAAAATATACGAAAAACCTTGATTATTCTGGTTAGTCACATTGTACTGCTATTATTTTGAACAAGACTGTATGTAAAATGAATAATAGTTTTACGTTTTCGTTATTTTTTACCATTTCATTGCTAACATCAGCTATCAGGTTCCCAGACGAATGCAAGCTAATCTTAGTAAAGGAATTTTTTTATCAGTGCTAACGTTATTCTGTATATTGTACGACATCACTAGCGTAAGGCAAACAAATTATAATGCAATTCAAATATTAATCTCATGTTATCCGTCATAGAACACGGATTTATGTTATAAGGTAAACAATACTTTTTCATCATTGACGGGAGGAAAACTATCCTAGACGTCGTTCTAGTGTTATGCTCAGCACACCATGATATAATTAGCCAAGCAACAATAAAACTTCCAATATACACAAATAGGCTGAATTAATATTACCTGTCGAGAAGAAAGCAGGCAACGTCGGCGTTCTTTTTAAAATCGTTGCTCCTCATGAGCTCTTTCCATCTTGGAAAGGCCACTCCAATATTTACTTTTGTCTTGTTGATTTGCCCATTGCGTTGCCGTCTTAATTCTCTTTTCCGCTTCCTTGGCGACTCTGATACATATCCCGCAATGTTACTAGGTCCCCGACCCGGGTCGAATTCGGTAATCAATTCCGGGACGTGGTTGCTTTCACACAGAAGGCGACCCGGCAATGTTCCGGGAATATTGCGGGTCCGACGTGCAGTGTGAAAGGGGCTTAAGAGTGATCCTCCATCATCATATAGCAGCCTCAAGCAATCCTCCTCTTCACATTCGACACGGTGCCATCGAGTGTAAAAACGCGAAAAGCGACGCTTGAATTTACGGGTATGTCCCTCTTTGGCAAATGTACTTTCAAGATGGAGGAGCAACATGGCGACCGCCATCCGAACCCCTAACACTTATGCATTTTCAATGGTATATTATAAAATTACGAGAATGCATTATTACTTGAAAGAATTAAAAATACATTCATGAGCACATATATTTTTGAAAGAACTAAGTGATTTTAGCTAAGAATAAACTAAAAAAGTTACACAGTGTAGCTTTAAGTGTACGTTTCATGTGTGTGTGTTAAGTATTTGCTGAGTTTCAGTTTATCTTTGCAACGTGTTTCAGAAAGATCCTCGCGGAGACTGAGACAGCTGAAAGCGCACCATTTTTTTCTTTATTTCACAAAAGCACAAAGAGCACATGTTTTTGTGACATATGAGGACACAAATGTGTATAATGACATGTATGACATTGTATTACAAGGAGGCACACAAATTTGCTAAAGATATATTGGGTTCCTTTATAGCACGAGTGCAGTGTGTGTGTGTTTGTATGTGCTTTATAACTGTTGAGCCCAGAGGGGCCGTCATTACTGTTAGGCCACTGGTGTAAAGGATTTGTTTGAATAACACAGAACAGCATGAACACAGGTAGACTGAATGAGTGAGTGTGTTACTGTATTTCCTGCTGATCATATTAAGCCCGTCACAGTTATACTTCAGCTGTTGAGATGATTTTGTGAGAAACAGCAGACTTCATTCTTCCCTGTGTGTTTGTGCTAACCACTGTATACAGTAAAAGTGGTTTAAAGCCACAAAAATAACAAAATGCAAATTAGCAGTTGTTTGGCTCTTCAGAAAAGCTTTGTTAGCATCATATTTACTGTGCATTGACAAGGGCTGCGTTTCTCATAAGCATTGAGTTTATCGTTGATATCATTGATGGCAATGGTTCTGTGATCTGCTTGGGTTTAGTTATGATGATCTGGAGAAAAGCAGCCAAGGTTCACAAAACTATGTTTATGTTGGTAACACTGCAGTCAAAGCAACAGCAGAATATAATTTGCTTGCCTGCCCATAAAACATGTTTTCTTAAATATCTGTCTTTTGTTATTTATTAATTTATTGTGGAAGAGTTCTTTAATGTTTAATGTTGTTAGTGATATTTGCACTAATAAATAGATCTATAACCGTGGGATCAGTATGTATGCCCATTCCTGCACATACAAAAATAAAAAATCATGTTTTGTGTGTTACTCAAGTTACATGATCTAGCTTTAAGTGAAGTTAATAAACGTAATTTCGGGAGGAGTACGCCCATCTAATCTTTCAATTAATACCAAGGTATAAAACCAGCAGCTTACCTCTCCCCCTTTTTAGTTCCTGAAGCATTTGGCCTGCCCAACTCTGCTTGACTGGCTTCGCTGCTCATTTCACCTGTTGATCGCCAGATCGCCGGTCTCTCCGCTTCACATAACACCTCGCTCGAGAAAACCTCTCTCTTCTTCCATCTAGAATCATCACAGGGCTCGGTCGATCCTCATCGTGATGCATCGAGGCCTTCATCATCATCATCAACATCATCCTCTTCAGCAGTAACGTTTAGCCTCGTACCTCCTGCTGAGAAATGGTCTGTCAACGCGCTCAGGCAAGCGTTATCCAGCGCGGGTTTTCCATTTCACCCAGAGGAATTCAAAAGCGCAACTACATGATCTGCTCGTGTGTTTTCACCAAAAACTCTCACTCTCACGCCGCATTCAGCGTTCTCGCAGCAACACGCACACATCAACACAAACAACTGCATGATCTATACGGTCCGTTTCAGTTTCAGCCGGCAGCCGCAGCTGCCGACACTTTCACGTCCGACCCTTAATTTGGCCGGCACTATCGCGGCCGCAGACATTAGTTCCGCGTCTGCTCGCAATAGTTCCACGGCCTCTTCGACAGTGACTGTTACCTTTCCTCCTCCCACAGGTAAGTATAGCTTCTTCTGTTCTTCTTTCCACACTTCCAATATTTCTGTGCTTTCTGGCTTTTATTCTCTGTTAAACCGAGAAAAGCTATATAATACATTTCTCCTCTGCTATTGGAACAGGCCCAAAGCGTGAGGCTGCCTCCGCAAACGGTCCTGCCACCCCACCCCCTAAAATTTCTCTTCTGCTATAGGTGCAGACCCAAGCGTGAGGCTGCCTCCACAAATGGTCCTGCCCCCCCACCCCCTATAATTTCTCTTCTGCTATCAGCGCAGACCCAATAGTAAGGCTGCCTCGGCAAATGGTCCTCTCCCACCCCACCCCCACTAATTTTTGCCTCTACTATCAGAGCAGAACCAAGTGTGAGGCTGCCTCCGCAGATGGTTATGCCCCTCCCTCTCTTTCCTTTCTCTGCCGCCATTGGAGCCGATCCAAGCATGGGGTTGCTCCACAAGCTTTCTATTCTCCAACCTTATTCCATCCAGCCTCTGCATCCTCTACAGTTCCTTGCCTCCTGCTCAACTGCATTGCTCTTACAGTTCCTACTATGGATCCATCATTACTATGGATCCGTCACCTGTCTCCACCAAGCCTCCGCGCCTCAATCGCCCCAGGTGGTTGGTCCCAGTATAGCTCATAAGCCCTGCCCCTCCGGGGATTCTAATGGATACGAGTTAAACTAAACAATCAAATTACACTTTATATTTTCATAGATGTTTTCTGTCTTTTAAGGCAGTTTTATCACTATGATTTTATTTCAAGTGTTTGTTTTAAATAAGTTTAGCTTAGTTAGTTGTTTGATGCTATAAAAGTTGTCACTGAGGAACCAGCAGACTTTTTCAGGAGAAGAGTGGAGTTTTTATCTTAATTCCTATATTTCCCAGATTTTGGAATAAATATTAAGAGCATTAGCCCGAAGGTGGACACAGTTCCAACCCCAGCATTGCAATCCTACTGGACAACTTGGAGAGCTTTCAAACAATTTCACTCCTACAACCAACTTGTTTTCCCAAATTCTCCCTCTTTTTTTCATTTTTTTTTCATTCATCTCATATCTCAGATATGAGAAGTCCACCCAATCCAGTTCCATCAAAGTCTATCTCGGCTGCGCTCAATTTCTAATCTACAACCATCCATCCAACTATCCATGATCTCTAAGTTACAGACAAGAACACCATCCGTTTCCTCATCAAAAGCAATAAACGGATCAATAAAAAAAAAAAATGCCTTTTTCATTCCTATCTTCAATCTCCCGACACCCATCCAGCAATATCAATATCTTTCTTTCTCCCTTGCCACAGGGAGGTGCAGATCTCCTCACATCTTGACCCGCTGTTTGCTGATGAGAACAACCTTCCTGTCACCAGGCAGTGAAGTTCATTAAAAAAGCTTCAGCAAATCCCCACCCACTCTGGTATTTAGGCTTACTTATATTCACCTCATTTCTTCCGCAATGGAGCAGACACCACCGCAGGCCAAAAAGGACTGCCAGACCATCAATTAAACTACTGGGTTGGTGGTCCTCAGAGGCCTTTCGATTTTACTTTGTTTGGACCTCAGCCTCATCAAACAAGCCATCTTCTCTTGATGCTGCAGTGCTCTGCCAATTTGATACTGCCGCTGCAGTATTTGGCTTTACTAGATATCACCGTTGTAGTCCTTCACTTAATGCCACAGTCCCTCGCTTGATGCTCCAGGGCTTCGCTTGCCACTACAGTGCTCCTCCAGTTTAATGCTACCACTGCAGTGCCCTTACTATTTAATGCTGCTACTTCAGTGCTCCGTCATTTTGATGCTGCCACTGCAGTGCTCCTCCAGTTTGAGGCTGCCACTGCAGTTCCCCTACTATTTAATGCTGCCACTGTAGTGATCCGTCATTTTGCCGCTGCCGCTGCAGTGCTCCTCCTATTTGATGCTGCCTCTGCAGTTCTCCTCCTATTTGATGCTGCCGCTGCAGTATTCCTCCTTTTTAATGATGCCGCTGCAGTGCTCCTCCTATTTGATGCTGCCACTGCAGTGCTCCACCATATTGAAGCAAGCGCTGCAGTGCTCCACCAATTTGATGCTGCAGTGCTCCTCCAGTTTAATGCTGCCACTGCAGGGCTCCTCCTTTTAATGCTGCCGCTGCAGTGCTCCTCCTATTTGATGCTGCCACTGCAGTGCTCCGCCATATTGAAGCAAGCGCTGCAGTGCTCCACCAATTTGATGCTGCAGTGCTCCTCCAGTTTAATGCTGCCACTGCAGTGCACCTCCTATTTAATACTGCCACTGCAGCGCACCTCCTATTTAATACTGCCGATGCAGTGCTCCTCCTATTTAATGCTGCCTCTGCAGTGCTCCTCCTATTTGATGCTGCCACTGCAGTGCTCCTCCTTTTTCGATGCTGCAGTGAGCCACAATTCGATACCGCAGCTGCAATGCTCCTCCAATTTTATGCTGCCGCTGCACTGCTCCTCCATTTTGATGCTGCCACTGCAGTGCTCCACCATTTGAAGCAGCCGCTGCAGTGCTTTGCAATTTGATGGTGCAGTGCTCCGCAATTTGATTCTGCCACTGCAGTGCTGCGGGAATATGATTATATGATTCTGCCAATTCGAGAATGCTGGAGGCTACTGCAGTGCCCCGCCAGTTTGAGAATGCTACCGCAGTGCTCTGCTGCTGCAGTGCCCCGCCATTTCGAGACTGCTGCTGCAGTGCTTTGCTTGATGCTGCTGCAGTGCCCCGCCAGTTTGAGAATGTTGCTACAGTGCCCTGGCAATTTGGGAAAGCTGCTGCAGTGCCCCGCCATTTTGAGACTGCTGCTGCAGTGCCCCGCCAATTCGAGAATGTTGCTGCAGCTCTTTGCTTGATGCTGCTGCAGTGCCCCGTCAATTCGAGAATGTTGCTGCAGTGCTTTGCTTGATGCTGCTCCAGTGCCTCGCCAATTCAAGAATGCTGCTGCTTTGCTTGATGCTGCTGCAGTGCCCCGTCAATTCGAGAATGTTGCTGCAGTGCTTTGCTTGATGCTGCTGCAGTGCCTCGCCAATTCAAGAATGCTGCTGCTTTGCTTGATGCTGCTGCAGTGCCCCGCTCAATGCCTGACTGCTGCTGCAACACCTATTTCATAAACTGCCACAGCAGTTTCCTATCTCAATACTGCTACAGTGCCATCTTCCATTCAGTCTATTTAACAATTTTGGGGGGGTCTGGAATAATTATGCAGACTCCTCCCGTAATCATGAGCTGTTCAAATTTCCATGATTCTTGCTGTCTATTTATGTTTTTGGGGGGCAATCGGAGCTCGGGTAGAATATCCTCTCTGAGCCCCTCTATAGCAGACAGCAAGCCAAATCTGTTTACCACTTTCACTAAGACTATATGGGCACACAAACTCGTGAACTGAAGTTAATAAACGCAATTTCGGGAGGAGTATGCCCATCTAATCTTTCAATTAATACCAAGGTATAAAACCAGCAGCTTACCTCTTCCCTTTTAGTTCCTGAAGCATGCCTCCTCCTCCCCTGCTCCTCCCTTTTGTACAATTTTGTATACCACATTGGTGGTGGTTGAGGAGAGATCCCTGACACGATTGTAAAGCGCTTTGGGTGTACAGTAGTACATATGAAAGCGCTATATAAATGACTCATTCATTCATTATTTTATTCATTCAATTTGCCTGTTATAGGGGGGCAATCGGAGCTCGGGTAGAATATCCTCTCCGAGCCCCTCTATAGCAGACAGCAAGCCAAATCTGTTTACCACTTTAACTAAGATTATATGGGCACACAAAGTCGTGAATAACTATTTTTAAATTTTGTACCATTTATGATTATAACTTTTTTTAGGAGGATACACTTTCCTAGTGTATAAAGTGTGCTATAAACAACATTGCCTTGTCTTTCTACTTTGTATGTTTAAAAGTGTTTTAGTTTTCTGATGTAAAAGACACTGTGCTGTGCTGTGCTGTGCTGTTATATTATTGCCTTATGTGCATTCTCATTAAAAGAATGAGATCTTGACACAGGTAAATGTTTGGCTAAAGTTACAAGACAAGTGAGTCTGTTGATATGTTGCTGCCTTAACAATTCTGTTCTGGTAAACATTTATTTAAGTGTTTAAAGTGTACTTCAGTATTCTCAGGTATAAACAGAGGAAACAAAGAGCATTGATTCACTGTATTTGTATTACTTCATTATGTTCAAGACATGTATTAAATAAAATCTGTCAAAGTTTGGATATTTCTAGTCTAATAGTTTTCACTTGAGTTTTACATTTATTCATTTGGCTGATGCTTTTATCCAAAGCGTGTGAAAGTGTGAAAGCAGAAATGTGTTTGAGTTTAATTTGGTTCACACATTTTGATAAAATTCTTAGTTCCACAGTCTCCTCATCACAACTAACTCCTTCCTGTAGATGTTTGGTGTGTGTTTGAGGCACTGGGGCTCTTTGAGGGACCATGAGGGTTTTAAAGGCCTCTAAGCAACACATTCTCACACCCAACTCATCACATATGGACGCTTGACCAGGACCCCTTGTCGTCACTTTTCAACGAACTGGGCGTACCTTTATCGTCACTTTTCGACGTGCAGGGTAGTCCGATAGACTTCTATAGAACTCTGAAGCACGGTCAAGTGCCTTCCGCGTCACAATTAAGACGCAAAAGGTACCCCAAGGCGTCATGTTTCGACGCGCTGGGTGTTCCATTCATTTCAGTGAGAAACCTTTGGCGTCATACACATACGCACTGGGTATTAGTAAAGTTATCGTCATGGTGAAATTGTATTAGTTTATGATTTTGCCATCGACATGTTGGCGTGTGTTTTTCAATTTAATCTGCAAGCATAATTTTATTTACATTTATTTTATTTACACTATTTAGACATGCTCAACATGTAACCCAACCCCATCCCATCCCTAAACCTACCCATTTGTCTGAACATGATATAAAACACTGGATATAACATACGTCTGCATCCACGAGTTATTCAAAAAGTTAAATAATCCAAGTTTTCCGAGGCCAAACGAATGATTTGTGTGAATAAAATCCCCAAAAGCGATCAGCATCTCCATCCGTCGAAGATCATGAATACACCAATTTTCAAATATTGCCGCCTGATACGTCAGATTTCATAGTGAAATTGCATTGGCTCTCATATGTCTTGTGACCAATTGCGTCACGTCAGCATTGATTGTAAAATGTCATTGGCTCTCGTATGTCTCATGACCAATTGTGCCATTACGTCAGCATTGATTGTAAAATGTCATTGGCTCTCGTATGTCTCGTGACCAATTGCGCCATTACGTCAGCATTGATTGTAAAATGTCATTGGCTCTCGTATGTCTCGTGACCAATTGCGCCATTACGTTAGCATTGATTGTAAAATGTCATTGGCTCTCGTATGTCTCGTGACCAATTGCGCCATTACATCAGCATTGATTGTAAAATGTCATTGGCTCTCGTATGTCTCGTGACCAATTGCGCCGTAATGTCATTGGCTCTCGTATGTCTCGTGACCAATTGCGCCATTACGTTAGCATTGATTGTAAAATGTCATTGGCTCTCGTATGTCTCGTGACCAATTGCGCCATTACGTCAGCATTGATTGTAAAATGTCATTGGCTCTCGTATGTCTCGTGACCAATTGCGCCGTAACGTAAGCATTGATTGTAAAATGTAATTGGCTCTCGTATGTCTCGTGACCAATTGCGCCATTACGTCAGCATTGATTGTAAAATGTCATTGGCTCTAGTGTGTCTTGTGACCGATTGCATCATGTTCAGGAGTCTTTTGAATTATTTGAATGAGTTATGAATGAGTTCGTTCACGGGACAGCGGGATCATCATTTCAGCGTTTAAAACATCAAGATCAACTCTGTTCTTGACATGAAGACTTCGTATGCCTTCAGAAGACTTGGAATGCAACACGAGTTAATCCTTTTATACTGTTTGGGTCCGTTTTTGCAATAAATACTTGTGACTGTACATTTATTTGCCTTTTATGTGTTTTAAATTGTTTAGATATGGGTAGGAGTTGGGTTAGTTGCTCCAAAATATAAAAGTAGCCTTTAAATATTAATAAAATCATGTCTGCTTTTATAAATGCAAATAATTAAATGCGTCTGTTTATGACGCCAAAGGTTTATCATTGTAATGAATGGAGCACCCAGCGCGTCGAAAATTGACGATAAAGGTTCGCCCAGTTCGTTGAAAAGTGACGACAAGGGGTTGGGTCAAGCGTTCATATGTGACGAGTTGGGTGTGAGAATGTGTTGCTCTAAGGGCCCAGCTGTATCTCAGCACCAGATCACACGTGGGATTGAGCTCTTCTCATGTAAGCATATACAAAAGACCTATGTCCTGTACCATGATGGTAGTTTAACAAACTCAGGATTACAGGATTAGTTTTGAGTTGACAAAACCAAACCAAACTATTCAGGCTTTGTTGGTACCATGATGCTGATCATCAACTTTCTCTGTCAACTCAGGCTTTGATCCTGAGTTCAGGAGTTTAGCTGTGACAACAGCAGTGAACAGCCAATCACACAATCTATCTGGAACTGAGATAGAAACGTGTCACAATTCACCAGTGTGAGTGCCCGTGATCACCACCAGAGGGCACTCCACCCCGGACTGTCACTCCATCACAAACTACATTACCCATAATCCTTTCCCTGGACTCATTAGCACTCACTGTTTACACCTGTGTCTCATCACCTCATTACCTCTGGGGGATAAAGGGTACCGAGTAACCATGGCCCGAGGCAGGAGGGGGCCCTTAGAAGTCAGTTCCCTTTATCGAGGGAACTCGCACTGCGTCATCGTAGATGACACATCGGGGAACGCCCACGGCGTGACGCTGCTGAGTTCATATCAAAAAAGTCCAATCTTGATTGGTGTTGCGTGATGACGTAACGAGTGACGGCATACCCGGAGGTATAAAGGGACGCCGGCACAAGCAAACGCAGCTTCCTGCTTTCAGCGGTCGCGCTCTGTATTCTGTCTGTCTGTTTGGTGTGCGCGGAGAGACATCTCTGGCTGAACCTGTCGGGGATCAGGGAGAGAGACAGACACTTTCTCCTTGATTCCCCGGTTTCGCCTTCTGGCCTTTTCGGCGGCGCTGTGAGCACCGTCGTCGAGAGGTTTCAGGAGGTGAAAAAGCAGGCTGCCGCTCTCAGCCAGTTCATCCCTCGCCGCTGGGGCTCCTCCAGCAAGGCTGCCTCGAGCGGGCAGTCTCGGCCAGCAGAGGGCTCCTCGCACCGTGAGGTGCAGAAGCAGAGCGTCGCTTCTCGTGCCCCTCCTGAGGGAGCTTGGCAGAAGAAGCGACGCTCTCGCGGGAAATCTTCAAAGCCGAAGACCGACCTGAGGGAGGTTATTCAGGCCAAGAAGGCTTCCAAGCGGTCCTAGCTGCGGCAAGACCGCTGAGAGCTGTCCCCCACGGGGCGGAGCGACCGAGGTCGTTCTCCCCCCGAGGCTCTCGGGAAATCGATGTTGTGCTCTCGCAGTCAAAAGGGCTCCGGACCACGTCGTTTCCCCATGTTCGCGCGCGGCTCTGGCCAGCACATATAAAATCTGCGGCAGAGCAGCGACTGCGTTCACACACTGAAAATCTACCTTGATTAGTCCCTGCCGGTTATCCGCTTCAGGGGGTCGAGGGAGAGGTTCGGTTGATACCCCAGACCAGCCTCGAGAGGCTGGTCCCCTTATCAGAGTATCTCGGCGCATGGTCATGCCTTCCGAATATCTCTGTGTGGGCCATGCGCACTGTAGAACGGGGATACAGACTGCAGTTCAGAGTTCCCCCCCCGAAATTTGGGGGGATAGTCTGGACAGTGGTCGGTCCCGAGCAGGTGGGGGTAATGGGGCAGGAAGTACACTCTCTGCTGGAAAAAGGGGCGATAGAAAGGGTCCCCCGCCAGAAAGGGAGGTTGGGTTCTACAGCCGGTACTTCATAGTCCCCAAGAAGGATGGGGGGTTGCGTCCAATATTAGATCTCAGGCTTCTGAATCGGTCTCTGAGGAGATACAGGTTCAGGATGCTAACCATTCCTGTTATCGTGAGTCAGATCCAGTTCGAGGACTGGTTCGTCACGATATATCTAAAGGACGCTTACTTCCATATTTCCATCCTTCCCAGTCACAGGAAGTTCCTGAGGTTCGCTTTCGGGGGCGAAGCGTTCCAATATCGGGTCCTTCCCTTTGGCCTACCCTTGTCACCTCGCACCTTCACAAAGTGCATGGATGCAGCCCTGGCTCCGCTAAGACTCCAGGGCATCCGGGTACTGAATTATATCGACGACTGGTTGATCATGGCCAGGTCGTACGATATGGCAGTTCAGCATCGAGATGCGGTTCTAGCACACATGAGGTGTTTGGGGTTGAGACTCAACGCGAAAAAGAGCGCGTTGACGCCCTCCCAGAGAATTACGTTCCTGGGAATAGTGTGGGACTCGGTAACGATGCGGGCACACATGTCACCCGCACGTATCGAGACCATACGGGCGGAGGTCTCAAGTATAAGGTTGGGCCACAGCATCACTGTCAAACAGTTCCAGAGACTGGTGGGTCTCATGGCAGCAGCGTCCAGTGTGATTCCGCTCGGCCTGCTCCACATGAGACCGCTACAGTGGTGGCTGAGAACCAAGGGGTTTTCTCCGAAGGGGAATCCCTTCCGTATGATCAGGGTAACGCGCAAATGCATTCGTTCCCTGGTTATATGGAAGAAACCTTGGTTTCTGTCCCTGGGGCTAGTATTGGGAGCATCGTGTTGCCGGAAAACCGTTTCAACAGATGCATCCCTTACTGGTTGGGGCGCGGTCATGGAAGGCCGAGGGGCGAGAGGTCCTTGGACAGCCCAGCATGCTTCATGGCACATCAACTGCCTGTCTGGAAAGCTCTGAGGAGTTTTCTCGAGGACCTTCGCGGCCACCATGTCCTGATACGATCCGAAAACACTGCCGTGGTATCGTATCTAAATCATCAGGGGGGTCTGAGATCGCGCCCTCTGTACAGACTGGCGCATCACGTCCTCCTGTGGTCCCACGGGAAACTGTCTTCTCTCAGGGCAGTTTATATCCCGGGGGACCAGAACCAGGGAGCAGACATCCTGTCAAGGCAGGGGCTGAGGCCCGGGGAGTGGCGTCTCCATCCAGAGGTGGTGGAGGCCATATGCGAGAGGTTTGGCCAAATGGAAGTGGATTTGTTTGCGTCTCGAGAGACGACCCACTGTCCACTTTGGTTCTCCCTCAGGCATCCGGCTCCGTTGGGCCTGGATGCCATGTCACAGGCGTGGCCGAGGCTGCGTCTGTACGCATTTCCCCTGATCGCTCTGCTCCCGGGAGTTCTGGAGCGGGTTCGCCGGGAAGGCATTCGCCTGCTTCTGATAGCACCCCGGTGGCCGACCAGGGTATGGTTCTCCGACATTATGGACCTGCTAGACGACCTTCCATGGCAGATTCCTCTGAGGAGGGATCTGTTGACTCAGGCGGGGGGCTCGATATTTCACCCCCAGCCAGAGTTATGGAACCTGTGGGCTTGGCCCCTGAGGGGGCAGAGCTCATAGAAGAAGGGCTGTCAGCAGGTGTCGTGGAGACTATACTCAGCTCCAGGGCTCCTTCCACCAGGAAGCTGTACAACTTGAAGTGGAGAGTGTTCTCCATATGGTGTAGAGACCGTGAAGTAGACCCAGTGAACTGCGCTGTGGCTTCAGTACTGGAGTTTCTGCAAGATCGGTTTTCCGCCGGGCTTACCCCGTCCACACTTAAGGTGTATGTGGCAGCGATAGGAGCTTTCCACGCACCATTAGGTGAAGGACCTCTGGGGAGGCACCATCTGGTTGTACGGTTCCTCCGAGGAGCGCGGAGGATGAGACCTGTGGCTCGTTCTAGGATCCCTGCGTGGGATCTGGCAGTGGTTCTCGAAGGGTTGGTTGAGGCCCCCTTCGAACCGCTAGAGCTGGCTGAGGCCAAGAACCTCACGCTTAAGGTAGCTTTTCTCTTAGCCATCACCTCTCTGAGGAGGGTGGGGGACCTTCAGGCATTGGCAGTCACACCCAATTGCTTGGAGTTTGCCCCAGGCAACGTGAAAGCTATCTTGCGACCGACCCCGGGATACGTCCCCAAGGTACCGTCTAATGCTTCTCCAGGCTTTTCATCCCCCGCCTCATGTGACGGCAGATGAGGCCAGGCTTCACCTCCTCTGCCCGGTACGGGCATTGAGGATTTATTTGGAGAGGTCTGCCCAGTGGAGGAAGTCAGACCAGTTGTTAGTGTGCTTTGGTCCACCTAGGAAAGGGCTGCCTGCAGCAAAACAGACAATTAGTAACTGGATTGTCCAGGCAATAGCCACGGCCTATCAGGTGCGCAACTTGCCTTCACCTATAGCCATGAGGGCTCATTCTACCAGGGGCATGGCCTCCTCGGTAGCCCTCCTTTCCGGAGCTTCTTTGCAAGAGATTTGCGAGGCGGCTGGGTGGGCCACACCGCATACCTTCGTGAGGTATTATAGTCTGCACCTCCCGGCGACGCCAGGCGCTAGGGTGCTCGCCCCCTGATTATGCACTCCGGTTCATGTCATGGGGTGCAAGATAGGCGAGGACTAGTGGGTACTCGTTCCCCGATGTGTCATCTACGATGACGCAGTGCGAGTTCCCTCGATAAAGGGAACGTCTCGGGTTATGAATATAACCCATGTTCCCTGAGAGGGAACGAGACACTGCGTCTCGTAGCCCCGCCTATCTACAGAGCGGCCCGCTTCATAGCAGTAAGCTGCGTTTGCTTGTGCCGGCGTCCCTTTATACCTCCGGGTATGCCGTCACTCGTTACGTCATCACGCAACACCAATCAAGATTGGACTTTTTTGATATGAACTCAGCAGCGTCACGCCGTGGGCGTTCCCCGATGTGTCATCTACTATGACGCAGTGTCTCGTTCCCTCTCAGGGAACATGGGTTATATTCATAACCCGAGACGTTTTCTATACATACACATACATGGTACGGGGGCCCAGTAAGATGGTTTGTACCCAGGGCCCAAAATTTGGTGCTACGCCGCTGCCTGTATGTGCACAGACTGTGTTCCGTGCGCTCGCTTCTTTACGGTTTCGTTCTCTTTGCTCTTGGCATAAACCAATCAGAAATAGGCTTCAACGACTGACCAATGAAAACGCGACATCGTATATTAAATCTTATATTGAACCCCACATGGAATCAGAATCACTTGAGTTCAGTGACTTCAATAAAGATGAGAGATGGATCCGCCGAATCGACGATATTTTTGTTTTTATGTAAAATAGGCCTAGGTCAAATATATCTTAGAAATGTCTGGGAAGAGGGCGATTGGATTATTTTACATATTATCCTAGACTGTCTACTCTAGCCTTTATGCACAGCCACTTTGTTCACACAGGTGCCATGCGCATTTGAAAGTGAGATTTTTGAGCCAAATGGATTTAAATGCAGATTCAAAAAGGAAAAAATAATTAAAATCTGAACAAAATACCCCCTAATAGATATAACATAAGAATATATAATGTAATAATAGATAAGTATATAATATTTTATACAGGGGTGGCCAAGGCTGCTCTAGGGGGTCCAGAGACCGTGAATATCATGTTATACTTATTTGTTTTCATTGTTTTGACCAATGTAACATTAAATATGTAACAATAAATAAGCACCCACAACAGTAGATATCAGTGAAATTTCACAATTCTCAGCCTAATAATATAAATGTAAAACATTATTGAATACAAGTGAACAGTTGAAGTTGCAGGACACAGTGATTCAGGTACTGAAATTAAATTATCAAACATAATAGCATTGCATAATCTTCACTGTATATATTAAATATAGATACATGCATGTTAAAACTGGCTACTAAAGGTTTTGTTGTTGTTGTTCTTAGATTAACATGATAGACTGAATGATGTAGGCTATATGCTGTTGCGGTCACGTTAAGACCGAATGCACAATATTGTGTCTAATACCAGACAGACATGCATTTTATTTGCAACTGTAGGCTAAGTGCATGTGGACTGTAGTGTTAAAACATTTGGGGATTTTTTCTTTCTATTCTAATGCATTTAAGAAACTTTGAGAGAAGAATATGATTGAGAGCAAGATGTGAATTATTATGTGCAATTCATGTTTTTCCAGAAGTAGGTCTAATAACTACTTCTTATGTTTAGTAGATTTTGAGCAAATGGTTTGATAATGTTTAAAATTATTTAGACACAGTGAACAGGCAGCCTTAAAACACAATAATGCAATCAGCCAATAAAACAAATTACCCCCCCCCCCAAAAAAAAACACTTATAAATATCACTTAAAGCTAAAGTGCATATTATTTTCGATGTTAAAATACCCATATACTGACATTGTCATATGTAGAAACTATAAATATGAAATTCGTTAGCTGATTTCTTTGCTAACTGTACAAATTGTCTCTTATTGCTAAAAGAACATTATTATTTCTATATTTGTTTTAAGTGACCTGTCCATCTGCACACAACAAATGAGTTTGCGTTTGTCTGTATGTGTTTATACAGTGGTGCAAAACACACTTTAGCTTTAATGTATAAAGAACTCTATATGCTGGGTAGTAGTGGTCTGGCAGTATTGTTCATTTGATACCTCATTGTTTGATTTATTAGTGCTAGTGCTGGCTTCTGCTGACAATCCAGCAGTAGTGGCTACAGGAAAACACCGCAATATATTAAGAGTCATCAGCAAGTCGATCAATCCACCACTAAATATCATGAAAATAAATAAATTAAACATATAATCAGTGTTAGGTAGTACTATTTATTACCAAAAGCGGTTCAATATAAAACAATAAGATTTAATATACGATGTCGCGTTTTCATTGGTCAGTCGTTGAAGCTTATTTCTGATTCTTATGCCAAGAGCAAAGAGAACGAGATCGTAAAGAAGCGAGCACACGGAACACAGTCTGTGCACATACAGGCTTAGTTTAAGCGAAGAGGAGAGATTCGCGATTGCACTGGACACGTTTTAAGTGCAGGCATATTCTCGGAGTGAGCCCAGACAAAAAATTCTAACAAGAGCAGCGTATCTGAGAGCGCACGCAGAGTTCTCGCGAACGAGCAGGGAGATTCGCGCTCGCACATTACATTCCGCGCGCGAGCAGAGAGAGATTTGCGCTCGCGCATTATATTCCGCCCGCGAGCAGAGAGAGATTTGCGCTCGCGCATTATATTAATGTACTTTTGCGCTACAATAATGCGCTCTCGACATTTGACAGGGAAATAACGCCATACTATATAGCCTGGTTATCTCTATCACTCATGGCGAAGTCTAGTTTAGTGTTACAACTGCATTTCTGAGCGTTTCCCTGGTTTCATGTATCTTGGTCTTTGATTTCTTCCCTTCTCCGTGGATTTCCCCTATTGCCTGTTCTTTCTGTTTTGTTTCCCTTTTCGGACTGCTTGCCTGTGTATGACCTTTTGCGTGTTTTATGGACTACGACTTTAGATTACCCTTCTTCAACCCAACCTTCTGTCTCAGAGCAGTCCCGAGAGGGCTCCGGCCCGTGTGCCGAGTCCAGAGAGGGCTCCGGCCCGTGTGCAGAGTCCAGAGAGGGTTCCGCCTCCTGCCCCGAGTCCAGAGAGGGCTCCGCCTTTTGCCCCCCCAGTCCAGAGAGGGCTCCGCCTCTTGCCCCCGAGTCCAGAAAGGGCTCCGCCTCCTGCCCCGAGTCCAGAGAGGACTCTGGCTGAACTGCCTGCGCTGCTGTTGTGGTCATCTGCTCCGCCGTGGGGGTCTTCAAGTCCATCTGCGCTAGAGGTGTGCGATACCGCTAGATTTGGTATCGATCCGATACCAAGTAAATACAGGGCCAGTATCGCCGATACCAATACCGATACTTTTTAATAATTAAGGTGGATGCGTCTTCAACCTAAATCTAAATGAATTTTCATGACTTTTAATTTGTTTTTGTGATTTGCATTTTGGGTTATTAATCAGTACTACAAAAGCTTTTGTTCAGAAACAACTTTTGGTTACTTCTGTTTTATTTAAATAAACAAAGTTACAAAATGATTACTTCACAAATCGTCTCGGTTACGTATGTAACCCTCGTTCCCTGAAGGAGGGAACGGAGACGTACGTCAGAACTGAACCGACGAATTGGGATCTGACTTCAGAGACCTATCCACTTCGAGTGTATAAAAACGAGCCAATCGGAGATTGGCATGTGATCCACACATTCCACGCTCCGCCCCGCAGCGTGGGTATAAATAGGAAGTGGAATGGCAGATCAATGCTTTTTTCAACTGAGGAGCCGAATACGTGACTGGGCTCCTAGCTGAAACACAGCACCTGGCGACGGGACGTACGTCTCCGTTCCCTCCTTCAGGGAACGAGGGTTACATACATAACCGAGACGTTCCCTTTCAGTCGGTCACAATCGACGTACGTCAGAACTGAACCGACGAATTGGGATCCCTCTGGAAAACGCCAGGATGCTGGCCCTTCCAGTGTCCTGCTTGAGCGCACTGGACCGTCTAGTATGGTACGGAAGTCAGGGCTCCAAGCAGGGAGGTCAGTCACTGCTGTTCTGCAAGACCCACTTAGAGTGACCATAGACCGCTGGGAAGCGTCTTCTCGGGAGAAGGTACGCTGCAGGGCCACGTCCTTCAGGGAAGGAGTGGTGGCGGAATACACATAAGGACTAACCTGGCAGGGTAGTGCAACATATGGCAGTCTCTGGGGTGGTTCCAACCTAATTGTAGGGGGAAAGAACATGCCCAGAGACGACAGAGCGGGCTCTGTCAAGGGAAAGACACGGGGCTAGCCCGAAGGGTAGCTGATACCGTGGACGAATACACATATGGGGTTGCCGTGAGGGAACCGCTACATATGGAACCCAGCCTACAACCACGTTCCACAAGCATACGGGTGCAGGCCTAGCGTCAGACGGTCCGCAACGTCTGACACCGCATGGGGTGACGGAGGAGCTCGACAGGGTTAGCCGGTTTCCCGGGGAACACAACTGGAGACAACAAACGCACGTATCCGGCCCAAGGGGCGGGAGTGGCATTGCAAGCCGACACTTAGAACGGGCACTTAGCGCTCCTGGCCACCAGGGGCGAGGATGCGGGAAGATACCGGCTCTACACGTAAGCTATAAAATCTAGCGAACGTGTTAGGTGTCGCCCAGCCCGCAGCTCTACAAATGTCTGTCAGCGAGGCGCCTTGAGCCAGCGCCCAGGAAGAAGCAACACTCCTAGTGGAGTGTGCTCTTACACCGAACGGGCAAGGCACGTCTTGGGACTGGTAAGCCAAGACTATAGCATCCACTATCCAGTGGGCTAACCTCTGCTTGGAGACAGCCTTTCCCTTCTGCTGGCCTCCGTAACAGACGAAGAGTTGCTCTGAGGTCCGAAAGCTTTAGGTCCGGTCAATGTAAGCGCGAAGAGCGCGAACCGGATACAACAAAGCCAGGGCTAGGTCTGCCTCCTCCGAAGGCAGCGCTTGCAGGTTCACCACCTGGTCCCGGAAGGGAGTGGTAGGAACCTTGGGCACGTATCCGGGCCTGGGTCTCAGGACAACGTGAGAGTTACCAGGCCCGAACTCTAGGCACGATTCGCTGACCGAAAGTGCGTGCAGGTCCCCTACCCTTCTTGATAGAGGCCAATGCAGTCAGGAGCACTGTCTTCATTGACAGGATTTTAATCTCAATTGACTCCAAAGGCTCGAAGGGAGGGCTCTGAAGTGCTCTGAGCACTAGAGCTAAGTCCCAAGAGGTTATCGAGGATGGACGAGGAGGATTCAGTCTCCTCGCACCTCTGAGGAACCTGACGATTAGGTCGTGCTTTCCTACGGACTTACCTTCAACTGCGTGGTGATACGCCACTATTGCGGCGACGTACACTTTGAGGGTGGAGGGCGACAGCCTTCGCTCCAACCCGTCTTGCAGGAAGGAAAGCACAACACCAATTGAACACCTTCGGGGGTCTTCCCGGCGGGAAGAGCACCACTCAACGAACAGGTTCCACTTCAGCACTTAGAGGCACCTCGTAGAGGGGGCTCTAGCTGAAGAGATGGTATCTACGACTGCTTGTGGTAGTCCATCTAGAACCTCCGCGTCCCGTCCAGGGACCATACATGAAGATTCCAGAGGTCTGGACGCGGGTGCCATAGAGTGCCCCGTCCCTGAGAAGAAGGTCCTTCCTCAGGGGAAGGGGCCAAGGAGGGGCTGTCGCGAGGAGAGTAAGTTCTGGGAACCAGGTCCGGTTGGGCCAATACGGCACAACTAGCAAGACCTGCTCCTCGTCCTCCCTGACTTTGCACAGAACTTGTGCAAGAAGGCTCACTGGGGGAAACGCATACTTGCGTAGGTCCCGGGGCCAGCTGTGCGCCAGTGCATCTGTGCTGAGGGTACCCCCGGTCAGGGAATAGTACCACTGGCAATGGGTCGAGTCCGGAGAGGCAACAGGTCTACCTGTGCGGCTCCGAACTGGTCCCATATCAGCTGGACCGCCTGGGGGTGGAGTCGCCATTCTCCCGGAGGAGCTGGCTGCCGAGAGAGCTCGTCGGCTGTCTGGTTCAGCGCACCAGGGACATGCATGGCCCGAAGCGACCTCAGATGCTTCTGACTCCACAGGAGCAGGTGGCGGGCGAGTTGGAACAGGCGACGGGAGCGTAGACCACCCTGACGGTTGATGTACGCAACGGCCGCCATGCTGTCCGTACGGACCAGTACATGCTTGCCACGTAGCGGCTCCTTGAGGCGGCGTAGTGCCAAGTGTACTGCTAGCAACTCGAGGCAATTGATATGCCAATGCAATTGCGGTTCCGTCCACAGACCCGCAACTGCATGCCCATTGTACGTGGCCCCCCAGCCCGTGGATGAGGCATCCGTGAACAGCACAGCATGCCTGGACACTTGTTCTAGGGGCACCCCGGCCCGGAGAAACGAAGTGTTGGACCACGGGCTGAAGGTTTGGCGGCAGTAAGGAGTCACTGGGCCCCGGTACTGGCCGCTCTGCCACGCCCACCTCGGGACTCGGCCATGAAGCCAGTGTTGGAGCGGTCTCATATGAAGCAATCCGAGCGGCGTGACCGCGGCTACGGATGCCATATGTCCCAGGAGCCTCTGAAAAAGTTTCAGTGGGACCGCTGTTCTGCCTTTGAACATACAAGCAGTTCAACACCGACCTGACTCGCTCCTCCGTGAGGCGCACAGTCTGGTTGACCGAATCCAGCTCCATACCAAGGTAAGAGATTCTCTGAGTAGGACAGAGTTTGCTCTTCTCTCGGTTGACCCGAAGGCCCAACAGGCTGAGGTGACTGAGCACCATGTCCCTGTGTTCGCACAACTGCTCCCGAGACTGGGCGAGAATGAGCCAGTTGTCGAGATAGTTGAGAATGCGAACGCCGCGTTCTCGGAGTGGAACAATGGCTGCCTCTGCGACCTTCGTAAAGACGCGAGGCGACAGGGACAGCCCGAAGGGCAGGACCTGGTACTGGTATGCCCGTGCCTCAGACGTAGAACGTAGGAACGGTCTGTGTCGAGGAAAATCGAGACATGAAGTACGCGTCCTTCAGGTCGATCGCTGCGAACCAATCCTGGGGACGGATGCATTGAAAGTGCGTTTCTGCGTAACATCCAGAACGGGAGCTTGAGCAGGGCCCGATTCAGGACGCGCAGGTCCAGGATTGGCCGTAGCCCACCCCCTTTCTTGGGCACGATGAAGTAGGGACTGTAGAACCCTGTCTTCATCTCGGCTGGAGGAACCGGCTCGATCGCGTCCTTCGCCAGTAGGACCTCGATCTCTGACCGCAAGACTCGAGTGCCGCTGCTTCGCACTGAGGTGAAGAGGACGCCTTTGTACTTGGGTGGCCGGCGAGCGAACTGAATCGCGTAGCCGAGTGTGATGGTACTGATGAGTCAACGGGACGGTCGAGGGAGCTGTAGCCACACTCCCAGAGACCGCCCGCGCGGGACCAACAGCACCACAGACATGCCCGGGGTGGGGCAGCGCACTGGAGTGCTCTGGCTCGACTCGGGAGGCCCGGAGGCGGCCCGGAGTGTTGCGCGAGCACTCCTGGTGCGGGCAGGGAGTGGGTGAGAAGGCCCGGAGGCGTCCTCGAGCCCACTCGGCTGCTCGCTGCCCGGCGGCAGAGAGGTGGGAGAATCAGACCCGACTCGGGAGGCCCGTGGGCGGCCCAGAGTGTTATCTGAGTGTTCCCGGGAGGGGCAGAGAGTGGGTGAGAAGGCCAGAGGCGTCCTCATGCCCACCCTGCTGCCTACTGCCCGAAGGCAGGGAGGTGGGGCACTCAGACCCTACTCGGGAGGCCCGAAGGCGGCCCGGAGTATTGTCTGAGTACTCCAGGTTGGGGCAGAGTGTGGGTAAGAAGGCCCAGGGGCGGTCTCGATGCCCACACTACTGCCCCCTCGCGAGGGAGGGGAGGAAAGAAGTAGCAAGGCCCGGGGGCGTCGCACACTTCCAACCTGGCCCTCTGAGGCCCAGAGAGAGAGGAACTGCTCTGAATATGTGGGTACCGCTGGACTCCGGAGAGCCAGTGGCAGAATGTTAACCAGTCAGGGCCCCCCGGTCCTCCTCCGGGGGGGTGGGGGAGGGATACGAATATCACCTCCCCCCGAGCAGCTCCTGTTCTCCCCAGCCTGTCCGTCCCTTGCGCTTGCCTGCCGGTTAGCGGGGCCCTGGACACTGTAATCCTCAGGCCACCAGCGCTTATCAGCCAAAGTAGTCCTTTTTCCAGTAACACCAGAATATGAACTAGATCGGGGGATAGGCGAAGGGACTCGACCCCATCTGAGGTTTCATAGTCTCGGCCGCGCATCTAGAGCACCGACTGACGCGCGTCGGTTGCTGTGACAACCACCGCTGTCAGCCGGCCGCTCGACGGCACACGGCACGCTGAACACTCAAGCCTTTTATGAGAAAGGGTGAGACGAACAACGCGCCGACGTGACCATGTTCTTCTGCGAGAACATGAATCACCCACGATCGCAATTTCACATGCGATCGTGGCCGTCAATGAGGACAGGAAACAGTTGCATTCCAGGAATGCACGGTTTGAATGACATCTTGAAAAAGACGCAGGGTCAAACCATGTTGCTCTTTTAGAATGGAAAAACTGCTCTTTTAGATGTGCTGAAGCACTCAGGGAGATGATCGCGGTCAGCACGCAGTCCACAGTGCAAGCCTGCGTGTGACACTCAAGGGAAAACGCCCAGCGAACCAACAATAAAGCTCTTTTGAATGCAAACGATTGCAACGTCAATTCGGTCTCTCGCTGAATCGCCGTTTCACCCGCACTGGCAGTTCTCCTTCCTCTCAGAGAGACTCAATTTACACACTCTTCGTGGCCACAGCAAACACTACTGTTCGGCTCCGAAGTTGAAAGCATTGATCTGCCATTCCACTTCCTGTTTATACCCGCGCTGCGGGGCGGAGCGTGGAATGTGTGTGTAGCGCCCCCTTCGGGTCAACTGGATACCATGGCTTAATGGGCACCCAGGTGAGTCGTACAAAGGGAAAACGTGGACCAGTACTCTAGGTTCGTAGGGAGTAGTAGTGAGAGATTTAAAGAACAGACAGACAACAAAGGTAAGTTCAAATTATGTTGAAAGATTTATATTAATAAAAAGTGATAAATGATTAAAGAAATGAACAAATTATTTCTCTTCCAGGAAAAAATGAAACAGCAGAAAAGTAAAACGTATCAATGGAATACAATGAAATTACTGACTGTCAATAAAATAAAAACAATTTAACTGGTTTCTGGGTTTTCTCCTTTTCTTTCTTAGAGTTATGTATTCCTTTTTACTTTCTTGCTTTAAAGCTAGATGTATAGTATTACTTCAAGTTTGACACCTAGTTTAATTTCTTTTTTCTTCCACCTATTTATCTTTTAGTTTCTAATTATTTTAATTCCATTTTAGGTATTAGGTTTCTTAATTGAAATCTACACTGGTTTAATAACTCTTTTATATTCAGTAATTTGAATAATGATCCTCAAATTCACAATTCAACTCACAGAAATTAAACAAAACAAAAATAAAAATCACATTTCAATTATTCCACACAATAACCCCTTATCTTCAAAATAAATCAGTACAGGGCAATAACAGTGAATAAATGATAAATAAATAATTAAACAGTCCATTGATGAAAAGCTTCAGAAGTGTATTTTCAAATACCAGTCTATGTTTCTGAAGTCAAGGGGGAAAACAATCGTCCATACCCCAGTGAGACGTTATGGAATAGTTCAGGCCTACCGTTGTGTTGAACGGAAAGAACAGAAAACTGTTGAGTGAGAAGGGAACAGAGTGTGATGTCAGTGCACTCTGTCATCCAGCACAGGTATTTTTCTCCATCCGGGGAAAAATGAGCAGTGATCGTCGGGGAAATCCGTTGGTTTCATTTTAGTCAAGGTTCGGTGGGAGGCTCGCCATTTGGATCAACGCGGTGATGAATTCAGTCTGCGTCATCGCCGTGTTCACGATGAAAACACTCATAAATAACTCAAAATCACTTGTGTCAACAAAATATAGCTCAGTCTAAACAAAATAAAGATCTTTCCAGACGCGCTGTCTAGTTTAACTCACAATCACTGTTGTTTTCACTCTAAAAATATCTCTGCCGATCTCTCTGTGCTTGCATCTCCGTCTCTCTTTCCCCGCGTGCTCCTGACGTCATCCGCTTCCTTTGTGTTCCCTTTGCCTGATAGGTCGACAGTGAACTCTAACTCACACTCCCTTAAAGGGAACACAACACTCAAATACAGTATATACAAGTTACATTCACAATATAAGAAAAATAACAGCAAAAAGAAAAACACTTGTAGATGATTTATATAAAATAAAAGTTTTTATATAAAATAAAAGTTTTAACTCTGCATTTCCGAATTCAGTTATTTTACTCTTCTCTTCTTTTTAGTAACATCTCTGGCTTACTATATTTTTCCTTTCTTAATTCTTATTTGTAATCAATCTGGGTTACACCCTCCCCCGGTAACTCTATGCACGTCCCTGTGCATGCAACTAACAGGTTGTGTCATTACTGGTTCAGGTGAATTAGTAAAACTGCTTTCCATAATGGAGTCAGTCACAGCTGTACTAAGACTTTGGAAAAGAGACTGTACTATTGAAACTAAAGGATTACCCAATTCAGGGTAAGTGAACATTCGTGGTTTCTGTTTAACTCTAGTAGACTTTCTGATTGAGTTGCCATCGTCTTTACTTTGCTCTTGTGCAGTTTCATGCTCACAGACTCTTTCTGTTTCCTCTACAAGTACAATCTGATCAATGGGCACGTCAGAAACATCTGGAGGTACATTTTCAGTAACATCAGGCTCTACAACCTCTGGATCATCAACAGGTAAGTAATTCAAGGTAGGTATACCTTCAATCATACAGTGCTCTGACTCAGGTAAATGGTTGGCAGTAGAGTCATCAGTTGGAATGTTTTCAACAGAGTCCTGAACAGGGATCAAGGAAACATCATTCAGTGAACCTTTTTCAGTTTCATAGACCTCAATGAATCTAGTGCTTGTGCAGGCTGGAGGATTTCGATTCAGCAGTTCTAAGCCAATATCGTCATCAGAGTCAGAATTCAGCTGCTCTTGTACCTCATTACTTGGATTTCTACGAGTTGGTGGACGTTTCCGAGTCCTGGGTAAATCAACTACCTCTTCAGGTGACTGCAACAATTCACAAGGTAGTAAAAGGTCTCTGTGAAGCGTTCTTGAAGGACCATCTTTACCTTCGGGTTTGACAGTATACACAGGAAGATCACCTGCCCTGCTCACAACAACATATACAAGTGATTCCCATTTGTCAGCCAGTTTATGTTTACCTCTCAGGCGAACATTTCTAACTAGAACCCTATCTCCAATATCCAGGGTGGATTCAAGTACATGCTTGTCAAAACGAGCTTTGTTCCTCTCTCCAACTTTAGCAGCATTTTTCATTGCTAAGTCATACGTTTCCTGCAACCTAGATTTCAAAGCACTCACATACTGTGAATGTGTCTTCAACTGCTCTCTGTTCTGAGGAACATCGAAAACCAAGTCAACAGGTAACCGTGGCTGCCTTCCAAACATTAATTCATAAGGGGTGAACCCAGTAGAATCATGTTTGGTACAATTATATGCGTGAACGAGAGGCTTCACAAAACTACTCCAATGCACCTTATCACACTCTTTCAGCGTACCAAGCATACTTAGGAGAGTACGGTTGAATCGTTCAACTGGATTTCCCCTGGGGTGATAAGGGGTTGTCCTGATCTTCTGAATTCCCATCAGTTCACAAAGCTCTTTTATAGTCTTCGACTCAAAGTCAGCTCCCTGGTCGCTATGCAACTTTTCGGGGATCCCATAATGGACTATGAAATTCTCCCAAAGAGCTTTAGCCACTGTACGTGACTTCTGGTTGGAAGTAGGAACAGCAACCGCATACTTGGTGAAGAAATCGGTGATAACTAGCACATCCTTGGTGTTTTTGGAATCTGGTTCAATAGACAAAAAGTCCATGCATACCAACTCAAGAGGTCGAGTCACTTGGATGTTGACTAAAGGAGCTGCTTTCTCGGGTAAGGACTTATGACACACACATCTAGAGCATGTTTTGATCTTTCTCTCCACATCCGCAGCCATTCTAGGCCAATAGAACCTTGATCTTGCAAGATCCAGTGTGCGCTCTATGCCCAAATGTCCCATTTTATCATGTAAACATGTCAGAACCAAGCCACGCAAAGATTCAGGAAGAACCAATTGGTATTGAATATGCTCTCCGTCCTGTCTTTTCCGATAGAGGATTCCGTTTCGCAATTCCAGCTTCTTTAACTCCCGTATTAGCATTGGAAGGGTAGGTAACTCTTTCCTTACAGAAGGAGGAATAGTTTCCCCAGTTTCTAATTGCTGAATAACCTCACGAATGATGGGGTCAGATCTTTGCTTTTCCTTCAAGTCATCCTCTCCAAAGGTTGGGATTATAGGGACACCATCACAGACCTCATTATGATCAAAACTGCATGGGATTGCATCAACCTGCATGGCAAGGGATTCGACCAAAGCAAAAGGAGAATCACTACATCCAACTGAATTATGATGAACAGTGTGCTTATCGCATATGGCCTGAATAACCTCAGCAGGTACAGTGCAAACATCATCATCAAGTAGGTGATTCAAGGTGAATTGACGGATTCGCTCCTGCTCCTTCTGAGACGTGACATCATTTCTCAAACCACCATGAGGAAGTCTGGACAGACTGTCGGCATCCAGATTCTGTTTTCCAGCTCTGTATTTCAGTTTGAAAGAAAAAGTCGAAAGAGCTGAGAGCCATCTGTAGCTTGTTGAATCCAGCTTCGCTGAGGTCAATACATACGTCAAAGGATTACTGTCAGTAACAACGATGAACTCGTTACCATACAAGTAATCATTGAACTTCTCAGTGATCGCCCACTTAAGGGCCAAGAACTCCAGCTTATGAGCTGGATAACGGGCCTCACACCGGGAAAGACCTCGACTGGCATATGCAATTACTTTCAACAGCCCGTCCTGCTCTTGATATAAAGCTGCTCCTAGTCCTACAGTGCTTGCGTCAGTGTGTAAAACATATGGGAGTTTCGGATCAGCGAAACCAAGCACTGGAGCAGTAGTAAGTGCTTCAATGATCGCTTCAAATGCCTGCTGACAGCTCTCAGACCAACGGCTTCCAAAAGGATCTTTAGGATTATGATAGTCTTTCTTGTCCTTGGATTTACAGCCCTTTTTGAGTGGTGGATACCCAGAGGTCAAATCGTTCAAAGGCTTCACAATCATGGCATAGTCTTGAATAAACCTCCTGTAGTATCCTGAGAAACCTAAGAACGAACGTAGCTCTTTTAGATTCTTTGGGACCGGCCAACTTTTCAGCACCTCCACTTTTTCAGGGTCTGTCTCCACCCCATTTCTAGACACAATGTGTCCCAGGTACTTTACAGAGGTTTGGAAAAATTTGCATTTTTCTGGAGAGAGCTTTAATCCATATTCCTTCAATCGATGCAACACTCTCAACAACCTGCGCTCGTGTTCCTCCAATGTGTCTGAAAACACTATCAAATCATCGAGGAAAACAACAACCTCTTTCAGATGGATATCGCTCATGCACCTCTCCATCATTCTTTGAAAAGTACTGGGAGCATTTGTGACCCCCTGTGGCATTCTGTTAAACTCCCAAAATCCTAGAGGGCAGACAAAAGCCGTCTTATGCTTATCTGACTCCTCTACCTCGATCTGGTAGTAACCAGACTTGAGATCAAGAACAGAAAACCAGCATGAACCAGTGAGAGCAGAAAAGGTTTCCTCTAAGTTTGGCAGGGCATAAGCATCTTTTATTGTTTGCAGGTTGAGTTTGCGGTAGTCGATGCAAAGTCGGACATCCCCATTTTTCTTCCGAATGACTACAATAGGTGAGGAAAAAGAGGACTCCGATTCCCGAATGACACCAGCATCTAATAACTCCTGCAGGTGCTTGCGAACTGCATCATAATCCTGAGGGTGTATTGGCCGAGCTCTTTGTTTGAAGGGGGTTTCATCATGTAGCCGTATGCGATGTGTCACCTTCTCTGTCCTACCGAAGTCAAGATCATGAAGGGCAAAAACTTCTGGCATTGACCACAGTTTTTGTGAAATTCTGTCCTTCCACTCCCCAGGTATTGGTGATTCACTAAAATCAATAGGGAAAGGCTGAACGGCTTCCATCTGGTTGTTACTCCCCATTGCAGCTTCTTTTGTCATCACACTTTGCAGCGAATGTAATTCTGCAATGACACTTTTTCCAGGGACTAGAATGTCATGCTCAGTTTCATTTTTCAGGATCACTGGTATTTTACGGGATGTTCTCGGAGGAAGTGTGACAAGACAAGAGGTACACAAAAGACCTCCTGGCAGAGAAGAATCAGAAGGTGACTCCATAAGAACCCATTTATCAGAAGACAGGTCTTGTGTACTAATCGAGCCTTCAAGAACAAGAGTTTTTCCAGCAGGAACAACTTCAGGCTTGGTACCCATAACTCGCACAGACCCAACAAAGCTATTGGATTTTTGCTTGAATCTTTGTCCAAGAACATTCAGAATGGCTTTGAAACCATAAGATAAGGTCTGACAAGATCCCATATGCTCTGAACGAGAATGATTCTCATAGGCTAAGTCAAGGGTGTTTGTGCCTATAAGAACAGAAGATTGAGCACTACCGCTGGTATCTGCAGTGACCAAAGCAAGTGTGGAAATCTTGGTTTCAGCTCCGAGGAAATCCTTGTGGAACACTACATCAATCTCGATATACCCAAGATAAGGAACGAGCTGACCATTTGCTGCCTCCACCTCAAGAAGATGTTCAAGAGGCTTAATTTCCAAATGGGACAAATTCTGCTCATAATATGTCTGTGAAATTGTGGTCACCTGTGAGCCTGTATCGAGAAGACAATTGCATTTTTGACCTGCAATAAGGATTTCAGCTGTGCACTTTGCTCCAACCAATCCCTTTGGCAGAACAAATGCTTTGTTTCTGGTGCGCACATGCCAATTGCAACTTTTGCTCTTATACTCTTCGGGACCCCTGATACACGTTTCAGCCCCCGTTTGTCCCTCAACTGGAGCTGGTTCTAGTTTAAAGGGGCAGGATGGGATGACCCCACTAGTGTCTCCCAGGTAGACTGTCTCTCTTTCAGAAGCTTTCTTTTGGATGCTACCAGAGCAGGATTTGCTGCATTATCACAAGACGAGACAATGTGGCCATCCTCACCACAGCGAAAACAGTACCAGGGTTTAGGCTTACTCAGTTGTTTTGGAGAAAAGCTGTGGGAACCGTCACTCAAGTTTGTTTGCACAGACTGTGATTTGGTCATCTTTGCAGTGGATTTAACATGTGCCGACTTGGCTGGCTTAACAGCAACAATGTGACTCTGCAACTCCGCTACTTGTTTTTGCAAGTCACGAACCCTACTATCGTGAGAATCCTTGGTTTGCTCTTTGGCCTTCTTTAAGCTCTCCACCTGGTCTTGAAGCACTGAAATTTGCTTCTTCAAGTCAGAAACAGACGTTTGAGTCGACACCCCCTCATCCGAGGAAGCATACAGGGAGTAAGTAGTAGTGCGCTGTTTTGATGAGCCTAGATGTTTTTTCATACGGAACTCTTTTGTGCTTTGCTTGTCTTCTGCTGTGCGCAACAGCAGTAAAAGTTCTGAGAAAGGAGGGGGATCAGTTTTCTTTTGTTCAAGCTGAAACTCTGAAATGAGGGCATTGTCCCAACAACCCCTACAGAACTGTCGCAGCAAGTGTCGGTCAGCTTCACTAGAAGACACACCACCTCTTCTTATGGCCAGCGTCAAAGCTACTTGCAGACGTTGTAAGAACTGGGATGGTCTTTCTCCTGCATCCTGCAGTGTGTTCAAAAATTTAGCAAACAACTCGTCGCCATCCTCCACGGCTCCATAAGCTGAATCTAAAAGATCAAGATACGCTCTGGGTGTAGCATGTGAACCCAACGTCCTCACAATGTCTGCTGCAGGAGACAAAAGGCTGTCAAGGATCTTTCGGGATCTGACTAAATCAGAAACAGCAGGATCTTGTAGCATGAGTTCCACACTATTGTTCCATGTATCATAATCCAACTCATTTCCTGGACGAGGGGACCTTCCAGAAAAGAACCTTAGCTTGAGAGGAGTGTGCATGTGGGAAGCAGCATCTTCGCTCTTCACAATATGCTCAAGTACGACACGCTGCACTTCTGGAGGGTTCACATTAGGAACAGGCATTCTGGCCAATGGAACAAACGCAGCATCAGTTAGTGTTTCCCGGTTCCCTTGAACTGGATTGACCTGAGGAAAAATTGTCTGGATCTCAGGAATGGCATTTGCAAGGTTAGGTGGTTGAAGAGTTCTTCCAGAGTCATCTTCATTCTGATATACTGGTTCTCTGCATTTTGAAAGTTCCTCCTTTAAGAGTTCCTCAAAAGATTTACCACTTAGCTTTGCAATGCGTTTCAATTCGTCCATATAGCCCTTGGTTGCGCTACTTGTGACAGTTTGCACATAGATACTGGACAAAGCCTTAATCTCATACTTGTGATTGGGCTGATGTGGGCTTTCAAAAATGAATGGCAGCTGAGGCTCTAAGTTCTGCAGTGCACTTCCACTCTCATACTCAATTATGACATTTTTGTGATATGCCGACTCAGGGCTGTCAATGCGAACAATCCTGCCAATGTGCCCATATCTGCTGAAATGCTCAGTCAGATCATTATCTCTCTCTGTATTTGTTATACCACTCACAATAAGTGAGTTTGGAACCTTAACGTTCTCTTGCTCAATGACTTCCATTTTCACAGTGCAGTGTCTCTTTATATCTGTCTGTTTACTAGTAAAGAATCTCTCTACTTACTACTCCTGGCTGGCTCGCCAAAGCTGTAGCGCCCCCTTCGGGTCAACTGGATACCATGGCTTAATGGGCACCCAGGTGAGTCGTACAAAGGGAAAACGTGGACCAGTACTCTAGGTTCGTAGGGAGTAGTAGTGAGAGATTTAAAGAACAGACAGACAACAAAGGTAAGTTCAAATTATGTTGAAAGATTTATATTAATAAAAAGTGATAAATGATTAAAGAAATGAACAAATTATTTCTCTTCCAGGAAAAAATGAAACAGCAGAAAAGTAAAACGTATCAATGGAATACAATGAAATTACTGACTGTCAATAAAATAAAAACAATTTAACTGGTTTCTGGGTTTTCTCCTTTTCTTTCTTAGAGTTATGTATTCCTTTTTACTTTCTTGCTTTAAAGCTAGATGTATAGTATTACTTCAAGTTTGACACCTAGTTTAATTTCTTTTTTCTTCCACCTATTTATCTTTTAGTTTCTAATTATTTTAATTCCATTTTAGGTATTAGGTTTCTTAATTGAAATCTACACTGGTTTAATAACTCTTTTATATTCAGTAATTTGAATAATGATCCTCAAATTCACAATTCAACTCACAGAAATTAAACAAAACAAAAATAAAAATCACATTTCAATTATTCCACACAATAACCCCTTATCTTCAAAATAAATCAGTACAGGGCAATAACAGTGAATAAATGATAAATAAATAATTAAACAGTCCAATGATGAAAAGCTTCAGAAGTGTATTTTCAAATACCAGTCTATGTTTCTGAAGTCAAGGGGGAAAACAATCGTCCATACCCCAGTGAGACGTTATGGAATAGTTCAGGCCTACTGTTGTGTTGAACGGAAAGAACAGAAAACTGTTGAGTGAGAAGGGAACAGAGTGTGATGTCAGTGCACTCTGTCATCCAGCACAGGTATTTTTCTCCATCCGGGGAAAAATGAGCAGTGATCGTCGGGGAAATCCGTTGGTTTCATTTTAGTCAAGGTTCGGTGGGAGGCTCGCCATTTGGATCAACGCGGTGATGAATTCAGTCTGCGTCATCGCCGTGTTCACGATGAAAACACTCATAAATAACTCAAAATCACTTGTGTCAACAAAATATAGCTCAGTCTAAACAAAATAAAGATCTTTCCAGACGCGCTGTCTAGTTTAACTCACAATCACTGTTGTTTTCACTCTAAAAATATCTCTGCCGATCTCTCTGTGCTTGCATCTCCGTCTCTCTTTCCCCGCGTGCTCCTGACGTCATCCGCTTCCTTTGTGTTCCCTTTGCCTGATAGGTCGACAGTGAACTCTAACTCACACTCCCTTAAAGGGAACACAACACTCAAATACAGTATATACAAGTTACATTCACAATATAAGAAAAATAACAGCAAAAAGAAAAACACTTGTAGATGATTTATATAAAATAAAAGTTTTTATATAAAATAAAAGTTTTAACTCTGCATTTCCGAATTCAGTTATTTTACTCTTCTCTTCTTTTTAGTAACATCTCTGGCTTACTATATTTTTCCTTTCTTAATTCTTATTTGTAATCAATCTGGGTTACATGTGGATCACATGCCAATCTCCGATTGGCTCGTTTTTATACACTCGAAGTGGATAGGTCTCTGAAGTCAGATCCCAATTCGTCGGTTCAGTTCTGACATACGTCGAACGTGACCGACTGAAAGGGAAATAATTTTTTTTTAAAACAAATTCTCTTTTCAAGTAGCATGTTAACAAAAAATGTTTCTCCTCTTTAGTGCACTTCTTTTCAGGATTTCTTTCTTAAATAAACAAAGTCACAAAGTTTTACTTCACAATAAATATAAAAAATGTAAAACAAATTCTCCTTGTAATACGATATAATGCTGAAAATTAAAATGCGCGGCTGAGCGGCGCGTGCGCCTGACTGCTGGTGGTAGCTAGTGGTGAGTCACGTGACGGTACAAAACAGGAGAGGGGGAGGAGAGCAGTGTCGAGCACGAGCAGCACTCTCTTGGAGAGCTTCCTCTGCTCTGTGACAGCAGCAGCATTTTGACAAACACGGCCAGGTCGCAAAACGAGAGAAACTGAAACTTAAGTATCGATATTTTCACGTTGGTATCGATATTATCGATATTAGTATCGATCTGCCCACCTCTAATCTGCGCTGCTGTGGTGGTCGTCTGCTCCGCTGTGGGGTTCTTCAACCTCACCTGCTCTGCTGTGGTGGTCGTCTGCTTCGCAATGGGGATCCTCAAGACCGCCTGCGCTGCTGTGGTGGTCATCTGCTCCGCCGTGGGGGTCTACAAATTCATGAAAAGGACAGGCTCTATTATTTCCCTGTTGTATTGTAGTTGTAGTAATAATGATCTAAAGTCAAGACATAACTTTTTTATTAAAGACTCAATGACAGCAGAATATATAACTCAATTCAGGTAAATGTTTTAGGTGAAATAGCAAATGCTACTGCTTATGATTATCCTTCGCTATTCAAAAATGTCCTCACTAATATTATTATTAATATTTAACCTAAACACCAACTGGTGAGCCAGATCTTAAAATAAGCTTATAAAATGGCCAGATCATGTTTCTATTTAAACCTAGCCATCACTATTATCATGGACAGAACTTTTATCTTCAAGGACATCTTATCCCATCTGTCATTATTATTAGTGTCATGATCTACTGCTTGAGTTACAGGAACTTACACTGTTTCTGCAGGCGCTGCTTCATCTGTGGGTTTAACCAAATGTGAGCATCTGAACAACACATTTAAAAAGATAAAACTACGTCACATTTATAGTAGAGTATTGGCGGTTCTGTTGTCCTGCTTTGTTCTTCCACTGAACATGATCTTAAACTTCAAGGTATTCATGTGAATTGGAGAGACAATAATGACTAAATTGTGTAAAGTAATTAGGATAAATATTTAGTGGCTGGACAGGACCCTGTAAGCTGAGAGCTAAAACTTTCCTGATGAATTTCTGAGAGAATCTTTTTTCCACAAACTTAATCTGATGCAGGAAAATACACCTGCTGCATCACAAACCATCTTATTCTAAACAAGAGAATGTACAACTGCTCACAATGTTTTGGTGTGGAAAAAGCCTAGTGATGGGCAGACCGAGGCTTCGTGAAGCACTGAAACAGTTGAAGCAAATGTGCCGAATAGAGGTGGGCAGATCGATACTAATATCGATAATATCGATACCAACGTTGGTATCGGTATTGATCGATACCAACGTGAAAATATCGATACTTAAGTTTCAGTTTCTCTCGTTTTGCGACCTGGCCGTGTTTGTCAAAATGCTGCTGCTGTCACAGATCAGAG
The DNA here is from genome assembly GCF_024679245.1 of Pseudorasbora parva. NCBI lineage: Eukaryota > Metazoa > Chordata > Actinopteri > Cypriniformes > Gobionidae > Pseudorasbora > Pseudorasbora parva. Next base: position 29,583,579 of record NC_090185.1, read on the forward strand.
GAAGCTCTCAAGAGAGTGCTGCTCGTGTTCGACCCTGCTCTCCTCCCCCTCTCCTGTTTTGTACCGTCACGTGACTCACCACTAGCGCTACCACCAGCAGTCAGGCGCGCGCCCCTCAGCCGCGCATTTTAATTTGCAGCATTATATCGTATTACAAGGAGAATTTGTTTTACATTTATTGTGAAGTAAAACATTGTGACTTTGATTATTTAAGAAAAAAAATCCTGAAAAGAAGTGCACTAAAGAGGAGAAACATTTTTTGTTAACATGCTACTTGAAAAGAGAATTTGTTTTTACATTTTTTATATTTGTGAAGTAATCATTTTGTAACTTTGTTTATTTAACTCTTAAATGCATACCTTGGGTCTTTAGCGACCCAAGACGTCATTCACTACCCTGCTCCTCATTCATTTTTTAAAGTTAGACATCAACCTTCTTAGTATTCCTCAATCAATCCATTTTAAACAATATAACAAGAAAAAAATAATAGAATTATAATTGAATGCCTGTTTTTTCACTAGTTTTTTGTCAAAATTGTATAGGGTCGCTCTCGACCCGAGGTGTGTAGGATTGTACGTATATATTTTTTGCACAATAATAAATTAATCTATGACGAAATACGGCGCAATTCACCTTTATTCCACAAGGTGGCAATATCTTAAACCCAATGACGAAGTGATGTTTCACTCATAGTTACCTCTGACAGAAAACGAAACAATAATAATTATAATCTGCAAAACTTGAAATGGCTTAGTGATTTACAGCAGAGAGCAAGTACTGAACACAATCAAATATTAGTGTCACTGTCTCTTGATGATGGATGTGGTCAAGAAGCTGTCAGTGATCAAAATATTGATTTTGAAGACGTTGAAAATGAGTTTGGAGAATATGCTGGAGATCGCGAATATGAGGCAGATGCTGAATATACTGGTAAACGAACTCTGACGAGGACAGATGATGATGGTATTAAACATCTGCTCAAACTGAGCCCTTCCAAGCTCCAAAAGGTAACGAAATGGGTTTTATTTTATTCTTCTGTAGCTGTTACTCTAATATCAGGAGCTTTATATATTATCACGACAGGTAGAGGTCTATCCATGTTAAATATAGATCTGGGTCGCTAACAACCCAAATATGTAAGAATATTTGGCGAAACAGTCATGCATTTAAGGGTTAAATAAAACAGAAGTAACCAAAAGTTGTTTCTGAACAAAAGCTTTTGTAGTACTGATTAATAACCCAAAATGCAAATCACAAAAACAAATTAAAAGTCATGAAAATTCATTTAGATTTAGGTTGAAGACGCATCCACCTTAATTATTAAAAAGTATCGGTATTGGTATCGGTATCGGCGATACTGGCCCTGTATTTAGTTGGTATCGGATCGATACCAAATCTAGCGGTATCGCACACCTCTAGTGCCGAAGCTTCGAAAAAACACCCAACATCGGTCTCCATGACACCATCTAGTGGACACATGTGTGTATTTATCTGAAATAACCTTGACAGTGATCTACTACTGTATGTAAAAAACAAAACAAAACAAAAACACGTTTTTAACATCTGTCTGACAACTACTTGGTTTTGTGACCTGAAGCCTCCTCATTGTAAATAACTTTAGTCTTTTGTTTTAGTTTTTTTGTCATGAAAAATTAAGATTATTAAAAGAAATAAAGCCACAATGTGTCAAAAATATGAATTGCTCTGCTGGTGAAGGACTTAGTCAACTTGGGTGTGTTGGATGGGTTGTCATTGTGTTGCTTTTAATGCTGTTGCCCTCAAGGACATTTTAGGCATGAATCAGTACCCACCACACCAGTGTCCACACCATGCCCCCACTGCCAAGTCTGATTTCGCTCACGTCATGCCTGCTCTGCTACAGCAATCATGTCCAGAGTCCAGCGACCCCACTTGTCCATGTCCAGAGCCAAGGGACATCTCCTGTCCACAAACAGAGTCCAGAGAGGGCTCCAGCCTCTAACAAGTGTCAGAGATGGCACCAGACCATGACCCCATAGCTCCACGCAAAAATATGTGGTTCTGTCATGGTGTGTTTGGGTTTTGTTCATGTTTCATGGCCACTGTCATGTGTTCCTGTTTGTCATGTGATCCTGCCATGCGCTCTATTGTCATGCATTCCCTAGCATCCTGTGTCATGTTGCCTAGCAACGTGGGGGAGAGGAGGCTGTCGTTGTCTGTTCGCCACTTCTCCACCCACAAATCATGTTAACTGTACAGTTAGATCTAGATTTTATTTTATTTGATTATGACTGTGACTAGTCAAACAGTCAGAGGTACAATTGGGACTGTTGCTGATTTCTGGCAGCCACAAGCATTCTTTAGCTCTGCCCACAAAATACGCCATTCGCTTGTTTTTTTCCGGAAAGACTCGCTAGCTATACAAGCTATATGTGTCACGTACCGACTGCTTTATCATTATCAGCTATTGCATGAGAGCGTCTGAAACCTGTGACATCCTCAAGCATGGAAAAGAAAACGTTACCCTAAATAAACCATGGCTATCAATCAGATTCAAATAATACAGATATGATCCAAAATCAGATCCAGAGGCTAAAATAAATTGAACAGGAGAAGTAGCAACATCAGGACGTCCGTCTCTGTGGTATGTAACGTTACAGTATTTAGTGGCTTGTCAACATTTGTGTGCGTTTACTTGTGGATTATGAGGACATGACTTGGTTTATGGACTATTGTATGCGACTAAACCTTAGCAATAGTAAGCAAAACGGTTCTGCATGTCAGACTAGTGTATAATGTTACATAGAAAAACAATGGATAGCGCATTTGAATGACGAAGCACGCTTTGTGCGAACCTCCCCTAGGTTTATGTTTGGGTGGTTTTACAATAAACAAACTGACACCTATAGTGGTCAGCTAAACAAATGTATTTAAACACACACCATAGGTCACATGCTTCATTGATAAAAAAAACTATACGATCGCGTTGTTTACTGATGTTTACTCACGCGACGATAGCAAACAGCATAGACATTTGAAGCAGTTTTACTCACCGGCTGCATCCAAAGCACGGTTGTGAACCTTTATCGTCACCGCTCCATCAAAAACACACTTCTTTGGTGACATTGTTGATTTGGTGAAGTCCTGAGTCCTGGGGAATCCAAGTCTTTAACAGTGTAAAAAGCTCAGTATGCATGAAACAGCATTTCACCCCAACCTTAAAAAAACTGAGAAAAGGAACGTGTAGATTAAGTGAGTGAGTGTGTTACTGTATTTTCTGCTCACCTTAAGCCTGTAACTCACATGAGCCATGATCTGATTATGTTCATGTTCAATAAACTGTATTGATGAAATAACATCTGCTAAAGTTGTTTGGATATTCTGTTTTACATTTATTAATTTGGCTGACGCTTTATCCAAAGTATGGAAGCAGAAACGTGGTTCCTGCTTTAAAAAAAAAAAAAAAACTGTGGTAAAATTTGTTTAATTTGGTTCACACATTTGGATAAAACTCAGTGTCTGAACGCCACTATTGCCACATCACAACTAACTTCTTCTTGTAGATGTTTGGTGTGTTTTGTTGAAATTGACTCTTTGAGAAAGAGTTAATGGAGACAAAGGCCACGTTAGTCCACATGGAAACGAAGGCCACGTTAGGCCACATGGAGACAAAGACCACGTTAGTCCACATGGAGACGAAGGCCACGTTAGGCCACATGGAGACGAAGGCCACGTTAGTCCACATGGAGACGAAGGCCACGTTAGTCCACATGGAAACGAAGGCCACGTTAGTCCACATGGAAACGAAGGCCACGTTAGGCCACATGGAGACAAAGGCCACGTTAGGCCACATGGAGACGAAGGCCACGTTAGACCACATGGAGACGAAGGCTACGTTAGGCCACATGCAGACGAAGGCCACGTTAGTCCACATGGAGACAAAGGCCATGTTAAGCCACATGGAGACGAAGGCCACGTTAGGCCACTTGGAGACAAAGGCCACATTAGTCCACATGGAGACGAAGGCCACGTTAAGCCACATGGAGACGAAGGCCACGTTAGGCCACATGGAGACAAAGGCCATGTTAGGCCACATGAAGACTTTTGTGATCCATGAGACTGATGAACAGGATGATGAGTAGTTATGTAAAAACTAGGGCTGTTAAAATAATAGAGAAAAAATAACGTGTTAAAAAAAGTAATGCAGATTAATCAGATTAATCCATTCCGTATTGAACTTTGACCCTGAGCAGTTCTCGCCATCATTCAACTGTAAAATGAAGGAAGGAGATGAGAACGCGCTGTCTGGATCATTGACTGGAACATTTACTTATAGAAGAAAAAGGGCTTGTGTTGATAAAAGTGTCGTGTTGGGTTCTTAATAAAATCAATAAAGACGCAGCAGCGCATGTTTACATGAGTTAACACTTGTGGTGTGACAGGCAGCGGGGCGAGGGACCGCGAGAGCGGGCCGGTGATTAACGTTGACAAGTGCCAGCTGCGTGGCACACCGGTCTCGTCTCGCGGCCATGTGACGGGAGCATAAAAGGAGGAACAAGAGCTGCAGAAGACGAGAGAGGACCAGGCCTGGAATTTATGTTTAGTTTTGTTTATGTGTTTGTGGGCAGTCGTCCGTGAGGGGCTGCCCACGTCTTATTTTGTGTGTTTGGTTTTACTTTCATTTTGTTTATTTGTTTTGAATTAAAGTTTGTTGAAAGTTCGCCGGTTCCCGCCTCCTTCCTTCCCATCTACGAACTTCATTACATTGGTGCCGAAAACCCGGGAGGAAGGAGGGACGCGCTGTCGGAGAGCCCTCGCTGCTGAGGGGGATCGCAGTGCTGAGGAGTTCGGGCAGCGCGGATGATGAAAGACCGCGAGTGACTGCCCGAGGCGGTGGTGCTGGAGCGAGTGAAGACCGGTGGGACGGAGAGCTCGCTGCCGTGCCCCTGGGTCGAGGTGGGGTGGCGGCCGTCCTGGAGGGAGCGGAGGAGTTGCCGGCGTTCGCCGTGGGCCGGAGCCTGCTGCCATCCGCCGGAACGGGGAGGAGCAGGGAACGCGGAGCTCGCTGCCGACTGCCCTCAATAGGAGGAGCCACCGCCGGCCGCCAGGGGGCGGAGGAGGATCGGGCCGTCCACCGGGCGTCCAGCACCATCGCATAGCACCGCGAGGAAGAGCCTCTCGGCTGGTGAGGACCGAGCGGCAGTGTGTCGGGGAACCGGACCAGAATTTGTTTTCTCTTTCTTTCTTTTTTCCCTCTCTCCCCTCTCTCGTCCGAGGGCTCCTCGTGCTCCCGTCTACATTTCTCTCGCCTCTCTGTCCTTACCCCCAGGTGCCGCGGCCGCCGTGATAACCCCCCCCCCCCCCCCCCCGGGGAGAGGGGGGGAGGGGGAGTAGAGCGCAGTCTCGGGAGTGCCCCCCGGCCTGCGAGGGGCGATGGGGGTATGTGGTGTGAAAGGCAGCGGGGCGAGGGACCACGAGAGCGGGCCGGTGATTAATGTTGACAAGTGCCAGCTGCGTGGCACACCGGTCTCGTCTCGCGGCCATGTGACGGGAGCATAAAAGGAGGAACAAGAGCTGCGGAAGACGAGAGAGGACCAGGCCTGGAATTTATGTTTAGTTTTGTTTATGTGTCTGTGGGCAGTCGTCCGTGAGGGGCTGCCCACGTTTTATTTTGTGTGTTTGCGGGCAGTCGTCCGTGAGGGGCTGCCCGCGGTTTTACTTTCATTTTGTTTATTTGTTTTGAATTAAAGTTTGTTGAAAGTTCGCCGGTTCCCGCCTCCTTCCTTCCCATCTACGAACTTCATTACAACACTCTTTTATTCACCGTCGAACTTCCCCGCTATATCTCCAGGAAGGCTCTCTCACGCCCCCTCGCGCCCAGGCATGTAACATTATTATAGATCACACCACAGCTCCCTTTCTGCAAAGCAATAAACGGTGACCTACATCTTTTAATCACTGTTGCATCCAACTCTTAATCTTACATTTACAACACTGTGAAATATCAGGGATACTATAACACATTTCTTTACAAATTTATTTAGCTCTTTCCTTTCCCCATAACTTACATAGATACGAGATTACCTCACTCTTATGAACTTTTTTAGGTTTCTTTTAGGCTAGAAATGAACACACAGTAGCCTCCATAAACATTTAACACTCAACAGGATTAAACTTCCCTTTTTCCCTCCTTCTAAGACCACTTAAACGAACCACTTTGCATTGCCCCACCAATATATTTCACCTTTTTTTTTTTCATTTCATTTCTCACAGGTCCAGTCTATCTGGTTTTTTGATAGTTCTGCCAGACCTGGTTCTCACAGTTTGAGGAGAGCATGGAGGCTCCTCTGGAGACTCTTGACAAGTGTCTGTCAGAGTGTCCTGCAGGTGAACCCCTGCAGCATGTTCATGTGATTCACAGCTGTTATCTGCCGACATGGGCACAAGGTGGCAGTGATTTTGCCTTACGGAACCCTGTGGTCCACTGACCAGGTAAGATCTTGGTGTTTCATGTGTAGTTGTCACAGTACCTGTAGATCTTGTATCTGTAATCCACACTTGATCTCCTGGTGACAGGTCAGAGAGGTTTCTCACTCTGTGTCTGCTGTCATAATTGCTTGAGTCCATCCATCTCTTCTCTCTTTCCTTACGCTGCAGCGACTGAAGGTCTGGGATAGCTGGCTCCAACACCGCCGGGAGAACTGGCACTGTTGTGTGCAGGCGGCGCCCCATGAGCAGCTGGGCCGGACTGAAGCCATTGCTCAAAGGAGTGTTCCTGTAAGCCAGCAGCGCACGGTAGGGGTCAGTTGCTTTCTTAAGCAAGTTTTTGATGGTTTGGACGGCGCGCTCGGCCTCCCTGTTGCTTTGAGGGTATCTTGGGCTGCTCGTTACATGCTCAAACTCATACTTGGTGGCGAAAGCTGTCATGTGAGCTCCTGCAAACTGAGGCCTGTTGTCCGTGACTAGAACTCTTCAGCGGTGCCCCCGACAGTGTGTCTGCTGTTGTGAGGCTTTTCCCTGGGACATGTCTGATTGTGTACCTGTACCTCATGAGTCTCATCCTGAATCTTTGTATTCTAGGTGGGAGGGAATCCAGCGCTTGTCCACCCAGCAAGCTCACGAGGGGTTTGTGGTCTGTCTCAAGCTCAAAATGGAGACCGGTGATGAAGTCACTGAATCGTTCACATGCCCAGGTCAGGGCCAGTGCTTCTTTCTCCACTTGCGCATAGCGCTGCCCTGTGCTTGTGAGCGCCCTGGACGCATATGCCACTGGCGCCCAGGTTTCCTGGCTTTTCTGCAGGAGTACACTGCCTAGCCCATATGCCGAAGCATCGGCTGAGATTTTCAGTTCTTTATTTGGGTCATACAACTGCAGGACCGGAGTGGATGCTAACTCTCGTTTGAGGCTGGTGAACGCTTTTGCTGCTGCTTAGGCCCCCAATACCACAGGTTTTTCTTTGAAAGCAGGTCTCTGAGAGCTTTATCTTTTTCGGCTAAGTTGGGCACGAACTTACCAAGTTGATTTACCACGCCCAGAAAGCTCCTGAGCTCACTGATGTTGTGTGGAGGATCCATCTCGCGTACAGCACGTGTCTTCTCAGGATCTGGGCTTATCCCATCTGCTGAGATGATGTATCCGAGAAATTTCACCTTGGTTTTGCTGAACTCACACTTAGCTGTGTTCAGTGTGATGCCAGCCGCCTGTGCCCTCTGCAGAACCACATGCACCCGTGTGTCGTGCTCTGCCTGTGTGGAACCCCATATAAGGACGTCGTCCATGTGGCAGACAACTCCTTCGTAGCCTTCTGTCACCTCCATCACCATCTGGTTCTGAAAATGTTCTGGAGCTGAAGCTATGCCAAATGGTAGGCGGTTGAAGAAGTAGCGCCCGAATGGGGTGATAAAAGTGGTGTAATGGGCACAGTCTCTTGATAATGGGGTTTGCCAAAACCCCATATTAGCATCCAGCTTGGTGAATAACTTTGCACCAGACAGCATGCCTAGCGTCTGGTCCACAGTGTACTAAACCTAACCCGCCGCACAGCTTAGGATATTGCAGTTTTACAGACTCAAGGTCGATGCTCTCTACTCTGGCTACAAGTCTGAGGCAACTGAGGCAGGGATACTCAGCAGAGCTGTGTTCAGGTGTTTCACAACATAGATGTCCTCTGTGGTGCATTTATCCTCACATTTCAGTACTTCTCTGGCTACACCCACTACAGCGAGAGGTACACGGCCTGGCCCAAACAGTGCTTTATTACTTTGCGTTAGATTGTATGAGGTGCCACTGCATACCTGTTTATACACTTGCTCTGGTATGACAGAAACGTCCGCTCCGGTATCAATCTTAAATCTCACATTAGAACGCCTCAATTGTACGTCTACGGTCCATGCATGATCTCCAGCATCAACAGTTCCCAGGAATATGTCGTCATCTTCAGTGACAGCACTCACACTTTTAGTAGATTTGCACACTTTGCCATAATGTCCTCTCTTACCACAATTGTGGCAGTCTGCATTCTTTGCTGGGCACTGGAATTTAGCATGTGACTTACCACATTTAGGGCACGATCTATGCTCTGCTCCTAATTGTGTTTCATGTTTGTCTTTGTGCTGTTTCGCTGGCTGTCTTTTATTTTTCCAGGCTAGCTGTTTTGCTTTCTTAGTGTGTACTGCATCCACTATAGTTTTAGTGGCATGTGCAGCATCTCCTCTCAGATCCGTTTGTTGCCGTTTAATGTCCTCCGCTTGTCTTACCATCTTAATGGCCTTTGCCAGATTCAGCCTGCTCTCCATCTGCATTTTCTGTGAAAGCACAGTGTCTCTAATGCACACTACGATCCTGACTCTCAACAGCTCATCGCGCAGTGCCCCATATTCACAATCTTCCGTCAGTGCGTATAAAGCAGTTATGAACGAGTCTGCAGATTCGGACGGACCCTAAGCTCGCTGGTTAAATTTAGCTCTCTGGTAGATCACGTTTTTCTTCGGGACGAAAAAGTTTGTGAAGCCGTCTCTGACGGAGCTGTATATCAGTTTCTGTTCTGCGGTTAATGTTAGCCCTTTTAAAACATCATCCGCCTCTTCCCCAATGCAAAATATTAGCGTGTTCACCTGATTAGCGTCTAATGACTTATCCAGATCGCTAGCCACTCTGAAGCGCTCAAACCGTCTTATCCACTTTTCCCAGTCTTGTGGCTTTGCAAAGTCGAATGATTCTGGCGGATTTATTGAGAACATTGCCGATGCTTTAGCAGGAGGCTGTGGAGGGTCGTTCTGTTCAGCTTGCTGTCCCTGTTGTGCTTGCGACATCTTTGCTTTTTTTTTTACTCTCCTCCTCTTCTCATATAATGTCTGCTATCCATTCACCCTGTGTTGCACCATTTCTGACACCATGTCGTGTTGGGTTCTTAATAAAAGCAATAAAGATGCAGCAGCGCATGTTTACATGAGTTAACACTCTTTTATTCACCGTCGAACTTCCCAGCTATATCCCCAGGAAGGCTCTCTCATGCCCCCTCGCGCCCAGGCATGTAACATTATTATAGATCACACCACAAAAAGTACCAAATGCAAAGTATCCAGGAATTAAAGTTAATCCGGAGGTACGACCTAACGTCCCATGATGATAACTGTCACAGTCAACGTCATCTTCAAACCGCACTGTAAGTAAGATCAGCCTGAGGCAAACGCTTTCAAGATGAGTTGCCATGTTTGTGTCATTATGCCAACATTATTTTCATGTCTTGTTAGGAAACATTAACTTTCCTTTCTTGTACTTTTTTGCCTTTTTGTCTCATAATAATATATATATATATATATATATATATATATATATATATATATATATATATATATATATATATATATATATATATATATATATATATTTTTTTTTTTATTTTTTTTTTTTTTATATTTGCTTTAGCATATTTGAAAAGCAAATCCATTAAAAGGCCAGACTATATTATTTCCCTGTTCCCTGTAACTCACTAGTTAAAATAGCTTATGACTAGGCCAGATCATGTTTCTATTTAAATCTCGTGATCACTATCACTGACAAAACATCCTCATTTAACTAGAATGTGAGAAACAAACTTTAGGATATGCTTGCGTTAAAGAAACATACACTGTTTCTGCAGTTGCTGCTTCATCTCTGTGCACGTACATTATTGGAAAATTATAGGAAAAGGGAAACATATCCGCTAAAAGCAGAAGGTACAGCAGTATTGGCAGTATATTGGTTCCAGCGATAACTATCTTTCATTGGTTCTCACTGTTGCAAAAGACACTGTTTTTGCTGATATATTCTTTCCAAATGTACCACATTGTTTTTAACAAAACACTGAATAAGGAACATGTTTTTGCTGTATCTAAAGAAAATGAGTTTGTCAATGTTGCTGTCTGAACCACAATTGTTCTTTCTCATTCTGCATTTGCCAGTATTGATTATGTTTCATGGTTTCATTCCATGTTAGTACTGCATATCATTTACCAAACGGGATTTGTTAAATCCTGATATATAAATTAAAACAATGTCCGTTTGCACAGTTGCAAATGCATTTTATATTTATAATTTTATATTTCTTAAGATTAAAACTGCACATCCACTGCCCAGACCTAAAAGAGACTCATCTATGACTTTTGAAACCAGACTGATCACTATGAGAACAGGCTTCAAGTAGCATTCATACATAACACAATAGAACAATGCTGCAATGCATTCAACACAAATACTCTGCTTTTGCACGCAATGTTTGTCTTAGAAGCCAAGATTGATTGAATTGTTAATAACATTTTTAATAATATCTGAAATATGGGACATTTAAAATGTCTCAATAAAGTATAAAATATATCTTGAAAAAAATCCATTTGCTTATTATAATACAGGGGTTTTCACACTTGCAGCCGAACCCCTTTGACTAAAATAACTTACTTGAACAACCCCCTGATTTTAAGAATATATTTAATGGCACATTTGCATGTTTACTTCTAAAACATTTATTAGTTAGTAAGTAAGTTTGATTTAGATGTTTTTATTTTATATCATATATACCATTTAGCTTATTTGTTTAATTTTGATATGCGGCTCGTGATGACACATTGATGTCTTGAGACATGAAGCGATTGGTTTGCGAGAGAAAAATGAACAGTATTTAATATAATTTTTTACCTCTAATACTCCACTGTCAAACAGTCTTGGCACGCTCAAGATAAGTTGTGTAAACTACGCCAGATCGTTGTGTGCAGACCTTAAGCACCGGAAGTGTTTTTTTATACATTTTTAAAAAAATATTTAATATAGTAATTTAATTTAATATTTCGTTTAACGATTTATTTGTTTATATTGGAAATTTTACTAAAACTAAATTTTTTCTCATAACCAAAAAAAAAAGCATACTTCCCTTACATGGTTTCTGCGAGGGGGAAAACACTCATCACAAGAATTCTCTGAAAATAATGTTTGAACTCCAAATAAACGCCTCCTTATAACCTGCCTACACTTTGTAGATACTGAATATACAGTCTAATTAAAGATTTATTTTGACAGTATCTGAGGTGTTCATCTGGTTTAGATGGTGGAGAACATTCACTTTCAGCCTAATGGAGGCAGCAGAGTAACCTACAGTATCTCCTCTACAGAATATAATGTCTTGCTTTTTTCCTTTGACCATGTAGACGTCATCCTTAACCTCAGGCATAATGAGGTCTTTATTGGCCTCTAAGGACCACAGTTGTATCTCAGCACCAGCATGTCATACACACATGCACCTGTTCTCATGTGTGAATATGACAAACAATACATCATATGGAGTTTCAACATCAAAACCACTCCTAACTGAATGAAACGCATCAGCTCAAAGCATCAGGTCAAGTCAGAAAATCAATAGGAATCAAAAGAATTTTGTCCATACAGTACAAAAACAAATGTCAAATGTAAAAAAAGAATGTTAAAATAAAGAGAAATATTAACATTAACAATTCAGAGATATACAAAGCAAAACAAATGTCAATGGAAAAAGTTCTACTTAAGTAAAAAATCAACACACAACAAAACCTACATGCGGATATGACAATAAACACAGAGCTTGGAAGACAGATTCCTGAGATGGCTGTGAGTGTTTGTGTTATCTCTCAGTTTGTCTGTACATCAGAATGAGGTCAGGTGATAAGAAACATAACCAAAATATGACATATGATGTGTAGCTACTGTACCTGTCCCCTCTCTAATCTGATGTTTCTAATCCTATCTGAGTCTCTCTGGATCATTCCTCATCAGTCTCTGACGCGATCATGTAAGAATTTTTCACCATTAAAACATGCGATGCATAGTATCTTAGCACCTCTAAATACACTGACAGTTTTGTTTCCCACATAATATCATTAGAGGCTCAATCTATTCTGCACACATTTTTTTCATGTTGGTTATTAAATCATCTGTAACATCTGAAATCATTAAACAACCAGAAGATCTTATTCCGTCTGTGTGGGAATCAAACATTGATTTTGCCATTATTAGGCCTACTAATGTCATGAGCTACTGCTTGAGTTACAGGATTTGGTTCTGTTTATGTTTGCATCTGAAAGACACATTTAAAAGTTAAAATGTCACACAAATAAATGTCAGATTTTGTGTTTAAAGCCAGACAATTCCTTCAATGGCAGTGAAAGAGTTCACTGAACTCGACAGATCCTTCTAGCCAACCATTCACGCTGTTTCTCTGACTATGGCATGATGAGGTACTGGAACAGCCTCCGGCATCCCTGTGACAGGACAAGAATGGCTGGACTAATGATGGCTTATGTCCCTGGAGGCCAAAGATGGTACTGCATTATAGTAGAAAGAAACAGGGCAGAGTGATTTGTGAATAAAAGGATCAAATATGTTCATAACATAAAGTCTCTTCAGAATAATTGAACCAAATTGCTCAATTCATATGGATTAGTTTTATGAATTCTGTATGAACTTTTTGGAGCATCAAAGTGATAGTGTAGCTGTCAACGGAGGGACAGAAATGTCTCAGATTTTATTAAAAATATAATAATCTGTGTTCTGAATGCAAACAAAAGTCTTACCGGTTTGGGACGACATGAGGATCAGTAAATTATACAGAATTTTTATTTTTGGGTGAACTAACCCTTTAAATTTAAAAAGAAGTTTAACCAAATGTTTAAATATTTCATTAGCCTCATAGGATAACGAAGTCATTTTTAAGTCATGTTTTGGCCAAATATAATCTGGGCAATTATTCTATGAGGTTAACGGTTTGTAACCTGTACAGTTTTCATTAGGCTCTTGGCCAAATAAAATGTGGTCACAGTCTGACTTCCTGTATGAGTTGTGGCTTTGTTCTGAAGGACATTAACATGTCATTAAGCATTTCAAATGTTTTATAAAAATGTAATAAATATATTTACAGTTGTGCCTGACTGGAGTGTTTGCTTGTTTGTGTACACATTCTTTTTTCTTATTTAAACACTTTGGTTTACTAAGCTGCCATCGGGACAGTTGTTAATTTTATAGTTTATTGCATCTTCTAAAAGATGATCAACATTAAATCTATGCATGCAAATCTTTTGCTCTCCTTTGCAGAGGTGTAAGCAGCAGTAGCTCAAAGAAAGTGTTAAAGCTAAGCTCAGTACTAAACCATTGGTTCCCATGAGTTAGTCACTTGGCAAAAAATGACTCATATAATTTTATGATTTTCAAGACGTGGTTTACCGGTTCACATTTACTTTAGACATATCGGAATCACACAATATTTTGAACCTCAAATGGAAAAAAGAATGGCAGTGCGGTCAGTGGGGTTTTACCGGTTTGATGAAGTGTTTTTTTGTTTCTACATGCTTTGTGATTTACTTGTTATCAGGTGACCAGTTGTGGAAAACTTCACTTCACTTGTCTGAACTCTGAGGCCAACCACACTGCCTATTTAATCTGGAAAGTATTGGCTAGCCATTTTTCATTTATATATATATATATATATATATATATATATATATATATATATATATATATATATATATATATATATATATATATAGAAAGCTCATTTCTGATGTCTATTACTTTATATTTTTATTCAGTACACATTTTTCTTCATTATGTTATGAAATGTTATATTTTAAACAAATGTATTTGTGACTGCTGATATAAGGTCAGACACAAGCTCTTCTGTTTATGATTTGGGCTGTAGCAGAAAAGCACCGGTTCTGTTCAAACTCTTCACATATGGAGGAAAAGACCACCTCAGTATACTGAAAGAACAACAGGACAACCACTATTAGCATTTACATCTGTCATGACATCATGGCATTGTGTAAACATACACGTGCCAACCTGATCACATAGAATTAATATTTATAACCTAATTTTATATTTTGGAGCAGCTAACTCCACTCCTACCCTAAACCTACCCACTCTCAACAATATAAAACACGTAACAGGCAAATAAATGTACAGTCACATGTATTTATTGTAAAAACTGATCAAAAAACTGTATAAAAGTATTAACTCATGTTGCATTCCAAGTCTTCTGAAGTCATACGATATCTTTCGTACAGAAAGCTCCTTTGCGAACAGAACACACGCACTCGTTCATTCATATTTCTAATTCAAATGATACACACAAGTTGAAAGATGCGATCGGTCACGAGACACACGAGAGCCAATGGCATTTTACAATCAAAGCTGACATAATGACTCAATTGGTCACGAGACACACGACAGCCAATGCTGTCAAAGCTGACGTGACATTTTTCTGGCGGCAATATTTGAAATGTATTATTAATCTTTGGCGGATGGACTCGACGTTACTTCACACAAATCAATCGCTTGGCCCCGGAACACTTGGGATATTTGTACTTTCTGAATAAATTATGCATGCAGTCGTATTTGCCTGTTATATCCTGTTTTTTATTATACACAAATGGGTAGGTTAAGGGAAGGGATTGAGTTACGCGTTGAAGGATATTTTCATTTATTTTAAGGATATGTTTATTATTTTCATGCAAGTTGCTTATTATGATTTTAAGTATTAACCATGTTGCAGATGATGATACACAGTCTACAATATTAAGTATACAGTATTAATTGTGTTCCCTTTCGTTCAGTCACTCCGACGTAACGTCAGTGACTGACGAATGGGGGTTTCGCCTAGAAGCCAATCATCTTCGAGATCTTAGAAAGCGCCCAATGGCAGTGCCAATGCCATGGGCATGCGAAATTTGCATGCGTAACTCCGCCTACCCACCTGGGTATATAAGGAAGTAGCTGGCATGAATCGCATTATGTTTCTGCTTCGGAGCCAAGAGCATCTCTTCACTCCGGCAAGCCTGAATTCTGAAGTCCTCTCTTCAGTCTTCGAGACGAGCGGTTCTCCAGGGTGTTGGTGTAACGGCGCGTTCCAGCGATCTCACATTGCCTGCCTGCTGATCTGTGCAGTGATCTGCAACAGCTGTGTGTGTTTTCCCTGGGCGCTTCGGCACTCTGCAGAGCTTCCTCTCACAAAAAGAGCTTGCGTGTGGCACGTCTTTTTCAAGACGGGTTGCCCGCGCACTTCCGGGTGCGGTCGATATCTGTTGCTGTCTTTGGGACGCATTCACTGCTTGACGTGTTTGGGCCCAGCACGTTCGGACAGTGTTTGTGGATGTGCTGTGTTCCCTCTGTGGGAACATGACCATCGCGATGTTGTGGTCGAGACTCAATGATCTCTGTAAAGAGAGAGAGTCCCCTCTGCCACACCCCGATCTACCATCTCCGAGAGAGTTGGTACTTTGGCTGGTGGCCAGGGTGACCTGAGGGCGGTGCTGTGGTATTAAGAACCCCGACGATCATTCCTCGGGCCACTCCCGCCCTCTTGCACATCGCTTCCAGTGAGTGTTGGACTGAAGCAGCGGGACCGTCTGCTGACGCCCCGTTCGTTTCGTTCATACTCCAGGTAGCGGCGAGAGGTCGATTGCCGCATCTCAAGGTGGGCTAGAGTCCTTTGGGGATGACGATTCGGCTATGCTCCGCCTCCGGGTGTGGTAGCACTGTAGAATCTGACCTAGAGTTGACAGCCATGTTATCTCGGGCAGCCGCGAGCCTCGGGCTGGTGTGAATCTCCACCCTGTCACGAGTGCTCGCGGTTGGGCGATTGGTTTTTGGAGGTGGCACCCGACAGCTGCGGGCCCCGCCCCCAATGCCATTTCGCTCCCGAGATGCATGAGGAGTGCACGCGGTCCGGGAGATCTCCGGGTCTTCCCGCGACCGTTTGGTGGCCTCCTCCGCCTTCTCTACCCTCGAGGGGTCGCGGCCTAAGGGTACACTGGGGTCCCTCCCCCTCAGTCAGGTGCTCTGTTGCGCACTACGGTGTCCACTGAGTGCTTTGACTTGACGCGGTGAGGCTATCCTAAGCGCCCTCCCAAGCCTGCTGGCTCGTCTACTTCGGTGGCGTAGTCCAGCAGTGCTATGGGGTAAGCTGCCGCCCCGATGCGTATGCACGAGGACAGAGCTGATCCAGGGCTTACGAGCCCCCTCGCAGAGGAGACCCCAGTGGAACGCGAGTCCTTCCCTGGTCTCCTCTGTCAGGGCGCAGTCGTTACCAGTGCCTCGACACCGGGCCGCTATGCCACCCGAGTCCGGGCCGGTAACACTGCCTCGAGAAAGGCGTGCCGCCACCGATCCCGCCCAGCGCGGCATAGGTGACCACACGCCCCCTGGGTCAGGAGATGTCCACAGCTGTGGTCCGGGAAAGACAACTGGCCTTACTTGGTCGATGTGGGATGGCTGAGTGAGCCCGCCTCCTCAGCTCGCCCATATTCCAGGCCGGCCTTATCGGCGGCACGGTCAGGGACTGCGCCCAACAGTTCTTGGCTGTCCCCAGAGGCAGACTGAGGCCATCTGCCCCGGCGGCCCGCTGCTGCACCTAAGCGCCGCCGGCACAGTTGCCTCAGCCTCCTCGCCGCCAGGGCGACTTCCTGCGACCCCCTCCCGCGTGGCCACAGCAGCAGCCTTCACCCTGGCCACGCCACAGGGCGCGCTGCAGGAACCCGTCCCAGTCCGCGCCAGCCCCGCAGCCTACTGAAAATAAGGCCAGCGGCGCTCCGGACGCGGACAGCTCTGGGATGGGCAGTTCTTTCATGGGACGGTGGCAGGTCCGCCCCTACCCCCGGTGGAGGGCCGGGGGAGAATCCTTTGTCCAGCTGCTGGCCCACGGGTCAGCAGCAACCTTTGCAAGAAAGAACTGATTAACCCATCCCTGAGCACCCAGAGACCGGTGACGGCATTGTGCGCCGCCCCCGGGCCACGCCGCTCTCGTCCCTCTCTGTTGCCAGCCCCCTCTCAGAGCAGACCCCAGTGGAACGCGAGTCCTTCCCTGGACTTCTCTGTCAGGGCGCAGCTGTTACCGCCGCCCCGACACCGGGCCGCTACGCCACCCGAGTCCGGGCCGGTAACGCTGCCTCGCTGCCCCACCGAGGGTACGCCGGTGCTCCGCGTGACCCCGTTGGTACACTCCCTGGGAGCGTGGCTACAGCTGCCGGGACTGTCCCGCTGGGTCGCACGGACCATCCGGCTCGGCTACGCGATTCAGTTTGCGCGAGCTCCTCCCCGTTCCGGGGTGTCCGGTACACCATGGTGGGGTCCAATGCCCCAGTCATGCATGCGGAGATCGCGACCCTACTGGCGAAGGGTGCGGTCGAGCTCGTCCCTCCAGCCGAGATGAAGTCCGGCTTCTACAGCCCTTACTTCATTGTACCGAAGAAATCCGGTGGGTTACGACCGATCCTGGACCTTCGCGTCCTGAACCGATCCCTGTACAGGCTTCCGTTCAGGATGTTGACTGCGAAACGCCTTATCGAATGCGTTCGTCCATGCGATTGGTTTGCAGCGATCGACCTGAAGGACGCGTACTTCCATGTGTCCATCCTTCCGCGACACAGACCGTTCCTACGGTTTGCGTTCGAAGGGCGGGCATATCAGTATGCCGTACTACCATTCGGGCTAGCTCTGTCCCCTCGCGTCTTCACGAAGATTGTCGAGGCAGCCCTTGCGCCACTCAGGCAACAAGGGGTTCGCATCCTGAACTATCTCAACGACTGGCTCATACTGGGCCACTCTCGGGACCGGGTGTGCGAACACAGAGACCTGGTTCTCCACCACTTAGCTCGTTTGGGCCTTCGGGTCAACTGGGAGAAGAGCAAACTCTGCCCAGTGCAGAGGATCTCTTTTCTCGGTATGGAGATCGACTCGGTCGCCATGTGCGCGCAGCTTACCGGCTTGCGCGCGCAGTCACTGCTGACTTGCCTCAGGCAGATAGAGAGCAAGAGTGCGGTTCCACTGATACTATTTCAGAGGCATATGGCATCTGCAGCCGCGGTGACACCGCTCGGATTGCTTCATATGAGACCGCTTCAGCACTGGCTTCGCGATCGAGTCCCGAGATGGGCATGGCAGTCTGG
The DNA here is from genome assembly GCF_024679245.1 of Pseudorasbora parva. Taxonomy (NCBI): domain Eukaryota; kingdom Metazoa; phylum Chordata; class Actinopteri; order Cypriniformes; family Gobionidae; genus Pseudorasbora; species Pseudorasbora parva. The sequence continues at coordinate 29,602,002 of NC_090185.1, forward strand.
CACGCTCCGGGTCCCAGTGACTCAGGCCTGCAGACAGACACTCACCCAGTGGTCGAACCTCAGCTTTCTACGGGCAGGTGTGCCCTTAGAACGAGTTTCCCGGCATGTTGTTGTGTCAACAGATGCATCCACCACGGGTTGGGGTGCCATGTGCAATGGACATGCAGCCGCCGGCTCTTGGTCAGAGAGCCAGAGCCGCCTGCATATCAACTGCCTCGAGTTGCTGGCAGTTCGGTTCGCCTTGCACCGCTTCCTAGCGTTGTTGAAGGGCCAACACGTTCTGGTCAGATCAGACAACACGGCCGTAGTAGCGTACATCAACCACCAGGGTGGTCTACGCTCCCGCCGCATGTCTCAACTCGCCCGCCATCTCGTCTTATGGAGTCAGAAGCGCCTGAGGTCCCTTCGTGCTGTCCATATCCCGGGGATCCTGAACTGTGCAGCCGACGAGCTCTCACGGGTTCAGCCTATCCCTGGGGAGTGGAGACTCCATCCCCAGTCGGTCCAGCTGATCTGGGATCAGTTCGGGGATGCACAGCTAGATCTGTTTGCCTCCCACGACTCGTCCCATTGCAGCCTGTACTTTTCCCTGACCGAGGGCACACTCGGCACGGACGCACTGGCGCACAGCTGGCCGCAGGGCCTACGCAAGTATGCGTTTCCCCCAGTGAGCCTTCTTGCATGTGTTCTGTGCAAGGTCAGGGAGGACAAGGAGCAGGTCATCTTGGTCGCCCCGTACTGGCACGGCCGGACCTGGTTCCCAGAACTAGTTCTCCTTGCGACAGCCCCTCCCTGGCCAATTCCTCTGAGACAGGATCTACTCTCTCAGAGACGGGGCACCCTGTGGCACCCGCGTCCCGATCTTTGGAACCTCCACGTGTGGCTCCTGGACGGGACGCGGCAGGTTTGAGTACCCTACCACCTCCGGTGGTGGCTACCATCACTTCCACTCGGACCGAGTCCACGAGACGGGCCTATGCGTTGAAGTGGAACCTCTTCGTCAATTGGTGCTCTTCTCGCCAAGAAGACCCCTGGAAGTGCCCGATCGGGTCTGTGCTCTCTTTCCTCCAGGAAGGGTTGGATCGAAGGCTGTCTCCATCCACCCTGAAGGTTTATGTGGCCGCTATTGCCGCCTACCATGACCTCTTGGATGGGAAAACGGTAAGTAAGCACGACCTGGTCATCAGGTCCCTGAGGGGTGCGAGGAGACTACATCCTCCTCGTGCTCCTCTCGTACCCTCTTGGGACCTCTCAGTAGTTCTAAGTGCTCTACAGAGGGCCCCATTTGAGCCTTTGCGGTCAGTAGATGTTAAGTTCTTGTCTATGAAGACAGCGCTCCTGACCGCATTGGCCTCCATCAAGAGGGTAGGGGACCTGCAGGCATTTTCGGTTGACGAAGCGTGCCTGGAATTCGGGCCGGCTGACTCTCACGTGATCCTGAGACTCCGGCCTGGATATGCGCCCAAGGTTCCCACCACTCCGTTCTGAGACCAGGTGGTGAACCTGCAAGCGCTGCCTTTGGAGGAGGCAGACCCAGCCTTGGCATTGCTCTGTCCAGTACGCGCCCTTCGCGCTTACGTAGACAGGACGCAGTGTTTCAGGACCTCAGACCAGCTCTTTGTCTGTGATGGTGGGAAGCTGAAAGGGAAGGCTCTCTCAAAGCAAAGGCTGTCTCACTGGATAGTGGACACCATTGTTTTGGCTTACCAGCAGCAGGGAAACCCATGTCCCCTTGGGGTCAGGGCCCATTCCACCCGGAGTGTGGCCTCCTCTTGGGCTTTAGCACATGGCGCTCCGCTGACAGACATCTGCAGAGCTGCAGGCTGGGCGACACCAAACACATTCGCCAGGTTTTATAACCTCCGAGTGGAGCCTGTATCCGACTATGTACTCGCCTCTACAAGTGGCCGGTAATGGATTGGCTCAGGTGTCTTCGCTTGCTCGCCATTCCACTCCACGGACTGGATACGTGCGATATTTTTCTCAGGTGAGTTCCCCGAGAGCCCTGAGCTCCTCCAGCACTGACGACGCCGATGCCAGTAAGTCTGCCCTTAGCCCAGACACTCGTGTCCGGCCAGGTGCCCCATGTGCATGGTTCCCCTCCGGCGACCCCCACATGTGTATTTCCACCGTAAACCTCCCTGAGCTGGTGTATTCCCTTGGCAACCTTGCCACCCCCTGGGGTTAAAAATCCACCTGCGGCTGGTACCCCAGTGATCTTCCGTATGCAGCCCCCCGGGGTCATACGTGTATTCCTAAGTCCTCCCTACGGTTGGCATCTTGGCGCATATCTCCTCCTGGAATATGCCTCCCAGTGTACCTTGGTATTCCTGCGTTAAGTAGAGGCCTTTGACCGTCCTAACTGGCATCAGGGTTCTCACGCTTGCGCAGGGCACTGGAAGACAGCTGAGTGGCGTTATTGCATTGGGACCCCCATTCGTCAGTCACTGACGTTACGTCGGAGTGACTGAACGAAAGGGAACATCTCGGTTACGTATGTAACCCTCATTCCCTGAGGAGGGAACGGAGACGTAACGTCCCGCTGCCACTTCCGCTGTACCGCTGGAACGGCCGAGAGTTCAGTCTTGGCTCCTCAGCAGGTAACATAATGCGATTCATGCCAGCTACTTCCTTATATACCCAGGTGGGTAGGCGGAGTTACGCATGCAAATTCCGCATGCCCATGGCATTGGCACTGCCATTGGGCGCTTTCTAAGATCTCGAAGATGATTGGCTTCTAGGCGAAACACCCATTCGTCAGTCACTGACGTTACGTCTCCGTTCCCTCCTCAGGGAACGAGGGTTACATACGTAACCGAGACGTTTTTCACCATGAAGTATTAATGATCGAGTATAATGTTCATTATGTATTGATTATATTTGCTTATGATGATTTAACTTGCAGATGTGCAGATGATTTTGCAAAGCGCTATAAAAGGTGTGAAGTGAAACTGTGGAGAAGTAGATGTGGTACGAGGACAAGCAAGGGTGACACAGCGGGGGTAGAGAATTTAGAACCACATAGCTACAAGTGAAACTGAGGTTAAAAATAAAACAAAGCTGTAGAAGGATATGTCTTATGATATGGAAAAATACCAGAGCTGTACATTCTTTCCCAGCCAACATGTGTATGTGGGGCCCACGTGAATTAAACATGGGCTACAGGGGTACAGAGTGGGCATGGGCTCAAAATGGGCATCTTATCTGGGGCCCACTTTGGTGAACCAAGTAAGTCCCACATGGGCAAACCCAGCTGGGCTCCTCATGTGGGACCTAGTTGGTTCACTAATGGGAAATGAGAACATGGGTGGAAAATGGGCTATTCAGTGGTCTAACTCATTCACAGTCAAGACAAGTGCAAACACACTCAATTCCAAAGGTTGATTACATGGGTAGATAGTACACAAATATGCACCCTTGAAAAAAATGTATTGTTATTTTGACACTTGAACACAATTAATGTGACTTTAATCTAATCAAAATTTAAAAATTCCATTTTATTTTGCTTATTTTGTGATCACAGAGCAGTGCCATACAGGGACCATTTTAGCTTTTATTATAAAAGTGTACACATTAAGTGAAATATTTCCTTTCTCAAATGTTTAATTTTGAATAAATCTTTAATAAATTTTATTTAGGCACAGAACCACTAGTTTCCGTTTAGTAATGGTTTTAGAATAATGTTCCAAATAAGTTGGAATGTCTTCTGCAGGGTTAGGTAATACTGAGTCATTGTTAATAGGTTACACCAGGACCTTTACTTTATACTTAACACATTTTGTATGTCTCCATCATCAATCACACCTGATTCAACTCATGAGCTCATTAGTAGAGATTTCAAAACCTGGGTGTGTCAGATATAGTGAGGCCCTGTCCACACGAACACGGGTATTTTCAAAACCGCAGCTTTTTCTACGCGGTTTGGCTGTTCGTCCACACGCAAACGCTGTATCCGGTTACTAAAACCGGACTTTTTTGAAAACTCCGGCCAGGGTGAAGATTTTTAGAAACTCCTGTTACAGCGTTGTCGTGTAGATGGTGAAACCGGAGATTTCGGTTTTTTAAATTGAAGTGCGCGCCGTTCTCTCCTTTGTTTGACGTCAGATTTTCCACATCTCCTTTTGATTTACGTGAGTCGATTCTATGCGGTGGACTCCACTAACAGCGCTTATCACATGTATATCCTACAGATGTTCAGTTATTTCATTGTATTGCAGAACAAAGGCGCCAGAATGCAATAATACAAAATAGTTAAGCAAGTGTGTGAAGCTATACAGTCCACTTCGGCCCTGCACCTGTGTATACAGTTACCTGTCACTGAGTCCAAAGTAAAGGAACTTGTAGAAGGGTTTCAGTTGAGCCCATGGCATCCCTCAGTCAGTGCAATGTGCATCGGTGCAGTGAATGGGACCCATGTGGAAATCAGGCAGCCAATCATAGCGTAGTTTTGCGTTCTCATGTGGACAGATTTTTTTTTAAAACCGTGCTTGTGTGGACGCGATTGTTTTTTAAAACGGAGGAGGAAAAACTCCGGTAATAAAAATACCCGTGTACGTGTGGACTAGGCCTGAGACGTACAAAATCTGCAGGGCTGGTGGTACGCCAAGACAGGTTTGAAACCATAACCATGACCGAATGTATTTATTTATATAATATATATATATTATGGGGGAGTGAGGAGCTGCACTGTTTTTGTCTTTTTGTTTGTGAAATACATAAACTTTAAGTGTACAGATGTACATATATAAACAATACAAGTTTTGTCAAATTATGTCTGTCAGGAACTCTACTTTTTTTGTGGTACTTTTGTCAAATAAAGTTGTAACTGTAATTTAGTTTTTTTCAAATTATTCTAAATAACCCTTGCATGATAAAGTATAGCATGAGCTACTGGTTTCTGTTGATTAACTTTAACATTTTAGTGTAGTTTAGAGCAGTGTTTTTCAAACCTGTCCTGGAGGACCATAAGCCCTGTGTCTCCCTCATTTATCACACCTGATTCAACTCATCAGCTCATTAGTAGAGACTGCAAGAACTAAATTGGTGTGTCGAATAAGGGAGACATACAAAATTTGCAGGACTGGCGGTCCTCTAGGACAGGTTTGAAAACCACTGGTTTAGAGGATTACCTGTAATGTTTGTATTACGGGGTTCACTATAAGATAACTCATACAGAAACTATGCTAGCCCATCTATATATACCCGTTGTAGCCCATAAGAGCCCTACATAAAACCTATCTGGGTCCAGTCATTAACCCATATGGGCAGACCCATGTAGGCCCCAAATGGGTGCGACCTGGGTTACCCATATCAGCCTGGTACGAGCCCATAAAGAGACCCATCATTAACCCTTATGGGCAGACCCGTGTATGCCCCAAATGGGTGCGACCTGGGTTACCCATATCAGCCTGGTACGAGCCCATAAAGAGACCCATCATTAACCCTTATGGGCAGACCCACGCAGGCCCCAAATGGGTGCTACCTGAGTTACCCATGTGGGCCCAGTATGAGCCCATCAAGAGACCCATCATCAACCCATATGGGCTAACCCATGTAGGGCCTCCATGGAAACTGAGGACAAAATTAGCTGGGTCCCAGTTGGGTAGCTCAGGTGGGCCCCCGATATCAGCCCATGTGCAACCTCTTTGGGCCCCACATGGGTGTGCTGGCTGGGTTGTGTGTGTGGTTAACCTGTGTTCATAGAAACACTGCCTGGAGACTGATGTTGCGGTACACCCAGATTGGAGGAAACTTGGTGTGGGGAGGAGATGGAAGAACAAGAATATAAGCATAGATGTAAAAGTTGTGTGGCATTCAGGACTGCCCTGATGCTTATATCTGTTGAATCCTGAGCTCAGAAACCTTTCTTACTCGCTGTTGTGTGTGAAAGCGCACATATTACGGTATTTCGCTGGCAGTGTGATTGGACCAAATCTAGCGGCCCGGGAACAAATGCCGGGTCGCATTATCCGTGTATTTGCCGGAATCGCAGTGTGAAAGGGGCTTAATTGAGCATGTAATTTGTCCCCATACCCTTAAGTGTCACTGGCCCACCGGTGGGCCCATTTGCCACTGCATGTTTAAAAGAATATATCCTACATTTATCCTGATCTAATGTTGACAAACTATATATCATTCGAAAGCTTACGAACTCAAGATCCATCCTGTGCAAACCGATTTGAAATCGGACCTTGCGTTACCATGGAAACGGTGCTCTAAATTATTCTAGCGGGCTCCTCCCCAAGTGGAGTTGTCATGTTTCATATTTATTTAACATATTTATTTAATTTATAATAAAAACCCTTTTCTAATCTTGACAAAACGCATATCGTCGGAAAGGTCTTAGTCTCACAGCTCTATATCTGCAAACTGTTTTGTGATATTTACACAAAAATATATACATTTGACACAGGAAATTGCATTTAAAAAAATCAATGGAATTTCAATGACACCCGGTGGCTATTTGTGGTACAACGCCTAAACAAAATCTCATGGGAACTTCAATTTTTGTGATATCAACTTCAAATTTGGAACACAAATTGATTAGACATATGGCTTTGATTTGATAGTAATTTTAGAGTACACATTATTTTGTAACATATATATTTTATATTAAATATTAAATATCTAGTACAGTATATTTGATTTACAGTACATTTAAACTTCCATAACTTTTTTAAACTTAATTTTTTTTAAGTGATTTCATTCACTTGAGCAATACTCTGCTGACTGTCTTCTTTAAAATGAGACCAAACTTATGTCTATATTCCAAAGCATTCTTGAATTGCAACCATTCAAGTTTGGATAGTGAATTTTCAGGTATATTTTCAAAAAGGGGGGTGACACTTAAGGGGTTTTAAAGTGTACTAATTATACTTAAAGTTGTTCCAATTTAGCACACAAACGTACATTAAATACACTTAAAGTTATGCTTTAACACAACTTAATTACAACTTAAATATACTTAGTACAAAATTAGTTATGTCAAAATAGCACACTTCAAGTTACTAGTCTTTAACACACTTCAAGTATACTAAAAATTAGTCTGGCCGCAAGTATACTTAGCATACTTTTTTTTACTAGGGCCTGCTCTCTCAGCTGCTCATCTGATCATCTGATCATCATCTGCTCCTCCCATCAGATCTTGAGTCTTCAGCTCTTGTTCAGTCTGTCAGGATGAAAACAACAGAGAGGAACTGTGGGGAAGAGTTTTCCATACTGAGCCCAGATAGGAAACCGAAAACACGTACATTTTTGTTGCAGAAGATTTTGTTAATTTATATTTGAAAAACATGTAAAAGCCAGGCTGTATTTCCCTGTTGGAAATAGAGTGAGGATGTTACTGGAAACAATAAGCTAAATTCAAGACATGACAGAGTATTAAAGACTCAATGACAGCAGGAATATATGAGACGTCATTCAGAGAAATGTTTGAACACAACGCTTCCTCAGAGGAGTTTAAGAAAGAAGCTTCAGTCTCATCCTCATGTAAGTCTGAGGACAATTATTATTTCACTGCTGTTCATTTATTATTTCACTGCTGTTCATTTCACTCATATGATCAAACGTCACATCAGATTATACATGTGCCAATTTATGGTAATGCATTAAATCACGATAATAAATATGCGTGATATTGTTATCGTGGGCACTGCAAAATATAGTAAATAATATTTTTTTAACAATTACTTTGAGTGAACAGCTGCCATTTCTTTACTGTAAATTTAACAAAATATTTTTTTACAGTCTAGTCTATCCATTGAAGATCTAAGATGTTGTCGAGTCTTTTATTGATGAATTAAAGTGCAGATATGACAGACAGATGATTGGAGATAAAATTTCTGAAATCAGAAACATTATGATATTAATAATGATGAAAATTCAGCTGACGATCAGGAGTCTTGAATATACTGAAGTACATCTGAGAAAGAATCTGCGCATGTCTGATCAGTTCACGTCATTCTGTCCACATCACGTCTGATGTCATGTAGTGTAAAACGCACGACGTACGGAAGCTGACAAGTTACGATACTTTTTGTTAAAAAATATTTCACCCTAATTTAAACATTTTTTGTTTGCAATATAGTCAAGAAATGTGATAACATACTGATAACATTGGGCTGCTGTGATCGAAGCGTTTTTTGGACACACGTGTCACACCGCAGCATGACGGCCTGTTAGCTTGCTGCTCGTGTTTGTGTTTGGCCTGCTTTATTAAACTAGAATTAAAAGGGAAATCTATGAGGCGCCACGTAGGATTTAAATCAAACTTCGCTTATCAATACATACATAACACACGTGCATATACACCTATACATTACTCGCATATACATGTATACTATTGGATGTTCAAAATACATATATGAAATACACGTGCACACTAATATGAAATCCATACCAATACATATAATGTTAATAATGAATGCATACACACTTGTGAATAACTTGCATATACATATACACTTTCTTGCATATACACCTATAAACACTCACACATACATATAAACTTCCATGCATATACACCTATAAATACTCGCATATACATATAAACTTTCATGCATATACACCTATAAACACTCGCATATACATATAAACTTCCATGCATATACACCTATAAACACTCGCATATACATATAAACTTCCATGCATATACACCTATAAATACTCGCATATACATATAAACTTCCATGCATATACACCTATAAATACTCGCATATACATATAAACTTCCATGCATATACACCTATAAACACTCGCATATACATATAAACTCGATGCACGCATACACATCCATAAAACGCGCATACATACAAAATAAAACGTGGATGCATGCTTTAGTTGTGTATATATATATATGCGAGTGATTTCATATGTGGATGTGCGAGTGTTTCATATGTGGATGTGCGAGTGTTTCATATGTGGTTGTGCGTGAACTTTTCAGTGCAAACGGAAGGCATTTCAGTGTAAAAGGAAGTCATTTCAGTGTAAAAGGAAGTCATTTGTGTGTACACGGAAGTAACCTGCCTATATTAACCGCATTTACAACTTTGCAATCATGGAGAGGGATCGTGCTACAACTGAAGCAATAGAATTTTGCGAAACGTGCTTACTTGGCGGTCCGTGTACCTTCGGATAATTTGTTTTTTCCTTTTTGTCTTCCAAACGGAAAAAATAAGAAAGCATTCCTTTATCATATATTCGACCCTCCCTATGAGAATAAATAAACAAACCTTGAGTCGTTTTTCCCCCTCATATTTTTATTTTTGTTTTAATCACACTCTGTTCTAATCCGCCAAATGAAAAAAAAAAAAAAAATGGATAAACAGCTTGAATATTCGATCTCAACATGGGCGGGAACAAAACGCCCCTTTCCGCTGATTGGTCAACCAAAGATCAAGCCGCGCCTTCAGTTCTCCGCGCATTGCGCAACAGAATATATATATATATCCTTGTACAGATTATTAACAGAGTTTAGTGCAACTACATTTAATCTTGTTCTCATCAAACAGCCAGACTAATAAAAGAGAGAATGTTGCAGTGAAGTGATCAGCAGTCCAATAAAAACAATGCTTTATTTTTTTCTGCCAGCTTAATTTCTAAAGCAAACCAGATCATTGTGCGACTTGCAACATAAGGCGCACAGAGTAAGCTAGTTAATTCGTGAATGAATCCGAGTCTTTGAACAAATCGGTTGAGTGACTCACCAGCCATACAGCCTTTGTATTATTGAATGAATCAGCGGTTCGAGCGAATCAACTGAACAAAATGACTCATTCATTAACACAGTGACTTGCTGCCACCTACTGGCAATATTTAATATTCGTTTCATCTTGTAATTCTATTTCATATTTCTGTATTCAAAGCATTTTGTATAAAACATAAAACTAATGTCATTGCATTAGGTTATATATTTGCTCTGCTGTGTGAATGTACAGAACTCTCTCAGCATTAAATTGTGTAAATACATCTATAAGCAACTTCAGATGCTGCATTGCCACCTTTGCAGCGCAGGATATTGGGCTGAAACAATATAGTTTCAAACTCTAACTGTATTGAATAAATTTGAGATTTTAAATTAAAAGATGGCATGCCTATATTTAATAAGATATAGCTATTTTAAAAAGGTAGCCTTGTTTGACTAATTATTTATGATGCTAATTGGTAGCAATAAATATCGAAATATATATTCATCTCTGGCTTTTTTTTCAATGTGTTAATTCATAGTTTCTAAAACATGTAAATGAACGGCAAGAGCGGATTAAACATTTCTGTTTCTGTTCTGTTTTCAGTTTAAAAAAAGTAAATTTAAGCGTCTTGAGTTAATGATTTTTACAACGAAAGTGATTCAATCAAGAACTTTAATAGCTCGATAAACTTTATCTTAGAGCTGTTGGTAAAGCCAAAAAAACTATGTCTATTAATTTTTATATTATCTGTAAAGCTGCTTTGAAATAATCTGTATTGTAAGAAGCGCTAGGCCTATAAATGAAGATTGCGCGGAGCGGAGTTCTGGAGATAAGAATGGCACGGCTTGATCTTTGGCTGACCAATCAGAGGAAAAGGGCGTTTTGTGCCCGCCCATTTTGAGATCGAACTAAAGCTTGCATCCACATTTTATTTTGTATGTATGCGCGAGTGTTTTATGGATGTGTACGCGCGCATCGAGTTTATATGTATGTGCGAGTGAGTATAGGTGTGTCTGCGTGCAGTGAGTTTATATGTATATGCGAGTGTTTATAGGTGTATATGCATGGAAGTTTATATGTATATGCGAGTATTTATAGGTGTATATGCATGGAAGTTTATATGTATATGCGAGTGTTTATAGGTGTATATGCATGGAAGTTTATATGTATATGCGAGTATTTATAGGTGTATATGCATGGAAGTTTATATGTATATGCGAGTATTTATAGGTGTATATGCATGGAAGTTTATATGTATATGCGAGTATTTATAGGTGTATATGCATGGAAGTTTATATGTATGTGTGAGTGTTTATAGGTGTATATGCATGAAAGTGTATATGTATATGCAAGTTATTCACAAGTGTGTATGCATTCATTATTAACATTATATGTATTGGTATGGATTTCATATTAGTGTGCACGTGTATTTCATATATGTATTTTGAACATCCAATAGTATACATGTATATGCGAGTAATGTATAGGTGTATATGCACGTGTGTTATGTATGTATTGATAAGCGAAGTTTGATTTAAATCCTACGTGGCGCCTCATAGAAATCTTTAGTGTTGTTAAAACATTAAATATGAATTGGTTTCATTAATGATTATACATTTTATATGCATGGTTTATTGGCTATTTTATTGATTATAAAACTTATTTTGAGTGGTTTGCTCTTAGCATTAGCACCTTTTTTTGTCCTTGTCCATGTGGAGGGAGTTTAGTTGATAGTTTAATGTGTAGTGAATTCAATGTTATCAAGTGCCAAATGGTAAGATGGCCTTTAAGAACATTTACTGCCAGATTGTAACATATTTAGAGATTAATTTAGTGATATTTGGGGTCAGTAAGAAAGCTATGGGGTCAGTGAGAAAGCTAAGTATCATACCATATTTTATTAGTGAAGTTTTTATTAACACAATTTCGGGAGGAGCACGTGCAGATAATTAAACCTAATTAAACACAAGTGGAGCTCATCAAGCTAATCAACGATAAGTGGTGTCTACATATACAGCAGATTTACCTTCTTTCGTTGACCATTTATATTTAAGCATCCCTCCACCAGCCCATCTCCTCACTTGATTCTAACAAACTCTTATTAGGTGTCAACACAATCTATAATACACTCCAGTCCAGTTCTATCACAGGGGGGTACTCTGGGTTCGGGCCAAATTCCGAGCCCGGAGCCCTCCCCCGGACAGCATGCTAAATACGCATTTAAATTAATCATTACTCTATTTAATTTGATGTAAGTGTGAACTAGTGAATGCGTGTTATATGGGAATCAAACTCACGATTTTAGTGTTGCTTTTACCAATCTAGTTGAACCAAAGGAAGCTAAAATAAAGGGGGGGTGAAACACTCAGTTTCAGTCAATCTCATGTCAATCTTGAGTACCTATAGAGTAGTATTGCATCCTTCATATCTCTGAAAAGTCTTTAGTTTTATTATATTTATAAAAGAAATATAGGCTGTACCGAGTCTTTCCGGAAAAAATTGAGCGGCTGGAGGTGTATCGTGTGGGCGGATCTAAAGAATAACGAGCGCGCAGCTACTGCACGAGAGCTTCTGAAAGCTGACATCCTCAAGCGTGGAGAAGAAAACGTTACCCTAATAAATGACTATCAATCAGATTCAACGAATACATATATGATCTAGAATCAGATCCGGAGGCTGAAATAAATTGAACAGGTGAAACAGCAACACATGACGTCCGTCTCTGTGGTATGTACTGTATTTAGTGGCCTGTCAACACGTGACAGCACGCTTTGTGAGAACGCTAGGTTTATGTTTTGGGTGGTTTTACTGACCTATAACGTTAGTGGTCAGTTAAACAAATGTATTTAAACACACACCATAGATCGCATGCTCCATTGATAAATTAACTATACACGATCGTGTCGTTTACTGATGTTTACTCACGCAACGATAGCCAACAGCACAGACATTTGAAGCAGTTTTACTCACCGCCTGTTTCCAAAGCAGGACCGAACCTTTATCGCTGGGACCACTCCGTCAAAAACACACTTCTTTGGTGTGATTTGGTGAAGTCCTGTGACAGCATTGACCGTGGAAATCCACTTTGAGACGCGACTGAAGCGATGTTGTGAAGCTTCCCGTCATTTCTGCGTTCAAATCGGTTCAAATGCAGCGCTGCCTTCCCGGAATGCTGTGCTGAAGCGTTGAAGTCGCTCGACGTCACCCATAGGAATAAAGTGGAGCGCGTCAATAGTGTTCACGGACAAGTGGATCTGCAGCTGAGCGAGTGTTTATGGGCATGCATTTGCTCTCTCGCCTCTAGTCACGCGCGCGCACCCTACCGGGAAAAGAGCCCGTACGGCCCATACAAGGACCTTCCGCTCTGTTCACGTCAAGCCGACCCATACTTGAAAAAAACTCTCCGAAACTTGTGAGAAACCGGAAGGAGTATTTTTGACACAGAAATACTCCATCAAACGTCCAACATTAGTTTTTGAAACTTTGTCTATGTTTAGGATGGGAATCCAAGTCTTTAACAGTGTAAAAAGCTCAGTATGCATGAAACAGCATTTCACCCCCCCCCCCCCCCCTTTAACTTCTTTTGTTTTGTTTCTTCAGTTGCTGCTTCATCTGTGTTTTTGCAGTGCTGATAAACAAAGGTGAGCATCTGAACAATCTATATTAGAAAGATACATTCCTCTCACTGACTGTTAAAGTTACATTTACAGTTTCTGTTGTTTCAGTGTCTCTGCAGGTCACAGTAAATGCTGTAATTGGCGGTTCTGTTGTCCTGCCGTGTTCTTCCACTGATCATGATCATAAACTTCAAGATATTAATGTGTTTTGGAGATACAATGATTGCAAGATTGTGTATGATATAATTCCCGGCAGTTATTCACAAGAGAAACAGGATCCAAAGTATAAGAACAGAATAGAAACTTTTCCAGAGGAGCATGAGCGAGGAAACTTCTCCATCAAACTCAGAGATCTCACTCACACTGATGCTGGAAAATACATCTGCCACATCACACACTCATCTGAACAAACTACTGTACAGCTCATCATCAACGGTGTGTGAAACTACTGGATTACTGCATTAAGTTTTTAATTTAATAAAGTTATTTGCTTTAAAATCTAAATACCGTAAGAAATGTATCCCATATTTGAAGTTCACTAGTGATGTTTCAGTCTGAATGCTGCGGTTTATAAAGTATAGATGGGTCTGTTGTCTTTATCACAGTGAGGTCATGTTTCTTGTTATATTTTTTAATTGCAGAATCATCAGCAGAAAAAGGAACCATATCCCCTGAAAGAGAAAACAAAGGAGGAACAGAACCAGACAGTGTGTGGACATCATCAACTTTGATCATTGGCATTGTGTCTGCAGTTATAGTTACAGTTATACTTATAGCTGTCATTGTAGCTTGGTGGATAAGTACTCAAGCCGTCTTAGGGCAGACAGATATGACATAGGTTTAGGTACTAATGAGGTTATGAATTATATTGTATAAGCTGGCCCCTGTTTATACATTATACAATTATAATGTATAAACATCGCACGCGGCCCCTGCCGATAGAGAGACTTGTGATACTCACTTTTCAAATTAAATGCATTGGTTTAGGACTCTAAATCGCACATCATTCATGCTCTACCCTATCAACATTACGTATATGTAGTGGGATCCCAGATAGCAGACAAACAGTGAATCAGCGTTGAATCAATGTTAATGCATCAACTAAAATATCATTGAATCAATGTTGAGATGTCAATGTTGAGAATGTTGATTTTTCATCAGGTTTGCACCCTGAAATAATGTTATTTTAACGATGAAAAATAGATCAAGATGGGCTTAAAATCAATAGTTTTCCAACTAAAATTAAACCACTTATTTAAGTGAATCAATGTTGAATCAATGTTAATGCATCAATCAAAATATCATTGAATCAATATTGAAATATAACATTGATTTTTCATCAGGTTTGCACCCTGAAATAATGTTATTTCAACAATGGAAAAATAGATCAATCTTGCTTTATGTACAGCAGGATTCTATGCCAGTTAATTTGTCTCTTTATTTTATTCATTTTAATCAGAGACCATGTGTGGCTGCAGTCGATATGATTTTGCATCAAAAAGTCACTCAAAGTAAACACCATCCTTCAGTTTACATGCAAATGTCTTTATTTATGCCCCCACAGTTACAACAGGAAATCTCACATTGACTTAAAACAATTACATCTGAATTTATGACACAAATGAGAAGAGCCTGGAAAAACATGACAACGTGCATCTGCAAAATGGAAGTAAATACAAACGTAAACTTGCCAATAAATACAGAAATGACACAGTACTACTGAAAGAAAGAAGGTAGAAGAAAGAATAATACTCCAAACTCAGGGGGTTCCACCATGAGCAATGCCCCGAAGCCTTTCAGGTTGTAATGGAGCCAGTTTTGCACCGTCCCAGCAAAGATAAACTCTGATGCCTCTTATTATCAGCATTCACAGCATCTAAAACAACAAGAAGTTAGTAAATATTTGGAAATGTGATTAATTATACATTACAAATAAAGCCTACTACAGAATGAAGTGAAACTTGACATTATCAAAATCTTGATATCCCAGTTAAAACGGTAACATTAAATTCAGGACTATTAATGCATTTTAGAATAGACTTTAAAGGACCTGCAGACACACAATGAATGAAAAAGCAAAGTGACTATATCCGGTGTTTTGTCTAATAATATTATTGTATTTAATAGTAAATAAATAAAGTGTGAAAATGAAACAAGTAAATGAATGACCAAATAGCTAAATTAAGAAAATAAAAGAGGAGCTATATAGGCTACATGGTGGTTTGGAAGAGATTTTTTTTTTCCATTTACAACACGAACTGGAGGCACAACTGTTTACTAAATTTCTGTAGTTTGATATAGCTGCCTACAGAACTTAAAGGGTAACTAAACCCTAGAACAACTTTTTTTAGTTAATGATCTGCAAGAATGGAGCTTTATTATTATTGTTCATTGAGTCGAGTAAATGTTTTGACAGTTGGGTTTAAAGTGTTTAAATTCTATAATATATGGTGTAAAAACGTCTTAGTGCTGCCCTCTTAAGGTTGAACGGTGGCTATTGCAGTTGAATTTTCCTATTGGACGTTATGGTACTTCGTTACGTAGGTTTGTACTTCCAACGGCTCACTACCACGCCCCTGGCGGGAACTCACAACGCCCCTGGCGCAGCTCACCACGCCCCTGGTATAAAAGCATCCTGTTTCAGTTCAAAACCTCTGTAGCGAGTCAGGAGTTGTAATTGCGAGTATAGAAAATTATCAGGATAGCATATATTATCATCTAGTTAGCACAGCCATTTGTATAGTTATTTAGATTAATTCGTGTAGCCTAGTTAGTTAATTAGCATAGTTGTTAGTGTAGCATTGTTAGAAGTTCTCTTCACTTGCTTTCAACATCCTAATTAAGAAAATACAGATATATAATGCAGTTGTAAGTACATGTTTAGCTTTTCTTCTGATATTTTTGCCGCCTGTCATGTCTACAGATAATTTTCATACCTCAGACGCTTTCAGACAAACCCTGACACGCAAATGGTTGCCATGGTAACAAACAACAAATCCGTAACGTGCTAAACTGCTGGCGTATGTAGTCTAACTTTTATTTAATGCATGAGGAATATTTAATATGAGGAAATCTGTTGTAATAGGCTATTAGGTTTGAACTTATTGGTCCTGCGCTTTTTTTAGTGGCATTCAGTATAAGGATATGGCTGTTCAGTGTTCATAGATTAGTTAGTGATCTCATTCTCTCTTGCGCTGCTGCTTCGCTAGCATGAATGAATGAATGAATGAATGAAAGCATTGTCGCATCGGGAGTTAACGCAGTTTGAGCCTACAAACTCTGTGTCTACAGACATTTCACCCTCCTCCAGTCCACTTCAGGTGAAGGTGGTGGAGAAAAGTCCTCTAGTTTAGATGACTGCTCTGTTGCAAAACTACTGTCCTCACTCCAGTCACTATCCATCTTTGCGAGTCTGACAACTGTCAAACAAGTTGTCACTGTGGGTCTCAGGTGCACGCCCCCCCCCCCGCTCATCCCCGCCCTCGTCTCGTCCCCTCTGTCTCCGCTCGGCTCTGCCCACTTTTGCAGCATTTTTCAAATATTGCCAGAGGGCGGAGTTAGGCTGTGAACAGGGGTTTAGTTACCCTTTAAAGATCTCACTCTTTTCTTTTTTCGCAACCCATTCTCACTCCCAAGGCGTCAAAAACCAAAGCATGGTCAAGTGCCTTCTGCGTCACAATAAAGACGCTAAAGGTGCCCCAAGGCGTCATGTTTCGACGCGCTGGGTGTTCCATTCATTTCAGTGAGAAACATTTGGCGTCATACACAGACGCACTGGGTATTAGTTATGTTATCGTCATGGTGAAATTGTATTAGTTTATAATTTTGCCATTATGACATGTTGGAGTGTGTCTTTCAATTTAATCAGCAAGCATAGTTTTATTTACATTTATTTTATTTACGCTATTTAGACATGCTTAACATGTAACCCAACCCCATCCCATCCCTAAACCTACCCATTTGTCTGAACATGATATAAAACACAGGATATAAAATACGACTGCCTCCGCGAGTTATTCAAAAAAGTTAAATAATCCAAGTTTTCCGAGGCCAAACGATTGATTTGTATGAAGAAAATCCCCAAAAGCGATCAGCATCTCCATCCGCAGAAGATCATCAACAAACACATCAAATTTCAAATATTGGCGCCGGTTACGTGAGATTTCATAGTGAAATTGCATTGGCTCTCGTATGTCTTGTGACCAATTGTGTCATTACGTCAGCATTGATTGTAAAATGTCATTGGCTCTCGTGTGTCTTGTGACCTATTGCGTCATGTTCAGGAGTCTTTTTAATTATTTGAATGAGATATGAATGAGTTCGTTCACGGGGCTGCGGGATCATCATTTCAGAGATTAAAACATCAAGATCAACTCAGTTCTTCACATGAAGATATCGTTTGACTTCAGAAGACTTGGAATGCAACATGAGCTAATACTTTTATACTGTTTTGGTCAGTTTTTGCAATACATACATGTGACTGTACATTTATTTGCCCGTTATGTGTTTTATATTGTTTAGATATGGGTAGGTTTAGGGTAGGAGTGGAGTTAGTTGCTCCAAAATATAAAAGTAGCCTTTAAATATTAATAAAATCATGTCTGCTTTTATAAACGCAAATAATTAAATGCATCTGTTTATGACGCCAAAGGTTTATCATTGTAATGAATGGAGCACCCAGCGCGTCGCAAAATGACGCCCAGGGGCACCTTTAGCGTCTTAATTGTGACGCGGAAGGCACTTGACATTAAAGATTAAACTGTAATGATGTAATTGTGATCTGCTCTCGTGATGATATCTCGCAACTGAAGCAGAACTACGAGCTGATTGTATTTCCCCTCACCGCGCTAATAGGTCAATCAGTTCTAGTTCTGCGTCAACTGTGAGATACTCTCACGAGTGGCGAACACAATTACTGACAAGCCAGAAATTAACCTAACCTTCCGATCGCCTCTCGTTTATACACTGGACGAAATAGGATGATTCAAAATGATTCATCTGTGTGTGCAACGAGTAAGATACGTTTGTGGATCCGCACTGCGCATTCATTGACTTGTGAGTCGATCCTATATGGTCTCAAAATCCAAATGAATCAAATAGGATCGACTCACAAGTCAATGAATGCATGCGCAGCACCGTTTCCACAAATGCACATTTTACTTGTTGCACGCACAGATTAATCATCTTAATACTAAAATCATCTCATAAAATAGATGAACACCTCACAACAAACGACACACGACAAAAAAAAAAAAAGAAAAAAAAAAAAAAGAGTTGCACGAGTCAGAATTCGGACGCAATTCACAGTGTATATGCCAATCTTAAGAAAAAAAAATGAATACAAATATGATATGGTTTGGTGAAAAACAAACTGAAACTCAATGTTTTAATATTATCCTGGCCGTTGGTTGTGTAACTTACGAGGCGCTCATGTGACTATTATTAACATTGCAGTTCACTCTAACTCGCTCAGGAGAAGCACACAAGTTGTAAAACATAAAGATGAATAAAAACACTAAATTAAAATTGAGATGAATTTTATAATTATATTTTTGTAGGCCACTTACCTCTAAAAAACACGGTTGTTGTCCTGTGTCTCTTTTTCGCGATTGAAGTCTGTTCAGCTGCGCTTGCTTTGATCTGATTGGTGGTTGTCTTGAAGGTGCATTACCGCCACCTGCTGGATTGGATTGTGGCGCATTTGATATAGGGACACATATTCTAAATTCTTTATTAAGTCTGTATTCTTTAGATAAATAATGAAAAACATGTACATTCTACATGATTTACATTATAATAATAGCCTACATTTTTATTTATTTAAAACTGGTAGACTAAATTTATGGTAGAAGTTCTTTGTTTTTGTTTTTATTTGTTTTTTACATTTTTTATTATAATAACATGAAACACAGAATGACAACATTGCATGCCAGTAAGCAGGAAAATAATATACCTTTTAAAAAGATTCATAGTTTTTACAGCTTTCTTATTGGAAGAGTCAGAAATCAAACACGCATACAATTTTAACTCTTCCAGAAAAATTTAAAGAAAGGCTTACAATTACAAAATTTACATTTATGTATTCTTTGTGAATCCACATACTCGTTGGTGTACTCCTCGTATCCTTTAAGGATAATAAATGTGCTCACATTCACACAAATGTAGCCAATTGATTTGGACTTGCCTTAACATGTTGAATAATGGGACAGATAGATTGACCGTAAGCCTCACCAGTGGAGAATTAAGCTGACCAAACATCAGCATTGATTCAATGTTTGTCTTTTCAACACTGAAAAGCATGGAATTATCAACATTGATCCAATATTATTTAGCAGTGAATTTTCAACATTGGTCCAGTATGGTGTTAGCATTGAATTTTCAACATTGATCCAATATTACTTAGCAATTGGAATTTCAACCTCAACCAAAATGATGATTCTGATGGAATTTCAACATTGAATCAATGTCACCATGCTATCTGGGATGTATAGTAGAGTATTGGCGGTTCTGTTGTCCTGCTTTGTTCTTCCACTGAACATGATCTTAAACTTCAAGATATTCATATGAATTGGAGAGACAATAATGACTAAATTGTGTAAAGTATAATTAGGATAAATATTTAGTGGCTAGACAGGACCCTGTGAGCTGAGAGCTAAAACTTTCCTGATGAGTTTCTGAGAGAATCTTTTTTCCACAAACTCAACAATCTGATGCAGGAAAATACACATGCTTCATCACAAACCATCTTATTCTAAACAAGAGAATGTACAACTGCTTACAATTTTTTTGGTGGAAAAAGCCCCCTGAAGTTGTGCCGTGGTATCTGGCACCAAGATGTTACCAGCAAACCCTTTAAGTCCTCTCAGTTGTGAGGTGGGGCCTCCATGGATCAGACTTGTTTGTTCAGTAAATCCCACAGATGCTCGATTGGATTGAGATTTAGAGGCCAAGTCAACACTTCAAACCATTCCTGAACCACCAGCAAGCCACAGCTACCAGTGAATAACATTTCAAAGAAGGGTTTACCAGGTCTGCAACCATGCTTAGGTAGGTGGTTGTGTCAAAGAAACATCCGCATGAATGGCAGGACCAGAGGTTTCCCAGCAGAATATTCCCCAAAGCATCACACTGCCTCTGCCAGCCTACCTTCTTTCCGGCTGTCCGTGTATTGTAAAAGAAACCAGAAAGACCAGGCCTCCTTCTTCCATTCTGTGGTCCAGTTCTCGTGGTCGTCAGATTGAGTGTCTGTCTCAAGTCACAGAATACTTGACCTAGTTGCATGAACCCAGAAGTTTCTTGTCTCCTGCACCTCCGTCAAGGCAATCATTCCCTGGAGGATTATGTTGTGGACATCTGTGAACGTAGTCGTCTGTTCGCCACTTCTCCACCCACAAATCATGTTAACTGTACAGTTAGATTTAGATTTTATTTTATTTTATTATGACTGTGACTAGTCAAACAGTCAGAGCTACAATTGGGACTGTTGCTGATTTCTGGCAGCCACAAGCATTCTTTAGCTCTGCCCACAAAATACGCCATTCGCTTGTTTTTTTCCATAAATTCTCGCTAGCTATACAAGCTATATGTGTCACGTACCAACTGCTTTATCATTATCAGCTATTGCATGAGAGCGCTTGAAACCTGTGACATCCTCAAGCGTGGAAAAGAAAACGTTACCCTAAATAAACCATGGCTATCAATCAGATTCAACTAATACAGATATGATCCAAAATCAGATCAGGAGGTTGTATTTTCAGCGTATGTAGTGTAACCGGAATGAGTACGCTATGCCTTTAAGGGGGGCAGGTGATGGGATGACGCCAGCGAGCTTAAAGGGTGCTTTCACATCTCTAGTTCGGTTCATTTGGTCCGAACCAAGGGCAAACAATTATACATTGTTGCATTTTTCAGATTTTTTGGTTCCTTTTCACACCACACTGATTGCTTTGGTCCGAACCAGTTGAAACGAACCAAAACGCAGGCACGTGACAACATCCACATCACTCATTGGCCATGGCGTATTTCCTAAACTGCTTTTCGATTGGTCAGAATTTACGTGTGGGAAAATTCCAACAGGAGAGGCAAAGCCAGCAAACTATAATAACACTATGGAGAGACGACTGCGCGGGCCAGTTTTGTCCCTGGCCATAATCTACCACTGTGTGTATTTACCACAGTATGCAAACAAAACATTTCTATAATGAAGCGCGGATGCGATGTGAAAACAACGTTCTAATGCACTGCAGACGGCGAGCGCACATCACTCGTCACTTCAAGAGGAGGCGTGCATTAATTATTAACTCGACATGCTTCCATCTTCCGAAAATATTGCCAACGATCTATCAGGTAATAATATCAAGCACACAATGTCAGCGCAGCTAACTACGGCAGCTGGTTCAGTCCAAAAATGATCAGTACTTTTGCAGTTGGTTCTGTTCGAGGACAACCACAAACAAACCGCTCCAGAGTTCGTTTGAAATCGTACCGAGACCACCTCTTCAAGGAGGTCTCGGTACGCTTGTTTGGTCCGCTTTTGGTGCGCACCCGAGTGCGATTGCTGCTTTCAGATCTGACCAAACGAACCGGACCAAAGAGGGAAACGAACTCTAGTACGATTCAACCGAACTAAATGAGGCAGGTGTGAAAGCACCCAAAATCTCGCAGTCATTGTGAAGCTACGTTTGTTCTCGCTTTTCCCTCGAACGTGTGTGTGGGTGGTTTTCTCCTCCTCCGTTACTGGTGCGTTGGAGAAACTGCTTTTTTACTGCTGCCTTTGACGACGTGGTGTGAGTAAATGTAATTTTATCTATGGAGTCTAATCTAATAAGAGACACATTAGTGTTAAATCTACACAATGTTGTTTTAGGATTATTCCCGTGCCGATGACCTGTTGATCTGAACGCACTGTGCGGGCAACACTGCATTGGTTTCAGCTATCTAATGATTGTTATGAGAGTAACAGTGTGCACAGAGGTTCATACGGAATCGACTGCGTTACAACCCATTTCTGCCTTCAGTGAGACTGTCTCAGTCAACAAAGTAAACCATAGCGTATAATAAGGAGGTATGTGAGTATTTTATAAGTTTATCAGTGTAATGTCTTTTTGTGTAATAAAAAATTTGAAATGGTTTTAATTACAGGTCTGACATCCTCCTCTTTGGTCTAGCAGCCACAGTTTTCTTTTCCCACGAATATTTGAGATTCATTTGATTAATTTGCGTATTGTTTTTGGGTGTTTATTTGTCCTTTTGTATTTATTTTGTTGTAACGTTTTTTTGTTTCATTTACTGGTTTACAACTGTATGGGAGATCTTTATATTTGATGTTTGTTTGGTTTTGTGAAGGATTTTGCTTTTGCGTTCTTTTGTTTTGGATTGGTGTGTTTTCTCCCATGTGGTTTATCCAGTTTTATGATTACAGTTTGAGTTATCCTTTGTGTTATTGTCATTTGTTTTTTTGTAATTTGAGCAACGCAACTTTATTTTACTGTCTTTGAGCACTAGATGCATTATGGTATTCTTAATTTGTGGTGAACAGCACTTTTGGCATTCTTTTTTGTGTTCTGTGTTTGGTGGAGTTTCATTTCTTTTTTTGCTGTGTTTTTTTTTATTTGAGAACCGTGCTGTGAACCCACCTTTTATACCCTGGCTTCTAGTTCATTTAATTGAACGACCTGTTACAAATATTATGAGGGTCCCCTATCCCGTGGAAGTGGGGGTGGCGTAGTCTATTTAGTCGACATTCTTAAACCGCCATATAGTTGAGGTTACAGTAGTTTCAGATGTATTTTCTGGAGAAGCAACAACATCAGGACATCCGTCTCTGTGGTATGGAACATTACTGTATTTAGTGGCCTGTCAACATTTGCGTTTGTTTACTTGTGGATTATGAGGACATGATTCGGTTTTTGGACTATTGTATGTAACGAAACCTTAGCAGTAGCAAGCAAAACGGTTTTGCACGTCAGACTAGTGTATAATGTTACATAGAAAAACAATGGAGTAGCGCATTTGAATGTGCTTTGTGTGAACGTCCCCTAGGTTTATGTTTCAGTGGTTTTACAATAAACAAACTGACACCTGTAGTGGTCAGCTAAACAAATGTATTCAAACACACACCATACATCGCATGCTTCATTGATTAAAACAACTATACGATTGTGTTGTTTACTGGTGTTTACTCACGGGATGATAGCCAACTACACACAGACATTTGAAGTAGTTTTACTCACCGCCTGCTTCCAAAGCATGACCGTGTACCTTTATCGTCACCGCTCAATCAAAAACACACTTCTTTGGGGACATTGTTGAAGTCCTGAGACAGCAGTGAGAGCAATGTTTATGGGCGCCGTGCATTTGCTCTCTGGTCGCTCGCCTGCGCACCCTTCCGGGAGAAGAGCCCGTACGGCCCATACAAGGACATCCCGACCCGTTGACGTCAAGCGGACCCATACTCGAAAAAAACTCTCCGAAACCGGAAGGAGTATTTTTGACACAGAAATACTCCATCTAACATAAACTTTGTGACAAAAAGACAAAGGCCACATAGAGACGAAGGCCACGTTAGTCCACATGGAGACGAAGGCCACGTTAGTCCACATGGAGACGAAGGCCACGTTAGGCCACATGGAGACGAAGGCCATGTTAGTCCACATGGAGACGAAGGCCACGTTAGGCCACATGGAGACTGTAAGGGACCAAGCAAGCCAAGCACAAGGAACACCAGCATTGGATGAGAAAGCGGGTCTTTATTTTAACCCCAAAAGAATAACTTTACAAACTCATAATTTCCATATAACAAAAGAAAAGAAAACCAAACAGATGAGAAAGAAACAAACTAAAACAACAACCACTCAACTGAACAAAGAAACTGCTTATAAAGGAAAGGATGGGCCCATTACAAATTAAGAGGAAAAACAATAAACTTTACATTTAACATTCAACATCAAATGAATCAAAATTGAACTCAAAGAAAGAAATATATTAAATCAAGATTAAGGAAAGCAAAATTCAATCAAATATCATAAATATACAACTACATTAATCAATACATAAAGAAATCAACTTTTCTTTCTCCCCCGGGCAACCTCAGCAAATGGTAGATCCGGGCAGAACCAAACGGCTTAAATTCTGTTTCAACCAGCCCTCTAATTTCTGTTGCGCCAGGATGCTGCTGGAGCGGACCACGTTTGGAAGTCGCTAGTGATGGCCAAATGAGGCTTCCTGAACCACTGAGGCTTTCCAGTCCATTGGTTCACCAAAAGGTTCATTTACCTGAAGCCTCATGAAACAGTGTGCTCCCTAGTGACACCTGCTGTGCAAAGCAATGCATCGCACACAAATCTATTCATCCTGAGCAACCAAATTGTCATAGTGTGGGCACACCCTTTTTCTATTGCCTGTGTATTAATAAAGTATTTTACTCTGCCTGTATTAGCCTATGTACACACAACTCACACAAACACACAACTTTGTGTTCAACTATTCAGTAGTTCTTTGGGTTAGTGATGACAGTGAATGCCCAGAATGATTGTAAATAAATTATTGTGAGTGCAGTGCTTATGGGACTGGAATTGTGGAACAGCAATCTGCAGGGATGGGAAAAGCTTTCCCTAATACAGTCTAGTCTTATAATAATATAATTAATAATAATAATAGCAATAATATATATATATAATAATAACACTAGCCTACTACTAATATAGGATATATATATATGATTACGTAGTATAGGTAGGCTATTTCAACTAGATATAGGTTAATTTACTCTAATAATCTACTGAACTATGTATAATTTACTCTAATAATCTACTAAAATGTAATATAATATATAATACAAGCTATGATATATAATGATATCGCTACTACATACAACCAACACCTCAACACCAATGCAAATGCCTACTGCAAACCCCACAAGAGCCGCGAGGTTTCGAACCACTTTTATCCGAAAGCGATACTCAGAATGAAGCAATGACGTATTCAACAGAAAACGAGGCCTCGTTTGTCATCGTCACGTGATTTTCACGGAAACGATATAAGCCTCGAATCGGGGCTTCATCTGAAACGCCCCTTTTTGCTCGACACAAGCTCCGGAGCCTCGCTTCAGATGTCCCATCACTAGAAGTCGCCACACCACGGGTAAACTTAAACTCAAAGTAGAAATAAATGTAAATAACAAATACAACGTAACTGTGTGCACTACAAATCAGTAACTATGTATGTCAATGTGTTGTAAAATATAAACAAATGCAAACTTAATAAAAAGATTAATGACTCTTGTCTGTCTTGTGTGATTATTTTTATACTGAAATAAATGATTGCAAAAGATTAATCTTAAATGAATAAATGTGGTTTGTATTGTGTGTGTTTGTGAGGTTGTGTGTGTGTGTTACCACTCTTTTGTGGCCACCACTCACAGGCCCTCACAGAGACGAAGGCCATGTTAGGCCACATGGAGACGAAGGCCACGTTAGGCCATATGGAGACGAAGGCCACGTTAGGCCACATGGAGATGAAGGCCACGTTAGGCCACATGGAGACGAAGGCCACGTTAGGCCACATGGAGACAAAGGCCACGTTAGGCCACATGGAGATGAAGGCCACGTTAGGCCACATGGAGACGAAGGCCACGTTCGGCCACATGGAGACGAAGGCCACGTTAGGCCACATGGAGACGAAGGCCACGTTCGGCCACATGGAGACGAAGGCCACGTTAGGCCACATGGAGACGAAGGCCACGTTAGGCCACATGAAGGCTTGAGTGATCCATGAGACTGATGAACAGGATGATGAGTAGTTATGTAAAAAGTAGGGCTGTTAAAATAATGTGTTAATTTTGATTAATTAATCTGAGAAAAAATAACGTGTTAAAAAAATAATGCAGATTAATCCATTCCGTATTGAACTTTGACCCTGACCAGTTCTCACCATCATTCAACTGTAAAATGAAGGAAGGAGCTGAGAACGCGCTGTCTGTATCATTGACTGGAACATTTACTTATAGATGAAAAAGGGCTTGTGTTGATAAAAGAACCAAATGCAAAGTATCCAGGAATGAAAGTTAAACTGAATGTACGACCTAACGTCCAATGATGATAACTGTCAACAGTTAACGTCATCTTCAAACCGCACTGTAAGTAAAAACTGCCTGAGACAAACACTGTCAAGATGAGATGCTATGTCTGTGTCATTATGCCAACATTATCTTCATGTCTTGAACTTTCCTTTCTTGTACTTTTTTGCCTTTCTGTCTCATATATATATATATATATATATATATATATATATATATATATATATATATATATATATATATATATATATATATATATATATAGTTTTTTTGTTTTTGTTTACATTTACATTTGCATGAGCATATTTGAAAAGCAAATCCATTAAAAGGCCAGCCTATATTATTTCCCTGTTCCCTGTAACTCACTAGTTAAAATAGCTTATGACTAGGCCAGATCATGTTTCTATTTAAATCTCATGATCACTATCACTGACAAAACATCCTCATTTAACTAGAATGTGAGAATCAAACTTTGTGATGCTTGTGTTAAAGGAACATACACTGTTTCTGCAGTTGCTGCTTCATCTGTGTGAACGTACATTATTGGAAAATTATAGGAAAAGGGAAACATATCCGCTAAAAGCAGAAGGTACAGCAGTATGGGCAGTATATTGGTTCCAGTGATAACTATCTTTCATTGGTTCTCACTGTTGCAAAAGACACTGTTTTTGCTGATATATTCTTTCCAAATGTACCACACTGTTTTTAACAAAACACTGAATAAGGAACATGTTTTTGCTGTATCTAAAGAAAATGAGTTTGTCTATGTTGCTGTCTGAACCACAATTGTTCTTTCTCATTCTGCATTTGCCAGTATTGATTATGTTTCATTCCATGTTAGTACTGCATATCATTTACCAAACGTGATTTGTTAAATCCTGATATATAAATTAAAACAATGTTCCAAATGCATTTTATATTTATAATTTTATATTTCTTAAGATTAAAACTGCACATCCACTGCTCAGAAGAGTAACAGAGTGAACAGAGCTTAAGCAAATATATATAATAATGTCATAGAGACATGGTGGACCCAGCTGTATCTCAGCACCAGAAATCTGTGGAGAAATGGGACTGGACTGGTGACACAACAACACTATTGATAAAACATCAAACAATGGCAACACGTGACACGCCTCTACAAACTAAAAGAGACTCATCTATGACTTTTGAAACCAGACTGATCACTATGAGAACAGGCTTCAAGTAGCATTCATACATAACACAATAGAACAATGCTGCAATGCATACAACACAAATACTCTGCTTTTGCACGCAATGTTTGTCTTAGAAGCAGTATTTAGTGAAGTTAATAAACGTAATTTCGGGAGGAGTACGCCCATCTAATCTTTCAATTAATACCAAGGTATAAAACCAGTAGCTTACCTCTCCCCCTTTTTAGTTCCTGAAGCATTTGGCCTGCCCAACTCTGCTTGACTGGCTGCGCTGCTCATTTCACCTGTTGATCTCCAGATCGCCGGTCTCTCCGCTCCACATAACACCTCGCTCAAGAAAACCTCTCTCTTCTTCCATCTAGAATCATCACGGGGCTCGGTCGATCCTCATCGTGATGCATCGAGGCCTTCATCATCATCAACACCATCCTTTTCAGCAGTAACGTTAAGCCTCGTACCTCCGGCTGAGAAATGGTCCGTCAACGCGCTCAGGCAAGCGTTATCCAGCGCAGGTTTTCCATTTCACCCAGAGGAATTCAAAAGCGCAACTTCACGATCTGCTCGTGTGTTTTCACCAAAAACTCTCACTCTCATGCCGCATTCAGCGTTCTCGCAGCAACACGCACACATCAACACAAACAACTGCACGATCTATAGACCCTTTTACAGCCCACGTGATCAAAGAGTTGCGCGCGCATTTTGGCAACGGAAGTGGTGTTGTTCCCTAGTGGTTCTAACGTGTGAGCAACTCCGAAAGTTTATCAAAACGGTTTCCCAGCATCAAAATGTATTCCCAGCATCTGGCTGTTGCGTTTTTGGTTGCACTAATCGCTATTCCACCAATGGGCTTAAGTTTTATAGAATTCTGACAGGATCCGTTTAAGAAGAACCGGCGGTACGCAGGCGATTAAATGCATTGATTGGAACGAAGACATAAAAATGCTCGCATAAAAAAAATCATTTGTAAAACATTTACTGCACTTGAAACTTAATTATTTATAATAAACCTCCCAACATTGGCTGCCACTGGTGTGTATAATGTACCCCCACCCCCAGATTATCATATCAATAATCACAGTACTTATCAATTTCATTTGTAATGATTTTATTAATAGTTTAATTGCAAAATAACCATCTGAGAAATGTATGCAAGCAACATAGCTGCTATTAAAGTACTAACGTTATAGCATTACAAAATTAAACTTTAAACAGAAGTGTCAAAACGAATCAATAACATAAAATGTAAGGAAAATGATAAATGTATGTCTGTGTGAAGGATAAGAATAAATGTAGAAAATTGTATTGGACATTCTGTAACTTACATGCCCACAGACAACGTATTCATAAGCATCCAGTGATTTATATGCTTGTCTCGGGTGTACACGCTCGGTTTCTCAACTAAATACGTATATATCCGACCACAAAGTTATATCTGGCCATCTGCTAACATCTTCTATCCACTCCACTATAGTACGCGGATCTGGTAGCCGAATACCATTTGATAAAGTCAACTTTTTAAAATAACTTTCTCGGTTTGTGTTGCTTAATCCGCTCACGTAGCTTGACATGCTGCTGATTCTTGCCACAGTTTGTTGCCAAAATGCGCGCGCATACGTTGCTACGTCATCATTGTATACAAGCAGTAAAAGGGTCTATATACGGTCCGTTTCAGTTTTTAGCCAGCAGCCGCAGCTGCCGACGCTTTCACGTCCGCCCCTTAATTCGGCCGGCACTATCGCGGCTGCAGACATTAGTTCCGCGTCTGCTCGCAATAGTTCCATGGCCTCTTCGACAGTGACTGTTACCTTTCACCCTCCCACAGGTAAGTATAGCTTCTTCTGTTCTTCTTTCCACGCTTCCAATATTTCTGCGCTTTCTGGCTTTTATTCTCTGTTAAATCGAGAAAAGCTATATAATACATTTCTCCTCTGCTATTGGAGCAGGCCCAAAGCGTGAGGCTGCCTCCGCAAACGGTCCTGCCCCCCCTCCCTTAATTTCTTCTCTGCTATAGGTGCAGACCCAAAGCGTGAGGCTGCCTCCGCAAACGGTCCTGCCCCCCCCCCCCTTAATTTCTCCTCTGTTATAGGTGCAGACCCAAAGCGTGAGGCTGCCTCCGCAAACGGTCCTGCCCCCCCCCCCCCAATTTCTCCTCTGCTATAGGTGCAGACCCAAGCGTGAGGCTGCCTCCGCAAACGGTCCTGCCCCCCCCACCCCCTATAATTTCTCCTCTGCTATCAGCGCAGACCCAAGAGTAAGGCTGCCTCTGCAAACGGTCCTGCCCCACCCCACCCCCACTCATTTTTGCCTCTACTATCAGAGCAGACCCAAGCGTGAGGCTGCCTCCGCAGATGGTCATGCCCCTCCCTCTCTTTCCTTTCTCCGCCGCCATTGGAGCCGATCCAAGCATGGGGTTGCTCCCCAAGCTTTCTATTCTCCAACCTTATTCCATCCAGCTTCTGCTTCCTCTACAGTTCATTGCCGCCTTCTCAGCTGCATTGCTCTTACAGTTCCTACTACATCATTGCTATGGATCCATCACCTGTCTCCACCAAGCCCCCACGCCTCAATCACCCCAGGTGGTTGGTCCCAGTATAGCTCATAAGCCCTGCCCCTCCGTGGTTTCTAATGGATACGAGTTAAACTAAACAATCATATTACACTATATATTTTCCAAGATGTTTTCTGTCTTTTTAGGCAGTTTTATCACTATGATTTTATTTCAAGTATTTGTTTTAAAGCTACACTGTGTGATATTTTCTCCCATCTAGTGGTGTAAAGGTATATGACCATCCAGTGAATAATAGTTTCTGCTCCTCTCAATTTCGATTTCGTTTCAACTCCTACGGTGGGCGATTTAGTCATGGCTTTCAGTTCGACCTCTTCGGTGAGTGTTGCGTCAACTCAAGTGATAAGGTAATTTTTGAAAACTATTATAATTTGCAGTTATTTAATTTACCAAATGATCTATGATCAAATTAATCTATGTAAAATGAATAATAGAACTGAATAGTAACCAGTTCATTGCTAACATCAGCTATCAGGTTCCCAGACGCAATTGCTCTTAGTAAAGTAACTTTTATCAGTGCTATCGTTATTCTGTATATTGTACAACACCACTAGCGTAAGGCAAACAAATTATAATGCAATTAAAATATTAATCTCATGTTATCCGACATAGAACACGGATTTATGTTATAAGGTAAACAATACTTTTTCATCATTGACGCGAGGAAAACTATCCTAGATGTCGTTCTAGTGTTATGCTCAGCACACCATGATATAATTAGCCAAGCAACAATAAAACTTCCAATATACACAAATAGGCTAAAATTAATATTACCTGTCGAGAAGAAAGCAGGCAACGTCAGCGTTCTTTTTAAAATCGTTGCTCCTCATGAGCTCTTTCCATCTTGGAAAGGCCACTCCAGTATTTACTTTTGTCTTGTTGATTTGCTTGTTGCGTTGCCGTCTTAATTCTCTTTTCCGCTTCCTTGGCGACTCTGATACATATCCCGCAATGTTACTAGGTCCCCGACCCGAGTCGAATTCGGTAATCAATTCCGGGACGTGGTTGCTTTTACACAGAAGGCGACCCGGGAATATTGCGGGTCCGACGTGCAGTGTGAAAGGGGCTTAAGAGTGATCCTCCATCATCATATAGCAGGCTCAAGCAATCCTCCTTTTTCACATTCGACACAGTGCCATCGAGTGTAAAAACGCGAAAAGCGAAGCTTGAATTTACGGGTATGTCCCTCTTTGGCAAATGTACTTTCAAGATGGAGGAGCAACATGGCGACCGCCATCCGAACCCTCAACACTTATGCATTTTCAATGGTATATTATAAAATTACGAGAATGCATTATTACTTGAAAGAAGTAAATATACATTAATGAGCACATATATTTTTGAAAGAACTAAGTGATTTTAGCTAAGAATAAACTAAAAAAGTTACACAGTGTAGCTTTAAATAAGTTTAGCTTAGTTAGTTCCCTTTCG
Source organism: Pseudorasbora parva (assembly GCF_024679245.1). Lineage (NCBI taxonomy): Eukaryota > Metazoa > Chordata > Actinopteri > Cypriniformes > Gobionidae > Pseudorasbora > Pseudorasbora parva. The sequence continues at coordinate 29,633,552 of NC_090185.1, forward strand.
GGGAACTCGAGCTGCGTCGAAACGCTGTGAGAACGCCTCTGCGTTAATGCGTCGTGAAACGCGTGTAGAACCAATCCATCGGGAGATCGATCGTCGGCGACGTCATCACGTCATCGACCGGAGACTATAAAAGGTCCGCGAACACAAACAGGAACTATTCTGTGCCTTCAGTAAGCGATCTGTGTGAACCTGTCTGTCTATTTGGTGTTTTTGTCTGTCCATTAGAGAGAATTTTCCACCTTTGTTAAATATATCTGATATGAAAGCTCTAGCATAAGTTCTGCTGGGAAGACTCAATTACCACGTCACTTAATGCCTTCACTCTAATCCAATGATATTCTCATGCTCACGGTATAAAGGCTCCGTACTTACACATGTTTGAGTTCGCAGATACTGAAGTGACGATTCGTCTCGCTCGCCTGCCAAATCGTCACGTCCACTGACACGCCCGCGTTCGTCATTCTCCTGTCACTGACGACGAAGTTTGCCGCTTCCTCCCATCCACATGCGCAGCTCGCACATTCAGTGTCGCGGGTTGACCGGAAAAAGGGCCTTCGGAGGACATTATCAAGCCGCGAAGGCTTACCGGTATCCCATCAGCCGAAGTTATCCAGCGTGTACCTACTGCACCTGGCCCTAATACTCTGACTAATCCACCAGAACCTGCTTCTCACAGCCAGTAACCGCTCCTTCACCCGGCAGACGCAACAAGTCGGCAGGAAGAGAAGTCTACGCAGCACCCTCAAGCTTCTACTTCACTGGATTTATCCGAGCCCGCCGGAGTTTAAACCACACCGCGTATTATTTCCCCCAACTAGCGGCGGAAATGCATATGACCAACCTGGAATATTTAGTTCTGTTCCTCTTAATTCCGATTCGTTTAACTCTACGGTGGCCGATTTAATCTAAGATCAACACGGCAATCCCCCTCCTTACATTCGACACGGTGCATCGAGCGTTTAAACGCGAAAGGCGAAGCTTTATTTACGGGTATGTCCCTCCTAGACTAATGTACTCAGATGGAGGGCCAACATGGCGATTACGTAATTATGCATTTACAATGGCATTTTATAAACTTACAAGAATACCTTATTACTTGAATAAGTACATATACATCATCGAGCTCATATTCTGAAGAACTAAGCTAGAGATAAGAATAATTAAAAGTTACACAGCTTGTAGCTTTAATGCTCAATTCTCCAAGACATCCAAGCCTCTTCAAGCAGTCAAGACCCTGGAATCAAAGACGTCGAGTTCGAACATTCTTTTAATAACTCCGAGCTCGGTCCCAGCCACTAACGTATTGCAACCCACCAGCTTCCTCCCCCAGACATCGGATTAAGCATTACATTGGACGTGCCTTCTACTTCAGCCATCTAAACGTTCTTCAACCGGAGGAGTCAACATTTCAGGATGCTCTGCCACACCCGAAACTCCTTCTTTTAACTTTCTTCAGCTCAGCTCAGTCTCCGGTAGGCATCTTGTCTCCAGCTGCAGTGTCCCCTCTTATTAGAGTGAACATTGTCTAAGGTAAGGATATTAACTTGGCTTCACTTCTGCTTCCATCGTCTGCCGTTAACAGAAAATGGTAGAACGTGGTGACGTGGCAGTGCTTCTCATAATTTACGATCCCAGATAACCGGAATAGTTAATTCGGCGATTCGCCATCGCATTCAGCTTTACATAGCCATATTGGGCCAGGTTCCTGATCGGAGGGAAGAGTTAGATCTGAATTAGCTTAATGGCTGACTCTAACCGAAGGTACAGGAGAAACTTGTTCTATGAATATCATAAACCTTCTCAGCCAAATCTACTCCTCTCGCTCTACAACTCCAGTTTAGTCTGGTCCGTTACCGTCACGGAATTGCTCGTTCGCTTTTCGGTGGTTCAAAAAAAAAAAAAAAAAAAAAAAAACTGGCATGTTCCATTCACGGCGCTCATCATCATGACATCAAGCAGGCTAGTCAGATGCAAGGCCGTCCAAGGAGCTGAACACATTAAGCTAGTTCATACTTTGCTGGCTCCGCAGCGTGAGTCTCCGAGACTGCGCGCGCTCCTCCCCAATCGGACGAGACGTTACTTGACGCGCTCGCCGTCGTGCTATTCTTAAAATGACAGAGGGTGAATCCGAGTACTCGTCTATAAACCACCCCTTGTGAAAAAAAAGTGCACTTTAGTGTACTTTTATAAAGTGTACTTATTACACAGATAATATACTTATACTAAATACACTTAATTGTGCAATTAAATGCAATGTTTTCGGTGTACTTAACACACATTATATGTAATTGATTTCAAATTTATCACAAATTAAGTTGAAATAAAATACAATAAGTTGCAATTAAGAGTGATTTTTTGGAACAACTTAAGTGGTACTTAAATACAACTTTATATGTACTTTCATAATCACTTCTAGTGTATTAAAATTGTAATTAAAGTGCACTGCTCAATGTACTGACAAGCAATTAATGTGAACTAAAACATACTTTAATGTCAGCTAAATATACACTTAAGTGTGAATTAAATGCAATGTTTTCGGTGTACTTAACACACATTATATGTAATTGATTTCAAATTTATCATATATTAAGTTGAAATAAAATACAATAAGTTGCAATTAAGAGTGATTTTTTGGAACAACTTAAGTGGTACTTAAATACAACTTTATATGTACTTTCATAATCACTTCTAGTGTATTAAAATTGTAATTAAAGTGCACTGCTCAATGTACTGACAAGCAATTAATGTGAACTAAAACATACTTTAATGTCAGCTAAATATACACTTAAGTGTGAATTAAATGCAATGTTTTCGGTGTACTTAACACACATTATATGTAATTGATTTCAAATTTATCACATATTAAGTTGAAATAAAATACAATAAGTTGCAATTAAGAGTGATTTTTTGGAACAACTTAAGTGGTACTTAAATACAACTTTATATGTACTTTCATAATCACTTCTAGTGTATTAAAATTGTAATTAAAGTGCACTGCTCAATGTACTGACAAGCAATTAATGTGAACTAAAGCATACTTTAATGTCAGCTAAATATACACTTAAGTGTGAATTAAATGCAATGTTTTCGTTGTACTTAACACACATTATATGTAATTGATTTCAAATTTATCATATATTAAGTTGAAATAAAATACAATAAGTTGCAATTAAGAGTGATTTTTTGGAACAACTTAAGTGGTACTTAAATACAACTTTATATGTACTTTCATAATCGCTTCTAGTGTATTAAAATTGTAATTAAAGTGCACTGCTCAATGTACTGACATCCATTCTACTGTCTTAAAAACAAGCAATTAATATGAACTAAAATATACCTTAACGTAATTTACATGTACACTCTAATATAATGAAATACATTCATAATTACATTTTTCAAATAATACAGCTGCAATTTCGTATAATAAACACATCCAAATTTAAATCCTCTACATTTATTGACAAAACAATCTGTAAAACAAATATACAAAAAAAACTTTTTTTTGATGCCCAAGAAAAACCCAAAAAACTATTTACACAAACACAAATTCATTTAGAAAGAGTCTGGAGGACAATGAGGATTATATGCAATTATATGTAATTATATGCATTATTATATATCTCCCTCATTCAAAGGTACCTAAATCTACCCATCACAGAAAATTACCTCACACAACAGATGAATAAATACAAACAAATGGAAAGAAAAGAATCGTTTCATGTACAACACTAAGATTCAAAACTTTGGGTAACGTTTAATTAGTTAACTACTTAATTTAACATGAACTTAGAATGAATAATAATATAAACATTTATTTATCTTAGTTAATGTTAATTTCAACATTTACTAATTAGGGGTGTAACGGCACATGTATTCATACCAAACCGGTTCGGTACAGGACTTCCGGTACAGTGCACGTGTGTACCGAGCGGTACGAATGCAATCTTTAACAGTTAACAGACGGCTTGTTTAATGAGTGGAACACACTTCAATACAAGTTTCCATAAGAACATATGTATTCTGTCAATTTTATCATTAAATTCAAGTGATACCATATTGATGCTCTTTAATGTGACATGACAGATCACTGTAAAGACACATCAGTTCAAGCAGCAACGCGGCACGAGTGAATGTGATCACCTTGTCATAGTCAAAGAATAAACATGAATTAACATCAGAAGGTATGTTAAGGATACATTACAACTTACTAAAATGTATCACATTGTGTAATCGTTCAGTGTTTCAACAACAGAAAGAAGTCGATAAAACACGAGAGAGATGAACTCTTTCACTAAATGTATGCATTATATTAGCCTATATATTCATCATATTCTACTTAACCTGAAAACCTGAAAAAAATCTAACCTATAATTAGATTTATAAGTTAATGCAAAAACGGTCTTATGAGAAGTTTACACGTTTGCATACAATGGGAGTGCAAGTAAAGCCTCCCTATATAGTCTACACTATACAGCATTCTTTGTCGTTTGATTAAACAGAAACAACAAGGCAATTATATATTACATTCTGAATCAAATTATAATCTTTGTGTGCCCTTTGTTAGAGTTAAGCTTGGTAAAACGTCCTTCAAATATGTCGCAGCCTCAGATTGGAATTTGCTCCAGACTGAGTTGAAGCTAAAAGATCTGGTGACATTTAGTCATTTTAAAATTTTACTACATCATTTTGAGAGTAAATTAATGGTGTGTAATTGTTTTTGACTGGTTGTATGTTTTATGTTTTTTATGTGAATTTTGATGTATAACTGTACATGCAAACACAGCTGCCTATCTTGGCCAGGACAGGACATTTTAATCTCAGTGAGTTTTTCTCCTGGTTAAATAAAGGTAATAATAATAATAATTAGTAGAGATATTTTTTATATTATATTTTTAATTCTTTAAGAAACCTTTAGTTTAGGACAATTACAATTTGTTCAGTAAACCAATAAAAAAAAAAAAAGCATTTTTATATTTAGTGTTCCTCCCCGAACTGTCAGCTTTGTGTACTGTTACACCCCTATTATTAATGCAATCTTAAAATCAAAAGGTGTATATGTTAATTATTTAATGCATTGTTAACTTGCATGAACAATGACTATAAATTTAATTAACAAGCTTTGAACTATAATATTTTAAGCAAGGTCAACAACTATTAATAAACACTGTAAAAAATTAAATAAAATAAATAAATAAAAAGAAATCACTGTTAGATCATGTTGGTCAATTCATTAAATAACGTTAACAAATTAGATCTTATTGTAAAGTGTTACTGAACTTATAAGCTCTTAAACCTTTACTAGCACCAAAATTAGGACCAAAAGGTTTATTCTAAAATCTTATTCCAGCATTACAGTGAATGAAAAAAAAAAAAAAAAAAAAACTGAAGAACTCCAAAGGCACACAAAATTGTTTGTCACCAACTATTTTCAAGTTGTTTGGAAAGTGCTGTTTATGTCAATGTCCCAGAAGCTCTCCATCAGTAGGAAACTGGTGCACCATCTCTCCACAGTAGATGTGAATGGACATGTTCCAAAGAGGCAGGAAAGCAAAAAAATATACCTTGAGGAAAGAAAAAGAAAACGCAAAGAAAAAACTTGTTTATAAAACAGATCTATCCATTATTATAATTGGCTCAATTAAATTAAAACGATAGATGTACAGTATATATTCACACAGCAGTATCTGTATGAAAAAAAGAAGAAAAAAAAGAAATAGCCATAAGAGGGATCATAAAAATGAGCATGTTGTCTCTTTTTTATCTAGTACTGCCCTGATGAAGCAGTTTAGTCTGCACGGTGTGTGTAAGCTTTTGACCACAACTGCATCCCCTATGTGATGAATTACCTCAGTCGTCAGGGTAGAATGATTGGAGAGGTTCCTTCACGTATCCCACTGAGCACATCATCTTCACTGACACTGGACTTTAAAAATAGAGAACATTTTAATAATGGTTTTTATTCCTACTTTACAGGGAATTAAACATAACTTAAATATAGATAAATAACCCAAGACCAATGTAAATTGAGAAAAGTATTCTTGCATTTTTCCTCATCTTGCCTTGCAAGTTTCAGCTTACCTCGTACCATCTCCATGAAGGATGTTCCTGTATTTACCACGCCTGGCACAGCAATGCTGCGGCTCCATTCCTTTGGGTGTGTGGCCTGTAAAATATATAATGATTAGGGGATCTGTAAATGCACAAGTGGGAATGTATTACTTACAAATGGACAAGATACAAAGCATTTAAAAGCTAAAGACTTGATAGCAATGTTTTAGCTTGTGTCATGGCTGGGCATAAATTCATAATTAACATTAACTTGACCTCATCAAGATGGCTCTGTGATTCCACACAGCTTGCACTGGATCTCCAATAACACATCTGTATTGATCCTACAAAATAAAAAATAAAAAAATAAAATAAGCACAAAATATTAAAAACACAAATAGTACTTTAACATCTTACTCTCCAAATGCAAAAAGAAAAGAACATATTAAAATCATTATTTCATTACTGGTTGTTGTTATACGTTAAGTTAATATATGGAATAAATGTATATAACGTTAAATGTCTTCTGTCCATTCAAAAAGTAGGAGTTCGATTCAAATATTGTATGTACAGCAGGCAAATTCATTGAACATGCCCACACCGGCGATCACATTCCGATTTAAGAAATTATTATAATGCAATCTTAGATAACAAGTTACATGAATATGAATAATACAATAAATACATAGGAAACATGATTAACGTTAATTCACCTCCCGAGTCCATAGTGCGTCTATCCTATCTGCGATTAAACTAAATAACTACACCGTAATAGAGAGCTACCATGTTACGGTGAAAATGTAAAATCAAGAGAGCTTATATCAAGATATACTTACTTGACTCGTTATTTGTAGCATATGACGTCTCATTTCAACTGTAATGATCCAAACGGTTCGCTCCTCCTCTGTTGTCTGTTCTCTTCAGCTTCATTTCCCTCACGCATCGCGATGACGCAATCATGGGGGACCGCGCATTTTTCAAAATCATGACGTAGTATTTTTGGCGCATGCGCATTGAAATATTAAGTATAAATATAAAATAAGATATTTCGTGCATTAAATGTTGATTATAAATCACTTATTAATTATCCATTTCTGTTCAGGTTGTTCTAACACACTGTGTAGTTGGACTGTATTTCAGAGAACTTGACTCATTCACCTAACTAAAAGTCAATCATGTTTAGAGTCTGATTAAAATTAAATGTAGCCTATTTTAACTGAATTTTAATGCAAATTAATTTGGTTTAGATTTGTTCAACTTTTTCTTGCAATTAATGCAATTAAATGTGTGTTTAATCGCCATACAACAACATAATATTGCAAATATTCTGTACACAGATGTAAAGTAGCCTACAGTACATTAGACAACTCCTCTCATAAAGATTGACAATGTCAAATTATGTAGAAAACTGACACTTGTAGTTGAGTTCATAGGAGCTAGTTATAACATTTCAACAGTATGTTGTGGAGTGTAAGCGAGTGAAATTTTGAAGAAAAATACATTAACCAATGTAAATTTGGACAACTAATTTTTTTTAAAAAAGCATTTATTTTCCATGTGCTTTGTCATTAGTAAAATAAGTGTACTTTATGAAACAAACTTTATGAAATTAAAATGGTTTAAGTAAATTTAGGTGTAGACATTATTACAAGGTGCATTTTTAAAAAGCGCACTTAAGTGTGTTTATAAATATTGTCATACAAGTGTACTTTCTTTAAGTAAAAATTAACTAGATATTATTACAAAGTACACTTATTATAAGTGTACTAAAGTGTGTTTATAAATATTGTCATGAAAGTGTACTTTTTTAAAGTACAAATTAATTATATATTATTACAAAGTGCACTTATTATAAGTGTACTAAAGTGTGTTTATAAATATTGTCATGAAAGTGTACATTTTTAAAGTACAAATTAATTATATATTATTACAAAGTACACTTATTATAAGTGTACTAAAGTGTGTTTATAAATATTGCCATGAAAGTGTATTTTTTAAAGTACAAATTAATTAGATATTATTATAAAGTGCACTGATTAAAAGTGCACTAAAGTGTGTTTATAAATATTGTCATGAAAGTGTACATTTTTAAAGTACAAATTAATTATATATTATTACAAAGTACACTTATTATAAGTGTACTAAAGTGTGTTTATAAATATCGTCATGAAAGTGTACTTTTTTAAAGTACAAATTAATTATATATTATTACAAAGTACACTTATTATAAGTGTACTAAAGTGTGTTTAGAAATATTGTCATGAAAGTGTACTTTTTAAAAATACAAATTAATTAGATATTATTACAAAGTGAATTTTAAAAAAGTGTACTTAAGTGTGTTTAGAAATATTGTCATTAAAGTGTATTCTCTTTAAGTACACTTAAGTGGCACTTAATTTTAATTATATCATATTATCTACAAGTGCAGTTTTTAAAAAATATACTTTAAATATATTAAGTGCACAAAAAATACACTTTCAATACAATTAAGTACACTTCTTTTTCACAAGGGACCAGGAAACGTCGAGAAGAGCGGGCTAAGGTACACAGGTGATGACAATTATTTAGTTACTCTTGATATTATTACTCGTGACGTGAACAAAATATGTAAGCAAATTAAAAAAAAAAAAAAAAAAAAAAAAAAAAAAAAAAAAACAACAGCTTCACTCCAAGGTGACCTCTCTCCACTGAATATAAACCATGCTTAGATTCCTAAACAGAGCAGTAAATGCTACACGCAGTCAGTTAGCAATATAAAAAAAAAAAAAAAAAAAAAAAAAAAAAAAAAAAACTCCGAAAGAGAAATCAATGTGTAGTCCTGTGTGTGGTGCGATAGACGGCCGTTTGATTTCTGATTGTATGAAATGAGATGAATATGTGCAATGTCCTGGCATTACGACTGAGTGCTCATGTACGCAAGAGATTCAAATATTAGTACATGCATTCCAAGTGAGTGCAAGCAGTTCTTAAATAACGCGAATACAGTCGTTTTTTCTCTAGTGATTCGTATTTGTTATCATCGTACGCTCATGAGCGTGACCTAAAACATGGCGGCGATTGCCCAGAACGCAACGCGCAGTGACGTTGATTCCCAGACTCTATAGGTCTGCTCTCGCTCTACGACATTTACCCCATAGCCGTCGCTAGCACGATCTGGGGCCATTCATAGTCTCGCCCACGCATCTCGATGTTCTGCGAAAACAATGCACGGTTGCCCCCAATAACAAGGCAGATCATCTTGCCTTCCAGTAAGCTTTAGTGAGACGGTTTATCTGGCAATCCGTCGCCGTAATCCTAACATTGAAGCTCGAAATATATTCATGGCACTGCCATGTTATTGCTGATGCGCTCTATCGATCGATTCCAGTTTTAGACGGAATCTAAAACTACCTAATTAAACGTGTGTCTTAAGGTGTCGCTCCTACAACTTCAAGCTTACACGTCCGCATTGCTAGCTTTTCTATGTTCTGTTTAGTCTTCCAATTCCAGTATTTCCCATTTTAATTTCGACCGTGTTCCTTTCTCGTTCAAAAAAAAAAAAAAAAAAAAAAAAAAAAAAAAAAACTTCCATCCGCCGGCTCCTCGCAGGTATTCAATCCTAAGCAAAAATAAATAATCCTAATTTTCCAATTCTCTTCTCCGAACTTCATTCGTTTACTCCTTAAGGCGTAGCTAAATCCTCTATTAAACAGATCGATAAATGTCTGCCCATTACTCTGCCGTTGTTGCTTAATTCATCAATTCCGTCCGCAACGGTTTCTTCCCTTAACATCAATATCTTGCTAGTAGCAGTGTACTAGCTGCTTTTACGGATCATGCGTCCAGGTGAATTCTCTTATGATCCTAATATTTTTGATCCTTCTCACGGCATTTCCTTTCTGATATTGTTTCTCTCCCAAATTGCTTCACTCTAATTCTTTAACATTCAAAAACGACGCTCAAAGCTCCGGCGTCACCTTATCTTTCCCTTAAATCAATAATAATTTTTGCATTTACATCTATGGTTAAAATTCTTAAAATCCGCCCTAAAACTTCTAACGTTGCCCCTCTCTTCATCTTACCTAACGGTGCACCTCTTTCAAAGGCTGGTCAGAACCATTTAAACTCTGTCATTAAAAGCTGTAGTCTATCCCCCTCTCTCTACACCGGCCCTCATTCAGAATCAGGGCAACTACAGCAGCTGAACGAGGAATCCCCATGTCAGCCATCAAGCATCTGGGTAGGTGATCTTCCTCGGCCTTCAAATCATACAGAAGATCAGATTCTATCACCATTCTTCAAGCTCAGCAAGCTCTACAGTACTATAAGGTAAATTTCTATGCAACTACTGGTGGTGGTGTCATTATTATTCATCCCGTTATATTACTCTAGCCAGCACTCCTCAACGACTCTCTAGTCATCTAATGTGTGGCCTAACGGCTCTGTTCTATGTGGCCTTGTCTCTATGTGGCTGTAGCAGCCGTTGTGCCTTCGTTACATGTTCGATTATTAAAGCAAATAAATAAGTTAAAAAAAAAAAAAAAAAAAAAAAATACAAAAATAAATAAATAAATAATAATAATTATAAAATAAAAATAATGAAATAAATATAAATAAATAAATATAAATTAAATAAAATTAATAAATAAATCCATATATTTAATGCGATATTCATGTTATATGTGGTCTACTGTGACCGTGTAGCCTAATGTGGCCTTGTCTCGTGGTCTTGTGGCCTACATGGCATGGTTAAATGTGGCCTAGTGGCTTTTGTCTCGTTGGCCTCATTCAGTGTGGCTTAGTAGCCTTGTGGCCCAGCAAAGAAAAGGGGCCTAGTCTCTATGTCAGTCTCATGGTACATATTGCCTCGTGCCACGTCCGGCCTTCATGACCATGTTTCGTGTGGCTTAACAGCCGTCGTCTGTACGTCTTGTCTAAATGTGGAATCATGGCAGAGGAAACGGTCTATGTTCTGTGTGGTCTACTGTGACCGTGTAGCCTAATGTGGCCTTGTCTCGTGGTCTTGTGGCCTTCATGGCATGGTTAAATGTGGCCTAGTAGCCTTGTCTTAAGTATGTCTGTCTATGTGTGGCATTAGTGGCCTCGTGGCCACGTGGGCCTTGTGTTTATGTGGGGCTTGGCGCCTTGTGGCATATGTTTGCCTCGTCCTTCAAAAAGATGCCTAATCGGCCAGTGGCCCCTCTGGGGCATATGTTCAATGTGGCTTAGATGCCGGTGTTTTGCGTGGTCTGTCTATGTGTTGCCCTAGTGGCTTGGTCTCGTCCTTAAAAGATGCCAAGTTGGCCAGTCGCCCCTCGGGGCATAGGTTATGTGTGGTCTTAGACCCGTAGCATTTTGCTTTATTAAGGAAGCGCCTGTTTTCATCTAGCCAAGTGGCTTCGTTCATGTACTGTCCAGTCCACCTCGTCTCCATGTGGCATTAGCAGCCGTTGTGGCTTAGACGCCTCGTCTCTGTGGTCTGTTGAGGCCGTGTGGCTCATCAGAGCCTCGTCTCTGTGGTCTATAAAGGCCATGTGGTCCAATGAGGCCAGAATTTGTGTTGTACGGCCCTAGGTGGCCGCTATATGTGGTCCAATGTGACCTGTTTATTACTTTTGCCAAAGCGGCTGTTCAAATGGTCCAATGAGGCCTTGTCTCTGTGTTTGTGGTCCAATGCGGCCTGTTTATTATTTTTGCCAAAACGGCAGTACAGATGGTCCAATGAGGCCTCATCTCTGTGTTCAATGGTCCAATGAGGCCTTGTTCTGTGTTTTTCTAGGAGTGAACTGGCAAATTACAAAAAAAAAAAAAAAAAAAAAAAAAAAAAAGGGCATCTTGTCTGCCTGGTGAAATGCGGCCCGTTCATTATTTTGCCAAAAACGGCTGTACAGATGGTCCAATGAGGCCTCATCTCTGTGTTCAAATGGTCCAATGAGGCCTCGTGTTCAAATGGTCCAATGAGGCCTTGTCTTTGTGTTTTCCTAGGAGTAACTGGTAAATGTTATATAATAATAATTATAAAAAATAAAAATAAAAAATGCAGCTCGTCTGCGTGGTGAAATGAGGCCTGATTATTATTCCGCCAAGGCAGCCGTTCGGATGATCCAATAAGACCTTGTCTCTGCGTTCCTATGAGTGAACTGGCAAATGCCTTATATGTATAAAAAAAAAAAAAAAAAAAAAAAAAAAAAAAAAAAAAAAAAAAAAAAAAAAATTCTAAGATATAGGCATGCTGTATCTTTTCTCCTTTTACTTCTATTATATAGTAACTTCATTCTCTATTTCAGGAATCCCAAGATTTTAGACCGGTGGGTATAATCATTTACCAACTTTTGGGGGTTGGCGGGCCCCGTCCCGGTGGATTTACACTCCACCCATTTTTGGGGGTCGGCTGCGCCCCTGCCCTCGTCTTCAGGCAGGAATTGCAGATCCGAGACCCTCGGATTATGCTCTTCGGACGGGGCCTACGCCAAAATGACTCTGTACACTATCAGCTTGCTGAGCTGTTAATAAATGCACTATTGTTAATATATTTCTCCCCGAGTCTTTCTGGTAGAAATGAAAGCTCTAGCATAAGTTCTGCTGGGAAGACTCAATTACCACGTCACTTAATGCCTTCACTCTAATCCAATGATATTCTCATGCTCACGGTATAAAGGCTCCGTACTTACACATGTTTGAGTTCGCAGATACTGAAGTGACGATTACCCCCATCCTCCCCACCACCACCAGGATGGCCCTGTCCATACCCTACCGGGGGGTCGGCTGCGCCCCTGCCCTCGTCTTCAGGCAGGAATTGCAGATCCGAGACCCTCGGATTATGCTCTTCGGACGGGGCCTACGCCAAAATGACTCTGTACACTATCAGCTTGCTGAGCTGTTAATAAATGCACTATTGTTAATATATTTCTCCCCGAGTCTTTCTGGTAGAAATATATTTTATAACATAAAGAGAAAAAGGAGATTATGGCGAGTGAACAGCATTTCACAGTGTGTTCATCCCTGCCCTCAAAATATATATATTGCGTGTGGGAAACACACTCATTGTGTATGGCTGTTTGGGAGCGCAGCATGCTCAGGCAGCCCTTGAGGGGGCCGCTTGCGAGCATTTTTTGAGCGGCTTCCGTTAAGAATGCTGCGCTCCCGCCGGGCACTCTTCGAGGAGGGTGCTTCGGCTCGTGTTCCCCGTGGCTCGGTCCCGCTGCTGCCGAGGCAGAGCGGTGGCTTCAGTCGTGGGGTTCACACATGGACTTTACAGAGGGGTTTGAGACGGGCCCAGCCTTATCTCAGCCCTCACCTGTATCGTCCAGTGTCTCGTCTCGGGGTTTGGAAGCCCGCTCTGCGGTCTCTTCCTCCCCGGGCGGGGCACTGGTGCTCCAACTATCCAGCTCTGAGGAGGTGGACGTTGAGAGCATCGCGACTGAAGACTCGCCACTTCAGTCACCCTCTGGTGAGTTGAGGTTCTCACGAGAGCTGTGGCCAGGTTAAATATAAAAATAAAAAACGACTGGCTGGCGGAAATATCTGAATCCCATCGAAATCAGAGAAAACTAAATCAGATGAGCGATTCCTGCCCTCTCGTGCAAAGCATCAACGTCCTGCCGTTCTTCCCTGACCTGCACACCGAGGTGTCTAGGTCATGGAGGAAACCGGTATCATATAGAGTGTTCAGCCCACATACATCTGCATATAGTAATATATTTGGGCTGAGACACTATGGTTATGGGGCGATGCCGAAGATTGAAGAGACGCTTGCGAGCTATCTCTCGCCTTCAGCTGCATCGTCCCTGGCATTTCCCCTCCGAAGGAAATCGGTGCTTACCTCAGCACACGGTACCCGTCTTCCTTCGGTGCCCACAGGGGGCCGCGCTGCTAACCCCGCCGCAATGTCAGGGCGCAGAGGGTCTCCGCGGGCCACCTGAGGGTGGTCCGCCCCCTCCTCGGAGGGCATTCGAGCAGTCAGGTCAGGTGTTCCCTGCCGGTTCGCCGTTTCAGGGCACTGCACTCGCTGCTCAAATTACACCAGAGGCCAGCCTCGAGAGGCTGGTTCCCTTAATTTCCCCTCCGTGGGAAGACGGTGCTTACCTCAGCATACGGTACCCGTCTTCCTTCGGTACCCTCAAGGGGCCGCGCTGCCAACCCCGCCGCAATGTCGGGGCGCAGAGGGTCTCCGCGGGCCACCTGAGGGTGGTCCGCCCCCTCCTCGGAGGGCAGGGGAAACAAAAGGACGCTGAGGGTAGTCCCCTCCGAAGGGAAACGGTGTTTACCTCTGCCTACGGTACCCGTTGTCCTGCAGCGCCCTCTGGGGGCCGCGCTGCCAACCCTGCCGCAATGCCGGGGCGCAGACGGTCCCCGCGGGCCACTCGAGGGTGGTCCGCTCCCCCTTCGGGGGGCTCCCGAGCAGTCAAGTCAGTCGTTCCCTGCCGGTCCGCCGCTTCAGGGCACTGTGCTTGCTGTTCAAAGTACACCAGAGGCCAGCCTCGAGAGGCTGGTTCCCTTAGTAGATTTTCTAGACTAATGGAAACGTCTATCAAATATATCTCGTTGGGTCCTGCAGATAATCGAAAGGGGGTATGCCATTCAATTTAAAAGGCGGCCACCTCCTTTCAGCGGTGTCCTACCTACAGAGGTGGGCCCGGAGCAGGCTCTGGTGAGGGCACAGGAAGTAGAGACACTCCTGCGAAAGGGGGCTATAGAAAGGGTTCCTCCTCCCGGCAGGGAGTCTGGGTTTTATAGCCGTTACTTCATCGTGCCAAAGAAGGATGGGGGCTTACGCCCGATATTAGATCTGCATCTCTTAAATCGCTCAGTGGCCAAGCTCAAGTTCAAGATGCTCACACTCAGACAGATTGTGTCGCAGATCAAATCGGAGGATTGGTTTGTCACCATAGACCTCAAAGATGCGTATTTTGTCTCCATCCTTCCACATCACAGGAAGTTCCGGAGGTTTGCCTTTGGGGGAGAGGCATACCAATATCGTGTACTTCCTTTCGGTCTAGCTCTGTCACCCCGCACATTCACCAAGTGTGTGGATGCAGCTGGCGCCGTTGCGTCTGCAGGGCATCCGCATACTGAATTATATCGACGACTGGCTGATTCTAGCGAATACAGAACAGATGGCGGTTCAGCATCGAGATGCTGTTCTCGCACACGTCGAAATTGGGGTTGAGGCTGAACGCCAAGAAGAGTGTGCTTTCTCCGGCTCAGAGAACCACTTTTTTAGGCGTGGACTGGGATTCGGTAATTATGCGGGCGCAATTATCGCCAACACGCATAGCATCGATCCTGGCAGCAGTCAAAGAGCAGAAGCTAGACCGGGCCGTCACTGTGAAGCAGTTCCAGAAACTGTTAGGTCTCATGGCAGCAGCGTCCAACGTAATACCTCTTGGCCTACTGTACATGAGGCCACTGTAGTGGTGGCTCAAAACAAAAGGGTTCTCCCCGAGGGGAAATCCGCTCCGCACGATCAAAGTCACGCGGAGATGCCTACGTGCTCTGGTCATGTGGAAAAACCCGGGGTTTTTATCTCAGGGTCCCGTGTTGGGGGCTCATGTTCGATGCGTAACGCTAATGACAGATGCCTCTCTCACGGGCTGGGGGGCGACCATGAGTGGTCACTCATCCCAGGGTCTATGGCAGGAACATCAGCGGCACTGGCACATAAATCGGCTAGAGATGCTCGCAGTGTTTCTTGCATTGAAACAGTTTCTGCCCGACCTCAGGGGCCACCATGTGTTAGTCAGGACAGACAACACATCGGTGGTCGCCTATATAAATCATCAGGGGGGTCTGAGGTCCCGTCCGTTGGACAAATTGGCACGTCGGATCCTCCTGTGGGCCCAAGGGAAATTGCTGTCAGTCAGAGCAGTATATATCCCGGGGGTCCTGAATCAGGAAGCAGACAGCCTGTCGAGGCAGGGGCCGAGGCCCGGGGAATGGAGACTCCACCCAGAGGTGGTGGAGCTCCTATGGAAGGTATATGGGAAGGCAGAGATAGATCTATTTGCTTCGGAGGAGAATTCTCACTGCCCGCAGTGGTTTTCTCTGTCCCATCCAGCCCCGCTGGGGTTGGATGCCATGGTACAGGAGTGGCCGAGGCTACCCCTGTACGCCTTCCCCCCGATTGCCTTGCTTCCAGGAGTTCTGGAGAGGGTACACCGGGACGGGGCCCAGGTACTTCTAGTGGCTCCGTACTGGCCAACCAGAATCTGGTTTTCGGACCTGATATCTCTCTTGGAAGGCTCTCCGATAGAGATTCCGACCAGGAGGGATCTACTCTCTCAGGCGGGCGGGAGATTCCTGCACCCACGCCCAGAGATGTGGAAACTATGGGCTTGGCCTCTGAGGGGGCCAGGCTCATAGAGGAGGGTCTCTCGGCCGAGGTCGTTGAGACCATCCTTCACTCCAGAGCTCCGTCCACGAGGAAGCTGTACGCTTTGAAATGGAAACTTTTCTCAGCATGGTGCAGAGAACGCCAGTGGGACCCAGTTAACTGCCCGGTTGGTACAGTGCTGGAGTTCCTGCAGGCAAGGTTCTCTGCAGGGTTGACCCCCTCCACAATAAAGGTGTACGTGGCGGCCTGGGGTGCCTTCCACGTCCCTTTGGGTGGAGTGTCTTTGGGAAGACACCCTCTTATTACACGTTTCCTCCGTGGTACCTTAAGGTTGAGGCCGGCTATGCACTCGAGGGTCCCAGCATGGGACTTGGCCATTGTCTTGCGGGGCTTGTCTGAGCCTCCGTCTGAACCCTTAGAGGAGGTTTCGGATAAGTTCCTCACCCTCAAAACTATCTTTCTTTTGGCCATATCATCTCGCAAAGAATAGGAGATATTCAGTCCCTGTCGGTTGGGCCCTCATGCCTAGAGTTTGCGCCTGGGATGGTAAAGGCTTTTCTGCATCCCAGACCGGGTTATGTCCCCAAGGTTCCTACGAGCCCACGGGGCCCCATAACTCTCCAAGCCTTCTGTCCTCCTCCTTTCACGACGTCAGACCAGGAAAGACTAAATCTGCTGTGCCCTGTTAGGGCGTTAGACACGTATGTCCACAGAGCTGTCTTGTGGAGAAAGACCGATCAATTGTTTGTCTGTTTCGGAGCCCCTAAGGGGGGGCTCCAGTGTCTAAGCAGAGAATGAGCAAGTGGGTGGTCGAGGCCATTTCACTTGCTTATGAGGCGGCCGGGCAGCCATCTCCACTGGCTGTCCGGGCGCACTCTACCAGGGGTATGGCTGCTTCTAAAGCACTTTTGTTGGGGGCTTCCCTCCAAGATATCTGTAATGCGGCAGGCTGGTCTTCGCCGCTAACTTTCGTCAGATTCTACGAGTTAGATTTGGCATCTACTGTTGGGGCGCAGGTACTCTCGTAATCGTGTGCGCTTCGGCTTCACACATACGAGGCACTTGGTCCCATGGCGATGTGGGTATAAGCGTTCTCACAGTGTTTCGACGCAGCTCGAGTTCCCCGAAAGGGAACGTCTCGGTTACGTATGTAACCCTAGTTCCCTGAGGGAACGAGACGCTGCGTCGCCCTGCCATACTCCCGGCGTGCCCGTGATCACTTACTTCAGGCTTTATCAGAAGCTAGTTCCTGTTTGTGTTCGCGGACCTTTTATAGTCTCCGGTCGATGACGTGATTACGTCGCCGACGATCGATCTCCCGATGGATTGGTTCTACACGCGCTTCACGACGCATTAACGCTGAGGCTTTCTCACAGCGTTTCGACGCAGCGTCTCGTTCCCTCAGGGAACTAGGGTTACATACGTAACCGAGACGTTTTTTGTCGCTATAAAAGTTGTCACTGAGGAACCAGCAGACTTTTTCAGGAGAAGAGTGGAGTTTTTATCTTAATTTCTATATTTCCCAGATTTTGGCATAAATATTAAGAGCATTAGCCCGAAGGTGGACACCGTTCCAACCCCAGCATTGCAATCCTACTGGACAACCTGAGAGCTTTCAAACAATTCCTACAACCAACTTGTTTTCCCAAATTTCTCCCTCTTTTTTTCATTTTTTGATGTCATACGAGATGTCCACCCAATCTAGTACCATCAAAGTCTATCTCGGCTGCTTTCAATTTCTAATCTACAACCATCCATCCGACCATCTATGATCTCTAAGTTTGATACTGCCGCTGCAGTATTTGGATTTACTAGATATCACCGTTGTAGTCCTTCACTTAATGCCATAGTCCCTCGCTTGATGCTCCAGGGCTTCGCTTGCCATTACAGTGCTCCTCCAGTTTAATGCTGCCACTGCAGTGCCCTTATTATTTAATGCTGCCATTGCAGTGCTCCTACTATTTAATGCTGCCTCTGCAGTGCTCCTCTTATTTGATGCTGCCACTGCAGTGCTCCTCCAGTTTGATGCTGCCACTGCAGTGCCCCTACTATTTAATGCTGCCACTGCAGTGATCCGTCATTTTGACGCTGCCGCTGCAGTGCTCCTCCTATTTGATGCTGCCGCTGTAGTGCTCCTCCAGTTCAATGCTGCTGCTGCAGTGCTCCTCCTTTTTGATACGGCCACTGCAGTTCTCCTCCTATTTGATGCTGCCGCTGTAGTGTGTTGGAAATTTTCTTCTTGCAAAAAACATTTCCCAAAGATCATTTGATTTCAGAAAGACTTTATTCAAATTAACAAAGCCGAGTTTCCCCTGCAGGAGACAACTCAAGATCTTTGGTTTACCTAGCATATATACACAGCTGCTTTCCCAAAATGGTAACAACCTTCAGCTAGTTTTCCAGTTGGTTTCCTGGCTCATACGTCACAACATTCCCAGATCTTTTTCTGTCCATCATGCATCTTCTACATGTCATTTTCAAGCACGTTGTCAAGGTCCCCAAGAACTTAAAACAGGGCAAACACAACCTCAGCAAACAGCCAATATCTAATAGTGTCTTATATACAGCTTATTTTACATTAAATTCAATAAAAAAATCTTCTACATTCCCCCCTCTGGGGCTTACCTAAGCCCCAATTTTGTATCTTTCTTCCAGACGTGTAGCTTCAAAATCTAGCTTCCTTAGTTATGCTTCCTAATGACTTAAATTAAGTCACTCACTCTTCATTGCCAAAGACCAGATTATGCAACCACACTCTGGATGAGCATCAGAACCAAACATCTCTTTTCAGACATTTTTCTTTCTTTCTTAGGTGTATTTTTTCCTTTTCGTTCTTTTTCTTTTTCCAAAAAGAGTAAAAGATTCTTTTGCTCCCTTTAATACTAGACCATTGTTGTAAGCATGAACATACAATTGGCTCAGCCTTGTAAGTTATTTTCACAATTATGTAGAGTATATCAATGCGTAATACTAATACAAGTTATTTTTGTATCTAATACTCATTAGATATACTTAAATCTCCATCAGATGTTTGTACATTTCAATTTGATTTGTCAGACCAATCTTAACATACTTTGTTTGCCCTCTTAATTATTGTCTCATTATCTTAACCTCTTAGCATTTCCATGTGCTTAACTATGGCTTTGACAATTAGTGATATTAACATGAAAATTTCACAGCAGAACAATAACCATATTGATACAGAACAATCTTGATATTGCAACTTTTAAAGACATCCCTTATTTAGCAAATCACTCTTCAAACTTTCGAATTAAACCAGTTTTCTTTAACTTCTGCTCTTACGCCTCTTGTTTAATTTACTCATAACTTTGTCTGCCAATAATCAACTAAGGGCTGGCCTATTTTGCCTTGTCATTCTATTTGTTTCATGTAATTGTTCTTCTATAGCACAGATACAGCATCATCTCTAAATCTCCTGACTATAGTAAATATAAATTAGCCATTTTCTATCCTTCTTATTTATTTATTTTTGATCAATTCCTATTTTTATAAAGTCTTATTAATTCCTTAATCTGAAGAATCAATCTTTTAGTCAAAATCATTTTTAGATGATGGATGATCAGAATATTGTTGTGCATCTGTTATCACAATACACTTAGTTCTTTGTTAGATTGTTTAAATTCTTGCCTGTTTATTACAAAAACTAACAATAAATATAATTTTAACTTAAGTTTAATGCAGTCTGACTGATTGCTTTAGTGGCTCAGTTCAAGCTGCTCATAAAGCAATCATTTCTTCCTTTTTACTACTAACAAAACTCTAAAACTTGATTAGAAGTAGAAACATAATTATAAAACTCCCTTGTGTGTAACTTAAGTGTTTGTTTATTAATCAATTACTTATCGCTTTTGTTCGATATTTTGGCACAAATGTTCACAGTTCAGACTGAAAATTTTCTTACATTGCTTATAAATATCCATTAATCTTTCCTTATCTTATAAATATCCCTTAATCTTTCCTTATCTCTTTCCTTATCTTATAAATATCCCTTAATCTTTCCTTATCATCTAATATCTTATTCCCCCCTCAACATTCTTAGATGTCACAAACTATGCACATCGAAGAATGTTTAAAAGGGTTGCTGCGACAATTTGTCCTTTATCTGAATGGCAAATATCTTTTTTGGCCCTCTTTTGTTGCCTTCTAATGGCCTACTTTTTATTAAATTTGGTTGTGGTTCTGTAAGCACTACTTGATAAATATTCAAATTAGTTGTATCATAGTGTCTTACTAAATCAAGCTATCAAGCTTTTGAATTGAAATTCGTGGTAATACCTATAGTCCTAATTCAAACTGTTTTAACTTTAGACTGAAATGTATTCGGTATACTTCTGGAGTCATCTATTTTATATTAGGATCTTGTTCATAAGCTCTTTTAGTTCTACCTTTGTAAGCCTTTATAAGTTGTTCTGATTCTCATTGACAATGCTTTATTAGCCGTACTCTAGCGCTCATTTCTTAGTGGCAAAGAGGCCAGAAGTCATTCTTTACCACAAGTCCAAAGATATCTGCTACTACTATTGTCTAAACTTCAATCTTTTATCTACGGTAGTGATATAGTTTGCATTTTACGTTTTTCTTCTTCTGTATTATTATTATTAGTAGTAGTAATAATATTTATTTATTTTTTTCTTATTCTTTGAAGTTATGGGGCTCTTACAAGTATTTTTGCATTACAACCTTTTTTTTCCGTCTTATTTTTCATTATCTGCACCTCTACAGTTTTGCAGTTTTATCTCTTAATTTTTAATCAGGTCTTATTTTACTGGGTTTTTTAAATTGTTAATACGTCTGTTGAGATCTAAAGCATAACATTTGAAATTCTGGATTGATTCTTCTGCCTTGCATAGCTCCTTATGAGCTTTCAACACTCTGCAACCTTCATTGTGCATCTCTGGTCAAGCCTATCCCCTTTTTTCCATTTGTTGAGATGATGATCATTCTGTGAGCAACTCTTCACCAGGGTGACTCTTTGCGAGCCGTTGCAATGGGCTTTCCCTCGTTGGTAAGGGAGAGACGTCACTAGTACGCTCTGTATCCCCTACTTCATGGTATGTGGGAATGCTGAAGTTGGCTGATATATTTTAAGATGAGAAGCATGGACTCAAGTGTCCTCTGGTGATCAATGCACACTTTTCTTATGAGATCACAATGCGCATTCACTGGTTCTTTTTGTTGGATCACACTGGAATTCTTCCTGGAATTGAGCTCCTGTTACCTATAATTGAGACTGAACCATTTCTTGTTAGTGAAAACAACATATAATAATCATCTGCTCGTCTGTCCCACTGTTCCTGTGAAAAGCTTTTGTGAGGCTGAGCGCTGTCCTGTCCCCTTTTAGGGCTCTCAACTTACATCACTAGCAGGGCTTAAACCCCTATTCATAATCATTTTTGTCTTATACCATTTTTCCCCAAAGAGTTTCAAATTTATTCTTTACAATTAGCCAATTCAACTCAGTTATTTCATTGTTTTGAGTTTCATTATTCTTTCATAATTTCTGATGCATATTGAAAGCACTCAACCCACTTTGCTCAAGTTAACAGTTACATGATATTACACTTTTGAATCCGCTCCGTCAGCTCCATAGCGATATGCTGAAAAGAAATGTAGATATGTTATGCGCTGCGCAAATGTGGCAATATTTTTCCCTCTTTTTTACCACAAAAGTATTGACCAGGAAGCTTAACCAAATTCATCCATGGTCATTGTTTTATTGGGCATAATTTGCCCTGTGGGCCCACATACTACATTTAAATACAGCTGTTTTGGCAAAATATATTTTTGCCTTAGTGTCTCTTCAGACACTCTCTGTCAATCCACTCACACTCCACGGCCATCAATCACACCCCCATCATGTATTTTTGTTTCTGCTTCAACAGGTTTTGTTCTAATTGAGGAACATCAGGAATGCCACAAGGTCTGAACATGGCACTGTAGCATTCCCTGTGCATGAACCTTTCTTTTTCTCATGAAGTCTAATAGATAGTAGACCTAGTTATGGTGCAGTTGAGACAGCCGATTGTAATTTCTCAAGTGCATTTAATAATTTGTTCGTCTCATTTTAAGTTTGTAATTTTCTTTTTGTTGTTGCTCATGAGCTTCTTTAAGAATGATATTGGAGATCTCTTCATTATCATGGATCCTTGGCCAATAATATTTTTATCTCGTTATCCCACTGATGACAGCATTCTGACTTCATGTTTTTGACTTTGGAGTTATTATTATTTAATCCAGCTCTAAAGTTAAATTAATTAAACAAGATGGAGTGACCAACATTCAGTTTACCTACCATATTTTTCCATGAAACATCTTGTGTCTATATTTTCTTAACCAATGAATACATATTTTATGCTTTTAGCCTTAGATGTTTAACATTCTAGCCCTTACTATACCAAATCCAGCCTCAGTTGTAACTATTAGGTGAGTTGAACACCCACTATTGTCTGTCAATGCACTGTTTTTCTTTTCTCTTTTTTTTTTTTCTCATCAGACATAGGGCTGGACTGGTGCCTATACTAAAAAGCAGAGAAGGTTAGTTTAGCAGAGAATACAAAGAACTGCTATGAGACCAGTGAATTATCAAGATGAATTAAGTGAATATCATAACTAACAAATTTGAAGCAGACTCTAGAGGGATCATTGTAGATGCCGCACATGTGCTGCCCGTCAGGGAATCGATGTCAGTCTTTCTGTATAGATCATCAGTCTTTTGAAGCTCCTCGGCTGTTGTTCTGCATGTGTCGTCAGCCGGATGTCACTCAAAGGCCTGTTGCGAAGTCCTGGTGTTGTCGAGTGGAACTTAGGCTCTGTCGTTTCTCAGCCTCTTATCCATTTTAGCTTTTGACTGATCTTGTCAAAGTTTTGTATGTCAGGATATTGTCTCTGTCCTCGGGAAAGCCTCAAGTGAAAGTTTCACCTTTCCCTGCATTAAATCAGTCTTTTTCCATGCTGACCTTTTAGAAAGCTTCATCTTCTCCTTTCAGGAAGGGAGCTGAAAAAAGCCCATCATCCACTCTCTTCTTCTCTCTGCAGCCGTGTCTTCACCTTTCCCCACTTGTTGCTTCAGTGGTCAAGGCACTGTCATTGAACCCATCTGAAATTTGAACACTCAGAGATCTGCATGAATCAGATTGAACTTTTATATCTTCTAATTCCAGTTGTATCTGAGTAATCAGCTCTTTTTCTAAATTCCATTCTCTAACCATTTTCTTCACTAGTTATCAAATGTCACTGGTTGACAACAGCAGTTCCTTCATTCTGTTTTTAGTAAAGCAAGTTCTTCGTTGCAGTATGCAGAAAAGAAAGACAATCTATCTTACTGATACTGAGTGTAATACAGCTAAATACTTTTTCATTATTCTATATTCACATGCTGGGATAAAAATAATCTGGTAATGGTAAATAAAAATTTACTTTTTTGGTTTAATTTGAACCACCAAGTCCCATTCACTAAGGTCCTATGATTGTTGCAAATTATCTATAAATGTTGAAACTTTTCTTTAAACTTGGTCACCCAATCTCGCTCTCACTCAGCTCAATGCACAAGTTATTTTAACACAAGGATAAATCTCTGCATTGGAATACTTTCTCATACTGTCCCCTAGGGATAAAGAGATAGACATTTTTAGACGTCTTCATATAAAATATATAATACTTTAAGCATGTGCAATCTTATTATTTATTCATCTATTAAAATGAATCATTACATTTATCAAAAAAAATATATATATATATATATTATTATTTTTTTATATATATCATATTACAGTGTTCTGCAGAACTAATATTTTGAAACAATATTCTAATTTCCTTTATTTATTTTCAATACCCCACATTTACGTTCCTATAGGGCTCATTCTCTCATTCACTGTTCTCAAGTGACCAGGGAGGGGGTCACTATTTTTACCCACAGACACAGTCAGACAAGACACAGGATCCCACAGATACACTATTCTGTTCTGTCTCTTTCAGAACCATCCTTTCTATTCAAATTTTACTTTATAAAAAATACATTTAAAAGACCCACTTCTGGACTTCCTTCAACACAGTGGAATTCACTTAAAATTACTGCTGCACTTTCCGACACCGGTACAAAGTCCTCTTGACAAGTGCCAATATCTGATAACCTTATTAGTTAAAATAAAATAAAATTTAAAAAAACCCATCCGTCAAGGCCCACTTGGGTTGAATATC
Source organism: Pseudorasbora parva (assembly GCF_024679245.1). NCBI lineage: Eukaryota > Metazoa > Chordata > Actinopteri > Cypriniformes > Gobionidae > Pseudorasbora > Pseudorasbora parva. The sequence goes on from NC_090185.1 coordinate 29,658,129, forward strand.
TGATAACCTTATCAGTTCAAATAAAATAAAGGAATCATCCTTCAAGGCCCACTTGATTCCTTACACAAATATCTGATATCCTTATCAGTTAAAATAAAATAAAGGAATCATCCTTCAAGGCCCACTTGATTCCGTACTCAAATATCTGATATCCTTATCAGTTCAAATAAAATAAAGGAATCATCCTTCAAGGCCCACTTGATTCCGTACTCAAATATCTGATATCCTTATCAGTTCAAATAAAATAAAGGAATCATCCTTCAAGGCCCACTTGATTCCTTACACAAATATCTGATAACCTACACAACCCTCTGACAAGCACACAAATATCATGCAATTATTCTGAAATCAAAGATCCTCATTCCTTTTTTAGTTCTTTAAATTTGGAGAAGCTTTTTTAGTGACTTACCATTTCCAAGCGAGCCCTGGTGATCAACACAAACTTAAGAAAAAGCAAAAATTTGCTCACCTCAAGATAGTGGCCACTTCGTGTTTGTGTTGATCATTCAAGGTCATCAAGCTTGCAGTGGTTTGTCATCAGCTCCGAAGCCAGTCCCATCTGGGGTGCCAAATATGTTGGAAATTTTCTTCTTGCAAAAACCATTTCCCAAAGATCATTTGATTTCAGAAAGACTTTATTCAAATTAACAAAGCCGAGTTTCCCCTGCAGGAGACAACTCAAGATCTTTAGTTTACCTAGCATATATGCACAGCTGCTTTCCCAAAATGGTAACAACCTTCAGCTAGTTTTCCAGTTGGTTTCCTGGCTCATACGTCACAACCAGGGGTGCCGCCAGAAATTCTGGGCCCTATGGAAAACAAAATTTCTGGGCCCCCTACAATTTTTACAGATCAAATTTAACCCAATAAACATGCCCTGTATACTTTAAAAAAGATATTTAGCACATTGCATAGTTAAAATGTCTAAAGATGAGTACAAAGCCTACAAAAACAAGAAACAAATATAGAAAGATGTACTTGTTTACATAAAAGGGAGAACATTAATTATCTCAATTGCAATTGCAAGCACAACAGAACATATTGTACACATATTGACATATATTTTACATGAACAAGCTTTAGCTGGGTCCACCTGCTCAATCAGGAAACATCAGCTAGAACTAACTCATAATTAAATCAGTCAAGGAATAAAACTAGCTAGGGCAAAAGGGCTCAAAATCAAGACACACCAGGAGTAATGCCAGGTGTGTCTTGGTATTACTCATTCAACCTATTGTAAGTCGATTTATCATCACAAGAGTCTTGAAAATATATTATGAAGGTTGAAAAGTTACCTAGTGCTGCTTTAAGAACATCAAGTAAGACAGCATTGATCGTAGCAGCAGCACTGTCACGTGACAGAACATGGCAAACTGATTTTGTAATTTTTGAAGCGTGTAGATTACTTTTTGTTTCGCGCTCAGGCTCACCTTGTTCATTTGAGACGGGGACGGGGGGCGTGGGAGAAGGGTGTGCAGCAGCCACTGAATCTGTGTCTATGAGACATGATAACCCGGAGACAGCACATCAGAGATGTATTGTTGGATGTAAATTATAATTCAGTAATTATTTTAGCTAGATAAAAGCAGGTCATGTAGCAACAAAAATAAGTAGGCTAACTCTGAAAGTTTTGGAATAACGTTAGAGGAATAGGGCAAGCTGCCTTTCTTTTTGAAAAACTGTGTGACATACTGTAGACTTCGGCGTTCTCTGTCTTCTCTTTCCTTCTTTCCGTTTTTGATGCCCCGACATTTGATGTGACATACCTGCGTGTGTGACTGTCTGCGCTTCATCATAGCAAGTGCAATAACCAAGAGCTCACGCTAGCGCGGTCCGCGCAGGTGGAATGAACCATTGTGAGGGAGGGGGGAGAAGGTTGTGACTGACATTTTGAAATTAGTTTTTTAAATATAAAATCTATGGTCAAAACGGACAAAATACACATTTACTGCATGAGGGGCCCAAGCACATTTAATGTATGTATAAAAAAGAGAAAATAAATAAGAAAAGAAATAGGGGGTCTGCTCTTCTGGGCCCTAAATCAGTCTGGGCCCTTAGAATCGTCCTAACCTTCCACCCCTTTACGGCGCCCTTGGTCACAACATTCTCAGATCTTTTTCTGTCCATCATGCATCTTCTACATGTCATTTTCAAGCACGTTGTCAAGGTCCCCAAGAACTTAAAACAGGGCAAATACAACCTCAGCAAACAGCCAATATCTAATAGTGTCTTATATACAGCTTATTTTACATTAAATTCAATAATAAAAATCTTCTACAAGTGCTCCTCCTACTTTGATGCTACAGTGCTCCTCCAGTTTAATGCTGCCACTGCAGTGCCCGTACTATCTAATGCTGCCACTGCAGTGCTCCTACTATTTAATGCTGCCACTGCAGTGCTCCATAATTTTGATGCTGCCACTGCAGTGCTCCTCCACTCTGATGCTACCACTGCAGTGCCCCTACTATTTAATGCTTCCACTGCAGTGATCTGTCATTTTGCCGCTGCTGCAGTGCTCCTCCTATTTGATGCTGCCGCTGCGTTGCTCCTCCAGTTTGATGCTGCCGCTGCAGTGCTCCTCCTATTTTGATGCTACTGTACTCCGCCACTTTGACACTGCCGCTGCAGTGCTCCTCTTATTTGATGCTGCCACTTGCAGGGCTCCTCCCTTTTAATGCTGCTGCTGCTGTGCTCCTCCTATTTGATGCTGACACTGCAGTGCTCCGCCATTTTGACACAACCGCTGCAGTACTCCGCGATTTAACGCTGCCACCAATTTGATGCTGCCAATGCAGTGCACATCCTATTTAATGCTGCCACTGCAGTGCACCTCCTGTTTAATGCTGCCACTGCAGTGCTCTTCCTATTTAATGCTGCCGCTGCTGTGCTCCGCCATTTTGATACTGCCGCTGCAGTGCTCCGCCATTTTTACACTGCCACTGCAGTTCTCCTCCTATTTGATGCTGCCGCTGCAGTGTTCCTCCTATTTTGATGCTACAGTGCTGCTGCTGCAGTGCTCTGCCATTTTTACACTGCCACTGCAGTTCTCCTCCAATATTGATGCTGCAGTTTTCCTGCTATTTCATTCTGCCACTGCAGTTCTCCTCCTATTTGATGCTGCCGCTGCAGTGCTTCTCCATTTTGACACTGCCGCTGCAGTGCTCCTTCTATTTGATGCTGCCGCTACAGTGCTCCTCCAGTTTAATGCTGCCACTGCAGGGCTCCTCCTTTTTAATGCTGCTGCTGCAGTGTTCCACAATTTGATGCTGCCACTGCAGTGTTCCGCAATTTGACGCTGCTGCTGCAGTGCTCCACCAATTAGATGCTGCAGTTCTCCTCCAGTTTAATGCTGCTGCTGCAATGCTCCACCAATTAGATGCTGCAGTGTTCCTCCTATTTAATGCTGCCTCTGCTGTGCTTCTCCTATTTGATGCTGCCACTGCAGTGCTCCTCCTTTTTTCGATGCTGCAGTGAGTCGCAATTCGATACTGCCGCTGCAATGCTCCTCCAATTTTATGCTGCCGCTGCACTGCTCCTCCATTTTGATGCTGCCCCTCCAGTGCTCCACAATTTGATACTGCCACTGCAGTGTTTCTCCTATTTGATAGTGCCACTGCAGTGCTCCACCATTTTATGCTGCCGCTGCACTGCTCCTCCATTTTGATGCTGCCCCTCCAGTGCTCCACAATTTGATACTGCCACTGCAGTGCTTCTCCTATTTGATGCTGCCACTGCAGTGCTCCACCATTTGATGCAGCCGCTGCAGTGCTTTGCAGTTTGATGCCGCAGTGCTCCGCCGTTTGATTCTGCCACTGCAGTGCTTCGCTAATTCGTGACTGCCGCTGCAATCCTTTGCTTGATACTGCCGCTGCAGTGCCCAGTGCTCCACAATTTGATATTGCCACTGTAGTGCTCCTCCAATTTGATGCAGCCGCTATAGTGCTTCTCAATTTGATACTGCCACTGCAGTGCTTCGTTATTTGTGACTGCCATTGCCATGCTTTCTTTGATACTGCCGCTGCAGTGCCCCGCTAATATGAGACCGCTGCTACAGTGCCCCACCAATTCGAGACTGCCGCTGCATTACCTCGCCATGTAAAGACTGCCGCTGGAGTGCCCCGCCATATTGAGACTGCCGCTGCAGTGCCCCGCCATCTTGAGACTGCCGCTGCAGTGCCCCGCTATCTTGAGACTGCCGCTGCAGTGCCCCGCCATCTTGAGACTGCCGCTGCAGTGCCCCTCCATCTTGAGACTGCCGCTGCAGTGCCCCGCCATCTTGAGACTGCCGCTGCAGTGCCCCACCATCTTGAGACTGCTGCTGCAGTGTTTTGCTCAATGCTGCTGCATTGCCCCGCCATTTTGAGACTGCCGCTGCAGTGCTACACCATTTTGAGACTGCCGCTCCAGTGCCCCGCCAATTTGAGACTGCTGCTGCAGTGTTTTGCTCAATGCTGCTGCATTGGCCCGCCATTTTGAGACTGCCGCTACAGTGCCACACCATTTTCAGACTGCCGCTCCAGTGCCCCGCCAATTTGAGAATGCTGGAGGCTGCTGCAGTTCCCCACCAGTTTGAGAATGCTGCTGCAGTGCTTTGCTTGAAGCTGCTGCATTGCCCCACCAATTCGAGAATGTTGGAGGCTGCTGCAGTTCCCCGCCAGTTTGAGAATGCTGCCACAGTGCTTTGCTCGATGCTGCTGCAGTGCCCCGCCATTTTGAGACTGCTGCTGCAGTGCCCCGCCATTTTGAGACTGCTGCTGCAGTGCTTTGCTTGATGCTGCTGCAGTGCCCCACCAGTTTGAGAATGTTGCTGCAGTGCCCTGCCAATTTGGGAAAGCTGCTGCAGTGCCCCGCCATTTTTGAGACTGCTGCTGCAGTGCCCCGCCAATTCGAGAATGTTGCTGCAGCGCTTTGCTTGATGCTGCTGCAGTGCCCCGCCAATTCGAGAATGTTGCTGCAGTGCTTTGCTTGATGCTGCTGCAGTGCCCTGTCAATTCGAGAATGTTGCTGCAGCGCTTTGCTTGATGCTGCTGCAGTGCCTCGCCAATTCGAGAATGTTGCTGCAGCGCCCCGTCAATTTGAGAATGTTGCTGCAGTGCTTTGCTTGATGCTGCTGCAGTGCCCCGCTCAATGCCTGACTACTGCTGCAACCGCTCACCTATTTCATAAACTGCCACAGCAGTTACCTACCTCAGTACTGCTACAGTGCCATCTTCCATTCAGTCTATTTAACAATTTTGGGGGGTCTTCTGGAATAATTATGCAGACTCCTCCCGTAATCATGAGCTGTTCAAATTTCGATGATTCTTGCTTGCTGTCTATTTCTGCATTATGTTTTTGGGGGGCAATCGGAGCTCGGGTAGAATATCCTCTCCGAGCCCCTCTATAGCAGACAGCAAGCCAAATCTGTTTACCACTTTCACTAAGATTATATGGGCACACAAACTCGTGAAGTGAAGTTAATAAACGTAATTTCGGGAGGAGTACGCCCATCTAATCTTTCAATTAATACCAAGGTATAAAACCAGCAGCTTACCTCTTCCCCTTTTTGGTTCCTGAAGCATCCCTCCTCCTCCCCTGCTCCTCCTTTTGTACACCACATTGTCGGTGGTTGAGGAGAGATCCCTGACATGAGTGTAAAGCGCTTTGGGTGTACAGTAGTACATATGAAAGCGCTATATAAATGACTCATTCATTCATTATTTTATTCATTCAATTTGCCTGTTATAGGGGGGTAATCAGAGCTCGGGTAGAATATCCTCTCCGAGCCCCTCTATAGCAGACAGCAAGCCAAATCTGTTTACCACTTTCCCTAAGATTATATGGGCACACAAACTCGTGAAATATACGTTTTTTTACCTCTAATGCTCCACTGTCAAAGAGTCTTGCGCGCGCTGTCACTTCCGGTGTGTGAGGTCTGTACACGATAAGTTGTGTAAACTACGCCAGACCTTAAGCACCGAAAGTTATTATTTTTCTTTTTTTTAATATTTAATATAGTAATTTAATTTAATATTTTGTTTACAGATTTATTTCTTTATATTGGAAATTTTACTAAAACTAAATGTTGTCTCCTAACCAAAAAAAAAAAAGCACACTTCCCTTACATGGCTTCTGCGAGGGGGGAAACACTCATCACAAGAATTCTCTGAAAAGAATGTTTGAACTCCAAATAAACGCCTCCTTATAACCTGCCTACACTTTGTAGATACTGAATGTACAGTCTAATTTAAGATGTATTTTAACAGTATCTGAGGTGTTCACCTGGTTTAGATGGTGGAGAACATTCACTTTCAGCTTAATGGAGGCAGCAGAGTAACCTACAGTATCTCCTCTAGAGAATATGATGTCTTACTTTGGTTTGGCCATATAGACATCAACCTGAACCTTTCTTTTGTAGTATTTGTTTTTAAATGTATATGGAAAACGGCTCGGGTTATGTATATAACCCTTGTTCCCTGAGAGGGAACGAGCACTGCGTCGAAACGCTTTGGGGATGCTCCCTAAGCATCAGCGAATCTGAAGCCTGAATAAACACTAGTCCAATCCGATTGGTCGTGCGTGATGACGTCATTGTGACGGCGTACCCGGAAGTATAAAAGGGGGGCCGGCGCATAATGGCGGCAGTTTTTTGCTCTGAAGCATGCGCTCCAGGCGTGCCGAGGTGTGGCGGTACGACGCAGTGCTCGTTCCCTCTCAGGGAACAAGGGTTTTATACATAACCCGAGCCGTTCCCTTATCGAGGGAACTTCCCACTGCGTCGAAACGCTTTGGGGAACGAGTACCCACTAGGCCACACCGAGGGTAGCGCCTGTCCTAGTGTGAAGCCGGAGACCGGGCACAACTAGGGTTGGAGCACCCTCGCGCCAGGCGTCGCAGGGAGATCCAGGCTATAGAACCTGATAAAAGTGTGTGGAGTAGCCCACCCCGCCGCCTCGCAGATATCCTGCAAGGGGACCCCAGAAAGGAGGGCCACCGAAGAGGCCATGCCTCTGGTGGAATGTGCCCTCACGGCTACAGGTGAAGGCAAACTGCGCACCTGATAAGCCCTGGTTATTGCCTGGACAATCCAGTTACTGATTGTCTGGGTAGACGCAGGCAACCCCTTCTTGGGTGAGCCAAAACACACCAACAATTGTTGAGATCTCCTCCACTGTGCGGACTTCGCCAGATACACCCTGAGTGCCCTGACCGGGCAGAGTAGGTGAAGTCTCCCCTCTTCCGCTGTCACGTGAGGCGGAGGATGAAATGCCTGCAGAACCAAAGACCTGACCACCCTCGATGGGACCTTAGGCACATAGCCCGGCCTAGGGTGTAAGATGGCCTTCACTCCACCCGGGGCAAACTCCAGGCAAGTCGGCGTTACTGCCAAGGCCTGGAGATCCCCCATTCTCCTTAGAGAGGAGATGGCGAGTAGAAAAGCCACCTTAAGGGTCAGATTTTTCGGTTCTGCTGACTCCAGTGGCTCGAAGGGGGCCTCAGCCAACCCCTCGAGAACCACTGCCAGGTCCCAGGTTGGAACTCTGGACTGAGCCACAGGCCTCATCCTCCGAGCCCCACGGAGGAACTGTACATCCAACTGGTGCCTACCCAGAGGCCCATCACCCAGAGGAGTGTGGAAAGCCGCAATGGCAGCCACGTACACCTTGAGTGTGGACGGGGTTAGGCCCGCAGAGAAGCGATCTTGGAGGAACTCCAGCACTGAAGCCACTGGGCAGTTAACTGGGTCCACCTCACGCCCCCTACACCAAGTGGAAAACACATTCCACTTGAGGCTGTACAGTCTCCTTGTGGATGGAGCCCTGGAACTGAGTAAGGTCTCTACCACGTCTGCCGACAGGCCAGCCTCTAGGTACCTGGCCCCCTCAGGGGCCAGACCCAAAGGTTCCAAATCTCCGGCCGGGGGTGGAATATCGTCCCCGCCGCCTGAGACAGGAGATCCCTCCTCAGAGGAATCTGCCATGGATGACCTGCCAGCAGGGCTATGATATCTGAGAACCAAACTCGCGTCGGCCAACGGGGTGCTACCAGAAGTAGACTGACCCCCTGCCGACGGACCCCCGGGAGCAGAGCAATCGGAGGAAATGCGTACAGACGCAGCCTCGGCCACGTCTGCACCATGGCATCCAACCCCAACGGGGCTGGATGTGTGAGGGAGAACCACAGTGGACAGTGGGACGTCTCTCGAGACGCAAACAGATCCACTTCCACTGGGCCGAACCTCTCGCATATGGCCTCCACCACTTCGGGGTGGAGCCGCCACTCCCCGGGCCTCAGCCCCTGCCTCGACAGGATGTCTGCTCCCTGATTTTGAACCCCCGGGACATACATTGCCCTGATGGACAACAGTTTCCCCTGGGACCACAGGAGGATTAGATGCGCCAATCTGCACAGAGGGCGCGATCTTACCCCTCCCTGGCGATTGAGGTACGCTACGACAGCCGTATTGTCTGTCCGCACCAGGACATGTTGGCCGCGGAGGTCCGGGAGAAAAGCTCCTGAGAGCTTTGTAGACCGCCATCATCTCCAGGCAATTTATGTGCCAGGAGGAATGACGGCCCTCCCATGGGCCCCTCGCAAAGCGGCCGTCCATGACCGCGCCCCAACCAGTGAGGGAGGCGTCTGTTGAAACGGATTTCCGGCAACAGGACGCTCCCAACACTGGCCCCTGGGACAGAAACCAAGGTTTCTTCCATATGACTAGGGAACGAAGGCATCTGCGCGTTACCCTGATCATACGAAAAGGATTCCCTCTGGGGGAAAACCCCTTGGTTTTCAACCACCACTGGAGGGGTCTCATGTGTAGCAGGCCGAACGGTATCATGTTGGACGCTGCTGCCATGTGCCCCAGCACTCTCTGAAAGTGCTTCACAGTGGTGTGCTTAACAGTGAGGCCGAAGGGAAGAACCCGATATTGGTACGCCTCGCCCCCGAAAGCGAACCTCAGGCCTCCTGTGGGCAGGAAGGATGGAGATATGAAATATGCGTCTTTAGATACATCGTGACGAACCAGTCCTCGGACTGGATCTGACTCACGATGGGATAATAAGCATCTTGAACCTGAACTGCAGTCTCTACCCTTTGCCCAAGGTACACAGGGCCCCAGCAGATATATTCGGGAGCATAACCATGCGCCGAGATATTCTACTAGGGGAACCAGCCTCTCAAGGCTGGTCTCTGGTACCCACCAAACCTCCTGCCCGACCCCCTGAAGCGGCCACCCGGCAGGTCTTAGTCGGGGAGGATTTTCGGTGTGCGAACACGTTCGCTGCCCAGCCGAGGTCTCCCTAGAGGCGGCTAGAGTGGCATGTGTTCGCAGGAAGCCAATGTGGCCCGAGCGTCATAGACGGCGGATCGCAGCATCGACTTCCAGAAAACTCCACAGAGGAGGCGACCTCGATCGCTCCTCTGGAGAGGGGGCTGGTCAGCAGGCCACTGGGCTGGGCACACCACTATCCAGGCCACACCGATGAACCCCGGTGGTGGAACACTGAACTGCAGTCTGCACCCTTTGCCCATGGTACACAGGGCCCAACAGATATATTCAGGAGCATAATGACTATGCGCTGATATATTCTACTAGGGGAACCAGCCTCTCAAGGCTGGTCTCTGGTACCCACCGAGCCTCCTGCCCGACCCCCTGAAGCGGCCACCCAGGAGGGCTTAGTCGGGGAGGATTTTCGGTGTGCGAACGCGTTTGCTGCCCAGCTGCAGTCTTTCTAGAGGCGGCTAGAGCAGCATGCGTTTGCTGGAAGCCAATGTGGCCCGAGCGTCGTAGACGGCGGATCGCAGCATCGACTTCCAGAAGACTCCACAGAGGAGGCGATCTCGAACGCTCCCCGGGAGCAACACAATTTGGATGATAGGCTGAAATACCTAACTCCTCAAAGTCAGATAAATCCCATTTAATTGCACAGAATTAAATGCCACCAAAAACACCCAAATAGTGAACACAACTGGGATGATAGGCTGATAATCTAACTACTCAAAGTTAGATAAATCCCATTTAATTCCTCAGAAATAAATGCCACCATAATCACCCATCACGTGAACATGCTGAATGATAGGCTGAATAGACATATCTAACTCCTCAAAGTCAGATAATGTTTAATTTAAATTCCTCAGAATTAAATGCAGCCCTAATCACCAGACCATACTGTTTAAATATGTATTCAACTACTCGTCATCTACACGCTGCCTCAGCAACGCGAGATTCGAATCGTTCCCAACATATTTGGCTTTCATCCCTCGAGATGAAAGCCACAGGCGCGAGGCTGAAACACTCGAAAACGCACGTTTCTGTACGCTACGAGACATTTCTCAACGACCACAGCCAGCACCCTCAGGGGCTGACTGCAAGCCTCGCTAAACAGTATCACATGTACACATATAGCGTGTGTTCACTTCTGTTGCAGACCCTTAATGCACGCGCTGCCTCGGCAACGCGAGATCGAGCCTGCATTATAAGGTGGCGGGCTCTCGTTTGCTTCACTCCGTCGACGCTGAGCACATCTAATTCCTCGGAATCAGATCGCTCAAGCATCTGGTTCTCCCTCCCGGGGAAGAGCCGCATCGCGGGCTTCCGCACGGGAACGGAGAACACCGGGTTACTACAGGCAGCCCCCTCGGGGACTGCCTGAGCACCTTATTTTATGAGTGAAGCAGTGTGTATGGTGTTTTAACGTCACCCGCCTTGATGCTGAGCACATCTAATTCCTCAGAATCAGACAGCTCAAGCATTGGACCCTCCAACCCGGGGGAAGATGCCGCCAAGCGGGCTTCCACACGGGGAGGAAGATCGTCGGAACTGTCAGGGGAGGATTGGGAAAGTGCCGCGGCAGTCCCGAAACCCTCTGACAAGTCCCGCTGTGAGCCCCATGATCTGCGACGCCGAGCCGCCTCAGCGACCGCGGGTCCAGAACCATGGGGCTCACGAGGCTGGCCGGTCTCATCGAACACGGCCAGCCGAGAGCGGAGCAGTCTGAGTGTCAGCAGCTCGCAGTGCTCACAGGCGGCTCCCTCGAGAGCCGCCCGAGCGTGCTGAACACCCAGACACTGCACACATAACAGGTGTGTATCCGATCCCGAGATGTAACGGGGACACGGATGCACACACTGCCTAAATGCACTCCTTCTCTCTTCCATACTTTTTAAATAAATCTTTCACACACACACTCGCAACTGGACAGACAACAGTAAATAGACAGACCAACAGAGAGCGCTATGCTGAAGAGCAATAACTGCCGCCATTATGCGCCGGCCCCCCTTTTATACTTCCGGGTACGCCGTCACAATGACGTCATCACGCACGACCAATCGGATTGGACTAGTGTTTATTCAGGCTTCAGATTCGCTGATGCTTAGGGAGCATCCCCAAAGCGTTTCGACGCAGTGGGAAGTTCCCTCGATAAGGGAACTGAACATGTTTCAATGGTCAAAACAAACCTAGCATTTCAGTAAACCTTTGTAAAACAATGAAGCTAAACCTGTAGGTGTGTATTGAGGCAGTGCACTGCAGCTCTTTAAGAGCCCAATGAGGGCTTTAATGGCCTCTAAAACCCCCTGCTGTATCTCAGCACCCTAACATCATAAACACATGGGGCTCTTTGTCATATTTTCAGTTTGTACATGGCTTGTGTTTGATATGTCCCTTGGTTCAGTTTCCCGCCACTCCATTGTTTCCATGGTTACCATCATTAGTTCAGCTGTGTGTTATTAATAATCTAATTTCTGTCTGTGATTTTAACCTGCACCCTTCCCTGCACTCTTTGTCCAGTCCCCATTGTGATGGTGTGCTTACCCGTCTGCCTGTATCTGAGCATTATAATTAAAGTTTTAATTTGATCTTCTGATTCTTCAGTTTGTTCCCAAGATTGCCACACAGAGATAGATGACTGGACCAGCCAAAATAAACTGGGCTGAAGATCATCTTTACCTCTGCCAAGATGGTCGTCCTCTAGAGCAGTATGTGGAGGTGTTTTTGGAGTTTTCACATCTGGTAAATTGGAGTGATACTATGCTCAATGCTTATGTAATGGGGTAGTTGTAGGAATACAAATTAGATGGACTACGAACCCCATTAGTCAACATACTATAAAAGGAAATCAGACATGTTGGTGCTTCCTCTTTGTGGTACCATATGCTATGTTTGAAAAAAACATCACCGCTTCTCATGCTTCTGTAATGGCAGATGAAAAGACCAGTGATTGAGCAGCATAGAACTGAAATGTGACGGCAAGGGTTGTGATTTATGATGAATACATTTGTATTTGCTTTGTGTTCGTGTCCTTGAGGGAATGGTGTTTACTGGTGCCTCAGAATTAAGCAGATATATTTAGCAACACAGGCATTTCTATAAATTTAATTTACTGAACAGGGAGATTTCTTTCTAAGCTTTTTATATTGTAATTTGTGTTTTATGTTTAATGGTTTTAAGGGTTTTAATTCCTAATCTTTTATAGGGTAATCATGATTTGTATTTTCTTTGTTTTACAGATGATGCATGATTGCCGTTTACTTTATTGAAAGTGTTTATGGCTAAATGAGTATTTGAAGAGATGACTAATATTGATTGGTGTCTTGTGTATCGAACTGGCAAAGTTTGTGTTTTTGTTGTTGTTGTTGTTGTCTTTAGTTTGGTACTCATAACCAGTGGAGTTCCCATTGTCTTATATATGGTTTACTCTGTTAAGATGGGAGGGAGCAATTTGTAGTGGTTTGATTTGATTTATTTTTGCTTTGGAGTTTGGAGTGAAAAGGTGCTTTATTGGTGATTGAGTGTGCACTTACTTGCAGAGCGATTTCCATTGAATATGATTGGGAACCCTGTCTGTAATGGTTATAAGTTTGTTTCTTTGTTTTTATTGTTTTGACCCTTTGCCAGTTCTGATTACTTGTGGGGCTATTTGTGAATGTTGTATAATAAACCTTGTTATATGTGCAAAGAAACACACTGTGGTTGTTGCCCTTTTTGAGTTCTCCTCATCGCTTGTTAGATGATGGGGTTACACTTACTTTCAGATGGGACTGGATGAGGAGGTTATTCAGTTTTTGTCTCCTGGGCATTACTTGTCCTTGGTCGAGTCCATTTACTTCATCCTTTGCCTTAATGTTTCCAATTTCATTGGTGAAGACGTTAAGGAATATAAGAACCCTCTTCCAGTCCCACCTTTAAAGTGCTTGGGCTCTCCAACTCATCTCAAGTCTGCAACCAAATGCTCCACATCCTTAGCCTGGTTGAAACCAGACCATTCTCAGTAGTAAGTTATGGTCTGGCAAAGCTTCATAGACAAATAATATCCAAAGGGGCATCACAACGGACATCGCTCATAGACCTAGAAACAATCAGAGCGATGAAGGAGATGATGTATGCAGAGCAGAGAAACATCTGAGACAGCAATTCTCTGCTTGTGATTTGGAGGAAGATGTTGCAATGGCTTCTGACGACTTTTGCCATTGTTGTAAAAGAAATATGATAATAGCTGGTGTCCACTGCCACGCCATCAATATCTTTGCAACATTTGGAAAACCTCATAGCATCAAAGACCGACTGAAACATCTCGGATTGACGGTCGACCAGAGAACCTCAAGCTCTGATCTCATTTGCCCCCGCTGTAAGGCATTTGAATTGCGATTAGAACGTGATTTGCAATATTTTGAAAATAAAATAATATTGATGAGTCTTTGGAAAATTGTGTCTCTCAAACTTTATTCAAATTCAGTCATTTCAGATGTGTTAGAACATTTTCAGACTTGAGCATAGTTACGCTAGTTATTTATTTATAATTTTTACATACCAGATCTAATGTTAGTCTGAGGAAATAAGCACAGAAAGGCCAGATACAGAGCTGCTCTTTGGTGTTAGCACAGATCACACTCCCCATCCTCCTTATCAAAGTAGCCAGTGTAATCCACATCTGGTAGCCGAGTGTTCCCTTTCAGTCAGTACACTACGAGTTACGTCAGTACTGGCGAAATGGGGGTTTCGCTTAGAAAGCCAGCTGCCTTCAATCTCAATCAAAACGATCCAATGACATGGAAATGTCATGGGTCTGCGGAATTTGCCTAGTGCAAGCCCACCCCACAGCGTGGGTATAACGGCGTTGAAAAGCAGTCACGCATTTATGTTTCTGCTTCGGAGCCGAGTTTACACTTGCCTACCTTAGCAATCTTCTCTTCAAGACAAGTATCTCCCCAGAGTGTTGGTGTGACAGCGCATTCCAACGGGTTCCGCATTCCTGTCGATCTGTGCAGGTCTGTGTGTTCTCCCTGGGCATCTCAGCACTCTGCTTGAGTAAAAACTCCTCTCAAAAAGAGCTGCACGTGGCACGTCTTTTTAAAGATGTCTCGCCCCTGCTCCGTTCCTGGGTGTGGTCGGCTGGTTAGTCCATTTGACGGGCATGAGCGCTGCTTGGTTTTCTTGGGCTTAGTGCATGCTGAGTGGGCGTTCATGGATGCGTCGTGTTCCCACTGCGGGAATATGACCATCGCAGTGTTGAGATCGAGACTCTGTGAACTCCGAGTAGAGGGAAAGCCCCCTCTACCACACCCCAATCTGATGTCTCCACAAGAGGCAGCACTTTGGCTGGTGGTCAGGGTGATCTGAGGGTAACGGTGTGGAGCAACCCGCCGCACGTGCCTCGGGCCGCACCCCCCTCCGCAACACTGCCCGTGATGCTTCCGGATGAAGGCGCTGGTGTTTCCCGGCCTGGGCCCAGTGTCTCATTCGGGTCGCCGGCGGATGACGCCATGTCGATCACCGCATCTTAAGGCAGGTTTGATTCCTCTGGAAGTGAGGATTCGGCGTTGTTGCCTCCCTCGGGAGTGTCGCATTGTCTGAGTCAGATCCAGAGCTAACGGCCATGCTAGCCCGGGCAGCCGAGACGAATCCTCCGCCGTGTCCCGAGCACTTAAGGCTCGATGATTGGTATCTGGGGGCGTCCTGCGCCGAACGCGCCCGCCAGCCTCCATTGGCTTTCTTTCCCGAGGTGCATAAAGAGGTGTCGAAGTCGTGGAAGGCTCCATTGTCTTATCGTGACCGCTCGGCAGCCGCTTCCGCCTTCACTGCGCTCGATGGTGGCATGGCTAAAGGGTACACTGGGGTTCCCCCCGGGGAGCGTTCTGTTGCAATGCAACGGTGTCTGCAGAGCGCCATCGCGTGGCGTGGCGACCCAAAGCACCCCTCCAAAGCCTGTAGGTTCTCAGCCACGCTTGTTGGTAAGGCCTATAGAGCTGCGGGGTAGGCCGCGTCCGCTTTGCATCCGGTGGCAATCCTTCAAGTCCATCAGGCGAAGGTGCTCAGAGATATGCACGAGTGCAGTGCTGACCCTGCACTTATGCAGGAGCTGCGAGCGGCCACCGACCTCGCCCTCGGGCGACAAAGGTGACCGCCCAGGCTGTTGGTCAGGTGATGTCCACATGTGTGGTCCAGGAGCGCCACCTATGGCTCAACCTGGCCGAGATGCGTGAGGCTGACAGGACACGGTTTCTGAACGCCCCCATCTCCCAGGCTGGGCTTTTCGGCGGGGCGGTTGAGGACTTTGCCCAACAGTTCTCGGACGCTCAGAGACAGACTGAGGCGATCAAGCACACCCTGCCCAGGTGCCTCAGTCTGCTCCCCGCCGAGGCCGCCCTCCTGCGGCACCCGCCCCTCCCTCTCGGGCCACAGCAGCAGCCTCCACCCGGGCCGAAGCGCGGAGGTGGCTCAGCCTGTCTCAGCCCCGAAGCCGGCAAAATGGCAGGCTAAGCGGCGGTCCTGAGACAGGCCACTCAGAGGCGAACTCGGTTCTCTCCAAGGAGACGGTGACAGGACCGCTCCTTCCCCTGGAGGAGGGCCGGGGGAGAATCTTTTGTTCCAAAACACCCAACCCGCTGCTGGCCCCCAAAAAGGGGCCGGCGGCACCCTTTTGTTGGTTAAAGATAGAACCGAATCACTCGCCTCCGAGCCCCAAGAGGGCACGACTGGCAGTGTGTGCCGCCTCAGTGCCTCACCACTCTCAGTCCCCTCTGTCACCAGCCCTCTCCCAGTCGAGACCCCCGCGGGACGCTCCGCCTCCCCTGGTCTCCACTGGCAGGATGCAGAACTCGACCCCGCCCCCCATCCGGGCCGCTTCCATGCCTCCTGGGTCTGGGCCGGGTGTTTCGCTTCGCTGCCCCACGATGGGTACGCCTGTGGCTCGCATGATCCCCTTGTTTCAGTTTTTGGGGGCCTGGCTAGAGCTCCCCAAGCTGTCCAACTGGCTCGCCCGTACCATCAGGTTTGTGCGAACTGAATCGCATAGCCAATCACCTAAGGGTCGAGATCGTCCCTCCGGCCGAGATGAAGTCCGGCTTTTACAGCCCTTACTTCATTGTACCCAAGAAAGGCGGTGGGTTACGGCCAATCCTGGTCCTGCGCATCTTGAACCGAACCCTACACAGGCTTCCTTTCAAGATGTTGACAGCCAAACGCATTTTCGAATGCGTTCGTCCACGCGATTGGTTTGCAGCGATCGACCTGAAGGACGCATACTTTCATGTCTCCATACTTCCTCGCCACAGATCGTTTTTTCGGTTTGCTTTTGAGGGGTGAGCATACCAGTATGCCGTACTCCCATTTGGGCTGGTCCTGTCGCCTCGAGTCTTTACGAAGGTCGCCGAGGCAGCCCTAGTGCCACTCAGGTAGCTCGGGGTTTGCATCCTGAATTATCTCGACGACTGGCTGATCCTCAGCCACTTGCGACAGCAGGTTTGTGAACACAGGGACTTGGTTCTCAACCATCTTGCCCGTCTGAGCCTTCGGGTCAACTGGGAAAAGAGCAAACTCTGCCCAGTGCAGAGGATCTCTTTTCTCGGTATGGAGATCGACTCGGTTGCCATGTCCACGCAGTTTATGAGCGAGCGCGTGCAGTCTCTGCTGGCCTTCCTTCAGAAGATCAAATGCAGGAACGTGGTCCCACTGAAACTTTTTCAGAGGCTCCTGGGGCATATGGCAACCGCAGCCGCAGTAACGCCGCTCGGGTTGCTCCATATGAGATCGCTTCAGCACTGGCTTTGCGATCAAGTCCCGAGGTGGACATGGCAACGTGGCGTGTTCCGGTTCCAATTGACCCCGTCCTGCCACCAAACCTTCACCCCGTGGAGGGACCTCCAGTTTCTACGGGTGGGAATTCCCTTAGAACGAGTTTCCAGGCATGTTGAGATATCCACTGATGCCTCTGCCACAGGCTGGGGTGCCATGTGCAATGGTCATGCCGCCGCTGGTACCTGGAAAGAGCCCCAGCGTGTGCGGCATATCATTTGCCTCGAGTTGCTGGCCGTACGGCTTTCCCTGCACTGCTTTCGAGCCCTGCTCAAGGACATGCACGTACTGGTCCGGTCAGACAACACAGGGACAGTAGCGTACATCACCCACCCAGGTGGTCTACGCTCCCGCCCGCTCGCCCGCCACCTCTTGTTATGGAGTAAGAAGCATCTGAGGTCGCTTTGTGCCATTTATGTCCCTGGGGAACTGAACAGAGCGGCCAACAAGCTGTCGCGGTTTCAGCCTCTACCGGGGGAATGGCGGCTCCATCCCCAAGCGGTTCAGCTGATATGGGACCAGTTTGGCGACGCACAGATAGATCCGTTTGCCTCCCACGACTCCTCCCATTGCCGCTGGTACTATTCCCTGACCGAGGGGACCCTCGGCACGGATGCAGTAGCACACAGCTATCCGCACCTTCCCACAGAGCACCTGTGCAAGATCAGGGAGGACAAGGTTCCTCAGGGGGGCAAGAAGGTTAAATCCACCTCGTCCACTACAGGTACTCTCTTGGGACCTCACAGTGGTCCTAACTGCCCTGCGTATGGCTCCCTTCGAGCCTCTGCAGACAGCGGAGCTTAAGTTCCTGTCAATGAAGACAGTGCTCCTTGTTGCTCTGGCATCGATCAAGAGGGTAGGGGACCTGCAGGCATTCTCGGTCGACGAAGCGTGCCTGGAATTCGGGCCGGCTAACTCTCACGTTATCCTGAGACCCCGGCCTGGATATGTGCCCAAGGTTCCTACCACTCCCTTCAGGGACCAGGTGGTGAACCTGCAAGCGCTACCCTTGGAGGATGCAGACCCAGCCTCGGTACTGCTCTGTCCAGTACGCGCCCTTTACACTTACGTAGACAGGACTCGGTGCTTCAGGACTTCAGACCAGCTCTTCGTCTGTTACGGAGGGAAGCAGAAAGGGAAGGCTCTCTCCAAGCATAGGCTGTCCCACTGGATAGTGGACGCCATTGGCCTGGCTTATCTGGTTCAGGGCTTGCCATGCCCCCTTGGGGTCAAAGCACACTCTACTAGGAGCGTAGCTGCCTCTTGGGCATTGGCGAGTGGCGCCTCACTGACAGACATTTGTAGAGCTGCAGGCTGGGCGACACCGAACCCATTCGCCAGATTTTATAATCTGCGGGTGGAGCCTGTGCCCTCTCGTTTACTCGCCCCACATGGCCAGTAAATGGACACCCTGGTGTCTTCGCTTGCTGCGCCATTCCCCTCCTAAATGGACTGGATACGTGCACTTATCTTCACTCAGGTGAGCCTCTTCAAAGGCCCTGAGTTCCTCCAGTTCTGTTGATGCCGGCACCAGAGTGTATGCCCGAATGGTCCCAGCCCTTGTCACGTGTATTCTCCACGGAAAGTCTCCTTGAGCATGTGTCTTCCCTTGGCAAGACCCTTGCCATCCCTGGGGTTGAAAAACTTTTCCACCTGTGGCTGGATACTCCAGGTTCTTCTGTATGCATCTCAGACGTGGGCCATATGCGTAGTCCTAAGTCCTCCCTGCGGGTAGGCGCTGTGATCGTGTTTCTCCAAGTGGGATATGCTTCCCAGTGTACCTTGGTAGCTGAGCTGGTCCCTCGTCGTCTTAACTCCAAGGCAGGTGGCTCAGGTCAGCCCAGGATGCTGGAAGACAGCGCAATGGCGTGATTAGACTGGACCCCCATTTCGTCAGTACTGACATAACTCATAGTGTACTGACTGAAAGGGAACGTCTCGGTTACGTATGTAACCCTCGTTCCCTGAAGGAAGGGACGTTACGTCCCCATGCCACATCTGCTGTGCCGCTGGGATGGCCGGGGCATCAGGCCTCGGCTCCTCAGCAGGTAACATAAATGCGTGACTGCTATGCAACGCCGTTTATACCCATGCTGTAGGGTGGGCTTGCATTAGGCAAATTCCGCAGACTCATGACATTTCCATGTCATTGGATCGTTTTGAGTGAGACTGAAGGCAACTGGCTTTCTAAGCGAAACCCCCATTTTGTCAGTACTGACGTAACGTCTCCGTTCCCTTCCTTCAGGGAACGAGGGTTACATACGTAACCGAGATGTTGTTCTTTGCTTGAGTTTTAATGAAAAGGAAAATCGCTTATAACGACACGATGGCTGATTCGAACAAGTGATATTCCACAGTGTCATCCATCTTTGTAATGTAAAAAATCAGTTTCACTGTCACTGCACTGTCGTCATTGTGTAAAGCCCCCCCAACGTTTCTGATTGGTGCCGCGATTTCTACGGATTAGAAATTGGCTTGAATTGGCTCTTTGCCAGACTACATGCAGAGCAAATCTAAATTTGCCCGAAGTTGTCCGGGTTTTCCCAGGCTACAAAATCCTGATCATCGGCCATTTTATTTGCTCCAGAGGACACTCCAGCCCCAGACTGCAGCACAGAGTCCATTCCAGCCCATGAGTGCCCATCAGCCTGAACTCAGTCCAATGGCTCTAGAAGCATTGTTGCTTAATCTAACCTCTGTCCAAAGGAATAGAAAGAATGGTCCCATCATGGCCTCCGTGCCTCAGTCATCAGCCAAGATGGCCCCATCTTTCAGTAATCACCTGCCTGTTCCTGAGCATTATAATTAAAGTATTTGTTTGGCTTTGATCTCCTGATTCTTCAGTTTGTTTCCAAGATTACCACACCGTGACACTCTTCTTGTGTTTGTGTATGACAAACATCCTGGTGCTCAGTTTCCAAATAAAAACCACTCCTTACTAGTGAATGAAACCCATCAGGTCGAGCCAGAAACTGTATGATAGGAATCAAAAGCACTTTATCCATATACAAAATGCAATTCTAAAATACAAAAGTAAAAAATAATGAGAAATATAAATGTTTTAACAATGGAATATAAATACAGAGATAGATAAAGAAAAACAAATGTCGATACATTCAAAAATGTCAATTTAAAAGGTCATGAAACCCCCCTGCTGCAGCGGTGTTTTTTCACACCTTCGATTTGAAAAAGCTTGTTAAAAGGGGAGTGGTCGACTGTGAAAAGGTGGGATGGTATTGTGTGGAAAGAGGGAATGTTTGCATAAATAGGGGAGTGTCAGTAGGTGCATTAAGATTAGCCATACCAATAGCAGCAGTTACAGCGGTTCTGAGACATGTTCTTGGTTCACGTTGGCATTGTTTACCACAGTGAGATTAAACGAGGGATGAGTACAGCGAATGAGAGAGCTATGTGGCGTGCAGCAATGATCGCAAATCATTCAGCTCTTCATATTCAAACCAGCATAATTCAGTGAGAAATGAAAATAAATGTTATTCTGCATGACGAAATATTTTGCAAACGTGATAAAACTATATTTGTCCAAATATGCACGCTGTTTGGCAAGATGAACAACGCGCCGACGTGATAAGAGAACGTGAACCACCCAACATGCGATGTGACACAGATGTGTAATTCTAGATGGGGGTAAAAGCGAAGGGGTTTGAGGTTTCAGTCTCGACCGCGCATCTGAAGCAGAGCGACGCGCGCTGGGTTGCCGTGATGATCCGCGCTGTCTATCACTCGGCAGCTAAATCTATATTTGTCCAAATATGCACACTGTTTCACTAAGAGCCCGAACACATGCGGTTTAGTGCATGGCTGTGATGACAGATAAAACGGAGAGGACGTGGCTTTTGTTCATTAGCCTACAGATTACAGATTGGTTATTTTGCACTCCTGACATAGATAGTCAACGCTTGCAGGTTCGGCGTGCGATTCCTCAGGTGAATTTTACTTTACCGAGCCTTTGTAGCAAAGGCTTCCACAGACGGCGCCGGTTACAGCTCGCTCGGCGCCCTTTACGTTATTTGGTATCAGCACAACGCCTAGCTTTCCTCCGTGACTTTTCCGCACGCTGCTTCCTAAACTTCCCCACCATATCTCTACAATAATGACGGAAGACGAGCCTGACAGAAGTGACTGTCTCATGCATATTAACTAAATTATCTTGTACGCATACTACAGCGCAGGGATTGGACTGAATGAGCTTTATGTCATGAATATATATCGAGAATCGCTCGGAGCGGTCGATGTCAGCATGTGCCCAGCAGCCCATACTTGGGCCGAAAAGGCCGCGCCGACGTCAGCATTTGTGCCGTTGCTCCGACTAAGCTTTTCAAACCGGAAGACAGAAATCGCACTGAAAAATGCAAAAATAACTATTTTCACATATGAATACCATTAATGAGTACCCTTAGTGTTTTCAATGATATGAAGCCTATACATATCTGTTTACATCTCAAAAAAAGTGTTTTGGGGTTTCATGACCCTTTAAGTAACACAACATGCTGATATGACAATACACAGGCAGCTTGGAAGACAGATTCTTGAAATGGCTGAGAGTTTTTGTTTTCTCTCTCTTTTAGTTTATCTGTAGATCAGAATGAGGTCAGGTGATAAGAAACAAAACCAAGACACCATGTCCACTCCCCATCTAATCTGACAAAAAGAATACAGTCTCTGACGCAATTGTGTAAGCATTTTTTTTTACCATTAAAACAAGTGATGCATAGTATCTTTGCACCTTCTAAATTCCCTGAAAGTTTTGTTTCCCACCTAATATCAGCAGATGTAACAGGATTTGGTTCTTTTTATGCAGATTCTCATGAATAAATGACAGATTTTGTGTTTACAGATAAAGTTTCTGGTATTTCAGTGTCTCTGCAGGTCTCAGTAGAGGCTGTTATTGCTGGTTCTGTCTTGCCGTGTTTTTCACTGAACATGATCTTAAACATCAAGACGCTGATGTACACTGGAGAGATGATAACAGAAAGATTGTTTGTGATATTATCAAGGGTAAAGATTCAGTAGCAGAACGGGACCCACATTACAAGAACAGAACTGAAACATTCCTTGATGAGTAACTGAAAGGAAACTTCTCCATCACATAAATGCAGGAAACTACATGTGTGACATGTGTGACGTGTGACAAAATACATCTTATTCTGAACAGGAGACTCATTAACTGCTCATCAATCACATTAACTAAATCCTTGGACAAAATGGCAAACACAAAATAAAAATGACGACATGTCTATTTATTCTAGCTCTGCCCAACACGTGTCTTTAGTAGCATAGTCAGTAGAGCATAATAGGGCATGCACAAAAAAAAGTAAATTACATACAAAAATCAATGCAAAGACGCAAATTTGCACTGGGAGACGCCTAAAAAAAACAAGTTATCACAAGTAAACTAGAGCGAGAAAAGCGATGTGAATATTTTCTTCATTTTTGTTGTGCACACACTTTAAGGCTCATGGAAGTAGGTTTGGACATGATCGACCTGGGCTCAAATCTGCCTTTTGCCGAGCTCGCTCTTCTCGCATTTCCCATCACAAATCACATCAGAAAGGCATTTACTTTCAATAAAAATAAAGAAAATGTTCTAAAAGTGGAAATAAAATGTGTAACATGTTTAACAATTTTAATACAATACACCCGAGACGATGCCTACAAAAAAAAAAAAAAAAAAAAAATATATATATATATATATATATATATATATATATATATATATATATATATATATATATATATATATATACTCTAAGAAAAAAAGGTACACGATGGTACATTCACGATGGTATTTTTGTACCTTTTCGATAAATGTACCTTAAATGGTACAGGAAAGGCCTCTGATGATACTGTTTAGTACCTTTTAAGGTACAACTGATATGAAGGTACAAAATTGTTCCCCATAAAAGGTAGGCTACAGTAACCTTAAGCAGCGGCGGCGCCAGGGGGGGTCTTGGGGAGTCTCAAGACCCTCCTAAAAAACGCCTTGACCCCCCATTTGACCCCCCACCCACCCTCTTCCTGATTAAAAAAATAAATATATATATATATATATATCCGTGATAAAGATTTAAAAAGTTTTCTCTTCAAACTACGCAGAACAATAATAATTTAACGTTTCACGTTTATATGTTAATTTATTTAACATATAAACATGCAATTAACATTGCGATTGGATTTTCTTTTTGAGAAAGGCTTCAAAAAGGCCTCCATTGGGATTTAGTACATTTCCACTGACCCACTCACAAGACCCATAAAAGGCACTAAAGACTTCGTTACAAAGTCCATCTCACTACAGTGGCTGTACAATCATTTTACAATGCGACGAAAATAATTATTGTGCGCAAAAAAATCAAAATAACGATATAATCCACCAAATTATTGACGTGAACTCGACGCATGCGCGAGAATATGACGCAGCTCTGCCGTTCGAATCATAGCGAATACATGACCCGGAAGAGGAGGAGCGCCGCTATCGCGTGAGTTCACGTCCGAGACATTTACATTTATGCATTTGGCAGACGCTTTTATCCAAAGCGACTTACATTGCATTCAAGGTACACATTTTACATTATTGTCAATTCTTGCTTTCCCTGGGAATCGAACCCATGACCTGGGCGTTGCTAGTGCCATGCTCTACTGGTTGAGCTACAGGAATGCTGCAGGAATGCGAGACCTACACGGAAGACAATATCTTGGCAGATAAAGTCATTTTTTTGCGCGCAAAAACTGTTCTCGCTGCTTGGTACAATTATTGTACAGCCACTGTAGTGAGATGGACTTTGTAACGACGTCTTTAGTGCCTTTTATGGGTCTTGTGAGTGGGTCAGTGGAAATGTACTGAATCCCAATGGAGGCCTTTTTGAAGCCTTTCTCAGCCATCAGCTTTCAACAAAAATATCTTCATTTGTGTTCTGAAGATAAACGAAGGTGTTACAGGTGTCCAACGACATGAGGGTGAGTAATTAATGAAATAATTTTCATTTTTGGGTGAACTAACCCTTTAATGACATCAATTTAATTTTAGGGGGAACTAACCCTTTAAGGGAAAACGAAGGCGCCCGGTAAGTTTGCTGTTTATGTACAATCGGACTAAGGCTCTACAGAACAGAAGTATGTCGTTGCTAATTATGTTTGGAACATATAGCTATGGTTTGTGTGAATCGTCTCTATGTATGGAGGACCAACCCTGCAGAAATTAAAAATAAATAAATGAATGAATGAATAAGTAAATAAATGAATAAATAAATCATTTACACATATGTAAATGAATAAACACATAACTAGATAAATACATTTGATAATAGGAAAATAAATAACACAATAAACGACTTGATAAAATAAATATGATTTCTTTATAATCAAATAAAATGTTGTATTATCTTTCCCTTAATTTATTATTCTCTGCTTTTATAAAAAAAATATTTTTAACTTTTATTTATTTGTTAATTCATTTTAGCATTTATTTTTATATTTATACGTTCATTTATTTTTCCACATTTATATAATTTTTTACATTTATATTTATGTATTTATTTTTACATTTATTGATCGATTCATATATTTATTTTTATTTTTCCGTGTGCAACATGGACATGAGGAGGGCGGTCCTTGTGTGCTTTAGCACATCATTGGTTTAGAGCTCAAGCACAGAATCAAAAGAGGAGAGTTATCAGAAAATCTATCAGTAAAGAACTATGCGGCCATCATTTACCGATAACTCTCCTCTATCGCTCAGCTGGTCTGACGATTCTGTGCTTGAGCTCTCAACCAATGATGTGCTGAAGCTACACAACCTCCTCATGTCCATGCTGCACACAGAAAAGTAAAATTGAATAAATAAATGAATGAATGTAAAAAGAAATACATGTAATAATATATAAATGTAAAAATAAATGAATGCATAAATATAAAAACAAATATTTAAATTTATTTAAATATTTAAATTCACAAATAAATAAAATGTAAAAATATATATTTCAAAATGTATAAAAGCAGAAAATAAATTAAGGGAAAGAAAATATAAAATTGTATTTTATTAGAAATTAATCATTTATTAAGTTGTTAATTTTATTTATTTTCCTATTATAACATTTATTTATCTATGTATGTATCTCTTATTCATTTACATATTTGCATATTTATAAATGTATTTACTTATTCATTCATGAATTTATATATTTTTAATTTATGCAGGTTTGGTACTCTAACATGTCGTCCGACACCCGTAAGACCTCTTAACCTTTGTTGAAATCCGATGGCTCAAAGGCCTTTATTGACAACAATGTCATTTCCTCTCTCATGACTCATAAAGGCACTAAAGACGTCGTTACAAAGCCCATCTCACTACAGCGGCTCTACAATCATTGTATGAGGTGACGAGAATAGCTTTTGTGCACAAAAAATATATAATGGATGGGGGCTGGATGGGAAGACGGAGCTGAAAAAAAAAATCTTGTACTTGAAATAACTGAAAAGTAGTTCCTTGTTCTGTTGTATTTATATATATATATATATATATATATATATATATATATATATATATATATATATATATATATATATATATATATAATTATTTTTTTAAATGTTTCATTTAAGATTATTTTAACTTGTTAATCATGGTTAAGTATCACTAGATGTTATAGCCTATAACAATATAATATTTTCTGTAAAGTGTCGTGTATAGCTGAAAATCATCATTTCTTGTTGTCTAGATTGGTCTTGAGTTATGTCACCAAGGTAGAGTTACAGTATGTAACTGAATTGACAGTCATTCACAGAGAAATGCACTCTCTCCCTCTCTCACACCTCAGACTGTCAACATTCTTACTCTACCTTGGTAACTGAGTTTGACGGTAACAAAAGCGACTGACTAATTAGAAAAACAAAAATCACGATTTTCAGCTTTATAAGACACATTACAGAAAATATATTATGGCCTGTAGGGATGGCGAAAACTAAACATTTTCTTGACCGACAACCGAGCCTCATTAACCGGTTGAAACCAGTTAACCGATTAGTTAACCGGTTAACCGAAATAAGCTGCGCTATTTGAAATAACAGCCGCGAGCAGCGCCTGCAATTTCGCAACTCTGTCGCATCTATGAGCTCTCTGCCGCTCTCTCTCTCACAAACACACACACACACACACACACAGACAGTCTTGGTGCCGCCGCCTCCCTTCCACGTCACTTTTTTAAAATACCCTACAACGCGAAACGCGCCGCCGAGGAGCTTGTTTGTTTGTTTGGCTCCTTAGTTTTGAAATGGTTTTGGTACAAGGTGATCGCGTTGAAAATAAAGGAATTTGTCTAGCGTTAGAAGCTCATGTAACATTGCCGCGGCTCATTTAAGAAAATGACTGCTCCGAAGAGACACCGCTTTAGGTAGTGCTAACAATAATAAAGAAAGATGATCAACACCTTATGTGTTACCACTAAAATATAGATGTAATATTTTTCCAAATGTAAGCCCATCTTATGCGGAATGACGCTTCATACTGTCGTCTGCCCTGACTCTAACCTCGAGTGTTTTAGCCTGTTTACTTTTTGCAAACCTTGTGAGCACGCAAACCCAAACGCTGTGACCTCGCGCCAAAAGTTTTTATTGGTTTATTAAGTACAAACAGGCGAGTTATCAAAAATTGGGTGTGAGGGATTTGTTCACTTCACACAAAAATATTTTGGAATGAGACGGCTAACTGTAGCGTTTAGTCAACTGTCTATAATAGCCTAATTTAGAGATCACTTTTTTTTAACTGACAACTTTGATCGGATAACATTGATACGGTCAACCAATCGGTTAACATCCCTAATGGCCTGTAACATCTAGTGATCCATGAAAGTAACTAACAATTATAAAAGAATATAACCATTTAAAAAAAAAAAAAAAACACCAAATTGGACACCAAATATACATGCAATTATAGAATCACTCACATAATGAACTGTACTGAAATCATGACTCTAAAACCATGATACAAACAACTTTTGTAATTTAAACCGTTACATCCCTAATACCTTCTCAGTGTCTTTCAGATATGGATTTCTGTACAGCTCTGGTTTTACTTCCAGTGATTTTCAGGGAGAAAGTTGACTAATGTCACAATCTGACAGGTATCTTATGCAAATAATCTATAGTAAGATAATTATTCTGTAAAGTTACAAGTATTTTTTTAGGAATATAAATTAAATCCAGGTTTACTTATGAATTTTCTTTTTTGTTTTTTCATTTTGTTCAGGAAGAACCAGCCACAACCATATCCAATTGTACAGATTTTGGGAGCATCTGACTGGAAATGCACGTGTCTTCAGTGAAAAGAGTCTTCAGCACTTTAAAAATGGAGGGATCTGAAATTCACCAAGTTGTTATGGTGGAGGACCTATTGAACCTTGCATCCTTGTTTTATATGACAAGGATTGTTTTTGCATGATGCCAGGTGAGGAACTGGACTACCAGGCACTTGACCGTTATATGGTTTATGACATTTTGTATTAAGGAACAAATTATGCATAGTCACTCACCTACAAAATATTACATTTGTACACATCTGATTCCAATGTCTTAAAAATGTGTACATCATTTCATAAAAGTGTAAATGCAAGTGTTGTGAAAAAAAAAAAAGAAAGGTGTACATTTTATTGTGAGCATATCAAAATTTGTAACGTTTATGAAATGTTTTGCAGCAAATGGAGATTTATTTTTTAAAGTTTTGTACAAAATTATTTTGAAAAGCTTTTGGTTGATTGAAAATTTGTATTGACATACTTTATTGTATTTTGGAACAATGTGTTTAAACACTATTTGTTTAATGATATTGTCACAATTCACCAGTGTGAGTGCCCATGATCACCACCAGAGGGCACTCCACCCCGGACTGTCACTCCGTCACAAACTGGGGCGGCAGTGGCTCAGTGGTTCATGTAGGTTGTCTACAAACCAGAAGGTTGGTGGTTCAATCCCCGGTTCCACCTGACCAAGTGTCGAAGTGTCCATGAGCAAGACACCTAACCCCAGCTGCTCCTGACGAGCTGGATGGCGCCTTACATGGCTGACATTGCCGTTGGTGTTTGAATGGGTGAATGTGAGGCAAAATGTAAAGTGCTTTGGATAAAAGCGCTATATAAATGCAGTCCATCTATTTACAAACTACAATACCCATAATCCTTTCCCCGGACTCATTAGCACTCAATGTTTACACCTGTCTCTCATCACCTCATTACCTCTGCCTATATAAGCCTGGTTATCTCTGTCATTCATTGCGAAGTCTTGTTTAGTGTCAACTGCATTTCTGAGCGTTTCTATGGTTTCATGTTTCTTGGTCCTTTGGATTTCTTGCCCGTCTCGGATTACCCTTTTGCCTCTGTCCCTTGTTTTGTTTGCCTGATTTAACTGCCTACCTGTGTATGACCTTTTGCATATGGATCTTCAACCTTCTGTCTCAGAGCAGTTCGTAACAGAAGACTTCGCCATGCACAAATCCAGCAGCCAAGTGAACGTCCGTCCACAAAGAAGTCAGGCCGCACAAATAATGTGTCTACGTCAGGGAGACAGGTCGATCGAGGACTATGTGCAAGACTTTATTGAACTGGCACATCTCTCCACGATAGACACGGTATGTCTAATGATATTTTTTCGGGGAGGATTATCTGAACCACTCAATTCAGTTATGCCACTGCACGATCCTACTGGGACGTTTGAATTTTATATTGACTTGGCACTGCAGCTGAGTGGTTCCGCATTCACAGTGGGTGTCACGGAGGAGGATCATGACATTTCCACTAAATCTGCCACGCATGTGTCCTGTGACAAGATGGCTGCCGAGATGGCGTTCTCTGACAAGATGGCCGCTGAGCCTGTGTCTTTGGACAAGACAGCAGACCTTCCAGAGCCTTGTGTCATCTCAGCAGACCTTCCAGAGCCTTGTGTCATCTCAGCAGACCTTCCAGAGCCTTGTGTCGTCTCAGCAGACCTTCCAGAGCCTCGTGTCGTCTCAGCAGACTTCCCAGAGCCTCATGTCGTCTCAGCAGACCTTCCAGAGCCTCGTGTCGTCTCAGCAGACCTTCCAGAGCCTTGTGTCGTCTCAGCAGACCTTCCAGAGCCTCGTGTCGTCTCAGCAGACCTTCCAGAGCCTCGTGTCGTCTCAGCAGACCGTCCAGAGCCTCGTGTCGTCTCAGCAGACCGTCCAGAGCCTCGTGTCGTCTCAGCAGACCGTCCAGAGCCTCGTGTCGTCTCAGCAGACCGTCCAGAGCCTCGTGTCGTCTCAGCAGACCGTCCAGAGCCTCGTGTCGTCTCAGCAGACCGTCCAGAGCCTCGTGTCGTCTCAGCAGACCGTCCAGAGCCTCGTGTCGTCTCAGCAGACCTTCCAGAGCCTCGTGTCGTCTCAGCAGACCTTCCAGAGCCTCGTGTCGTCTCAGCAGACCTTCCAGAGCCTCGTGTCGTCTCAGCAGACCTTCCAGAGCCTCGTGTCGTCTCAGCAGACCTTCCAGAGCCTCGTGTCGTCTCAGCAGACCTTCCAGAGCCTCGTGTCGTCTCAGCAGACCTTCCAGAGCCTCGTGTCGTCTCAGCAGACCTTCCAGAGCCTCGTGTCGTCTCAGCAGACCTTCCACAGCCTCGTGTCGTCTCAGCAGACCTTCCAGAGCCTAGTGTCGTCTCAGCAGACCTCCGGCTCCGGCCCTTGCCCCGAGTCCGGAGAGAACTCCGCCTCCTGCCCCGAGTCCGGAGAGGGCTCCGCCTCCTGCCCCGAGTCCAGAGAGGGATCCACCTCCTGCCCTGAGTCCAGAGGGGACTCTGGCTGGATCACCTGCTCTACCTGCTCTGCTGTGGTGGTCGTCTGCTCCACCGTAGGAGTCTTCAAGATTGCCTGCTCTGCTGTGGTGGTCTTCTGCTCCGTCGTGGGAGTATTCAAGACCATCTGCGCTGCTGTGGTGGTCGTCTGCTCCGCCGTGGGAGTCTTTCAAGACCGTCTGCTCTGCGTTGGGGTCTTCAAGACCATCTGCTCTGCTGTGGTGGTCATCTGCTACGCCGTGGGGGTCTTCAAGACTGCCGGCTCCGTTCCGGTCGCCTGTGCCACCCTGGTCATCTGCCCGGCCAGCTCCATCCTGGCCTCCTGCTCTGCCTGAATCTCCAGGCCTTCTTCCACTACATGGGCCTAGCCCTCCATCCCACCCCCGGGTCCGCCTCCGCTCCACCTCCCTCCTGGACAATTTTAGGAGCGTCTGGAAGCCGCTCCTTTGAGGGGGGGCTATGTCACAATTCACCAGTGTGAGTGCCCATGATCACCACCAGAGGGCACTCCACCCCGGACTGTCACTCCATCACAAACTACATTACCCATAATCCTTTCCCCGGACTCAGTAGGCAATTAGTTGTAGAATGTGTGTCATTTAATAGAAAAATTGCCTTTTTAGAAGGAACAAATTTGACCCAGTTAAGGTACAAACGGTCTTGTCCCTGGGGTGGTACCTTTGATGAAGGTACAATATTGTACCTGTGTGTTTTAAAAACAAAAGATACATTTTGGTTGCCCATGGTACAAATAATGCCCTGTAAGGTACAAACTGGAATGGTACAAATTTGTTCTATTATATTAAGGTACAATTTTGTACCCTTAAAAGGTAGCACCCCAGGGACAAGGGTTTGTACCTTCTTTGGTACAAATTTGTACCTTTTTTCCTGAGAGTATGTGTGTTTATATATATATATATATATATATATATATATATATATATATATATATATATATATATATATATATATATATATATATATATATATATATATAATATAACATTTCTGTATGGGCAGAGTACTCCCTGTATCTCCGGTTAGGAAAGTAATGTGAGTGTGTGTTGACCGGGGGGTGGAAGGATGCAGAAAATAACTGGAGAATGATCAAAGGTGAGACGGCTACATTTTTATAGGCCTCCTCTCATGCTGATTGGGTAGATCATTTGAACATGCTCCTCCCAAACTTTGTTGATAAAACATCATTAAAGGTGACTTGTCTTTATATTACATGTGTAGTCAGTGTCTATTTTTAACCTTTGACACATTTGCATTATCTGCTCGATTTCATTCCGCACAAACTTATGTTAACAATCCACCTAAAATGTGAGGTATGTTATGACTGTGTGTAAGTTATGTTATAGAATAAAATGTGAACCTTTCATCAATGTTAATCACAGACAAATTGTAAAATCCCACAGAAAGTTCCAATAGGAACAAATGTACATGGTATCCGCCCCATCTGGAATTTACCTTGCACATTAACTGAGCAGTGTTCCTGGATCAACAATATTAGCAGTTAAACAAACAGTCTAAACCGCACCAAACACAAACTAGCCCTAAAATCAGTGGAAAATTAATAGTTGATAAAGATGGTGTACAAACCCAAGCCTAAACCTAATATTGGCCCTAAACCTAACCCTATAATTTAATTGGTTGATAGTGATTTTTTTTTTAGGACCAACAAGGATGTTGATCCAGGAAGCCTTACTCAACAAAAATGATACGTTGTATTTACTTAACTTTTTTATGTCAATTGGTTCCACTTAACTGGCCTATGTTGAATTTAATTAACATTGTTTATTTCAGTAAACTTAAGTTTTCCGCGTAAGGTTAATTCAGTGCCTTTTAGTTGAATGAGGTTAACATTCTTAATTTTGTCCAAAACTATTAAATTCAATTAAAATGAATATCAAACAAAAACCATAACAAGTAATCCAGTGTAATTACAAATATTATTTAACAATAAAACCTTTTACAAAATCTTTTTGACAAGCCAGAAGATGGTTTTGTTACATCCATGGCTCGTTTGTTTTTAACTCATCGCGTGTGTGTGTGTGTGTGTGTGTGTGTGTGTGTGTGTGTGTGTGTGTGTGTATTATCATGTGTATTGCTGTGTGGTGCAAAATATAAAAGTGTAAAGAACAGGGTTTATAGAGCTACTGAACGTGGAAGTGAAGCCCCGGATTGATGTCCAGGTTTGACTGAGTGAGGATGAGGATAAATTAGTTATTAAATTAAACAACATTGACCGTTCGCAAACACAAACCCTCAACACCTCAACGAAATGATCTCGTGGCAACTACATATGATCCTGTTCCTCCCAGCCACATCAAAACAAAGCAGCACCATAGAAATACATGTTGACTGGATCATTTCATTTAGCCAGTCTAGCTTTTATACACTGTCATCAAACCTCTTGAGGGCAGCAGAGGAAACATATTACACCTGTGTTTGGTCTGTCATGATGTGAAGTGCTGTGTAAAGTTTGAGTTTCCACATCAAGGAGAACTCCTTAAACACAGCAGATAAAGACATCAGGTCGAACTATTGAAGAACAATCTAACTGAATGACTGTGTGTTTCAGAAAGAGTGTGATGATTATAGGCACAGAAAACATTTTTTCCACATAAAACAACAAACAAAACGATATGCTATACAAACAGTACAAAATGCTATACATACAATAAAGAAAATATAAAAAAAGAAGAGAAATGCAATCCTGGTGGACATGACAAAAGAGGGGAATAACACCAACACTAAAATTTAAATAACAACAAATCACTGTACTTTTTAGCCTTTTCTGCCTCGTTGTTATTATTTTATCATCTTTTTAATTGTGTGTAAACATGTTTGTCTGTAATTTTATTTTAGCAATGCTTTGGCAAAGATTATTCCCATGCCAATAAACAGTCTTGAATCTTGAATGTATTAAAATAATAAAGTAAAAGAGTATACAGTAAAACAAATGTGTGTGTGCCAATTCAAAAAGTTCAACTAAATTAAGACAAGCAACACACAACCAAACGGACTTCTGATACTGTGGGTTATAAACACAGTTTGAAACACAAATTCGTGACAAGGCTGTGAGCTTTTACTCTCTCTCTCTCTCTCTCTCTCTCTCTCTCTCTCTCTCTCTCTCTCTCTCTCTCTCTCTCTCTCTCTCTCTCTCTCTTTTAGTTTCTCTGTAGGTCAGAATGAGGATGTAGAATAAGCAAAACTACAACACACACTGTACCTGCCCTCCTCTAGTCTGATGACAATCGGCTCATAGTTTCTCTTTCCATCAGATCATCAGAGAATATCAGCCCAGAGTCTCTTAGCTCTTGTTCAGTCTCTCAGGATGAACACAACAGAGAGGAACTGTGAGGAAGAGCTTACTGGATTAAGCACAGATAGGAAACAGAAAACATGTCATTTCTTTGTTATAGAAGATTCATTTGTTAATTCATATTTGAAAAACATTTGTAAAAGCCAGGCTGTATTTTCCTGATGTTTTCGATACTCTGTAGATCAGAATGAAGATGTTACTGGAAACAATAAGCTAAAGTCAAGACGAGACAAAGTATTAAAGACTCAATGACAGCAGGAATATATGAGACGTCATTCAGAGAAATGTTTGACTTGAGGATCAGGATCCAGAACACAACGCTTCCTCAGAGGAGTTTAAGAAAGAAGCTTCAGTCTCATCCTCATGTAAGTCTGAGGACATTTATTATTTCACTTCTTGAACGTTTATTATTTCACTGCTGTTCATTTATTATTTCACTGCTGTTCATTTATTATTTCACTGCTGTTCATTTATTTCACTGCTGTTCATTTCACTCATATGATCAGACGTCACATCAGACGGAAGGACGAGTATTGCTTGTAACGATCAGTTTTAACATTATATATATATATAATGTTATTGAATATATATATTCATTGTAAAATGTACAAAAAATGATAATTGGTTAATGGCTACTTACCATGGTGAAAAACTGAAAAAATTGACATCATATGAAATTTTGCTATAAAATACTGTAAAAAAAATATTATTATTATTATTATTATTATTATTATTATTATTATTATTATTATTATTATACAAGTTAACACACTAACAATTACCAGATAGTGCAGTAAAAACAGTAAAACGACATTGCCAGGTCATTACACATCACATATATTTTTTATATATATATAAATAATTTGCCTATTATTTTTTATCAGTAGTGGGAAATTTATGTAATTGAGTTAATGTTTATTGCATTATTAAAATTATATCAGTTAATGAAATATAGTTTGGCATTCTGTAAAACTGGAACAGCTGCCATTTCTTTACTGTGAATTTAACAAGATATTTTTACAGTCTAGTCTAACCGTTGAAGATTATAATCTTAGCTTTTGTCGTGTCTTTTATTGATGAATTAAACTGAAGACATGAAAGACAGATTATTGGCGATACAATGACTGAAATCAGAAACATAATGATATTAATAATGATGAAAATTCAGCTGACGATCAGGAGTCTTGAATATACTGAAGTACATCTGAGAAAGAATCTGCGCATGTCTGATCAGTTCACGTGATTCTGCCGTCGTCACGTCTGATGTCGTAAAACGCACGACGTACGGAAGCTGAAGAGTACGGAAGCTACGATAGTGTCTGTTTACCCTAATAAAAAACAAAAAACAAAAAACAAACTATTTGTATGCAATATAGTCAAATAAATGTGATATCATACACCAGTCAACTCCAGTTAATGATAATATCTGGCCGCTGTGATGATCAGGTATGTTTGTCGAATGCAGAACGAAGCGATGTTTGGATACACATGACGGCCTGTTAGCTTGTTGCTCGCGTTTGTGTTTGGCCTGCTCTGTTTTGATTGTCAAATGCTTTATTAAACCAGAATTAAAAGGGATTTTTTTAAGTGTTTTTAAAACATTAAATATGAATTGGTTCATTAATGATCATAAAGTTTATATGCATGGTTTATTGGCTATAACTTATTTTGAGTGGTTAGCTCTTAGCATTAGCACCTTTTTGGTCCTTGTCCATGTGCAGGACGTTTAGTTGATAGTTTAATTTGTAGTGAATTCAGTGTTATCAATTGCCATATGGTAAGATGGGTAAAGATGGCCTTTAAGAACATTTACTGCCAGTATGTAACATATGTAGAGATGAATTTAGTGACATTTGTATTTGTGGTCAGTAAGAAAGCTAAGTATGGGAGGGACACCCTGACCTATCTCACCATCTTACTTTTATTATGTGTGTTATGTGGAAATCAACCTCGTGATTTTAGTGTTGTTTGCACCATGCTAGTTGAACCAAAGGAAGCTAAAGGAACTTCTTTGTTTCTGTGTCTGCAGTTGGGGCTTCATCTGTGTGTTTGCAGTGCTGATATACAAAGGTGAGCATCTGAACAATCTATATTCTATGTGTTGTATATCTATAAGTGAACACCAGATAAAGCTCTTTTAAGTTGACAGTTGAGTGTGAGGATTTTGAGATGATATGCAATGTATAACCCAGAACTATAACTTGAAGGCTCTTTTGTGTGGCATTATTATGAGCCACAATGAGAGTTATACGGTCTAGTAGTATGACCATCTCTACACCTGTTGCAGTGGGGTCTGTTGGAGTTGGTGACCCCACTATCTTAACTGTCAAACATGCGTGTTGAATCCTATAATTGTCTGGGGCTGCGTGTTGGCAACGCTGCTGGAGATAGGGTTTGACATATGATTGTGGATAACCTGCTACAAAAATGTGAGATCACTTGTCTGCAAGAAACTTTTTTACCTAACAGGATCTAGGAAAATGTATCTTTTTTAATGACAGTTTCCATGGAGCTGAGGAATCCATAGCAGAGCTTACTACACTGTAAAACCCAACAAGTTACGGTAACTCAAACCATTTGAGGAAACCGATTGCTTCAAACCAATTCAGTTTTAAAACCATTAAGTATGAGTACTGAAAACTCATTAACTGAGTTAAATTAACTTATATTTTAGGGTTGTAATAATAATGACTATGAGTTTAATGTCTCAGGGAATAATTAACTCAAAAGGGATTCAATATTCAATATTCATGAATTTATGAATATAATTTGCTAGTCGTTCATTACGTATTAAAATTTTTCCGATAAGGAAAAATGTTTAATTAAATGCAAGTAACCCTTTACGGAATTGCTTGAAATTATCCTACTAAGTTTGTCCTGCAAATTAGTTATAGACTTTCAAATCAATTCTCAATAAGGGATTCTTGCTTTACGAGCGCATAAGAAACATTAACTTTACTGATCAGGACAAATTAATATTTCATATGTCCGTACAGTTTACGTTACTAAAATAGTAGCATAAGCAGTTAGGTAATGTTAGGATCGTAAGTTTCATTGACTTTGTGTATGTGGAAGAATAACAGATTCAATTCAAAAATTTATTTTGGAAGTTTAATAAACACCGACTAAAATAACACTACAATTCACACGGAAAGTACATACTAAATATGCATAAAGAGAGTAGAAATATAGATAGTAAACGAAAAGAATATGGTACATAAACGAAAAGAATAAAAAGACCAAAAATAAAGAGAGAGAGAGAGAGAGAGAGAGAGAGAGAGAGAGAGAGAGAGAGAGAGAGAGACAGCGTTCACTTCAGTTCGTTACACAGAGCCCTCACGGAGTTAAATTCGTCCCAAACGGGAAATAACATGACCTTTTTAACAGCAGTTTGGATTGTAGAAATAAGAATACTTGCTTTGGTTTTGGCTTCTCGCGTGTGTGCGTGTATTCTGAGTTCAAATGTCCTTCGCGTCCGGTGGTTCTTTCCGAGGTCGGTTTGGTGTGGCGGGTCTCTTGAAGTGTGCTGAATTCTCCTCTCTGAAGAATGCCCTCGGGGGCTGGAAAGCGGATGGCAGATTGCCCTGCGGCGTTTGATGCGATGCAAAAAGCGGCGAAAAGTGAGGGTCACATTAGCATTTGTAGATCAGGTAGAGCGACGCCCATTTCCTGGATGGTCCAATCGATCAGAGCGTTTTCAGAGCAAAACAAAGTTCTTTGTTCAGCTGAGTTCCTCCTCCTGGCTATTATCTGGGGAAGATATGCTCATGCATTTTTCTTTACAACGCTGGTAATTTTGTAATAATGCATGTTCTGTAAATTTTTTTACAAGATTCGGTACGATCGCATTTTTCTGATTACAAGGATACCATGGATCATAAGTCTGAGATCTGGGAATACACAAATACAGGCTTTCCACTGTCCGTTGGTCTACACAGCTTGAGTTACATTCATATAATCCTCCTAATTATTTCAGACACATATAAAAACACTTCAAGCAGAAAAGCATACATTTAATACGTTTTTGGGGTGGATTTTAATCATACATTCCTCTGATACTGGTGGAGCTCTATGGGTGTGTGTGTGTGAGGTGTCAGATATCGTGCAGGGCCATTTGGGGGGCAATAAAAGTCACACTTGTTGTCTCCCAAGGGAGATCAAAGAGTGGTCTTCAGACATCGTGGTGCCATTTTCGGTCATCAATCGTATTAACATGATCTGATAAGCGCCTCACGAGAGGCGAGAGACATCTGGCCGTTTGCCAGATGAACAGACATTGTCATTGTTGCTACAGGGTTGTGTTGTTCAATATTTAAGAGTAAACTGAACTTAAAGATTTTAAGTTCATTTTATTAATTCAGTTTGAATTCAGGTAACAAATCTAACTAAGTCTTAACAACTACATGGTTACTTAAATGGTTTTAGGAAACAGATTGCGGCAAATGGTTTAAGTTCATCAAACTCAAAGTGATTAAGTTACATAAGACTAAGCGCAACCTAACATTGGTACAAAATGAAGACAGAACAGGAGGGTATTTTTAAGTAATGTATTGAAATATAACATTTACATCATAAATACAGTATGCCATATGTTAAAAAATATAACATTAAAATTATCTTTTCAGACTTTTTCACCAATTAAAACAGCACAAACATGTTTAAAAAAGTCATAACATTTAAATAACAAAACATATAAAATAAGAATGCTTTTATGTAAAAAGGTATGTTTCCTCAAAAAGCAAAAGCACTGTATGATCTTTAATGTACTCTAAGTGTATTGCACTGACCGAAGACTTGGCAGACATCACCACCTCATCTTTAAAGACAATCAAAGCATCCAGTGGGTTTAAAGGTAACGTTCCCTCTTCCTCCTCAACAGTAAGGATGGTGACTGTTGCCTTCTGCGCCTGGCCAAGCTTCTTTTTCTATATGCATTGGAAAAAAATATGTTAGTTTATGTGACCACATATAAAAATAACCCTTGTCAGGGCAGACACCACATTTAAATTTTCATAAATAAAAATAACGTTGTTATAAGGAACGGATTATTGTTGATTTAATGGGCCGTGTGCTTATTTAAAACCGTGTAGTTCAATTTTGTAAAGAGGTTAAGTTGTTTGTCAGCAAGGTTTAATTGGGGGAAAAACATTTTCAGGGGCATATCAGCTGAATGTTCTAGACCTTGAATTGAATTGAATTCAAGCGATAATGCGCGCATTGCAAAACATTTGTTTTTCATGTCAGTATGTCATAAATAGAAAGAGGCAACAGTTTACTGTCAAAGATTTGTCGCTCACATCACACCGCATCCAGTGTAGACAACATAACGGATTATAGGGGGCTCTTTTGTCCTGTCGCGCTGCTCACATCCGGTGTAGACAAGGTGAAACAAGACAGATTTGATTAACAAATTTTAAATGGATAATGGCAAGACATCCTTGGTGTAAATTACGTTCTTCTTTCAGATGAATACAATCAGAGCTGTATTAATAAATGTCCTGGTTCAGGGGCGTGGGACTGGGGGGATAAAGGGTACTGAGTAACCAGGGCCCGAGGCGGGGGGGGCCTTAGAAGTCAGTTTTCTATACATACACATACATGGTACGGGGGCCCAGCAAGATGGTTTGTACCCAGGGCCCAAAATTTGGTGCTACGCCCCTGCCTGGTTAATCCAAGCATTATAATGGCAGTAAATGGCTGCCCAAAATTTGAAGCCAAAAAAGTGCATCTATTCATTATAAAAGTAATCCACATGGCTCTGGGGGGTTAATTAAGTACTTCCGAAGTCAATCGATGGGTTTGTGTAAGAAAAATATCCATATTTAACGCGTTATAAAGAAAGTAACTAGTTTCCGGCACAACGATGACGCCGGACATAGCGTAAAAAAAGCATAACAGCCACGGCGTTGACGGCGGACGCAGCGTAAAAAACATAAATGATGCGACGATGACGTCCGGCGTTGCACAAGCGTTTTGAATCACGAGAGGATATTTTTCTTACACAATCCCATCGATTTAATTCAGAAGGCCTTTATTATTCCCCCGGAGCCATGTGGAGCACTTGTAAAATGGATGGATGCACTTTTTTGGGCTACAAATTTTGGGCTGACATTCACTGCCATTATAAAGCTTGGACGAGCCAGGACACGTATTAATATAACTAACATTTACACCTAGGAGGACTTGAGGGGGGAGTAAATCAGGGTGAACGATTCCTTTAAGCTTGAGCTGAGATTGGTTTATTATGTGTCAAATAAGCTTTTGCTGTGCTCAATGTATATGCTAATGAAAGCCTAAATTAAACATTTTGAAGACTAGATTTTCAATGGACAGACAAAAATTTAAGAATTTCAAAAATAAAAAATAATAATTCTGAAGATGAATAAAATTCTTATGTGTTTGGAACAATATGAGGGTTAGTAATTTATGAATCATGACTAGATTTTTATTGGCAAGTGGACTATCCATTTAAGACAACTTGAATGATCAACTATCAGTCACTGTACCCACACCATGCATTTATGCTGATGGCAGCTGTAAGGTTAACATGTTGCTAAATAAATGCAATGTAGTTTTGACATGTGTCCTACCTAGTGTCTTGAAAAAATCTGTTGACATCAATGCCATTTTGGTCCTTGAAGACAAAATTATTAGGGTAATTTAACTCACAATTAAGCAACATTTATGGACATTGTTTTTTTATGATTCATGACAAGACTTCTTTCAACCACTGCAAATCTAGCATTGCCAATTACCCGATACCTTTACAAACCCAAGGCAACTTCAGGATAACTGCCAGTAAAAATATAACACACAGGAAATGTTTCTGTTTATATTAGGAAAGCCGACTATAACCACAACTTTCAAGACTTGACCAGTATTCTCCTGAAGCAATACAACATGACTTTAAATGATAGACAGACTGGACTTTGGACTTTAAGCTTTTAAAAAAAATCATATTGCTTCAGAAGACTTACAAGTTGTGCTAAAAGACATTTATGGTCATAATTATGTTTGCAAAAATAGCAATTCATTCAAAAATTAAAATTGAAGAACAAACTTATATTTGTATGAACGTTATGTAACTGTTCATAACGTTATTATTTGCATTTTGCACAGTAACGTTACAAAATCCCATTGATTTGTTCAACGTTAATTCTAATTTACTTACTCATAGTATTGTAGCCACGTTGCTGCCATTGCACCTTCGTCTTTGCTCTGAAAAGATTTAAAAGCATGGCAACAATGAGAAAATGAGAAAATGTCATGAGGAACAAATAACAGTTTAAAATGTTATCTAACATTAGCAAAACAGGATCTAAAATGCTCATCGAGTCACTTTATTCACCCCGGAGCTTCAGCTGCTTTAGTCAAATTAACTAGCATCACATATGATAGAGGAAACTCGAATTCGATTAACAATACATTTAAAACGGTTGTAATATAAGGAATGCGTGAGTTTGCATTAACGTTAGCTTTTGCTTTAACGTGACGTTAGTTAACGTTAGTGGCGCGAGACGTGAAAAGATGGCCAGCTGTCTCAAAAGCCAGCGTTTATCTGTCCGACTGTGAGAAAGCACAAACATATATTTTTTAATTCCCCGCTGACAAACTGCGGTGTAAAAGAGCATATTTAACTCCAAACGTTTACATTACCGTTGATAACACTGGTGCAATAGCGCGTTTGCTCCTAATGTTAGATTGTTTGCTGGCTAACTTTACACACAACATTACTGAGCTGATTAATCTTCGGATAATCATAAAAGAGGTACGAGAATAACACGGAACACGTTCAAACATGAGCGAAATATGAATAAATACGTTTGAAACGCTTACCTGTTGTTTTTCTTGACTGTAGCGCGAGCCGTCCTGCTGTGACTGGACTGAAGGAGGGAAAATGGCGCGGTTTTTGTTTCCTCGGAAACTCACTGGGATGATACTTTGACATGACTAAATGTAATGACTTTAAAAGAGCTTAATGTAAGAATGTAGGCTTAATATGAGGTAGATTAATGTATATACTATTGTTTATTTATTTATTTTATCAGCTTTTAGTTATTTAATTGGCCATAGATGTAAAATACTAGATTAAATAAATATCTGTAACTTAAACCATTAAAGTTTTAGTAACTTATTTAGATTTGGGTTTGCTTACAATAATACGTTTTTGAGTTAACATCACACAAATTTGTTAAGTTGAATTAACTTTTTTGGTAACATTAATTAAAATGAACTTATTTCATTTAGTGAATTTCACTGTTAGGTTTTACAGTATACAAGTGATGAGTGCAGGGTTGCCAACTTTTAAGTTCAGGTTGGAGTGAGATTTTTTGGGGGCCGGGGGGGGGGGGGGGGGTAATGCTTTTGATCTTGATTCAGTATCAGTTTATATCTAGTAATATGTTTGTTTTGGCACTCATAATAATATGTTTGTTTTGGCACTAGTTTAAAGATTTCTTGGGTCAAATTATATGTGCCATTCCTTAATATTCACTTGTGAGTGCTTATATAAGTATCATTATTCATTAAAAAGATTAGGATGCAAGTTATTTAAGTTTTGAAATTTCACATTTAAAGAAATCTAGTGTTTGATCATCATATCTAAATATTTATTAGAATGCAAAGACTGCAATATATTTTTGAGCAACTAGATTACATACATGTATATTTATTAAAGAGCCATAAGGCACCTACTGGCATTACAAATAAACATTAATATTTTTAGCCACAAAATGACTCTAATTTGCCTCTTTGAATTGGAATTCTCCATTTTAATATTAATTACACTAATTGTAATATAAATTTTAGAAGAAATACAAATATTAGAAGAAAAATATTTTAAGTGGTCATTTATTGAAAATAATTGTTGCACAAATAGTATTTAGTACCAAAAGACCTCCTCAAAATATTCAATAAATATAATTTAATGAGTATAAGTGTGACCTATTAGTAAGGAATACCTGAGGGCTAAATACAAGAATAACATTAATGTTAACAATGTTGCACTCTCCATAATAAAACGATCCTGTAAATATGGCTGACTTAATAATCAATACACACTAACACTATGCTGTACTGTTTACCAAAACTTGCAGCAAACATCTATATAGTGAAACTGTTGTGTATCCGCTTAAGCCATTTAAATGCATTGGCACGGCGCTAGAAATATTGAGTGCTCATGGGCCACGTGACCAGCGCGCACCGCAGGGAGACGAGAGCATGCAACTCCGCTTTTCAACGCCTCTGGCTTTAACATTATGCCACATTAGCGCCAAAACGCTATTTATTGTTTGAATTTCATTAAAACACATTAAAAAAAATTAAAGCTTATAGCTTTGTTTAATATCAAAAGCAGGTTTGGCAATTTGGCGTGAGATTGAGTTGGGCGGAGTGAGAGCGTGAGACAGAGCCTGAAAGCGTGAGAATCACGCCAGATGCGTGAGAGTTGGCAACCCTGTGAGTGTCTGTAATAAAATTAA
Source organism: Pseudorasbora parva (assembly GCF_024679245.1). Taxonomy (NCBI): domain Eukaryota; kingdom Metazoa; phylum Chordata; class Actinopteri; order Cypriniformes; family Gobionidae; genus Pseudorasbora; species Pseudorasbora parva. The sequence continues at coordinate 29,700,799 of NC_090185.1, forward strand.
ATATCCCTCTGGTGCTCCTCGTTTAGGGGTTACATTGGTTGTCTTCCCGGTCATAAGTGACCGGACACCTAAAAATAAAACTTCCTCCACCCCAGTAAAACCAATGCAATTTATTTTTCTTCAATAATATTTTTTCTTTTTAATTTTGTATTTTGAGATGATTTGATGGTATTTTTTAATATTTATGCAATAATTATTGTCTATTTTTGCCATTTAAAATTATTTAAAAAAACATTTAAAAAAATTTTATTTCATTTTTTTTTTTAATTGCAGTATTTTAGGTTAAAATAGAGACTAGGCCTTCAAAAAAAAAAAATTGAAGCAGATTAGCGCCCTCTTGGAATTATTTAAGAAATTATGCAACTATGGGTGTAATCCACTAGAGGTCTCTATGGAGGGGCTTGTGAATTCCCAAGTTCACTTTTCAACACATTTAATCTTTTTTTTTTTTTTTTTTTGCTGGATTTGAATAAATATATATAAAATAATCAAATACTATTTTTATATTATTACTTTTTTTTTAGAAATGGTGATTTTTTTTCTGTGAATTTGTGTTTTTGCAGATTTCCCATTCATTTCCTATGGCAAGTGGGAGTATTTTTTTACAACCACTTAGCATGCTCGAATCATGCCCTAAATTTTTATGTGTGTTTACATACCTAATTTTAGAAAAGTCACCAAGTTTCATGTCATTCTGACGAAGATGTGATTTTTAATAATTCAAAATGTGGTTCATAGGTTCAGTTTTTCATGGGTATGTGTGTGTGTATAAGTGTGCGTGTGTATGTGAGTGGATGTGTAAATATCACACTCTTGATGTTTTAGAGTGTCATCCCTATACTGCTGTATACTTTTTTTCAGCATTGTGGCCGATTTGTAGATTGTACACACAAATATCCTGCAAATATTTGTGTTTTTGCAGATTTCCCATTCATTTCCTATGGGGGCCATTTTTGACCGAAGAGCACAAGTGGAAGTAATTTTTTTATGACCACTTAGCATGCCCGAATAATGCCCTAATTTTTTTTGTGTGTTTACATACCTAATGCTAGAAAAGTCACCAAGTTTTATAATTTTCAGATGAAGCTGTGATTTTTAAAAATTCTAAATGTGGTTCATAGGTTAAATTTTTCATAGGTGTGTGTGTATATGTGTGCGTGTGTGTGCGTGTGTGTGAGTGGATGTGTCAGTATCACACTCTTGATGTTTTAGAGTGTCATCCCTTTACTGTTGTGTACTTTTTTCAGCATTGTGGCCGATTTGTAGATTGTACACACAAATATTCCGAGAATTTTTGTATTTTTGCCGATTTCCCATTCATTTCCTATGGTCGGTTATTTATGACCGAAGACAATGAACGTTACTTTTTTTTTTTTATGACCAATTATCATGCTCGAATCATGACCCCAATTTTTTTGTGTGTTTACATACCTAACGCTAAAAAAGTCACCAAGTTTCATATCATTCTGATGAAGCTGGGATTTTTAACATTTTAAAACAGAAAATGTTTCGGTCAGAAATGACCGAAGAGCACCAGAGGGATATCTGGGTCATTACATTACAGATCAGTTATCCGATGATGCAGATATATACAGGCAGTGTCACATATTATAGGCCAAAGCTAACACGCTGGTAAGAATTCACGGATGACGTCAAATTTAGCCTGTTTAAAGCATACTACACTCCTTTGTATGCTGCTTCTTTATGGACTAAGTTTAAGGGCGTAGGTTTGGTCTCAGCTTTGGTGGGGACATCCCACCAGGTTTGCCCAGATTATTATTTATTACTGAGTATGAAAATGCACCATAGTTTAGGAATGAATACGAATACTTTTCAGCCCAATCAAGTACCATAATAATATAATAAAACAAAATACTCTTTAATTGTCAAGTTCATAAATTATTTTCAAAACTGATTTGGAAAAAAACACAACATGCACACAAAATTACTTATTTTCAATATAAAAAATGATTGTGGACTGGATATTTTTTTACCTCTTATCACATTATTGAGCATGTCAAAGATTAGTAACAACTTTAGATTTGATGCATTGTTAGTTTTTGTACAAAATCATTTTTTGTTTCTCCCTCATTTACCGTTCGTGGCTGTTTTTGCCCCATTGACTTCCATTATAACCACATTTTTTGACTGTAAAGCCATAATGCTACATAATCATGCACAATCACTTTTTATATTGAAAATAAGTTATTTTGTTTGTACGTTTTTTTTCCAAATCAGTTTTGAATCAGTTTTTGAAAATCATTTATGATCTTAGCAATTAAAGAGTGATAGTAGTGATAGTGACAATTAAACAATGACAGCAGCTCAACAATAAACATGGAATTAAGTAGGCATATGCAAACTTGCAACAGAACACATTTTATATTATTTTACATTTTATTATTTTATTTATTTCTAAAGAACTATTTAGTAGCCTATATTGGTGCACTTTAAAGGGATGGCTAACCCAAAAATAAAAATTCTGTCATAATTTACTCACCCTCATGATGTTCCAAACCTGTATGAGTTTCTTTGTTCTGCTGAACACAACAGAAGATATTTTGAAGAAAGTTTGTAACCAGGCTGCTTTGGGGCACCATTTACTTCCATGGTAGGAATTCAACATAACAAAGAAATGTATACAAGTTTGGAACAACTTGAGGGTGAGGAAATTGACAGATTTTTAATTTTTGGGTGCACTGTCTCTTTAAGCAGTCATTCTGAACCAGTAACCACTTTAATTTGTTCTGAAATTCAAAAATTAAATTAAATTTTCTTTATTAATTTACCATTATGACTATATTATTATGCAATTATTTGTCCCATTTTTATCTAAATATTTTTTCAATGTCAAACTTTATATGACAGGATTATTTATTATTAATATAGCTAAATGATAAATTAATAACATTAATTAGGCTATAATCTATTAATTACCCGGTCTAATGTCTAGAAAAATAAGCCAAGCTTTGATAATGTTTGGAAAATTATATTAATATATTATCCATTAAAAAACAATAGGCCTACCTAGAAGCACGGATGTGTCCGTCATCGCTGCTGCTTTCAGTCAGACAGTCTGAGACACTGAAATGCTTCTCTGCAAATGTTGCAGTTTGTCTTAGGTTCATCTTAAGTTACTGGACAGACCCACTGATCTATTCAGCCCTATATCTGGAAATCCTCCTGCGTTTAAACTGTGGACGCACGTCGACATGTTTTTAAAAAACCGTGCAAGTTTCCAGCGCATGTTCTCGAGACTCCGTCGCTATGGCAGCAAAACCGCTAAAACGCAATCTTGTGCATCGCTTCCCGTATTGGTTTGATACGGCGGGACGCGTCATTTTGCTTGTAAATACGGGACGATAAGAATCGATCCATATAGCAGCACGAAGGAGTTTGCTAAAATATTGGTGGGGACAATTTTGCCATCTAAAAATATTGATTGGGACTAGTACCTAGCGTCCCCCCCTAAACCTACGCCCATGGCAAATATGCAGAAGCTTAAGGTTGTTTATAGTGACTGTATGAGGATACTGCTCAACAAACCCAGGTGCTCTAATGGAAGTGTCCTGTTTTATAATGCAGGGGTCAGTATCTTTCAGGCGTTGTTGAGGAGACTCATCTACAAATGTATTTTGTCTTCTGAATGACTCCCAGAAGAGCCTTATTATGCTGCTAGTAAATCCTGGGTTTAGTGCCATACGATACAAATCATCACTGTGGAATCACTGGCATAAGTGTCTTTTATAGAAATGCTGTATAGTACTTTCTTTAATCTATTTGTATATGTTTCTCTTTCTCTTTTTAATGTATATCATATCATGTCTGTGCCTGATGATGTTAAAGTTACATTTACAGTTTCTGTTGTTTCAGTGTCTATGCAGGTCACAGTAGAGGCTGTTATTGGCGGTTCTGTTGTCCTGCCGTGTTCTTCAACTGAACATGGTCGTAAACTTCAAGATATTCATGTGTTTTGGAGACACAATGGCAGCAATAATGTGTTTGATATAATTCCTGGGAATTATTCACAAGAGGAACAGCATCCAGAGTACAAGAACAGGATAGAGACTTTTCCAGAGGAGCATGAGCGAGGAAACTTCTCCATCAAACTCAGAGATCTCACTCACACTGATGCCGGAAAATACATCTGCTACATCACACACACATCTGTACAACCTACTGTACAGCTGATCATCAACGGTGTGTGAAACTACTGGATTACTGCATTAAGTTTTTAATTTAATAAAGTTATTTGCTTTAAAATCTAAATACCGTAAGAAATGTATCCCATATTTGAAGTTCCCTAGTAATGTTTCAGTCTGAATGCTGCAGTTTATAAAGTATAGATGGGTCTGTTGTCTTTATCACAGTGAGGTAATGTTTCTTGTTATACTTTTTATTGCAGAATCATCAGCAGAAAAAGGAACCATATCCCCTGAACAAGAAAACCAAGGAGGAACAGAACCAGACAGTGTGGGGACATCATCAACTTTGATCATTGGCATTGTGTCTGCAGTTATAGTTATAGTTATAGTTATAGGTGTCATTGTAGCTTGTTTGAAAAAAAGGAACTCAAGCAGTCTTAGGGCAGACAGACACAACATGGGTTCAGCCACTTATGAGGTTGAGCACATTATGAATCTTAATGTATAAGCTGATAATAATGATAAAGCATTTGGCATTGACAAGGGCTGCGTTTCTCATAAGCATTGAGTTTATCGTTGAGATCATTGATGGCAATGGTTCTGTGATCTGCTTGGGCTTAGTTATGATGATTTGGAGAAAAGCAGCCAAGGTTCACAAAACAGTGTTTATGTTGGTAACACTGCAGTCAAAACAACAGCAGAATATAATTTGCTTGCCTGCCCATAAGACATGTTTTCTTAAATATCTGTCTTTTGTTATTTATTAATTTATTGTGGAAGAGTTCTTTAATGTTTAATGTTGTTAGTGATATTTGCCCATTCCTGCACATAAAAAAATAATTAAACAAATCATGTTTTGTGTGTTACTCAAGTTACATGTTCTAGCTTTAATAACTATTTTTAAATTTTGTACCATCTATGATTATAACTTTTTTTTTAGGAGGATACACTTTGCTAGTGTGCTTTAAATAACCTTGCCTTGTCTTTCTACTTTGTATGTTTAAAAGTGTTTTATTTTTCTGATGTAAAAGACACTGCTGTGCTGTTATATTCTTGCCTTATGTGCTGGATTCTTAATAAAACAATGAGATCTTGACACAGGTAAATGTTTGGCTAAAGTTACAAGACAATTGAGTCTGTTGATATGTTGCTGCCTTAACAATCCTGTACTGGTAAACATTCATTTAAGTGTTTAAAGTGTACTTCAGTATTCTCAGGTATAAACAGAGAAAACAAAGAGCATTGTTTCACTGTATTTGTATTATTCAAGATACAAATACAGTACTGAACTAGGTCTGTTCAAGACCCAGTACATGTATTAAATAAAATCTGTCAAAGTTTGGATATGTCTAGTCTTATACTTTTCACTTGAGTTTCACATATATTCATTTGGCTGATGCTTTTATCCAAAGTGTGAAATCAGAAATGTGTTTGAATATAATTTGGTTCACACATTTTGATAAAAAAAAGTTCCACAGTCTCCTCATCACAACTAACTCCTTCCTGTAGATGTTTGGTGTGTGTTTGAGGCACTGGGGCTCTTTGAGGGACCATGAGGGTTTTAAAGGCCTCTAAGGGCCCAGCTGTATCTCAGCACCAGATCACACGTGGGATTGAGCTCTTCTCATGTCTCTTCTTAGTTTAACAAACTCAGGGTTACAGGATTAGTTTCGAGTTGACAAAACCAAACCAAACTATTCAGGCTTTGATGGTACCATGATGCTGATTATCAGCTTTCTCTGTCATCTCAGGCTTTGATCTTGAGTTCAGGAGTTTAGCTGTGACATCAGCAGTGAACAGCCAATCACACGCTGTGGAACTGAGATAGAAACGTGTCACCATTCACCAGTGTGAGTGCCCTTGATCACCACCAGAGAGCACTCCACCCCGGACTGTCACTCCATCACAAACTACATTACCCATAATCCTTTCCCTGGACTCATTAGCACTCACTGTTTACACCTGTGTCTCATCACCTCATTACCTCTGCCTATATATGCCTGGTTATCTCTGTCATTCATTGCGAAGTCTTGTTTAGTGTTACAACTGCATTTATGAGCGTTTCTCTGCTTTCATATATCTTGGTCTTTGATTTCTTGCCTTCTCCGTGGATTACCCTTTTGCCTGTTCCTTCTGTTTTGTTTGCCTTTTCGGACTGATTTCCTGTGTATGTAGTGATAGTATGTCGAAAATGGTTCGTTACTCAAAGCTTCATTCAGATAGAAATTGCAGCACCATCTCCTGGTGAAGTAAATGTAATGCAACAAAGCTGACAACCATAAAATGCAAGTATGCTTATGTTCACGCCCCGTTTATTACGTGTTTACCGAGGCGATCGAAGCTGAAACAGTGTTAGTGCTGTGAAACTCGTTTATGTAGGTACTTTTTACAGATACTGAGGAATTTCATGTGTTCACCTTGATAATAAAACATTAATGATGTGTGCGTGTATAATTATTTCTTTAGACAAGGACAGAAGATCAGACCAGCTTTAAAAAGCTGGAAACCATCACAGAAATTCTAATGGTTTCTATTAAAATACCAATAGGAACCGTTGGCTTTTACAATTTAAACCACTACAGATTTTTTTTTTTCTTTGTGTGTGGGACATATTCCATTAGGATGTGATGCCCCTACCAATAGAACCCAACACATATCAGAAGAGACCCGCAGAGACCACAATAATTCCCATTACAACCAATAAAGTTCCCATGAAAACCATTAAATGCAATAGAATTTCAGTAAAAGTGTTTTTTATTTATTTATTTTTTGTTTTATTTATTTATATATTTTTTAGCATGGCAGTATCATGTGTGAAAGCACATAAGAAATACAGCCGGCAGGTTTCAAACCTGTCAACACTGATTGGGCTGTGAAAGCAGTCAGTGGTTCACTACAGGAGTGAAGCAGTGTGTTTGCTTCAGAAGGCATTTTCACGTGACTAGTGACGTAATGATACAAGCTCCGAAGCAGTGGTTCACTGCAAGGACCGTTCGAGTTTGAAGCAAGCTTCGGAGCATCGGTGTCAGACGTAACATCACTAACTACGACTTTAGATTACCCTTCAATAAATACTGCATTTGGATCTTCAACCCAACCTTCTGTCTCAGAGCAGTTTGTTACAAAACGAGAGAAGCAGTGAAGTTTGTTTCTCTCTTCTGCAGAATATTACACGATTTAAAAATATTAAAAATTTAAACAAAGTTACACAGCACAAAGAAAATAGCTGTCTGTGAAAGAGCACAACTTACAGAAAAAAATATTATACGTCAATGCCAGTAAAAATTATGAAGTTAGTTAAGTTGATATATTGAGAGAATTGAACATTTAAACTCAGTAAGCTTCTTTTTAATAGCTTGATTTATTGATTTTAAAGCTTATTTTTATGACTTTTACTTTGGTTATTTATAAATTTTAACAAAGTGTCTATTAATGATGTATTAACTAAAATGATAAATGTGTAATTGATTAACAGTATAATAATTACATAAACTATATCTAAGTCATTCACAATTATTATTATAAATAAGCATTGTTAAAAACTATAATAAGCTACATTAATTTCTTAAAGGTTTATCATTGTAATGAATGGAGCACCCAGCACGTCGGAAAATAACGCCTAGGGGCAGCTTTAGCGTCTTCATTGTGACGCGGAAGGCACTTGACTATCCTTCGGATTTTGACGCCTTGGAGCATCCATATACTACAAAAAAATAATTAAAAAAATGCTATACAAAACAAAAGAATATCTCAAAAAGGAGAGAAATATAAACCTGGCAGTCGGGTTTATGAGGTCCTGTCATGATAAGAGTAACTTCTTGAGTAATCATTGTGTACTGTTTTGCCTTTTCTCTCATTATTTTATCAAACATTTACATTTTAAAATGTATGTTTCAGTTTCTCTGTAAGTCAGAATGAGATCTGGTGATAAACAAAACTAAGACATGACGATATGGTACATACTGTACCTGCCCACTCGTCCCGCATCTAATCTGATAACAAACCTATCTGAGTCTCTGAATCATTTCCTCATCAGACCATCAGAGAATACAGTCTCTGACTTCAGTCTGTCAGGATGAAAACAAGATAGAGGAACCATGAGGAAAATCTTTCTGGATTGAGCCGATTTGAAAGGAGAATTCATGAAAAGGACAGGCTGTATTATTTCCCTGTTGTATTGTTGTTGTAGTGATAATGAACTAAAGTCAAGACATAACTTTTTTATTAAAGACCAATGACAGCAGAATATATAAGACACAATTCAGGTAAATGTTTTAGGTGAAATAGCAAATGCTACTGCTTATTATTATCCTTCACTATTAAAAAAATGTCCTCACTAATATTATTATTAATATTAGACCTAGACACCAACTGGTGAGCCAGATCTTAAAATAGCTTATAAAACGGCCAGATCATATTTCTATTTAAACCTAGTGATCACTATTATCATGGACAGAACTTTTATCTACAAGGACATCTTGACCTGAGACCTGACCTGAGAGCTAAAACTTTCCCGATGAATTTCTGAGATCTTTTTTCCTCAAACTCCAACAATATTACGCAGGAAAGTACACCTGCTGCATCACAAACCATCTTATTCTAAACAAGAGAATGTACAACTGCTCACAATTTTTTGGTGTGGAAAAAGCCTAGTGATGGACAGACCGAGGCTTCGTGAAGCACTGAAACAGTTGAAGCAAATGTGCCGAAGCTTCGAAAAAACACCCGACACCTGTCTCCATGACACCCTCTAGTGGACACTTGTGAGTATTTATCTGAAATAACCTTGACAGTGATCTACTACTGTATGTAAAAAACAAAACAAAACAAAAACACGTTTTTAAAATCTGGCTGACAACTACTTGGTTTTGTGACCTGAAGCCTCCTCATTGTAAATAACTTTAGTCTTTTGTTTGAGTTTTTTTGTCATGAAAAATTAAGATTATTAAAAGAAATAAAGCCACAATGTGTCATTTGTTACATAACATTTTTATTCAAAAATATGAATTGCTCTGCTGGTGAAGGACTTAGTCAACTTGGGTGTGTTGGATGGGTTGTCATTGTGTTGCTTTTAATGCTGTTGCCCTCAAGGACATTTTAGGCATGGATCAGTACCCGCCACACCAGTGTCCACACCATGCCCCCACTGCCAAGTCTGATTTCGCTCACGTCATGCCTGCTCTGCTACAGCAATCACGTCCAGAGTCCAGCGACCCCACCTCTCCATGTCCAGAGCCAAGGGACATCTCCTGTCCGCAAACAGAGTCCAGCCTCTGACAAGTGTCAGAGATGGCACCAGGCCATGACCCCATAGCTCCACCCAAAAATATGTGGTTCTGTCACGGTGTGTTTGGGTTTTGTTCATGTTTCATAGTCACTGTCATGTGTTCCTGTTTGTCATGTGATCCTGCCATGCGCTCTATTGTCATGTATTCCCTAGCATCCTGTGTCATGTTGCCTAGAAACGTGGGGGAGAGGAGGCTGTCGTTGTCTGTTCGCCACTTCTCCACCCACAAATCATGCTAACTGTACAGTTAGATTTAGATTTTATTTTATTATGACTGTGACTAGTCAAACAGTCAGAGGTACAATTGGGACTGTTGCTGATTGCTGGCAGCCACAAGCATTCTTTAGCTCTGCCCACAAAATACGCAATCCGCTTGTTTTTTTTCCGGAAAGACTCGCTAGCTATACAAGCTATATGTGTCACGTACCAACTGCTTTATCATTATCAGCTATTGCATGAGAGCATCTCCCATACGGAAATGTAATATATGTACATATATGTCCCTATATCCGAGTAGTGATGTCATATATGTTTCATATAAGGCAATACATTATTAGCGCATATATACATTCTCATGATATATGAAGATATAGGTTTATACCATGTATGAAATACCCATAGAATAATTATTATATATACATATATTAAAATTATTTATATGATGATTTTTTATATGGTACTGTATGTTAATGCCATATATGTAAACAATATATGTCGAATTTATATATGTAAGTTTATTTAAACATAATATATGCAAACATTCAGTATGCTGGTATAGGATTTTATATGGATTTATATAGTGGTGTTTGAATCCTGGCATTTCATAATTTGGTTTTGGCTCAGGCTTCTGACATTAAAAGCTCCATGTGTGTTTTTCTCCCCATTGTAAGTGTACAGTTTGAGCATTTGCTTGGTCTCGTGTGAGCATCTAGTTTTGCTTGGGCAGTATACACTCTTTTGTCCATGTGTTTAGGGTTGTTTGTTTAACATGCGGCTTGTGCTCATGGCGTGTACTTTCATGTTTTGTTCTGTGTAGCATGTAACGGTTACTCTGGTACATGGGTGACATTTTTCATCCTGTCCTCTAGAGGGCAACAGAGGGAGGAAGTGGTTTTAAGGTTACGAGTAGCATAGAGGAGAGGCATGGCAGTGGAGCATGGGTGAAAATGCCTGGAATCACATTGTATTTGAGAGTTAAGTGAATTGTACATTCTAATGCTTTACAATCGTGTTCAAATGCACATTTGTATGTACCCATAAAAATGTTAATTCATAGTGTTTGGAAGTTTGCAGAGAAGCTTGCAGAGGACTCTGTTATGGGGCTTGAGTGCACTGATACCTCCTTCTTACCTGTGTTGGATTGTGCCAGTGCCTAATCTAGTATTTAGGATTGTATATCTTCATTGCCTGCTTGGACTGGGACTTCTACAACACTCATATAAGAGACTTGCATTGCAGACTGTATATCCTTTTCCCTCTAGGGTATTTTGAATTGTTTGGTACTGTTTTTTGTTTGTGTATCACTAGTATTTTGGGTTTGGAATTGATTTACTGTTTATTTGTTTACTTATAGTGTTGAGCTTTGATATTCACAATGCTGTCTTGGATTTCCATCCATGTGCTAATTGTTACTATGTTATCTCATTCAGTGGTTAAATAGATACAATTTATTTTTACTCCCTCATTGAGAATCTTACAGTTAGTTTGAACACAAACTATTGGCAAAAGTGAATTCCCGTTTTTTTGAGTATTTCTTATTGTATAAAAAACTAAGACGAGCCAGTTACAAGCATGAAGGGGTTTGATTGTTTCGATTGTTTATTTTTGAAGTCTAATAAAAAGCCCATTAACCTCTGCACCCTTGAGTCCTTCATCTCTTGCTTCACCTGACAATAAGTAACATTATAAATATTTTATATTTTAAATGTCATTTGTTTTATACATAGTATAGATTTTAAGACTCTACGACATTTGACAGTGATAATGATTTGTCACATATATAATTTAAACATATATAATATGTGGACTAAAGATATATGTCAATATATGAAATTTCTGATGCTGTGCATATATGTGCATTTATGTTTTTACTCTATATGAGCATATTAGGATATTTCATATATGAGACCTATGTGTCAATATATGTATTATACATACATTAACATATATAATATATGGGATACATTTATATGTCAATATATGGAATTGTTCCAATTTCTAATATGTTTCATATATGTATTTACTTTATATATCACATATATCGCATATATTGATATTTCATATATAGACATATATTACATTTCCGTATGGGCTGAAACCTGTGACATCCTCAAACGTGGAAAAGTAAACGTTACCCTAAATAAACCATGGCTATCAATCAGATTCAACTAATGCAGATATGATCCAGAATCAGATCCGGAGGCTAAAATAAATTGAACAGGAGAAGCAGCAACATCAGGACGTCCGTCTCTGTGGTATGTAACGTTACAGTATTTAGTGGCTTGTCAACATTTGTGTGCGTTTACTTGTGGATTATGAGGACATGATTTGGTTTATGGACTATTGTATGCGACTAAACCTTAGCAGTAGTAAGCAAAACGGTTCTGCATGTCAAAAAACAATGGATAGCGCATTTGAATGACGACGCACGCTTTGTGTGAACCTCCCCTAGGTTTATGTTTGGGTGGTTTTACAATAAACAAACAGACACCTGTAGTGGTCAGCTAAACAAATGTATTTAAACACACACCATACATCGCATGCTTCATTGATAAAAAAAAAAAACTATACGATCGCGTTGTTTACTGATGTTTACTCACGCGACGATAGCAAACAGCATAGACATTTGAAGCAGTTTTACTCACCGGCTGCTTCCAAAGCACGGTTGTGAACCTTTATCGGCACCGCTCCATCAAAAACACACTTCTTTGGTGATGTTACGTTGCTGATCGTTACTGAGTGTTTGTTCGTGGTGTGGTAACGTTGCTGTGTGTGTGTGGCGCAAAAGCTGCGTGATATGCTCTCTCTCTAGCTGTGTCTCATTTCAGAAGGCTGCGTCCTCCGGAGGTCGCATTTGAAGGGTGCATACGTCATAAGGCGGTCTCATTTCAAAAAAGTGAGAAGGACACTTCAAATGCGACCTTCGAATGCGTCCTTCTTTCACGGGATTTCGGAGTGTGCATGAGGTGTAGCCTTCATTGCTGAAGATAACCCACAATTCTTTGCGTCGCCGTTAACAACCGTCATATATATATATATTTTTATATTATATGAAAAAACGGCACCACTGCCACATGCGAGCGTAGGTGTGGTGTTTAAAATGGATGTTCAAGCTTGTTTTTATTTTTAAGCTCTATTACCTCAAACAGATAGTTGTGGTTAACAGGATTACAACACTTTAGTGCTTTTTAAACGTTTAGAACAGTACATTGCTGTCAAGACAAGAAACATTTCATAGTAATTTTCAAGTTATAAATAATTTTCATTCATATAAAATGCCGTGAGAGGCTGAACTTGTTGGCATAGCAACGTGATACTTCCTGCCTGTGTGTCCTACGAAGGACGTCTCGTTTAATTCTGATTGAGGACACTCCGTATACTGCATCCTACACAGGACGTGTCCTCCGGAGGACGCAGCCTTCGAAATTTAACGAAATGAGACACAGCTTCTCTTTCTCTGTCACTCTCCCTGCTGTGCTGATTGTTGTAAACAGGTGCAGCTGTTTATGTGGGTGGAGCCAGGAATCGTTTGGTGGATAAAAGCCTGGAGGGAAGACTTTTCGTTTCTGCACTTATTCTTTTTATTCATAACTTTGTTCCGGGAGCTACTCACAAATTGCACTTTAACCAGGGCAGTTTGAAGCGCGCTGTACGCAATCACCAGCCGTTATTAAATAATAATTGTTGGCTTTTAGCACAGGTAGTGAGTGATAGTTTGGTTTCGATTTGAGTCGTTGGCAGACCGTTGCGTTGATTAATCTTTGGGATAATTATAAAAGCGTCCACACCTGCTATCCCCCAAGCGATCAGTGTGTATTTAATAAGGGTGTCAGCGCTGTCGCGGTAGCGTCAGCGAGAGCGTTCAGCCCTTGTGTTCAGCCGCCTCGTGTGAAGACCGACAAGTGTAAAGACATCATTTTCGACTCGATCTACGATCGACTCCACCGTAGAACGAACACCGAGAACGCACTTAAGTATTTATTTATTTCTCTATCCTCTTTCTCCTTCTCTCTTTTCTCACAATGTGCTTTCAATACATACCCACTATTTCTACCCCTTGCTCTACTATCAGATGCAGACGGCAGCGCAACACTGCTAATCTGCGTCTTATTCCTTCCTCTACTAATATCCCTCCCTCCTTTTCTCTGGGTCTATGGAATTGTCAGTCAGCTGTAAACAAAGCTGACTTCATTCCAGCCTTCGCCACTCATTCCAATCTGAATTTCTTGGCCTTGACTGAGACCTGGATCCGTCCAGAAGACTCAGCAACTCCTGCTGCTCTCTCTAACAATTTCTCCTTCTCACACACCCCTCGCCACACTGGCAGAGGTGGAGGCACAGGTTTCCTTATCACAAACAATTAGAAATACTCAACCCACACCTCTCTCTGTAATAACATCTCATTTGAATACCATGCTATTACAGTTACAGCTCCTGCTAAAATCCATCTTGTAGTCATTTACCGCCCTCCAGGTCAATTGGGCACCTTTGTTGAGGAACTAGATGTGCTGCTGTCCTCATTCCCTGAGGATGGCAGCCCACTTGTAATCCTTGGTGATTTCAACATCCACCTGGACAAACCGTATGCTACAGATTTTCACTCCCTTCTATCCTTATTCGATCTCAAACTTCTTACTACCTCACACACACACAAATCTGGCAACCAACTTGACCTCATCTACATACGCAACTGCACTACAGAAAACACTTTGGTCAAACCCTTACACTTCTCGGATCATTACTTCATCACATTTAATCTACATCTCACTACTCATATGCTTCCACCTCCTCTACCAGTTAGTTTCAGACGAAACCTGCGCTCTCTTTCTCCCTCTCACCTCTCCTCCGTTGTGTCATCCTTTCTTCCGTCACCCACACAATTCTCCTCTATGGATGTCAACACTGCAACAGACACTTTATGTTCCACTTTAACCACTTGTCTAGATACTATCTGCCCTCTGTCTTCTAGGCCAGCTCGCGCTACTCCGTCTAACCCTTGGTTATCTGATGTTCTTCGTGAACACCGGACCAAACTTAGGGCAGCAGAGAGAAAATGGCGCAAATCAAACGACCCATCTGACCTGAGTAAGTACCAATCTCTGCTCATTTCCTTCTCACAGGACGTCCATACAGCTAAATCCGCATATTTCCACAACAAAATCAACTGCACCTCAGACTCACGCACACTTTTCAGAACTTTCACCTCTCTCCTCTGTCCCCCTCCACCACCTCTCTTTCTGCAGACGATCTTGCCAATTTTTTTCACAAACAAAACCACACTCATCAGCAGTCAGTTCACACCTCCACACACACACACTTTTGAATCAGCCACATCCACAGCCAAACATCTTCTCTCCTCCTTCTCTACACTCACTGAGGACGAAGTTTCTAAGCTTCTCCTCTCCAGCCATCCCACTACCTGCCCTCTAGATCCCATCCCCTCACATCTCCTACAAGCCATCGCCCCTACACTCTTACCAGCACTCACACACATCATCAACACATCTCTCTCCACCGGCATCTTCCCCACCACATTCAAGCAGGCTCGGGTAACCCTACTGCTTAAAAAACCCACATTAGACACATCACTTGTAGAGAACTACAGACCTGTTTCTTTCCTACCATTCATTGCGAAAACATTTGAAAGAGTTGTTTTCAACCAGATCTCATCTTTCCTCTCACAGTCTAATCAACTGGACGTAAACCAGTCAGGCTTCAAAAAGGGCCACTCAACTGAGACGGCATTACTGTCAGTTACTGAAGCCCTGCGGCTGGCTAAAGCTGCATCCAAATAATCAGTCCTCATCCTCCTTGATCTGTCTGCTGCCTTTGACACTGTGAATCATCAGATTCTTCTGTCCACCCTCTCATCACTGGGCATCACAGGGACTCCACTCCACTGGTTTGAGTCCTATCTCACAGGTAGGTCTTTTAAGGTTGCCTGGAGAGGAGAGGTATCCAAAACACATCAACTGACCACGGGGGTTCCTCAGGGCTCAGTGCTTGGACCTCTCCTCTTCTCCATTTACACTACATCACTGGGACCCATCATTCAGGCACATGGTCTCTCATATCATTGCTATGCTGATGACACACAGCTCTACCTCTCATTTCAACCAGATGATCCCACAGTAGCTGCACGAATCTCAAGCTGTCTGGCGGACATCTCGGCATGGATGAAAAAACATCACCTGCAGCTCAATCTAGCAAAGACTGAGCTGCTTGTTTTCCCTGCTAACCAGACCATACAACACGATGTTACCATCCAGCTAGGTTCATCTCTGATTACTCCTTCGGGGTCGGTCAGAAATCTTGGAGTAATCTATGATGACCAGCTGTCCTTCAAAGACCACATCTCGAAGACGGCTCGGTCATGCAGGTTTGCATTGCACAATATCAGGAAAATCAGACCGTTCCTTACGGAGCATGCAACACAGCTTCTTGTCCAAGCCCTGGTCATTTCTAGACTTGACTATTGCAATGCGCTTCTGGCTGGACTTCCATCTTGTGCAATCAAACCGCTGCAAATGATCCAGAACGCTGCAGCACGTCTTGTATTCAATGAGCCCAAAAGGCTCATGTCACACCTCTATTCATCTCTCTGCATTGGCTACCACTCGCTGCCCGGATCAAATTCAAAGCCCTGACTCTTGCTCATGGATCTTCCACAAGCGCAGCACCCGCATACTTCGACTCACTCCTACGCGTCTACACACCCACCAGAAGCCTTCGCTCAGCTAATGAGCGAAGGCTTGTGGTACCATCACAGAGAGGCATGAAATCCCTCTCTAAAACTTTTTCTTTCATTGTTCCTGGTTGGTGGAACGATCTTCCGTCCTCCATACGCACAACAGAATCACTCACTTCATTCAAAAGACAGGTAAAAACTCATCTCTTCCATGAGCACTTAATCTTACATAAAAAAATAAAATAATTTTCATTCATATAAAATGAAATCATTTCCCCCTCTGTTTCTCTTTTCTTCTTTCCTTTTCTGGTCTTTGCTACTCTGAGCAGTGTACAAATCTTAGTATTTAGGGCACTTTTTGTGTTTCGTTGCCTCTTCTTGACGGATCGCTTCCTGTTCTCCTGAGTTGTAAGTCGCTTTGGATAAAAGCGTCTGCTAAATGCATAAATGTAAATGACTGCTCGACGAGTTCCCTTCTCCTGCTTCCAGTTGTTGTGCACCAGCGGCGTGTGTGCAAGGCTGCTGGACTGCGCCCTAGTGTAAAATCCTAGTGGGGATTACCAGTTGTTAGCGGTATAGGCCGGTAAATGTGAATTGTCCTTACCCATGCAGATCCTTTGTCAGTGGGAGGCCGTCTTTTGTTTAAATACTATTTTCTCCTGTTTCTCCCATTAGCAGGGAGGTAAGATTTATGTATTTCTTTTGTTATCTCTGTTCCAGGGAAGATCTTTAAAAATATAGGTAGATGCCTTCTTTTGTTTGTTATTTTGGCCTACCCACTGATACCACCTTGTAGGTGGTTTGATTAAGTAATAAACAAAACTGCCTCTCTGACCTAACTGGTGATTTATTGTGGTGATTCTGGGAGCAGGAGACGGGACTCCGGGCGACACATATGAGGTGTCGCTCTGTATGTTACGACCGACCGTGGTGTTTGCGAAGGGAGATCGTAACAGGGGACATTGTTGATTTGGTGAAGTCCTGAGTCCTGGGGAATCCAAGTCTTTAACAGTGTAAAAAGCTCAGTATGCATGAAACAGCATTTCACCCCAACCTTAAAAAAACAGAGAAAAGGAACGTGTAGATTAAGTGAGTGAGTGTGTTACTGTATTTTCTGCTCACCTTAAGCCTGTAACTCACATGAGCCATGATCTGATTATGTTCAATAAACTGTATTGATGAAATAACATCTGCTAAAGTTGTTTGGATATTCTGTTTTACATTTATTAATTTGGCTGACGCTTTATCCAAAGTATGGAAGCAGAAACGTGGTTTCTGCTTTAAAAAAAAAAACTGTGGTAAAATTTGTTTAATTTGGTTCACACATTTGGATAAAACTCAGTGTCTGAACGCCACTATCGCCACATCACAACTAACTTCTTCTTGTAGATGTTTGGTGTGTTTTGTTGAAATTGACTCTTTGAGAAAGAGTTAATGGAGACAAAGGCCATGTTAGTCCACATGGAAACGGAGGCCACGTTAGGCCACATAGAGACAAAGGCCACGTTAAGCCACATGGAGACGAAGGCCACGTTAGGCCACATGGAGACGAAGGCCACGTTAGTCCACATGGAAACGAAGGCCACGTTAGGCCACATGGAGACAAAGGCCACGTTAAGCCACATGGAGACGAAGGCCACGTTAGGCCACATGGAGATAAAGGCCACGTTAAGCCACATGGAGACGAAGGCCACGTTAGGCCACATGGAGACGAAGGCCACGTTAGGCCACATGGAGACGAAGGCCACGTTAGTCCACATGGAAACGAAGGCCATGTTAGGCCACATGGAGACAAAGGCCACGTTAAGCCACATGGAGACGAAGGCCACGTTAGGCCACATGGAGATAAAGGCCACGTTAAGCCACATGGAGACGAAGGCCACGTTAGGCCACATGGAGACAAAGGCCACGTTAGTCCACATGGAGACGAAGGCCACGTTAAGCCACATGGAGACGAAGGCCACGTTAGGCCACATGGAGACGAAGGCCACGTTAGGCCACATGGAGACAAAGGCCACATTAGGCCACATGAAGACTTTTGTGATCCATGAGACTGATGAACAGGATGATGAGTAGTTATGTAAAAACTAGGGCTGTTAAAATAATGTGTTAAATTTTAATTCATTAATCAGAGAAAAAATAACGTGTTAAAAAAAGTAATGCAGATTAATCCATTCCGTATTGAACTTTGACCCTGAGCAGTTCTGTCACATGCCTGTCCTGTCTTGTGTGCACATGTGGGTTTTGTCAGTATGGCCTTTGTGCTTCTGTCATTGTCTGATCCCTCCCCCTTGTTATCTATTAGTGTTGATTTCTCCCACCTGTTCCCTCTTGATTTCTTCCCTTTATAAGCTCCTTGTGTTCGTCAGTCTGTGTTGGATCCTTGTGTAATGTCTGCGTCTTCCGTCCTCCCCGTGATTCTGTTGGTTTGTTTAAGTTTGTATTTTATTATTCTATTATGTGTTTTTCCCCCTCGTGGGTTGTTGTTTTGAGTTTGTTTTATTTTGTAAATAAATCATCCTTCTCCTGCACTTGAGTCCTCACACCATTTTCCCTTGTCTGTGATGTGACAGAAGGATCCAACCGATATGAGGACTCAGCGGAGAAAGAGGTCACCGCAATCCCCTCCCTCTGCTATCTCCTGTCCCCTCTGGTACCGTATAGTCCAGTTTAGCTCCCTTAGAGCTATGCGGCAACAAGGAACTGATCTGAGGGAATTTGCACAGGAGTTTAAGAGGGCTGCAGAGGGACTGGGATACAGACATGAGACTCTTAAGGAGCTCTTCAATTATGCCCTCGACAAACCATTCGATTGGACTGTAATGAGGGCACTGGAGGGGGCAACATTCGAGGTGACTGTGGATTATTTCATTGGACAGCGGAGGAGGGCCCCTCTCCGGAGTCCGGTGGTACCTGTGGATCCACTTCCGGTGGACCCTGTGCCGGTGGTCCCGGTGCCGGTGGATCGTGTTCCGGTGGTCCCTGTGCCGGTGGATCGTATTCCGGTGGTCCCAGTGCCGGTGGATCGTGTTCCGGTGGTCCTAAGGCCAGTGGATCGTGTTCCGGTGGTCCCAGTACCAGCAGATCGTGTTCCAGTGGTCCTGAAACGGAGGAGGAGAAGGAAGTCTCCCTCCGTGCCTGTGCCGGTGGTCCCTGTGCCAGTCGTCCCACTGCCGGCGGATCGTATGCCGGTAGTCCCAGTGCCGGTGGATCGTGTTCCGGTGGTCCCAATGCTGGCGGATCGTATTCCGGTGGTCCCAGTGTCGGCGGATCGTGTTCCGGTGGTCCCAATGCTGGCGGATCGTATTGCGGTGGTCCCAGTTCCGGTGGATCGTGTTCCGGTGGTCCCAGTGCCGGTGGATTGTGTTCCGGTGGTCCCTGTGCCGGTGGATTGTGTTCCGGTGGTCCCTGTGCCGGTGGATCGTGTTCCGGTGGTCCCTGTGCCGGTGGATCGTGTTCCAGTGGTCCCAGTTCCGGTTGTCCCTATGCCGGTGGACTCTGTTCCGGTGGACGCCCCTGGGCCGGAGAAGACTCCCAGGCGTCCAGCTCTCACCGCGCCTCCCAGGCGTCCAGCTCTCACCGCACCTCCCAGGCGTCCAGCTCTCACCGCGCCTCCCAGGTGTCCAGCTCTGCTCGCGCCTCCCTGGCGCCCTGCTCTCCGTGCGCATCCCTGGCGCCCTGCTCTCTGTGCGCCGCTGTGGCGTCCTGCTCTCCGTGCGCCGCTGTGGCGTCCTGCTCTCCGTGCGCCGCTGTGGCGTCCTGCTCTCCGTGCGCCGCTGTGGCGTCCTGCTCTCCGTGCGCCGCTGGGGCGTCCTGCTCTCCGTGCGCCGCTGGGGCGTCCTGCTCTCCGTGCGCCGCTGGGGCGTCCTGCTCTCCGTGCGCCGCTGGGGCGTCCTGCTCTCCGTGCGCCGCTGGGGCGTCCTGCTCTCCGTGCGCCGCTGGGGCGTCCTGCTCTCCGTGCGCCGCTGGGGCGTCCTGCTCTCCGTGCGCCGCTGGGGCGTCCTGCTCTCCGTGCGCCGCTGGGGCGTCCTGCTCTCCGTGCGCCGCTGGGGCGTCCTGATCTCCGTGCGCCGCTGAGGCGCCCTGCTCTGCCCGCGCCTCCCTGGCGCCCTGCTCTGCCCGCGCTGCCCTGGCTGCCTGAACTCTATGGGCCGCCCCGGCCACTTGAACTCGGTGGGCCTCCCGAACTCGGCAGGCCACCCTGGCCATTCGAACTTTGTGGGCCACCATGGCTTCCTGAACTTTTTGTTTTCCTTGTCCCTCCCTTGTTTACCCCTCCCTTGTCTGTTCCTTCCTGGTCAGTCCCTCCCGTGCCCCCCTGGTCAGTCCCTCCCGTGCCCCCCTGGTCAGCCCTCCTGTGCCCCCCTGGTCAGTCCCTCCCGTGCCCCCCTGGTCAGTCCCTCCCGTGCCCCCCTGGTCAGTCCCTCCCGTCCCGCCCTGGTCTGTCCCGCCCGTCCCGCCCTGGTCTGTCCCTCCCGTCCCGCCCTGGTCTGTCCCTCCCGTCCCGCCCTGGTCTGTCCCGCCCGTCCCGCCCTGGTCTGTCCCGCCCGTCCCGCCCTGGTCTGTCCCGCCCGTCCCTAGTGGAGCGTCTGGTAGCCGCTCCTTAAGGAGGGGGTAATATCACATGCCTGTCCTGTCTTGTGTGCACATGTGGGTTTTGTCAGTATGGCCTTTGTGCTTCTGTCATTGTCTGATCCCTCCCCCTTGTTATCTATTAGTGTTGATTTCTCCCACCTGTTCCCTCTTGATTTCTTCCCTTTATAAGCTCCTTGTGTTCGTCAGTCTGTGTTGGATCCTTGTGTAATGTCTGCGTCTTCCGTCCTCCCCGTGATTCTGTTGGTTTGTTTAAGTTTGTATTTTATTATTCTATTATGTGTTTTTTCCCCTCGTGGGTTGTTGTTTTGAGTTTGTTTTATTTTGTAAATAAATCATCCTTCTCCTGCACTTGAGTCCTCACACCATTTTCCCTTGTCTGTGACGTGACAAGTTCTCGCCATCAATCAACTGTAAAATGAAGGAAGGAGATGAGAACGCGCTGTCTGGATCACTGACTGGAACATTTACTTATAGAAGAAAAAGGGCTTGTGTTGATAAAAGTGTCGTGTTGGGTTCTTAATAAAAGCAATAAAGACGCAGCAGCGCATGTTTACATGAGTTAACACTCTTTTATTCACCGTCAAACTTCCCCGCTATATCCCCAGGAAGGCTCTCTCACGCCCCCTCGCGCCCAGGCATGTAACATTATTATAGATTACACCACATCTCCCTTTCTGCAAAGCAATAAACGGTGACCTACATCTTTTAATCACTGTTGCATCCAACTCTTAATCTTACATTTACAACACTGTGAAATATCAGGGATACTATAACACATTTCTTTACAAATCTATTTAGCTCTTTCCTTTCCCCATAACTTACATAGATACGAGATTACCTCACTCTTATGAACTTTTTTAGGTTTCTTTTAGGCTAGAAATGAACACACAGTAGCCTCCATAAACATTTAACACTTAACAGGATTAAACTTCCCTTTTTCCCTCCTTCTAAGACCACTTAAACAAACCACTTTGCATTGCCCCACCAATATATTTCACCTTTTTTTTCCATTTCACTTCTCACAGGTCCAGTCTATCTGGTTTTTTGATAGTTCTGCCAGACCTGGTTCTCACAGTTTGAGGAGAGCATGGAGGCTCCTCTGGAGACTCTTGACCAGTGTCTGTCAGAGTGTCCTGCAGGTTAACCCCTGCAGCATGTTCATGTGATTCACAGCTGTTATCTGCCGACATGGGCACAAGGTGGCGGTGATTTTGCCTTACGGAACCCTGTGTTCCACTGACCAGATAAGATCTTGGTGTTTCATGTGCAGATGTCACAGTACCTGTAGATCTTGTATCTGTAATCCACACTTGATCTCCTGGTGACAGGTCAGAGAGGTTTCTCACTCTGTGTCTGCTGTCATAATTGCTTGAGTCCATCCATCTCTTCTCTCTTTCCTTACGCTGCAGCGACTGAAGGTCTGGGATAGCTGGCTCCAACACCGCCGGGAGAACTGGCACTGTTGTGTGCAGGCGGCGCCCCATGAGCAGCTGGGCCGGACTGAAGCCATTGCTCAAAGGAGTGTTCCTGTAAGCCAGCAGCGCACGGTAGGGGTCAGTTGCTTTCTTAAGCAAGTTTTTGATGGTTTGGACGGCGCGCTCGGCCTCCCCGTTGCTTTGAGGGTATCTTGGGCTGCTCGTTACATGCTCAAACTCATACTTGGTGGCGAAATCTGTCATGTGAGCACCTGCAAACTGAGGCCCGTTGTCCGTGACTAGAACTCTTCAGCGGAGCCCATGACAGTGTGTCTGCTGTTGTGAGGCTTTTCTCTGGGACATGTCTGATTGTGTACCTGTACCTCATGAGTCTCATCCTGAATCTTTGTATTCTAGGTGGGAGGGAATCCAGCGCTTGTCCGCCCAGCAAGCTCACGAGGGGTTTGTGGTCTGTCTCAAGCTCAAAATGGAGACCGGTGATGAAGTCACTGAATCGTTCACATGCCCAGGTCAGGGCCAGTGCTTCTTTCTCCACTTGCGCATAGCGCTGCCCTGTGCTTGTCAGCGCCCTGGACGCATATGCCACTGGCGCCCAGGTTTCCTGGCATTTCTGCAGGAGTACACTGCCTAGCCCATATGCCGAAGCATCGGCTGAGATTTTCAGTTCTTTATTTGGGTCATACAACTGCAGGACCGGAGTGGATGCTAACTCTCGTTTGAGGCTGGTGAACGCTTTTGCTGCTGCTTAGGCCCCCAATACCACAGGTTTTTCTTTGAAAGCAGGTCTCTGAGAGCTTTATCTTTTTCGGCTAAGTTGGGCACGAACTTACCAAGTTGATTTACCACGCCCAGAAAGCTCCTGAGCTCACTGATGTTGTGTGGAGGATCCATCTCGCGTACAGCACGTGTCTTCTCTGGATCTGGGCTTATCCCATCTGCTGAGATGATGTATCCAAGAAATTTCACCTTGGTTTTGCTGAACTCACACTTAGCTGTGTTCAGTGTGATGCCAGCCGCCTGTGCCCTCTGTAGAACCACATGCACCTGTGTGTCGTGCTCTGCCTGTGTGGAACCCCATATAAGGACGTCGTCCATGTGGCAGACAACTCCTTCGTAGCCTTCTGTCACCTCCGTCACCATCCGGTTCTGAAAATGTTCTGGAGCTGAAGCTATGCCAAATGGTAGGTGGTTGAAGAAGTAGCGCCCGAATGGGGTGATAAAAGTGGTGTAATGGGCACAGTCTCTTGATAATGGGATTTGCCAAAACCCCATATTAGCATTCAGCTTGGTGAATAACTTTGCGCCAGAAAGCATGCCTAGCGTCTGGTCCACAGACGGGAGGATACATTTTTCCCTGCACACCGCTTCGTTGAGGGGAGAGAGATCTACACAGATCCGGATTTCATCCTTGGATTTCTTTGGTGCAACCACCATGCCAGAGCACCACTCTGTCGGCTGTTCGATCCGGCTAATGACTCCTTGCTGCTCCATGCGCTGGAGTTCCTGTTTTACTTTTCCCATTAAGGGCAGCGGGACACGGCGAGGCACTTTCAAGGACACAGGCTTGGCATCTGGTCTGAGCTTGATTGTGTACTGATGCTGTACTAAACCTAACACCTGCACAGCTTAGGATATTGCAGTTTTACAGACTCAAGGTTTATGCTCTCTACTCTGGCTACAAGTCTGAGGCTAACTGAGGCAGGGATACTCAGCAGAGCTGTGTTCAGGTGTTTCACAACATAGATGTCCTCTGTGGTGCATTTATCCCCACATTTCAGTACTTCTCTGGCTACACCCACTACAGCGAGAGATACACGGCCTGGCCCAAACAGTGCTTTATTACTTTGCGTTAGATTGTATGAGGTGCCACTGCATACCTGTTTATACACTTGCTCTGGTATGACAGAAACGTCCGCCTCACTTGTAGGTCTACGGTCCATGCATGATCTCCAGCATCAACAGTTCCCAGGAATATGTCGTCACCTTCAGTGACAGCACTCACACTTTTAGTAGATTTGCACACTTTTCCATAATGTCCTCTCTTACCACAATTGTGGTAGTCTGCATTCTTTGCTGGGCACTGGAATTTAGCATGTGACTTACCACATTTAGGGCACGATCTATGCTCTGCTCCTAATTCTGTTTCGTGTTTGTCTTTGTGCTGTTTCGCTGGCTGTCTTTTATTTTTCCAGGCTAGCTGTTTTGCTTTCTTAGTGTGTACTGCATCCGCTATAGTTTTAGTGGCATGTGCAGCATCTCCTCTCAGATCCGTTTGTTGCCGTTTAATGTCCTCCGCTTGTCTTACCATCTTAATGGCCTTTGCCAGATCCAGCCTGCTCTCCATCTGCATTTTCTGTGAAAGCACAGTGTCTCTAATGCCCACTACGATCCTGACTCTCAACAGCTCATCGCGCAGTGCCCCAAATTCACAATCTTCCGCCACTGCGTATAAAGCAGTTATGAACGAGTCTGCAGATTCGGATGGACCCTAAGCTCGCTGGTTAAATTTAGCTCTCTGGTAGATCACGTTTTTCTTCGGGACGAAAAAGTTTGTGAAGCCGTCTCTGACGGAGCTGTATATCAGTTTCTGTTCTGCGGTTAATGTTAGCCCTTTTAAAACATCATCTGCCTCTTCCCTAATGCAATATATTAGCGTGTTCACCTCATTAGCGTCTGATGACTTATCCAGATCGCTAGCCACTCTGAAGCGCTCAAACCGTCTTATCCACTTTTCCCAGTCTTGTGGCTTTGCAAAGTCGAATGATTCTGGCGGATTTATTGAGAACATTGCCGATGCTTTAGCAGGAGGCTGTGGAGGGTCGTTCTGTTCAGCTTGCTGTCCCTGTTGTGCTTGCGAACATCTTTGCTTTGTTTTTTTTACTCTCCTCCTCTTCTCATATAATGTCCGCTATCCATTCACCCTGTGTTGCACCATTTTTGACGTGTTGGGTTCTTAATAAAAGCAATAAAGATGCAGCAGTGCATGTTTACATGAGTTAACACTCTTTTATTCACCGTCGAACTTCCCAGCTATATCCCCAGGAAGGCTCTCTCACGCCCCCTCGCGCCCAGGCATGTAACATTATTATAGATCACACCACAAAAAGTACCAAATGCAAAGTATCCAGGAATTAAAGTTAATCCGGAGGTACGACCTAACGTCCCATGATGATAACTGTCACAGTCAACGTCATCTTCAAACCGCACTGTCAGTAAAAACTGCCTGAGACAAAAGCTTTCAAGATGAGTTGCCATGTTTGTGTCATTATGCCAACATTATTTTTTTTTATGTCTTGTTAGGAAACATTAACTTTCCTTTCTCGTACTTTTTTGCCTTTCTGTCTCATAATAATAATAATAATAATATATATATATATATATATATATATATATATATATATATATATATATATATATATATATTTATTTACATTTGCATTAGCATATTTGAAAAGCAAATCCATTAAAAGGCCAGACTATATTATTTCCCTGTTCCCTGTAACTAGTCACTAGTTAAAATAGCTTATGACTAGGCCAGATCATGTTTCTATTTAAATCTCGTGATCACTATCACTGACAAAACATCCTCATTTAACTAGAATGTGAGAATCAAACTTTAGGATATGCTTGCGTTAAAGAAACATACACTGTTTCTGCAGTTGCTGCTTCATCTCTGTGCACGTACAGTCTTGTTCAAAATAATAGCAGTACAATGTGACTAACCAGAATAATCAAGGTTTTTCGTATATTTTTTTATTGCTATGTGGCAAACAAGTTACCAGTAGGTTCAGTAGATTCTCAGAAAACAAATGAGACCCAGCATTCATGATATGCATGCTCTTAAGGCTGTGCAATTGGGCAATTAGTTGAATTAGTTGAAAGGGGTGTGTTTAAAAAAATAGCATTGTGGCATTCAATCACTGAGGTCATCAATTTTGTGAAGAAACAGGTGTGAATCAGGTGGCCCCTATTTAAGGATGAAGCCAACACTTGTTGAACATGCATTTGAAAGCTGAGGAAAATGGGTCGT
Organism: Pseudorasbora parva; assembly: GCF_024679245.1. Taxonomy (NCBI): domain Eukaryota; kingdom Metazoa; phylum Chordata; class Actinopteri; order Cypriniformes; family Gobionidae; genus Pseudorasbora; species Pseudorasbora parva. The sequence goes on from NC_090185.1 coordinate 29,727,200, forward strand.
TCAAGACATTGTTCAGAAGAACAGCGTACTTTGATTAAAAAGTTGATTAGAGAGGGGAAAACCTATAAAGAGGTGCAAAAAATGATAGGCTGTTCAGCTAAAATGATCTCCAATGCCTTAAAATGGAGAGCAAAGCCAGAGAGACGTGGAAGAAAACGGAAGACAACCATCAAAATGGATAGAAGAATAACCAGAATGGCAAAGGCTCAGCCAATGATCACCTCCAGGATGATCAAAGACAGTCTGGAGTTACCTGTAAGTACTGTGACAGTTAGAAGACGTCTGTGTGAAGCTAATCTATTTTCAAGAATCCCCCGCAAAGTCCCTCTGTTAAAAAAAAGGCATGTGCAGAAGAGGTTACAATTTGCCAAAGAACACATCAACTGGCCTAAAGAGAAATGGAGGAACATTTTGTGGACTGATGAGAGTAAAATTGTTCTTTTTGGGTCCAAGGGCCACAGGCAGTTTGTGAGACGACCCCCAAACTCTGAATTCAAGCCACAGTACACAGTGAAGACAGTGAAGCATGGAGGTGCAAGCATCATGATATGGGCATGTTTCTCCTACTATGGTGTTGGGCCTATTTATCGCATACCAGGGATCATGGATCAGTTTGCATATGTTAAAATACTTGAAGAGGTCATGTTGCCCTATGCTGAAGAGGACATGCCCTTGAAATTGTTGTTTCAACAAGACAATGACCCAAAACACACTAGTAAACGGGCAAAGTCTTGGTTCCAAACCAACAAAATTAATGTTATGGAGTGGCCAGCCCAATCTCCAGACCTTAATCCAATTGAGAACTTGTGGGTGATATCAAAAATGCTGTTTCTGAAGCAAAACCAAGAAATGTGAATGAATTGTGGAATGTTGTTAAAGAATCATGGAGTGGAATAACAGCTGAGAGGTGCCACAAGTTGGTTGACTCCATGCCACACAGATGTCAAGCAGTTTTAAAAAACTGTGGTCATACAACTAAATATTAGTTTAGTGATTCACAGGATTGCTAAAAATGTTTGTACAAAATAGTTTTGAGTTTGTACAGTCAAAGGTAGACACTGCTATTTTTTTGAACACACCCCTTTCAACTAATTGCCCAATTGCACAGCCTTAAGAGCGTGCATATCATGAATGCTGGGTCTTGTTTGTTTTCTGACAATCTACTGAACCTACTGGTAACTTGTTTGCCATGTAGCAAAAAAATATATACTAAAAACCTTGATTATTCTGGTTAGTCACATTGTACTGCTATTATTTTGAACAAGACTGTACATTATTGGAAAATTATAGGAAAAGGGAAACATATCCGCTAAAAGCAGAAGGTACAGCAGTATGGGCAGTATATTGGTTCCAGCGATAACTATCTTTCATTGGTTCTCACTGTTGCAAAAGACACTGTTTTTGCTGATATATTCTTTCCAGATGTACCACACTGTTTTTAACAAAACCCTGAATAAGGAACATGTTTTTGCTGTATCTAAAGAAAATGAGTTTGTCAATGTTGCTGACTGCACCACAATTGTTCTTTCTCATTCTGCATTTGCCAGTATTGATTATGTTTCATGGTTTCATTCCATGTTAGTACTGCATATCATTTACCAAACGCGATTTGTTAAATCCTGATATATAAATTAAAACAATGTCCGTTTGCACAGTTGCAAATGCATTTTATATTTATAATTTTATATTTCTTAAGATTAAAACTGCACATCCACTGCCCAGACCTAAAAGAGACTCATCTATGACTTTTGGAACCAGACTGATCACTATGAGAACAGGCTTCAAGTAGCATTCCTACATAACACAATAGAACAATGCTGCAATGCATACAACACAAATACTCTGCTTTTGCACGCAATGTTTGTCTTAGAAGCCAAGATTGATTGAATTGTTAATAACATTTTTAATAATATCTGAAATATGGGACATTTAAAATGTCTCAATAAAGTATAAAATATATCTTGAAAAAAATCCATTTGCTTACTGTAATACAGGGGTTTTCACACTTGCAGCCGAACCCCTTTGACTAAAATAACTTACTTGAACAACCCCCTGATTTTAAGAATATATTTAATGGCACATTTGCATGTTTACTTCTAAAACATTTATTAGTTAGTAAGTAAGTTTGATTTAGATGTTTTTATTTTATATCATATATACCATTTAGCTTATTTGTTTAATTTTGATATGCGGCTCGTGATGACACATTGATGTCTTAAGACATGAAGCGATTGGTTTGCGAGAGAAAAACGAACAGTATTTAATATAATTTTTTACCTCTAATACTCCACTGTCAAACAGTCTTGGCACGCTCAAGATAAGTTGTGTAAACTACGCCAGATCGTTGTGTGCAGACCTTAAGCACCGGAAGTGTTTTTTTTATACATTTCTTTAAAAAGATTTAATATAGTAATTTAATTTAATATTTCGTTTAACGATTTATTTGTTTATATTGGAAATTTTACTAAAACTAAATTTTTTCTCATAACCAAAAAAAAAGCATACTTCCCTTACATGGTTTCTGCGAGGGGGAAAACACACATCACAAGAATTCTCTGAAAAGAATGTTTGAACTCCAAATAAACGCCTCCTTATAACCTGCCTACACTTTGTAGATACTGAATATACAGTCTAATTAAAGATGTATTTTGACAGTATCTGAGATGTTCATCTGGTTTAGATGGTGGAGAACATTCACTTTCAGCCTAATGGAGGCAGCAGAGTAACCTACAGTATCTCCTCTACAGAATATAATGTCTTGCTTTTTTCCTTTGACCATGTAGACCTCATCCTTAACCTTAGGCATAATGAGGACTTTATTGGCCTCTAAGGACCCCAGTTGTATCTCAGCACCAGCATATCATACACGCATGCAGCTGTTCTCATGTGTGAATATGCAACCCGTTCTCACTCCCAAGGCGTCAAAATCCGAAGCATAGTCAAGTGCCTTCCGCGTCACAATTAAGACGCTAAAGGTGCCCCTGGGCGTCATTTTGCGACGCGCTGGGTGCTCCATTCATTACAATGATAAACCTTTGGCGTCATAAACAGACGCATTTAATTATTTGCGTTTATAAAAGCAGACATGATTTTATTAATATTTAAAGGCTACTTTTATATTTTGGAGCAACTAACTCCACTCCTACCCTAAACCTACCCATCTAAACAATATAAAACACATAACAGGCAAATAAATGTACAGTCACAATTATGTATTGCAAAAACTGACCAAAACAGTATAAAAGTATTAACTCATTGTGGCAGGGGAGGCGTGGTTTTGCGGGATCGGCAGAGGGAGAGAGGAGGCGGAGCCGAGCGGGGCGTAAGTGGGTTAAGTGCAAATGAATAACACCTGTCTCTGATTGCAGTAGTTGGCGTGGAGAGACGGCTTAAAAGCCACAGCAGAGGGAGACGAGGGAGAGAGAGATCTGGACTGGGACTGTGTGGGGCTGCTGGAGGACGACAACGAACAGAGCTGTTATTGAAAAGTTGAAAGAGAGTTTTGAATGTTTGAGCTGAACGCCAACGTGCGTACTTTGTGTTTGATAAAGAGAAATAAAGTTACCAGTCCCAGTCACGCCGACCCCGCCTTCTTCCTTACATCCTTGACCCGAACCACACTCATGTTGCATTCCAAGTCTTCTGAAGTCATACGATATCTTCATGTGAAGAACTGAGTTGATCTTGATGTTTTAATCGCTGAAATGATGATCCCGCTGCCCTGTGAACGAACTCATTCATATCTCATTCAAATAATCAAAAGACTCCTGAGCATGACGCAATCGGTCACAAGACACACGAGAGCCAATGACATTTTACAATCAATGCTGACGTAATGATGCAATTGGTCACAAGACATACGAGAGCCAATGACATTTTACAATCAATGCTGACGTAATGACGAAATTGGTCACAAGACATACGAGAGCCAATGCAATTTCACTATGAAATCTCACGTAACGGGCGCCAATATTTGAAATTTGATTGTGTTTGTTGATGATCTTCTGCGGATGGAGATGCTGATCGCTTTTGGGGATTTTCTTCATACAAATTAATCGTTTGGCCTCGGAAAACTTGGATTATTTAACTTTTTTGAATAACTTGTGTATGCAGTCGTATATGTCAGGCTATATCCTGTGTTTTATATCATGTTCAGACAAATGGGTAGGTTTAGGGATGGGATGGGGTTGGGTTACATGTTAAGCATGTCTAAATAGCGTAAATAAAATAAATGTAAATAAAATTATGCTTGCTGATTAAATTGAAAAACACACTCCAACATGTCATAATGGCAAAATTATAAACTAATACAATTTCACCATGACGATAACTTTACTAATACCCAGTGCGTCTGTGTATGACGCCAAATGTTTCTCACTGAAATGAATGGAACACCCAGCGCGTCGAAACATGACGCCTTGGGGCACCTTTAGCGTCTTTATTGTGACGCGGAAGGCACTTGACCATGCTTTGGTTTTTGACGCCTTGGGAGTGAGAATGGGTTGGAATATGACAAATAATACATCATATGGATGTTTCCATATCAAAACCAATCCTAACTGAATGAAACGCATCAGCTCAAAGCATCAGGTCAAGCCAGAAAATCAATAGGAATCAAAAGAATTTTGTCCATACAGTACAAAAACAAATGTCAAATATAAAAAAAGAATGTTAAAATAAAGAGGAATATTAACATTAACAATTCATATAAAGACAGAGATATACAAAGCAAAACAAATGTCAATGGAAAAAGTTCTACTTAAGTAAAAAATCAACACACAACAAAACCTACATGCGGATATGACAATAAACAGGCAGCTTGGAAGACAGATTCCTGAGATGGCTGTGAGTGTGTGTGTTATCTCTCAGTTTGTCTGTACATCAGAATGAGGTCAGGTGATAAGAAACATAACCAAAATATGACATATGATGTGTAGCTACTGTACCTTTCCTCTCTCTAATCTGATGTTTCTAATCCTATCTGAGTCTTTCTGAATCATTCCTCATCAGACCATCAGAGAATACAGTCTCTGACGCGATCCTGTAAGAATTTTTCACCATTAAAACAAGTGATGCATAGTATCTTAGCACCTCTAAATACACTGACAGTTTTGTTTCCCACATAATATCATTAGAGGCTCAATCTATTCTGCACACATTTTTTTCATGTTGGTTATTATATCATCTGTAACATCTGAAATCATTAAACAACAAGAAGATCTTATCCCGTCTGTGTGGGAATCAAACACTGATTTTGCCATTATTAGGCCTACTAATGTCATGAGCTACTGCTTGAGTTACAGGATTTGGTTCTGTTTATGTTTGCATCTGAAAGACACATTTAAAAGTTAAAATGTCACACAAATAAATGTCAGATTTTGTGTTTAAAACCAGACAATTCCTTCAATGGCAGTGAAAGACTTCACTGAACTCGACAGTTCCTTCTAGCCAACCATTCACGCTGTTTCTCTGACTATGGCATGATGAGGTACTGGAACAGCCTACGGCATCCCTGTGACAGGACAAGAATGGCTGGACTAATGATGGCTTATGTCCCTGGAGGCCAAAGATGGTACTGCATTATAGTAGAAAGAAACAGGGCAAAGTGATTTGTGAATAAAAGGATCAAATATGTTCATAACATAAAGTCTCTTCTGAATATTTGAACCAAATTGCTCCATTCATATGGATTAGTTTTATGAATTCTGTATGAACTTTTTGGAGCATCAACGTGATAGTGTAGCTGTCAACGGAGGGACAGAAATTTCTCAGATTTTATTAAAAATATAAAAATCTGTGTTCTGAATGCAAACAAAAGTCTTACCGGTTTGGGACGACATGAGGATCAGTAAATTATACAGAATTTTTATTTTTGGGTGAACTAACCCTTTAAATTTAAAAAGAAGTTTAACCAAATGTTTAAATATTTCATTAGCCTCATAGGATTACTTTTTAAGTCATTTTTTGGCCAAATATGATCTGGGCAATTATGCTATGAGGTTAACTATTTGTAACCTGTACAGTTTTCATTAGGCTCTTGGCCAAATAAAATGTGGTCACAGTCTGACTTCCTGTATGAGTTGTGGCTTTGTTCTGAAGGACATTAACATGTCATTAAGCATTTCAAATGTTTTATAAAAATGTAATAAATATATTTACAGTTGTGCATGACTGGAGTGTTTGCTTGTTTGTGTACACATTCTTTTTTCTTATTTAAACACTTTGGTTTACTAAGCTGCCATCGGGACAGTTGTTAATTTTATAGTTTATTGCATCTTCTAAAAGATGATCAACATTAAATCTATGCATGCAAATCTTTTGCTCTCCTTTGCAGAGGTGTAAGCAGCAGTAGCTCAAAGAAAGTGTTAAAGCTAAGCTCAGTACTAAACCATCAGTTCCCATGAGTTAGTCACTTGGCAAAAAATGACTCATATAATTCTATGATTTTCAAGACGTGGTTTACCGGTTCACATTTCCTTTAGACATATCGGAATCACACAATATTTCGAACCTCAAATGGAAAAAAGAATGGCAGTGCGGTCAGTGGGGTTTTACCGGTTTGATGAAGTGTTTTTTTGTTTCTACATGCTTTGTGATTTACTTGTTATCAGGTGACCAGTTGTGGAAAACTTTACTGAGTTTGTCTGAACTCTGAGGCCAACCACACTGCCTATTTAATCTGGAAAGTATTGGCTAGCCAATTTTCATATATATATATACATTTAATTTAATTTAATTTATATATTTAAATAAAAAATAAATAAAAGAAAGTTCATTTCTGATGTCTATTGCTTTATATTTTTATTCAATACACATTTTTTTTCATTATGTTATGAAATGTTATATTTTAAACAAATGTATTTGTGACTGCTGATATTAGGTCAGAGACAAGTTCTTCTGTTTATGATTTGGGCTGTAGCAGAAAAGCACCGGTTCTGTTCAAACTCTTCACAAATGGAGGAAAAGACCACCTCAGTATACTGAAAGAACAACGGGACAACCACTATTAGCATTTACATCTGTTTTATGAATCAAACAGTGATGAAAATCAGCAATACATCTTAAAAGTAATGAAAAATTAAATAAATGCAAAAAAATAAATAATAATAATTAATAAATAAATAATTGTCTTGCCTTTTTGGGCATTTTACCACTATCTTTGTATCTTGAAATTGTTCCAGAGGCATAAAACGAGTCCGGCCTAAATCTTTCTCTTGAAGTTTTACATTTTCTCCAGAATAGCAACATACACCTACAAGAGAAGAGAATTATGGTCATATATTACAGATTAAATTAAATGATATTAAAGAACAGAACTCACCAATGACCACAATGACCAGAACACCATGCATCAGACCAGATATGAAGATAATAATCATCCATGGGCTCTGAATCTGGTCCGTATGATTCCGCTCAATATACTTCACCACAGTGTGATTCTGACACTCGGGCAGTTTAGTTGGTTCTGTAAAAACAGCCATAGACTACATTTCAACAACTAAAGCACTGATCATCCATATGACCTGATCACTGAATGCTCACTCACCGATGATGTGAAGTGTGGTGCCGGCGCTGAATTTTGGAGGGGCTTCAGTGGTCATGCAGTAATAAATGCCTAACTCGTCAACAGTGACATTTATTATGAATAGACTACGTTTAGATTGCACTGAATATTTGGGTCTGAATTTTAAATCAAAGTAAAAAGGAGTTGGTGAAGTTGAAAATAACCTCAATATCATATCTGGACGATTTGGTGGTTTCAGTCGCATCCAATAAATCTCTTTTTCATCAAGATCACAGTTTATGGTCACATTTGGTCCCAAATTTGTTAGTTATGTTAAAATTTTTACAGCTTGACACCATAGTAGACATACGATAAATAAATAAATATACATACATAGTAATACAAAAAATAGGATTCTTAGGAAACATTCTATACTTGATCGAGTTCTATAAATCAACCAAAATATCCAGTAAATTACCAACGTGAGATGCTGTATAATCTTTGTGTTGTTTCCACACCTAAAATGCATTAACATGATGACATTTGGTTGCTTTCAAAAAGGCTCTAAGATGGAACAGTATTTTGGAGCTTTGAAACCAAGAGCGGGCGATACTGTTTATACCAAGCAATGCAAGGAAGTGACACTCAGACCACATTTGACAGCAACACCTCATGTGAGATCATCATCTAAACAGTGACATTGTTATTAATACTTTTGGGCTTTTGTTTTCAACAATAGGTTACAGCACAAAAAAACAGTCAAAAAAAAAAAAACATACCAAAAAGAGAAACAAAACATACCACAATACCAACAGAGCTTTGTCCCTATGACTATGCGATTGAAACAAATATCCTCATATCACATAAATATAAATAAACCACATATACCCATATTGGCCCCACTTTATATTAGGTGGCCTTAAGTGCTATGTACTTACATTAAAAAAATAAGTACAATGTACTAGGGGTGACCTCGAATAGTGGAAGATTCGATGCTTCGATATGCGGAGCCTGATTCGACCACCGATCTCACGGTCGAATCTTCGCGGGTGTTATGAAACGAGGATCATACCATTTTGGCAATATGGGGGTGCTCAAAATTTTAAAGACGTGTCGCGGCGCTGAGCTGAGCATCGGTGTGCGACCCCTTTAAGGGCGCTGAGCTTCGCACCACGCCTTTAAAATTAGAACACGTTCAATAAGTGTACACACACCGGCGGCAGCATTCAGCGCCTGTCCGCGGCCACTCGGGAAGTTGTTTAAAATCCTGCCGCACCACAGAGCGCTTTCGTGCAGCTTATTTGTCAGTCAATTCAAAATTGAGCTTGCGTGTATATAATGTGCGCGTCAGGTGGCGGTGTGAGATCCTAAGGCGCGGGGCTGGGCTTCGCGTCCTTCACGATCGGCTTCAGAACGTGCATGTAAATGCACTCAAAGTGTTCTTTTCCTCTCTAGGCAGGTATTTTTTTAGGTTTATTTATCAAAATGTTCTTTTATATATTTGTATGATGTTCTGTATTTCGATCGCGGCTTTAACATGTTATGAGAAAACGGTTGCATCAGTGTCTCTACGATTTCCAGGACGAGTCCTTGGTCAGACGGGGTTTTGAGCCTAAATTCACAGAGTGTGTGGAGTGCAGTGGGTGAGTCCTTGTCCTTTGCTGTGAGTGTATACACTTGAAAATCACAGTGTGGTGCTGTGTCTGTGTTGTCAACAACCACCTTTCAGGCCTGACGAAATCCTGTGAAGGAAGTAAGCACTGAGGCGTGCAAAGAACTCATCTCCAATTATATGCCGTCGATGACATCCTGATCCTTCAGTCCCCACGTGATGGGGGTGGGAAACAATTTCAAGTAAGAACAGTGTGGATATAGTGGAAAGCCTCAGAAAAGGAACGCCGATGTCTTTTTCCTTGAAGGTCTGTGAGTTCCATCATTTCCTGTTTCCCTGTTCTGCCCAAAGCTAAAAGCCAGCATATTGTGTTGTGCACCCGCCTGTATGCCCAAGTGAAGCCCCAGATACCCTTGATGTACTTACCGTATGCCCAAAGCCGAAGGCCAGCATATTGTGTTGTACACCCTCCTGTATGCCCAAGTGAAGCCCCAGTTACCCTTGATGTACTTACCCTATGCCCAAAGCTAAAGCTAGCATATTGTGTTGAACACCCGCTAGAGGATGGATACCCGACCCGAGCCCGACGGGTTCCGACGGTACCCGACGGGTCGGGTCGGGTTCGGACAGATATTTAGAAATGACGTTCGGGTTCGGGTCGGGCTCGGTCACGTCAGCGCGAAAAGGCATTGAACTTGAACCTTTTAAATTTAAAACTGCTTATTATGCAAGTAGCCAATGGGCCTGTTTAACTTGATGCAATGGTTTGTTTTTGTGATTAAAATACATGTAAAATATTACCCTAACATCCGTCTTCCTGCATGTGGAAATTTGTTTATGTCGCCGTGACAACAACGCGCGCACGTGCGTGCATATTGCCCGCGGCATCCTCGTCATTCCAGTGAGCGCAACTTCAGCGCTGCTGGCAGGAGGACAGCCTTGAAGCCGTCCACAGCTGATGCAATCCTTTTTCTACATAAAACCTCGATTAGCCTAAACTTTGATGGAGAGATTATGTAAATAGATCCCATGTTGCAGTTTAGGAACCATACAGTTTGAGAAAATTGGTAAGATGACTTTCATTTCAATAAGCATTTAAATTGTGTTACGTTAATGTTCTGTTCTGTTAGCTTGGGCCATTTTTAGCAGACCTTTGTTCATTTAATTTCAGTTGGCTATTTGATTGGGCTCTGTGTAAGGTTTGATGCCCCGTGTGCGCGCTGATGCGCTCGTCTGTAAACATTTCAGAATGCCTTCCTACAGCTGCTTAATAAAAGCGGGGTTTCCACACAAACAAACGTGCGTGTCATTAGTATATGAGGGGAAAAAATTGATTTTAACTGTCGGGCTCGGGTCGGGCTCAGACATAAATATTTGAATGCCTGTCGGGCTCGGGTCGGGTTCGGTTACTGCTCTGTCGGACGCGGGTCGGGCTCGGACAGAAAAATGCAGCCCGATCCGCACTCTAACACCCGCCTGTATGCCCAAGTGAAGCCCCAGTTACCCTTGATGTACTTACCCTATGCCCAAAGTTAAAGCTAGCATATTGTGTTGTACACCCGCCTGTATGCCCAAGTGAAGCCCCAGTTACCCTTGATTTACTTACCTTATGCCCAAAGCCAAAGGCCAGCATATTGTGTTGTACACCCGCCTGTATGCCCAAGTGAAGCCCCAGTTACCCTTGATTTACTTACCTTATGCCCAAAGCCAAAGGCCAGCATATTGTGTTGTACACCCGCCTGTATGTAAGAGCCAGCGGCCCCTCTGTCCACCGTCCTCGTCCAGTCCTGTCATACTTACCTGTATGTTCTTGTGCAGTGCCATCGGCATCTGGACGACCAGGAGCCCAACCCGCTGGGCCGCTTTGGAGTTCGTCACGAGTAGCAGCAGGTATTCAGTGTGCATTCAAATTTCCAATACTCACCACTTGTGTCTATTACGTCCAAGAAAGGAGAAGGCCCTGGACGGTCGTCCTGCAAGTAGGAACCAGCGGTTAATAAGCTGATTCTCACTACATGGCCAGAAGAAAAGAGGAGTGAAGGACTCACCTGAGATCCCCAGCGACAGAGTCTGGGAGACTCGAGGCTGTTACTCCCCAAGTGGAGAGTCGGATTTTAGCCTCCCTGTCTGCGGAAATCTGAATGACATCAGTAAATCCGACGTGAAGGCTGCGAACTGCCTGAGATCGAAAAGCTGAGCGGGGTCCCTCGCTAAACAGTCCTCTCTGTATGCTCGCAATGTATTAAAGTGCAGGAGACGGCCACTCTCAATGTCCCTGATAAAAAGCTCCAGCTTTGTTTAAAATGCAAACACTGCCTGTTGCAGGGATAATATTGTGTTTCCGATGCCTTGCATTTTCACATTATGGTGGTTCATATGACATGTAATATCCACCAGGTATTGAAACTTCAGGAGCCACTCGATGTCAGTGAGCTCGGGATGAACATTTCCTTTCATTTCCAGAAATGTCCTCACTTCATTTAAACAGGCAGCAAAGCGGGCGAGCACTTTCCCCCTTGATAGCCAACGCACATTGCTGTGCAGTAGCAGCCCTGGATAATTACTCCCACTTCATTCATCAAGGCCTTAAACTGGTGATCATTCAAAGCTCGGGCCACGATGAAGTACACAATGCGAACGACCAATGACATCACTTCACGAAGTTCCTCTCCACACGACTGAGCACACAGTGCCTCTTGATGCACAACGCAATAAAAGTTTAAGATGGGCCGCTTCTCATGCTCACACAGAAGGGCAACGAATCCTTTATGTTTACCTAACATACTGGGTGCTCCGTCAGTACACACAGATACAAGTTTATTCAGTGGTAGCTTTTTCTCTGCAGCAAAGTCCATCAGAGATTTTAACACGTCTCTTGTTGTATCTTTCATCGGCAAAACAGCGAGACTCTCTTCACGCACTGCATCACCCGTGTCCAACTATGCTTAGCTGTGCTACATTGCTCACATCGGTAGACTCATTCAAGGATAGAGAAAAGTAACTACCTGAACTGATGTCGTTGATCTGCATCTCCTCTATCTGTCTAGCCATCACAAGTGCACAATCATGAACAGTTCTTGCAGACAAAGGCATGTCTTCGATTTTTTTGATAATTTTATCCTTGTTTGGGAGGTCTTTAAACAGTTCTTTAGCCACACTGAGTATGCAACCCTTAATGTAGTCTCCATCTGTAAATGGTTTCCCACTCCGCACAATCTCCAGAGCGCCGGCAAAGCTTTGCAGAATTCAGATTCCCGCCTTTGTTAGTCCATGCAAGCAGGTGCTGCTGTCCGGTTTCCATTCTCCACTGAAGCTCAGCGCAAGCTTTTTTCCTGCATTCCCTTATGGGATATTTTTTGCGAACGCTGCATGGTGCGTCTCAAAATGTCTCTAAACATTTGACTTTTTTAACGACGCAATACGTTCATTGCAAATGAGACACACTGCGGACCCCGACTTCTCCACAACTGCAAATTAAACTGTCCATTCATGCTGGAATGAATGGTAATCGTTGTCTTTTTTCTTTTTACCATCTTGCCCTCGTTGATGATGATTTTTTATTTTGATATATTTAGTTGTTTAAGTTGATCTGGACCATGATGCAGGCCTAACCATGTCGTCCAATTAAAATCCAGCTCTCTGAAAGGTAGGCTATACAGGCCAAACGCTGCTGTCAATCATATTAATCTTACATTTACAAAGAAAACTGGTTAATATTTTTTTCGCACTGAGGTAACTGAGCCTTACTGTCTGTGGCTCTCATACACAGTGCGTGTTTGGGGGATGGGGTTTGCTATTTGCCAATCGGCCATGATATAGTGTGCGGTTATGGTCATATAGCTGTCTGTGGCACGGGACGTCCATCCATCTGTGGTGATTGCGATGGATTCAGCAATACTCAACCCTTCCTCCACCTTAGCCTTTGTTTTCTCCAGAAGTTTTGATAGCACATTTTAAGAGAAATGCAAGACTCAATGACAGCAGGAATATATGAGACGTCATTCTGAGAAATGTTTGACTTGAGGATCAGGATCCAGAACACAACGCTTCCTCAGAGGAGTTTAAGAAAGAAGCTTCAGTCTTATCCTCATGTATGTCTGAGGACATTTATTATTTCACTGCTGTTCATTTATTATTTCACTGCTGTTCATTTATTATTTCACTGCTGTTCATTTATTATTTTACTGCTGTTGTTATATATATATATATATATATATATATATATATATATATATATATATATATATATATATAATAGATTTTATTTATAATGCACTTTTCATTCCGAGGAATCTCAAAGTGCAACAAAGGGAGGGGGGGGGGGGGGGGGGGGGATAACAACAAAAAATGAATAACAAGTAAAAATATAGAATACTACAAACAATCAACCAACACAGAAAACAGAACAGAAACAGAGCTGATGGTGAACAGAAAACAGCTGATGGTGGAAGTCTCTGTTAGCTCCGCAGCACACTGTGGTCCACTCCATGTTTCAGATTTCTCCCAGTGGCAGTGTCCTGATTATGTCGCCGAGGCACGACAGCTGAAGACCAGATGATGAGTCTTCATGACGATTCAGACGATGGGGATCGCCGCAGCACCATGCAGGAGGCAGAACATTTTTCCGGGCACTTCTGTGGACACACCGGGGTCGGCGCAGAAGTCCAAGCCGCTCCACGGCCGCAATGCAGGACGGAACAGCGGCGCAGCCGAGAAGCGGAACATCCCAACATCATGCTGGACGCCGATGACGCAGGCCCGGATGACGCTAGCCCGGTGCAAACTTCAGCCACCATGCAGCTTAAGCCCAAGGGAGACCACCAGTGAGCAGCTGCGGCGAGAAACATCAAATGTCCTTCAAACCAGAACCAACCGCAGCAATTCAAACATAAACATCAGAGAAGCGGTGGAAAACGGCGAAACAACGAACAACGTCCTCTCAGTGGCTGCCAGCAATCAGCAACAGCCCCAATTGTAGCTCTGACTGTTAGACTAGTCACAAACATAAGGAAATAAAATCAAATCTAAATCTAATAGTACAGTAACATGATTTGTGGGTGGAGAAGCGGCGAACAGACAACGCCAGCGTCCTCTCCCCCACGTTCTAATATATATACACATTTTGTATATATATATATATATATATATATATATATATATATATATATATATATATATATATATACAAAATGTGTATATATATTAGAACGTGGGGGAGAGGACGCTGGCGTTGTCTGTTATACATATATATATATATATATATACATTTTGAAACGGCACAAAATTTTGTACACTGTAAACATTTTAGAAAGTTAAAACATAATTGGTTAATGGCTAGTTACCATGAATTAGAATTCTGTAAAACTGGAACAGCTGCCATTTCTTTACTGTGAATTTAACAAGATATTTTTTACAGTCTAGTCTAACCATTGAAAATGATAATCTAAGCTTTTGTCGAGTCTTTTATTGATGATTTAAAGTGCAGATATGGCAGACAGATGATTGGATAAAAAAAAAAAAAAATGGAGATAAAATTACTGAAATCTGAAACATAATTATATTAATCCCAGCTGGTATTTTAACATTGAGCCACTGTTGAATCAACGTCAGGTGCCAGTGTTGGATAACCGTTGAATTTTGTTTAGATTTTGCAAATCTAATCAACGTTGAAATGGCAACGTCTTTCCAATGTCATGTTTCTCAACATAGGTGAATTTGCCAACATTGAAACAATATTGATTTTAGTTTAGATTTTGCAAATCTAATCAACGTTGAAATGGCAACGTCATTCCGACGTCATGTTTCTCAACATAGGTGAATTTGCCAACATTGAAACAATATTGATTTTAGTTTAGATTTTGCAAATCTAATCAACGTTGAAATGGCAACGCCATTCCGACGTCATGTTTCTCAACATAGGTGAATTTGCCAACATTGATTTAAGTTTAGATTTTGCAAATCCAATCAACGTTGAAATTTCAACGTCACTATAAAGTCCTGCTTTTCAACATAGTTTTTGTTAAACTGTTTTCACTGAAGTATTGATGTGTTCAACAGCAACACCAAACACCTTGAAATGGATACATAAACACTAAGTTTGCAAACACGCACAGTCAGCTTGGAAGAAGCCAATTGGTCAAAGGAAGACCAGGAAGAAGATTAATAAAGACATTTCACTGACGTAGGAAACATGCTTTATTACATAGCTGCAATTGTGCCAACCTTTTACATCAATTGTACACATGTCAAACTGTTACTTTACCCAAAAATTCTGTCATTAAAGGGTTAGTTCACCCAAAAGTGAAATTGAGGTCATTAATGACTCACCCCAATGTCATTCCAGACCCGTAAGACCTCCATTCCTCTTCAGAACACAGTTTAAGATATTTTATATTTTAGCCCCAGAGCATTGTGGCTATCCGAATCATTGATTCATGGCTGTTTGAATCTTTATTTGAGGTTTGAAAACAAACGCAGAAGAGAAAACAATGCTGATAAAATCGTACTTTTTTTTATTTTTGGACCAAAATGTATTTTCGACTCTTCAAGAGATTCTAGTTAACCCACTGATGTCACATATGGACTACTTTGATGATGTTTTTATTACCTTTCTAGACATGGACAGTATAGTGTGCATACTGCATTATGCTCTGGGACTAAAATATAAAATATCTTAAACTGTGTGTGAAGATGAACGGAGGTCTTACGGGTGTGGAACAACATTAGGGGGAGGAGTTAATGACATCAATTTCATTTTTGGGTAAACTAACCCTTTAAATGACTCGCCTTGTCGCTCCACACCCGTAAGACCTTCGTTCATCTTCGGAACACAGTTTAAGGTATTTTATATTTAGTCCAAGAGCTTTCTGTCCCTTCATTGAAAATGTATGTACGGTATACTGTCACTTTTTATGTTGTTGTTATTTTTGGACCAAAATGTAATTTTCATTGCTTTCATTGCAAAAATTCTTCCCAACCCACTGATGTCACATATGGACTACTTTGATGATGTTATTATCTTTCTGGTCCTTCTGGACATGGACAGTATACCGTACATACATTTTCAATGGAGGGAAAGAAAGCTCGGAGTAAATATAGAATATCTTAAACTGTGTTCTGAAGATGAATGGAGGTCTTACGGGTCTGGAACGACATTAGGGTGAGGAGTAAATGACAGAATTTTCATTTTTGGGTGAACTAGCTTTTTTTAACCTTAAAAAAAAAAACGGCCCAAACATTGGGCAACATTAAACACAGCTGGTTAAGTCTTCCTTTCTTGTTACTTCTTTCTGCTACCGCCACCAGTCCTCTCAGGTGCATATTTCAAGTCTTTGGCCATGTATTCGTCTACTTTCATTGGCTTTAAGCTCAAGACCGCATCTGATGAGAAAAACAAAAAAAACATCAGTATTAGCAAACACTACTCTCTCAAATTAAAATATTTAGCAAATATCAACTTTTGTGGCATTGCCAATGATCAAAGTATATCAATTAGTATTGATCAACATGCAAGGTCATTGATAATCATGTGCTTGAGCGAGCAACAAAAGGCAGTTGGTAGTAACCCTTGCTGCAGGTAGAGAAGTTAGTCTAGAGCCCAGAATGGAGTATTTTATTTATATATATATATATAAAAGTTTGGACACATTACTATGTGTAATGTTTTTGAATGAAGTTTCTTCTGCTCATCAAGCCTGCATTTATTTGATCAAAAATACAGTAAAAAAAAAAGTAATATTGTGATCTTATTACAATTTAAATATTTGGTTTTCAATTTATTATATGTTAAATTACAATTTATTTCTGTGAAAAGCTGAATTTTCAGTATCATTCCTTCACCGTCACATGATCCTTCAGCAATCATTCTAATATTCTGATTTATTATGAGCGTTGGAAACAGTTCTGCTGCTTAATATATTTGATGAATAAAAGGTTTAAAAGAACTGCATTTATTCAAAATAAAAACATTTTCAAATAATATAAATCTCCTTTACTATCAATTTAACACAGTGTTTCTCAAACTTTTTCAGCCCAAGGACCACTTTATCTTCCAATTTTTTTCTGAGGACCACCTACAAAATCCCACTCTAACACGCCCCCCCAAAACCAACAAAATAGGAAGGATAAGCTAAATTTAAGTTTAATATGCAACTGTTTCAAGTCAAAAACGAATCATTCAAACATAAATGCAATGATTTGATCAGAAATTATTATATACATTTTATATATAAAAAGTCTTCCACATAAACCTGTATTTAAATTTTACAAAAATGTAACAAAAAAAAAAGTTAAGGGTTAGTTACTTTCAGATTCAAATAGATGGTTGGGTTAGGTATGGGGACAACTTAACGTTAAAGGAGACTTTCAGGTAGTTTTTCCAAATCTCTGGAAAAAAGAAGAAAGAAGAATGTGACGTGCTAAAGATTTATAGATATTCTTATGCCTCTCCCTGATTGGGTAACGGTAGTACAAGACAAAAACATTCAAACTGATCTAATATGTATAACGTTAGCTTCATGGAGCGTACACACATACACGCCGGTGGAACGACGGACTAACGGCAGTTCGCGGTTAAACTAGTCTGCCGTAACGTTACACTTAACGGCGGTTCGCGGTTAAACTAGTCTGCCCATACGTCTACACACACACAGATAAGAACGGCGTTTGACGGTTAGCTAGCACTAACTCCGGTTCGCGGTTAAACTACGTTAGTCTGCCCATATAAACACATTATTATTTAACACAATACGTATATGGACCAGAGTCAGGCACACTCAACATTTATTTATGAATTTTCTAGTTATAAAATGTGACTTCAAAAACTTTGCTTACCGTCTGAGCTGTTATGCCCAAATTCAGTCGAATCGGTCCAGGTCAGAACCTGCGAGGCTGACGATGACGACACAGACCCACTTCGCGCACGCGCAAGCAGGTGTTGTGTGGAACCGTCAGAGCCTATTGGCCTTTGTGTGATGGACAGTCGCCGTCCTCCAATCAAGCCATACATCTTGTTTTCGTGTGTGTGTGTGTGTGTGTGTGTGTGTGTGTGTGTGTCCGTCCATATGTGTGTCTATATATATATATATATATATATATATATATATATATATATATATATATATATATATATATATATATATATATATATATATATATGTGTGTGTGTGTGTGTTTGTGTGTTATTTTTTTAATTTTAAGCGGTCTGTTAATTTTTTTCCAGAGCTGTGTAGGATATATATATATAGCTCTGGAAGAAAAATTAAGAGACCACTTAATATAAAAATTAACTTAATATATACAACTTAATATATAAAAATTAAAATGCACCAGAATGCAGGAAATCACATCTACAAAATTTAAAATTGTATGGGGGAAATGTATATCCCCAGACCCCCACACAAACAGCCCCACATATAATATTTTCACCAGCCGCCACTGCATATATTGTTCTTGTATGGAATGACTAACCAAAATGATCAATCGGACTTGCTGTCAAAGTAAGCCATAAGATGTAGAAAGTGCTCAACAAACGTTTAATTCAGAGTTGATATTTCAACGTTGTATCATTATTCATGTATCAACTCTTTTTCAACAGTTAACTGATCAGCATTGTTTGGACGTTGTTCCAACGTTATTTTTCTACTGATATATTTCAACAAAATTTTTAAAAGTCATGGTTGTAAAAATAATGTTGATTTGACGTACAACTCAAAACTTGTTGATATTTCTATGTTGAATTCTTAGTGAGTTAACAACACCAATTCAACTATTTGGTGTTCAACGTTGTTTTGACGTTGAAACAATGTTTTTTCATAAACTGACATTATTTCAACTACATTTAAACGTTTAATGTCAGTCGAATGCCAGCTGGGAATAATGATAAACATTTGAAAAAGAATCTGCGCATATCTGCTCAGTTCACATGATGCTGCCGACATCACGTCTGATGTCGTAAAACGCACAACGTACGAAAGCTGAAGAGTTACGATACTTTCTGTTCAAAAATGAATATTTCACCCTAATTTAAAAAATAATTGTTTGCAATATAGTCAAGAAATGTGATAACGTACTGAAAACATTAGGCTGCTGTGATGTTCAGGTATGTTTGTTGAATGCAGATCGAAGCGCTGTTTGGACACACGTGTCACCGCAGCATGACGGCCTGTTAGCTTGTTGCTCGTGTTTGTGTTTGGCCTGCTGTGCTTTGATTGTCAAATGCTTTATTAAACCAGAATTGTGTATGATATAATTCCCAGCAGTAATTCACAAGAGGAACAGGATTCAGAGTACAAGAACAGAATAGAAACTTTTCCAAAGGAGCATGAGCGAGGAAACTTCTCCATCAAACTCAAGGATCTCACTCACACTGATGCCGGAATATACATCTGCTTCATCACACACTCATCTGAACAACCTACTGTACAGCTGATCATCAACAGTGTGTGAAACTACTGGATTACTGCATTAGGTTTTTAATTTAATAGTTATTTGCTTTAAAATCTAAATACCGTAAGAAATTGATCTCATATTTGAAGTTCACTAGTGATGTTTCAGTCTGAATGCTGCGGTTTATAAAATATAGATGGGTCTGTTGTCTTTATCACAGTGAGGTCATGTTTCTTGTTATACTTTTTTACTGCAGAATCAGCACCAGAAAAAGGAACCATATCCCCTGAACAAGAAAACCAAGGAGAAACAAAACCAGACAGTGTGGGGACATCATCAACTTTGATCTGGGTTGGCATTGTGTCTGCAGTTATAGTTACAGTTATAGTAGGTGTCATTGTAGCTTGGTGGAAAAGTTGGAACTCAAGCCTCTTAATGAGGTTATGAATTATAATGTATAAACATTGCATGCGGGTGTCACGGTTCATGTATTCAACTGCTCGCCCTGCACTGTGTTAGCATATACATAATATACGTAGACGCCTCATAGACTGACGCTGCCTATTGGAGCGGACGCCATCTTGGATGGGTCCCCAATGCGCTGTCCCCCACATTTATTTCTATAATATTATTTCTATTTTATATAAATGTATAAATGAATTAATTTTATATTTTAATAAAGAACAAGTTTGATTGTTCATTTGAATTTATTTCTCACACACACTCACACACATACACACTCACTCACTCACCTTCTGTAACACACACAAGCTCCCATATTTACTGTACCAGCTCAGAATTATTATTTTTTAAAGGCCTAAAGTAAACGTTATAATTCCAGGTCATTCCAGCATCTTACATTACCCTTTCAGGCTTGCAACTGGGGAGTGAAGGATATTTTCATTTATTTCAAGGATATGTTCATTATTTTCATGCAAGTTGCTATTATGATTTTGAGTATTAACCATGTTGCATATTATGATTCACAGTTTACATATATTAAGTATACAGTATTAATTGTGTTTTTCACCATGAAGTATTAATTATCGAGTGTAATGTTCATTATGAATTGATTAAATTGGCTTATGATGATTTAACTTGCAGATGATTTTGCAGAAGGCTATAAAAGGTGTGAAACAGTGGGGGTAGAGAATTTCTGAGAACTACTTAAACTCTGAGAACTACTTAACGTGCGCAGCATCCTAGGTGGCCTCGCTGCGCCCAAGCCATGCATCTACTGCGGGGAGGTCGGATGGCTCCCCAGCCCACGGGAAGAGGGGAGGCTGGAACCCTAGGACACATTGAAAAGGGGTTAGACCCGTGGCAGGTTTTAACAGAGAAATCTGGGCATACTCCGCCCAGGCCAGAAAGCGGCTCCAGTCCTGCTGATTCTGATGGCAGTACGTTCTCAGAAAACGAATCAAATCCTGATTGAGACGTTCGACCTGCCCGTTGGCCTGGGGATGGTAACCAGACGTTAAACTGACATTGATATTGAGCTTGCCACACAACGCTCTCCAGACACGGGAGGTAAACTGAGGCCCACGGTCTGAGACAATGTCCTCGGGCAGACCAAAGAGCCGGAACACCTGGTTGAAAAGAGCCTCCGCTGTCTGTAAGGCCGTGGGCAGACCGGTCAGGGGTATAAAACGGCAGGACTTAGAGAAGCGATCCACCACCTCATAGTTGCGTTCTGCAGAGGTAAGCTTGCGAGAATAAAAGGCACATGGCAACATTTTTGCAGGTTTACCACACCGCTGCAACAGGACAGCCCCCACTCCTGTGTTAGACGCATCCACTTCCACGATGAACTCCCTCTCCGGGTCCGGGTGATGGAGAATAGGAGCAGAAGTGAATCTCTCCTTGAGCTGGGCAAAAGCCGCGGTGCAATCCGCTGTCCACTTGAAATATTTTCCCCCTCCACAAAGCAGAGAGGTGAGAGGCGCTACAATGATGCTGAAGTTGCGGATAAATCTGCGGTAAAAATTGGCGAAGCCCAAAAAGCGTTGCAACTCTTTCACCGAGGCCGGTTGGGGCCAATTCACCACGGCTTTGACCTTGCTGTCATCCATCAGGACGCCCTCCGCACTGATGATGTAGCCCAGGAAGGAAATACGTGTCTGGTGAAACTCACACTTGGAGAGCTTGGCATAAAGCTGGTTCTCAATCAGGCGCGTGAGGACCGCCCGGACATCCTGGATATGCTCCTCGAGGGAATCAGAAAAAATCAGAATATCATCATTATAGACAATCACTTTCTGCTGTAACATGTCCCGGAAAACCTCATTTATAAAAGCTTGAAAAACTGACGGACTATTGGAAAGGCCGAACGGCATTACCCGATATTCGTAGTGCCCAGATGTAGTAGAGAACTTAGTTTTCCACTCATCACCGCTCCGTATGCGAATCAGGTTGTAAGCGTTCCTTAAGTCCAGCTTGGTGAAGTAGCGGGCAGTGCGGAGCATCTCCAGGGCTGCAGGAACTAACCGGAGAGGATAGCGATATTTCACCGTCACTTCATTCAGGCCACGATAATCAATACAAGGCCGAAGACCCCCATCCTTCTTCTTGACAAAAAAGAATCCGGCGGAGGCCGGAGATGTAGAGGGAGTAATGAAACCTTTAGCCAGCTGCTCGTCAATGTATGCCCTCATGGTCTCCGTTTCAGGTTGTGACAGCGGGTAAACCCTTCCACGTGGAGGCACCGCTCCTGGCAAAAGCTAAATCGCACAGTCGCAAGCCCGGTGAGCGGGAAGATGAGAAGCCTCAGTCTCACTGAAAGCCAGAGCTAGGTCATGATATTCGGGTGGAATTTTCTGAAACTCAACTCAAGGGAAGCGCTGTGGGGTTCAGTACCTGGGACAGCGACCATGCAGTGGCTCTGACAGCCTGTGGACCACCGGGAAATCCTCCCTTCAGACCAGAAGATTTGGGGGTTATGTCTCTCCAGCCAGGGGAGGCCCAAGATAACAGGATGCATGGGGAGTGAATCGTGAATAACTGGATGATTTCAGAATGCTGCCTCCCGACACTAAGCGTGAGAGGTTGCGTGGTGTATTGCACCTCTCCTGACCCCAGGGGGTGTCCATCGAGCGCTTCCATGGTTACCCCAGAGTCACATGCGAGGAGAGAAACATGGTGAGTTTTTGCGGAGGCAAGATCGATGAAGTTTCCAGCAGCACCAGAATCAATCAAAGCTTTTACGTTTAGAATTTGTCTGTTAAACTTCAAAGAACTATTCACCTCAAACAATCTAGAAGTGTCCTTGGAACTCACCGCAGGAGAATTCTTGAGCGCAGGGTTGACCGGGCAGGTGGCTCTCAGATGTCCCGCCTCTCCGCAATACATGCAGAGATTATTACGGCGTCTCCTCTCTCGCTCCGCCATGGAGAGACGGGTGTAACCAATCTGCATGGGCTCCGGCTCCGCGTTGGGGAAAGCACCCTCGACTGAGCTGGGTCTGAGAGGTGTGCGTCAGGAGCGAATCAAGTTGTCTAGGCGGATGGCGAGCTCCATTAGTTGATTCAAGGATCTCCCGTCGTCGCGGCATGCCAGCTCTCCCTGGAGATCCGGGTTCAATCCCTTGCGGTACAGAAGTTTGAGAGGTCCCTCCTCCCATCGAGTCTGGGCTGCCAGGGTCCGAAACGAGAGTGTGTAGTCCGCTGCAGTAGAGTCTCCCTGAAGCAACGTGAGCAATAGTTCTCCTGGATCCTTTCCTCCCGCAGAATGTTCAAACACCTCTCTAAATTGGGTTAAAAACTCATTATAAGAAGGAAAAGAGAGCTGACCTCCATACCAGAGTGCAGTAGCCCACTCCAGAGCCCGGCCGGTGAGTAGGGAACATATGAAGGAAACGCGACTTGCATCCGTGGTGTAGGACTGTGTCTGCTGGTCAAAATACAAGCTGCACTGCAACAGAAATCCCTTACAGGCGGAATGTGAGCCATCAAATTTCTCAGGAAGGAATAATTTAGGGTGGTTGGAACTGTTACTCACGGCCGGTGGAACGGAAGCCGGTGCGGCAGGATTCGGAGCTTAATCTTCGGCCACGCTCGGCGAGGAGAGGGCTCGGACAGATCTCACAAGCTCCTCCGTGAGAGAGGTTAGTTTCACCAACTGCTGTTGATGGGTAGTCAGCACCTTAGCTTGAGCGGAAACCTCGGAGGCCAGGCGAAGGAAATCTGGTGGATCCTGTTGAGGTGAAGTCTTCTGTGACAAAGAGACTGAGGCGTTCGGATCCATCTGCAGTATTTTATTAATACAGAAAACAAGGGCAATCCAAGAAATGTAGGTCAAACAGGCGTAGGTCAGAGGCAGGCGGCTTAGGTTCAAAAACGATATCAAAGTCCAAGTCAAAAATACAAGAGCAAACACAAGAAATAAGCTAGAGACAACTCTGCGGCCAGGGTGCGGAACTGGATGTAATTTTCCGACACCGAGCGCTCTCCCTGGCGGAGATCGGCGAGTAGTCTGGCCGCCTCCCTACCTGCCGCCGCATGATTGAAGACTATCCTCATCTCTTCGGAGAGTGCCTGGAACAAGGTGTAGCATGGATCCTTACTTTCCCACACCGCCGTTCCCCAAAGAGCCGCCTTTCTCGACAGAGGTGTGAGTACGAAAGCCACCTTCGACTGTTCTCGCTGAAAGGTCTGTGGCTTTAAAGAGAAGTGCATCGAGCAACGGGTCAAGAATGCTCTGCAATGATTAGGGTCACCTCCATAACCCTCGGGGGTGGGTAGACGTGGCTCTCGTGGGGAACTTGCCTCGATAGGAGTAGGCTGTGCGGGCGGTGTGGGCGGCGCAGTGGGGGTTCTGAGTAGTTGTAGTTGAGGGGTGAGCTCGGACACCTGCGTTACAAGAGCTTGGACCGCCCGCCCTGTGTTGGCGATGCCCTCCTCTTGCTGGTCCATCCTCGCAATGCTGTGGGAGGCGAACTCGTCCCAACTGATAGCGCTTGCAGCATCCATAGATGGGCAGATCGTTCTGTAATGATACACAGACAGTAGATGCAAATGCAAAATGCTCTTTATTGGTTAGGCAAAGGCCTCGAAGAACACAAGGTCAGACGGTCACAAGACGAAGACGACGAACACAGGGACCTCAGTGGACAGCGTGGTGAAGGTGCTTGGATCCTGTGAGTGATCCAGTGAAGTGCTCGAATCCCGGTGCTGAGTGGATGAAACCAGACGACAGCACACGACGTAGAACAGGCAAACTCCAGAGACCAGAAACAGCGGGGAACAGCAGGAACACACACACATGGGAACCACAACAATCTGACAACATGAGACACCAGTTCCTGAACATATAAAGACACACACTGATGATAACCAGCTGGCGCTGCTGAACAGCGCTGATCAGTGACCACGGCCACAGACAGTTCACAAGACGAGAGAGAGACAGCGGATTCATGAACCGTGACAATACCAGCACGGGTGATGCCACAAAATTGTGAACTGGTACGTAGGGCAATTGCAAGGGTTTCAATCGCTATGGCAAATAGCAATGGAGAAATGGGACAACCCTGTCTTGTTCCCAGTTGTAGTTTGAAATACTCTGAATAGACATTATTGGTACAAACTGAAGCTGTAGGGGCTGCAGAAATAAAAGTAGGAACGAATCCAAATTTATCTAAGACCTGAAAGAGATAGTTCCATTCAACATGTTCAAACCGCTTTTCACCATCAAGTGACAGTACCACCTCTGGATTGACTGAATGAGGGGAGTACAATATATTATAAAGACGCCTAACATTAGAAAAGGAATATCTTTCCCAAATAAATCCAGTTTGAACTGGTGAAATTATATGACACAAAACATTTTCAAGACGGAGAGACAGAAGTTTGGCATCTAGATTTAAAGTGAAATATGGAGTGAAAAACTTTCCCCACCCAATCCCTTTTTAATCTGAGGTGGTCAGTATGATGAAGACATGTTTCTTGCAAAAAAACAAAGTCTGCCCTTCGACTCTTCAGGTGATTTAAGATTTGGTTGTGTTTAACAGGATTGTTGACAGCCTTGCAATTCCAGCTAACATATCTCAGAGTATTTGACATGTAAGTTTATTTAATGAATGAGACATTTAAGAAACTACTTAGCTTTATGGGTAAACATTACATTACATTAGTTGCTAGGCAACGTGGGGGAGAGAACGCTGGCGTTGTTCGCCGCTTCTCCACCCACAAATCATGTTAACTGTACTATTAAATATATGTAACCCAGTGCAGGTTATTAATCAAATTAACACCTATTTACCAGGTATGGGGGTAGTTTACAAGGTTTTATTATCCAGAGATAATAATCGTGTCTGTGAGCTCAGTTGACACACTTATATACTGTCACTTTAAGAGTTACTGTGATCTATAAAGTTTGTTTTTAATGCACTGAAAAAAAAAACTGTTCTGTCTGTTTTGTTCTGTCTTTGCTGGTTTGATCTTTTTTTTTTACTTAGTCCCGCCCTTGTGACGAGAGGGGAAGGCTGATTGGACAAGGGGAGAATAGGAGAGGGGGAAAAAAGAAAAGGAAAATATATATTTTTTTGGTAGGCATCTTGGTATGTTAAGCCAGTGAGATTTTAACCGCTGAAAAAGTATTTTATATATATTTTAAGTATAACAAATGTGGTTAATACTTGAGTTCGTTTTTGTTTGTTTTTTATACTCTGTACAAGGGTTGAATGTGCAATCTATTTTCGGCCGAGCCTGCTTCGCCGCGCCGCATGAAGCTTTATGCCTCGTTGTGACTGAAAGTGAGACCACATCTAGCTATTAAATAGTTGCAAAGAGTCATCTGAGTTAAGTGTATCACTAGGATGAGACTGAATTAAAGTTCTGGACGAGGTTGCTGTTTACATTATCGCTGCCCATTGTGGGAGATATTTGCGGCCCCATTCCGCTGACTGCTGGGAGAGCTCTGGACGAGGCCGCACGCTATATCCTCGCGCTCACCCGGGAGAGACTTGCGCCGCTTTTCTGCTGGTTGCCGCGGAGACGACGGGACGATCTGCCGCTTCCAAGGAGGAAGTTGCGGATTTCAGCTGCCTAAAAAGGGCATTCAGGTGATCTGTGTTTTGTTTAGCTCATTTGAGTGAAGAGGCCATTTTGTCGTTTTCTAGGCCCCAACGCTCCCCAGCAACGTTACAGGCCTGCAACGGGGTTGGTTGTGTGTGTGTGTGGGCCCACGTTTGAATATTGCGACTGTCTCTATTTGTTCTCTCTAAGTACTTGCAGTAAGTGAAGTTTGTGTTTCATACTGTTGTTTGTTGTTATTTGAAACGTACTAAGTAAGTTATGGGGTTTTGAATTTCTTCCGCATCACCATCAATCAGTGTCTGCGGTTATTTATTTTGGTACATATATACCAGTTAATGTGAAAAATATTCATTTGGTTTATATGTAATTTCTCTGAGACTGAGAAGTTCTTAACCAGTATTTTGAGAGGCATTGGTCAAAAGTACTATACATATCAGACATTTTGATATTTCATCTATTGTTATAAATAAATCCTATTGTTAATATATTCATACTTACGTTTTGTGTTTCATTTTTGTGGTCCTTGTTTCATAGAAATATTAATAAAAGAGTATAAGCATAGTTAATTTGGGTTACAGTAGTCTATTAGGATAATAGGAGGAATATTAAAATATAGTCGGGAGACATCTGTCAGAACCCTGTGCTCCGCCCTATTAACGGTCAAGGGTAGGGGGGTGCTACATATAGATTTTATTTTATTTTCTTATGTTTGTGACTAGTCTAACAGTCAGTGCTACAATTGGGACTGTTGCTGATTGCTGGCAGCCACTGAGAGGACGATGTTCGCTGTTCGCAGTTTTTTTCTCCGCTTCTCTGCTGTTTTTGTTTGAATTTGCGGTTGCTTCTGGTTTGAAGGACATTTGATGTTGCTCACTGCATCTGCTCTCTTCTGGGTGTCGGCTGCTCACTGGTGTACTCTGTCATGTGGTTGGTTTTGACGTTGGCTGTCATGAGGCCATTAAAGGGGTGAAATGCTGTTTCATGCATACTGAGCTTTTTACACTGTTAAAGACTTGGATTCCCATCCTAAACATAGACAAAGTTTCAAAAACTAATGTTGGACGTTTCATGGAGTATTTCTGAGTCAAAAATACTCCTTCCGGTTTCTCACAAGTTTCGGAAAGTTTTTTTCGAGTATGGGTCGGCTTGACGTCGATAGAGCAGAAGGTCCTTGTATGGGCCGTACGGGCTCTTCTCACGTCAAAACCGTTTGCTTGCTACTGCTAAGGTTTAGTCGCATACAATAGTCCATAAACCGAATCATGTCCTCATAAACTGCGAATAAAGACACACAAATGTTCACAGGCCACTAAATACAGTACATACCACAGAGACGGACTGTCACATGCCTGTCCTGTCTTGTGTGCACATGTGGGTTTTGTCATGTCTTGCATGTGCTCCTGTCAATTTCTGATCGCTCCCCCTTGTTATCTGATTAGTGTTGATTTCTCCCACCTGTTCCCTCTTGATTTCTTCCCCTTATAAGCTCCTTGTGTGTGTCAGTCTGTGTTGGATCCTTGTTTCATGTATACGTCTTCCGTTCCTCCAGTGACTTCTGTTTGTATGTGTGGTGTGACAGGCAGCGGGGCGAGGGGCCGCGAGAGCGGGCCGGTGATTAATGTTGACGAGTGCCAGCTGCGTGGCACACCGGTCTCGTCTCGCGACCATGTGACGGAAGCATATAAGGAGGAGCAAGGACAGCGGAAGACGAGAGAGGACCAGGCCTGGATTTTATGTTATGTTTTATTTTGTGTGTTTGCAGGCAGTCGTCCGTGAGGGGCTGCCCGCGGTTTTACTTTCGTTTTGTTTATTTATTTTGAATTAATAAATGTTGTTGAACGTTCGCCGGTTCCCGCCTCCTTCCTTCCATCCACGAACTTCATTACAGTATGTTTTGAGTTTTAGTTTATGTTCTTTTATGTGTTTTGCCCCCTTGTGGGTGTTTGTTTTATATTTATGTTTTATTTTGTTAATAAATTATCACTTATTTTGCAAATGAGTCCTCGCACCATTTTCCCTTGTCTGTGATGTGACACGTACGTCCTGCTGTTGCTGTTTCTCCTGTTCAATTTATTTCAGCCTCCGGATCTGATTCTGGATCGATAGCCATGAGTTTCTCCAAGCTTGAGGACGTCATCGCTTTGTGCGCATTAGTCATTCTTTAGCTCCGCCCACACGATACGCCTCCAGGCACTCGTTTTTTTTCCGGAAAGACTCGGTACAGCCTATATGTCTTTTATAAATATAATAAAACTAAAGACTTTTCGGAGATATGAAGGATGCAATACTACTCTATACCCAGCAAGCAATAGCCGTCATTTCACCGTCTAGGTTAACTATAGACCTGATATAGTCCGGCTATGAGTAGACCACTTTTAGCCAAGAGAATCTTGAATTTGGTTACATCTAATTTTTGTCCAAACAACTTGTGAGATGTATGATATTCCATCATGTAAGCAAAGTTAACAGTGATTACAAGGTGTTTGGTATCATTTCTTTAACATGATATGTGCATAGGCTATGTGTAGCCACGGTTTAGCTCCTATACAGACCGGCTATTCGTAGCCCACTTTTAGTCAAAAGACAAAACTGATTAATTGTAGTTTTTGGCAATGTAGCACATGATATAGTGCTACATTACATCATGTTCGCAATGTCAATAATATCTGCAAGATGTGTCATTTCATGTCATGGTCTATCTATAGCCACGGTTTAGCTCTGAATTGGACGGGCTATGTGTAGTCTGCTTTTAGCCCATCCATTTGTAAACATTTGAATTAGTTTTAGCTTTGCTGTCCCGCATAACATTCACTTAAAATGTAAGACGGTCAAAGAAAATCGTAAGCTAGATATATTTGGGGAAAAAAAAAAAATTACAACTCTCAACCGCTAGGTGGCAACTGTAGCCTGTACTACTGCAACGGCAGATATCGCGAAAAACAGTTCTGTCGGTTGGAGTGGATTTTTTTTTTTACACAAGAGGAGGAGGAGAACGGAGAACAACAACGGGCAACAGTAAACGTTAAAGGACATGATTTGGCCTTGTAAGTATCTGTGTTTTCGTTTTGACATATGCTCATTATATACATTATTTGTTATCGTGTATGGTGAGATTTTAGCTTAGTAACATTGTAGAATGAAGCCATGTGGTTAGCATGCTACATGTACACCTTCAAGGGGATAAACAAGAAACGTGCAACCTATAATAATTTGTTATGAAAGCCACAAATATCCTTTTACTCTTTGGATAAAATATGAGTCTTTGAATTGGCAAGGCAAAATTGAATTGCATATTTTACCAAGCCAAAAGTGCTTTACATAAAACATAAACGCAACATTGGGGAATTTAAAAAGTCAATATAAGACATTGTTCTATAATAATTTAAAAACATGATAACAGGAGAGTAAAACTTACAGTGCAGTGTAAGAAATGTATCATTATTCCTTTCCAGTTAATAAAAGGCAGTGGCAAACATTAAACCCTGATTTAAAAAAATGAAGAGTTGCCACAGGACTGCAGGTTTTTCTTTGAGTTTGTTTAAGATATGTTATGTATAAAAACTGAATTCTGCTTCTCCATGTTTAGTTTTGACTTGGGGGACAGAAATCAGACCTGACCCAGATGACCTGAGAGGATGGTTCATAATGCAGCAGAAGATCAGAAATTTACTTTGGCCTTAAACCATTCAGTGCTTTCCCAATCATCTACCTCGTTGTTCTAATGCAACATAATGGCTAAGACATCTTTTAAACCCAAAAATTTAAATTCTGTCATTTACCCATTGACTTCCATTGTACTTATTTTCCTACAATGAAAGTCAGTGGCTACCATCAAATATCTGGTTACCAACATTCTTCAAAATATATATTTTTGTGTGTGTGTTCAACAGAAGAAAGAATCCCATACAGGTTTGGAACAACTTGAGGGTGAGTAAATGATGACTATCTCTTTAAACATGTCACATACATGTATCTTAACCTTTTATAGCCCAGCTTTAGTGCGCATCCAAGCTAAAGAGAATGACTTCATAACAATTACTTTAAATAAAGTAAACAATTATGATGTCAGCCATGCTTTTCTTGTGCAACGTTTTGTTTCTTTATTTGGCAGATGCCATGATGACCGACGTCCCAGCGGCAACAGAGTTTGTTATATTTTTTTATTTTGTATTATATTACGTTGTTAATATTCCATATTTCTTATCCTAATTTTATTTTTAATTTTATTTTTAACATTTTATTTGGTGATTTTTATGTTTTGATCTTTTAGTATTATTTTAAGTTGTCTAGGTTGTAAATGTTCTTTTTCGAAATAAAACCTTTATATTTAATGTGTTTGGATGGATTGTTATTTTTTAGAACCTGTTATATTTGAGTGAAAAGAATCCTTTAGCCATTTTGTTGTCTATTAAATGTATATATTAGTCATTTGTTAGCCGTCTATTTGATGACTAGTCTATCCTTGGGCTATGATAGACGTCTATTAGATTTTCACTGACAGCCCAAGTTTAGCCTTGATTTAGCCTAGACCCATATTTGCTGTCTATTAGACGTATAGATGTAGCCATTCAGTAGCCGTCTGATCTTGGGCTATGGTTAGACGTCTATTAGATTTTCACTGACAGCCCAAATTTAGCCTTGATTTAGCCTAGACGTCTGGACTGTGTTTAGACGGTTATTAGACGTCTTTTAGACGCAAAATTGCTTGCTGGGTAGGTACTCAAGATTGACATGAGATTGACTGAAACTGAGTGTCAACCCCCCCCCCCCCCCCCCCTTAAATGGCAGGATTTTTTTTAATAAGTTGAATTTGTCATTAAGTGTCAATACTCTTGAAGGATATTTTCATTTATTTCAAGGATATGTTCATTATTTTCATGTAAGATGCTTATTATGATTTGAATTAATAATCATGTTGCATATTATGATTCACAGTATAAAGTATTAAATATACAGTATTAATTATTTTTCACCATGAAGTATTAATGATTGAGTGTGATGTTCATTATGAATTGAATGGTTATTGATTTTGCTGATGATGATTTAACTTGCAAATGTGCAGACGTTTGCAGAGGAAATTTGCAGATGATTTTGCAGAACTGAGGATAAGCAGATGTGGTAGGATGTGGTACGAGGTCAAGCAAGGGAGAAACAGAGGGGAGCTGTACTTTCTTTGTATGTGTGGTTAACCTATTGTCATAGAAATGCTGAAATTAAAGTGAATTTACAGCATAACTTTCAGTAATTATAGTGTAACTATAAAGTAAGTATATGGGAACAATATGTAATATTGGGGGAATAAAGGGGTAACTATCAGGAAAATTAACAAATTATTTATACTGTATTTTTTTAATTAAGGGGTAATCATACTGTAAGTATTTTTTAATTAAGAGGTAATTATACTGTAAGTATTTTTTAATTAAGGGGTAATTATCCGTGTAGTTACTGGGTAAGAATGGATGTGCAGGCTTTAATTTAAAGTTACTCTTGTTCCCCTCTTGTTTCATGTAGTTACAGGGTAAGTACAATAAAAACACAAATACAATCTGATATCACTTGGAACCTTTATTTAAAAAAAAACTTTTTTTAAAAAACAGATTTAGAACATATTCATTTCTCTTGCTTGCCTTCATCCTCCTCTTGTTCCTCTTCTTTTCTTCTTTGCCACAGATGTATCTTAAAGAAGGATCCCACATATCTAGTATTCTACAATCTCTGCTAATTAAAACTCATTTGGGTTTCTAAGAGTTAAGGCATCAAACAGCACATACAGCAATAACTACAGTAATCAACACGATCCCAATGGATGAATCAATGTGTTCTGAAGTTAAATGATTAGTTAAATGACTTTGCAAGAAAAATAACAATATATCGCATCCGAGTAGCGGTTATCTGCGTGTGCATGTGAGGGTTGATTTCACGCGTGACGTAACTTGAAGTGAACTTGAAGACCGCGCGCGCCGGTCTCTGGTCATGTGGATGTCTGATGCTGTGTTTTTTGTTTGTTTGTTTTTTATGCTGACAACAGTATACAAACAATAACATACTATATGATTATAGCAATTAGAAACAAACAAGAATAAAATACAAGAAATGTCCATTCTCGCGTGTGTTTCGGATGAAACGTGCATGAGAACGTCATGAAAGCTTGAAGCGTCTCATGCACGCGCTGGTAACAGCTGATCAGATTTGAAACGATTACTAAATTATGACAGCATTCCTTGGTGTAGTACTACTACTGTACTATTGGTTTATGTCAAGTTGTCATAACAAACACATCTCACATAATGTCATCTTTGCATTAAAAATTACATAATTGAGCGAATGACACTTAAACATGCATAAAAACTCAAATAAATGTGTCATGTCATGATTATGAAGGTGTCATGTCAGTCTTATGCACACCCCTTCAAGTAAAGTGTTACCAAATAGTAATAGTAATAGTAATTCTAATGCAGTACTCATTGTGGTACTCTTAAACTTATGAATGTCAGACACAGACGAGGACACAGATGGTTAGTGCTCACTGATATTTATTAAAAAGAGGTAACGGACACAGGATGAACTTAAAGGTGAATCTTGACACGGAGAGTGAGTAGACAATAACAACAGACTTTCCTGGGTGAAGACAGATGACAAAGACGGTGATGACGATGATGAAGAAGACGGGCAGGTAGATACAGGTAGTCCTAATAGGTGTGTTGATCGGTGCAAGACCAGACAAAGACTGTGGGGAAGAGGAGTAGTGGTGGCGAAATTAAGCTTCATGAAGCTTTGAAGCTATCCAGCCAGATGTGTTGAAAAGTGGTTCATTTCTTGAGGCTTCATGAAGCAAGACACCCATGAGCAAGACACCCAACCCCAGCTGCTCCCGACAAGCTGGATGGCGCCTTACATGGCTGACACCGCCGTCAGTGAGTGAATGGGCCATAGGTCTGTTAAACGCGCTATATAAATGCAGTCCTTTACCATGACCTGCAGGTTTTCTTTTAAAAGGGTTTAAAAACGAAAGAAAAGACGAGAGTCGGCTGTTTTTGAATAGCCCATTGAAAGCTTCTAATTTAAAATGTTTGTGATTTTAGGCTATAACCTATGTTTAAATGTTTTGCCACTTGTGTGAGCTAAATCTAAAGTACTAGGCTATTTAAATATGAATTAAAGGGGGGGTGAAATGCTGTTTCATGCATACTGATCTTTTTACACTGTTAAAGACTTGGAATCCCATACTAAACATAGACAAAGTTTCAAAAGTTAAGGTGGACGTTTGATGGGAGTATTTCTTTGTCAAAAATACTACTTCCGGTTAGTCATAAGTTTCGGCAAGTTTTTTGAGATCATGCGTCCCCTTTGACGTTAATGGGGGCGGAATTTCCTTGTATGGGCCTTACGGACAATTCTACCGGAAGCGCGTGAGAGAGAGAGGGAGAGAGCGAAAGTAACAGGCTACGCCCATCAAAGCGCTGGCTTGTAGGCTGCGCTGCACAGGTGATGTGCACATAACAATGTCACCAAAAAAGTGCGTTTTTGGTTGCCAGACCAAGACAGTCCTGCACAGATTCGCCAAAACCCCGCGTTAAGGCAACAGTGGATGTAATTTGCTTTTCCGGATCAGCAACTGAGTTGCGCGAATGTTTATATCTGTTCGCTGCATTTCGGTGCCGACTGTTTCATAAACAAGGCCCAGCTCGACGCCGGATTTTCCCAATCGCCTAATGCTGAAGGATGGAGCAGTCCCAACGTTAGAAGGGTGAGTGAGACTGCTTCAAATGTCTGTTTTTTTTTTAGTCCGCTTACCGTCTACACAAACCACGCGTAAACACACAAACACACGTGCACAACTGCACTTCCCACATGTACACCTTCAAAGACAAAAATACGACGATATAATTCAAGTATAAATATGTAAATAACACAAGCCGCTAAGCATATTATATAGTTAGTGTATAACTTGTACCACATAGAGACGTCCTGCTCTAGTCGTTTTTGCTGCTGCTCCTGTTCAACTGCAGCCTCTGGGTCTGATTCCGGATCATAGATGTATGGCTGTATCTGATTAAAAGCCATATTTTTATTTTGAATAAAGTTTTTTTCCCGCTGTTAGGGATGACGCACTCGACTCAACACAATAGCAGCGCGCTGCTGCACACGTCATTATTTAGCTCCGCTCACACGACGCCCCCACCCGCTCGGCTTTTTTCAGAAAGACTCGGAACAGCGCATCTTTCTTATATAATTATTAAAAAAATAAAGACTTCTCGGAGATATGCAGGATGCAATGCTACTCTATAGGTACTCAAGATTGACATGACACTGACAGAAACTGAGTGTTTCACCCCCCCTTTAATGAAATGAATAAAATGTTGTTTAAATGCAGTAGGCTACGTTAGCCTGACTTCTGAAAGATATTTTCATTTATTTCAAGGATATGTTCATTATTTTCATGTAGTTGCTTATTATGATTTGAAATATTAATCATGTTGCATATTTTGATTCACAGTATAAATTAAGTATAATATTAAGTATACATATATTAAATATACAGTATTAATTGTGTTTTTCACCATGAAGTATTAATGATTGAGTTTGATGTTCATTATGAATTGAATTGTTATTGAATTTGCTGATGATGATTTAACTTGCAAATGTGCAGAAGATTTTGCAGAACGCTATTAAGGGTGTGGAACGGAACTGAGAATAAGCAGATGTGGTACGAAGTCAAGCAAGTGTGAAACAGCGGGGGTGGGGGATTTCTGAGCACTACTTAGCTACACGTGAAACTGCAGAATTTTCCCAATCGCCTAATGCTGAAGGATGGAGCAGTCCCAACGTTAGAAGGGTGAGTGAGACTGCTTCAAATGTCTGTTTTTATAATATTAAGTATACATATATTAAATATACAGTATTAATTGTGTTTTTCACCATGAAGTATTAATGATTGAGTGTGATGTTCATTATGAATTGAATTGTTATTGAATTTGCTGATGATGATTTAACTTGCAAATGTGCAGAAGATTTTGCAGAACGCTATAAAGGGTGTGGAACGGAACTGAGAATAAGCAGATGTGGTACGAAGTCAAGCAAGTGTGAAACAGGGGGGGTGGGGGATTTCTGAGCACTACTTAGCTACACGTGAAACTGCAGAATCCAAAACATCCGCCTTTCGGTCACAAGAGATTTGTGACATACGTCAGCATGACATCAGAGCAAGGCGGACCGCCCTCGGACACATTTCTAACCGGCATGCATCTTGCACTGATCACCGGTACAGATTTTGCTCATCTCAAACAAGCCTAATATAAACATGCATGATAAAGTTGTGAAGTCATTCTGGACTGCCCAGATGCTTGTCTTTGCTGCTCTAAATCCTGAGCTCAGAAACCTTTTTTACTCGCTGTTATTTTTAATAAATTTAAACTTTTGATTGATATCTCGACTCCTGGCCGATCATTAAACTTGGGGAGGGCTTTGGGGAAAAAGTCCAACACTTCTATGAAAGACTAAACAAAGAGAATTGCAATTCTGACGAGCAATGTTCAGTAACAACCTTTGGATTTTAAACAATAAATAGTGAATAAATGCTTTGTTTGTGGTATGCAACAGCGGATCAGTTGTGGACTGCAAACGCAGCATACAGGTCCTTCTCAAAAAATTTGCATATTGTGATAAAGGTCATTATTTTCCATAATGTAATGATAAAAATTAAACGTTCATATATTTTAGATTCATTGCACACACACTGAAATATTTCAGGTCTTTTATTGTTTTAATACTGATGAATTTGGCATGCAGCTCATTTGGCAAATTCCGCAATCTAAAAAAATGAGCATATTTCATCCGACCAATAAAAGAAGTGTTTTTTATACAAAAAAGGTCAACCTTCAAATAATTATGTTCAGTTATGCACTCAATACTTGGTCGGGAATCCTTTTGCAGAAATGACTGCTTTAATGCGGCGTGGCATGGAGGCAATCAGCCTGTGGCACTGCTGAGGTGTTATGGAGGCCCAGGATGCTTCAAGAGCGGCCTTAAGCTCATCCAGAGTGTTGGGTCTTGCGTCTCTCAACTTTGTCTTCACAATATCCCACAGATTCTCTATGGGGTTCAGGACAGGAGAGTTGGCAGGCCAATTGAGCACAGTAATACCATGGTCAGTAAACCATTTACCAGTGGTTTTGGCACTGTGAGCAGGTGCCAGGTCGTGCTGAAAAACAAAATCTTCATCTTCATAAAGCTTTTCAGCAGATGGAAGCATGAAGTGCTCCAAAATCTCCTGATAGCTAGCTGCATTGACCCTGCCCTTGATAAAACTGACATGGCACCCCAGACCATCACTGACTGTGGATACTTGACACTGGACTTCAGGCATTTTGGCATTTCCGAATGACATGCAAAATTTGCTTTCATCCGAAAAAAGTACTTTGGACACTGAGCAACAGTCCAGTGCTGCTTCTCTGTAGCCCAAAAGTGACTTGACCTGGGGAATGCGGCACCTGTAGCCCATTTCCTGCACACGCCTGTGCACGGTGGCTCTGGATGTTTCTACTCCAGACTCAGTCCACTGATTCCACAGGTCCCCCAAGGTCTGGAATCGGTCCTTCTCCACAATCTTCCTCAGGGTCCGGTCACCTTTTCTCGTTGTGCAGCGTTTTTTGCCAGACTTTTTCCTTCTCACAGACTTCCCACTGAGGTGCCTTGATACAGCACTCTGGGAACAGCCTATTTGTTCAGAAATTTCTTTCTGTGTCTTACCCTCTCGCTTGAGGGTGTCAATGATGGCCTTCTGGACAGGGTCGGGTCGGCAGTCTTATGCATGATTGCGGTTTTGAGTAATGAACCAGGCTGGGAGTTTTTAAAAGCCTCACAAATCTTTTGCAGGTGTTTAGAGTTAATTAGTTGATTCAGATGATTAGGTTAATAGCTCATTTAGAGAACCTTTTCATGATATGCTAATTTTTTGAGATTTTGGAATTTTGGGTTTTCATGAGCTGTATGCCAAAATCATCAGTATTAAAACAATAAAAGACCTGAAATATTTCAGAGCAATGAATCTAAAATATATTGAGCACAGTACCCATTAGATGCCAGCAAAGCTCCACTACTACACACAGTGGTTGGATTTACATTTATTAATTTTGCAGACACTTTTCTCCAAAGCGACTTACAACTGAGGAATACAGAATTGTGATATGCATTACAGATTTTCTCTCTCAAATATTAAAAGCACACACACAAACATTTTTACACACGTGCAAAAAAAAAAAAAAAAAAAAAAAAAAAAAAATGAAGTGCATGTATATAAGGTCTCATTTTTAATGCATCTCTACCTCACACAATTTCCTGTTTAAGTATGGGTGCCATCATATATTGATTCATGATGTATTTAAAGTACTAATGTAATTTTTTTTTATATTTTTCCTCAGATGATGCATCAATGGGCGTCAGTGATGCAGTGGTCTTGCACCCAAAAAATTTAATTATCTGTGAATAAAAGGATCAAATATGTTCATAACATAAAGTGCCTCTTCAGAATATTTGAACCAAATTGCTCAATTCATATGGATTAGTTTTACGATTTTTTATGAACTCTTTTTAGCGTCAAAATGATAGTTATGTAGCTGTCAACGGCAGGACAGATATCACTCAGATTTTATTACAAAATATCTTTATTTGTGTTCTGAATGTAAACAAAAGTCTTACTGGTTTGGAACGACATGAGGTTGAGTAAATTAAATAGATTTTTTTTTTTTTTGGGGGGGGGGGGGGGGTGAACTAACCCTTTAAATTTGAAAGAAGTTTAAATAAATGTTTAAACTAGGGCCGGGACTTTAACGCGTTAATTAAGATGAATTAATTACGGTTTTGTTAACTAGGCAAAAAATAAATAACATAATTTAAACCACACTTATTTTTGCACCACGGAACGTTTTTCAATTAATGAGTTTCGACGGACCGATTATACTGGAGCACCAACTAGCGTTCTTGACTTCCGACAACAACAAACCACAGTGAACATGAACGAAGAAGCTGACGAGACCGCTTTGCTTGGCCCCGTGGATGGGAAATTTTGTTTTAAAAAACGAAAGGATGGAAGCGTCGACAAGAGCATGGTTGTGTGCAAGCTATGCAACAAGGAATTTGCGTATCACCACCGCAGCACATCGAGCCTCAAATATCACAAATATGCTAACGTTAGGTATTGCTACATTTAATGGCAAACATTGCACTGGTCTGCTGGACTGAAATAAATAAACAATATTTTGTTGATTAAGCTTATGTATTCAGTCATTATTCAATGGTATACTAAAATCCATGTGAAAAATTACTTCTCTCTTTTCTCAGGTGAAATAAAATATGCAATTAAAATGCGATTAATTTCGATTAAATAATAACAAAGCCTCTAATTAATTAGATTTATTTTTAAATCGAGTCCCGGCCCTAGTTTAAACGTATGAAACCTGTACATTAGTAGTCTTTTAATTAGGCTCTTGGCCAAATAAAATGTGGTCAGAGTCTGACTTTCTGTATGAGTTGTGG
Source organism: Pseudorasbora parva (assembly GCF_024679245.1). Lineage (NCBI taxonomy): Eukaryota > Metazoa > Chordata > Actinopteri > Cypriniformes > Gobionidae > Pseudorasbora > Pseudorasbora parva. Next base: position 29,766,267 of record NC_090185.1, read on the forward strand.
CTTTGTTCTGAAGGACATTAACATGTCATTAAGCATTTCAAATGTTTTGTAAAAATTTAATACATATATTTACAGTTGTGCATGACTGGAGTGTTTGCTTGTTTTTTGTACACATTCTTTTTTCTTATTTAAACACTAAGCTGCCGTCGGGACAGTTGTTAATTTTATAGTTTATTGCATCTTCTAAAAGATGATCAACATTAAATATATACATGCAAATCTTTTGCTCTCCTTTGCAGAAGTGTAAGCAGTAGCTCAAAGAAAGTGTTAAAGCTAAGCTCAGTAAACTACCATCACTTCCCATGAATTGGCCACTTGGCAAAAAAATTACTCATATAATTTTATGATTTTCAAGACATAGTTTACCGGTGACATCATGATTGACAGCTGAGACTGGTGGCTTCTCTACCACTGTCTTTGTCTCTTGAGGTTGTTCCAGAGGCATAAAACGAGTCTGGTCTAAATCTCTGTCTCTTGATGTTTTACATTTTTTCTAGAATAGCAACATACACCTACAAGAGAAGAGAATTATGGTCATATTTTACAGATTAAATTAAATGATATTAAAGAACAGAACTCACCAATGACCACAATGACCAGAACACCATGCATCAGACCAGATATGAAGATAATAATCATCCATGGGCTCTGAATCTGGTCAGTATGATTCCGCTCAATATACTTCACCACAGTGTGATTCTGACACTCGGGCAGTTTAGTTGGTTCTGTAAAAACAGCCATAGACTACATTTCAACAACTAAAGCACTGATCATCCATATGACCTGATCACTGAATGCTCACTCACCGATGAAGTGAAGTGTGTTGCCGGCGCTGAATTTTGGAGGGGCTTCAGTGGTCATGCAGTAATAAATGCCTAACTCGTCAACAGTGACATTTATTATGAATAGACTACGTTTAGGTTGCACTGAATATTTGGGTCTGAATTTTAAATCAAAGTAAAAAGGAGTTGGTGAAGTTGAAAATAACCTCAATATCATAACTGGACGATTTGGTGGTTTCAGTCGCATCCAATAAATCTCTTTTTCATCAAGATCACAGTTTATAGTCACATTTTGTCCCAAATTTGTATGTTCTGTTAACATTTCTACAGATTGACACCATACTAGTAGACCTACGAGAAATAAATAAATAAATATATGAACATACATAGTAATACAAAAAATAGGATTCTTAGGAAACATTCTATATTCGATTGAGTTCTTTAAATCAATCAAAATATCAACAAAAAACAACAACACTTACATATTAGATGCTGTATAATCTTTGTGTTGTTTCCACACCTAAAAGGCATTAACATGATGACATTTGGTTGCTTTCAAAAAGGCTCTAAGATGGAACGGTATTGAGGAATTTTATACTACATTTCAAGGAAGTGATACTCAAAACCCACCAACGCCTAATGTGAGATCATCATCTTAAAAGGGACATTTTTAATAATACTTAAGAATTTGTGACACAACACAACCAAATACAGAAACACTGCAAATACTCACAACTAGGGCTGGACGATAAAACGATAACGATAATTATCACCATATAATTTTAAATAAAGCGATATCAGTTCGATAAATTCTCGATGTAATAATTACGCGCTATATATGCGTAATGCTGTGCATGCGTATTGCAGACCGGGCTTCTGGGTGCTGCACGCGGTGTTGTTTACAGTCACAGTGACTGACAGGCTTGGAGGATCAGAGTGAAGTGGAGCAAGAAAATGAGAGAGAGTGAAGAAAATGCAGCGCTCACGACCAGCTCGGAAGACACAGATATCGTTGACAAGTTAGTTCACTCAACTTCAGTGGTTTGGTACGGAGCACCTTACATGTAAGAAAAAAAACTTAAATAGTGCACGATTTACTATTTTGTTCCCTCAATTTATAAATCGTGCGCACGTTATACTAATTCATTTCCTTGATTTATAAATTGTGCGCACGTCTTAGTAAATTGACGGATCGAATTAGTTAAAGGTGTGCATGATTTAGCAAATCGAGGGAAAGAATTAGTAAAACGTGCGCACTATTAATAAATCAAGGGAACGAAATAGTACAACGTACGCACGATTTATAAATCGAGGGAACTAAATAGGAAATCGTGCCGACTACACTGTAAAAGATAAGTTAGTAAGTTATGACAACATATGTTTTTCCATTGTTTTGACTCATCAAAATAAGTTAAAAAATGTTAAACTTTTTTTTATTAGTTATACAAGATGTAACTCATTTTTTAAAGTCAGTTTAACATAATTTAAGTTTAAATAACTTAAACATCCAAGTCGATTGTACTGCAAAAGTTAAAAATTTGACTTTTTTTACAGTGTAGTTTTTTTACTGCATGACCTGTGCGGGGCTCCGTAGTTTGGAGATATTTTGGCGATCCCATCAGACATAAAAGAGAGCGACATATGTGCACTGTTTATCATAGGTTCACCACATGGAATTTAATTAATAACTTATCTTCGAAGTTCTTCCATATAACATTGAGCCCAAGACAGCGGTAAACAGGCTTGTGCAAAATTCTGAATTTCAGAATTGGCCTCCATTCAATTCATCAATTGGAATTTGAATTGACTCCGCTCCGCAGGAAGTTTAATTTGAATTTGAATGACATTAAGTAAAATTAAATTCATGACAATTCAACGAAACTCCAGTCACACAACAGAAAGAATGTGTTGAATCTCACATACATTCAGTGTTAGGAAGGTTACTTTGGAAATGTAATTGCTTATTGTTATACGTTACCCATTATAAATGTGGTTTGGATTACTTTATAAATGCTAAAGGAAAACAATTTCCTTTTAATATGATAAGTAACTAACTGAATTACACATTTTACCTCAGTAATTACAAACAATTACATTAATTTTGTAATTTAATAACACAATTTCATTACACGCATCTACACTGTAAAAAATGATGGTTTGGTAACATTGAACAATTGAACAAAAGGTTGAACAATTATTGTGTATTGTTCTTATATTTTACCTTTATTCCACACCGCTGTCTCCACTGTCCTTTGAACGGCTCATTTGCTTCCTGCTTCTATGAAGCCCATCCCTCCGAAAAACGCAATGATTTTAGATTGTTTAGATGGTCAAATGTAGTTCCATGTATTTTTATTGGTGAAGTGCCAAGCACAGGTTGCCGGAAACACCTCGCCTCTCAACATTACGGGCAGAAGTCACATCTGCGGAGACTAGCAAGGGTTTATGATGTCACCAACCTTTACTTTACCCCCTTTACTTTCAGTGGAGCAAACTCTCTCCAGAAGTTCAGTGAGGATCTCTGAATGATCCAATGTTGACCTAAATGACTAATGATGATAAATAGAATCCACCTGTGTGTAATCAAGTCTCCATATAAATGCACCTGCACTGTGATAGTCTCAGAGGTCCGTTTAAAGCCCAGAGAGCATCATGAAGAACAAGGAACACACCAGGCAGGTCCGAGATACTGTTGTGGAGGTTTCCCAAGCTTTAAACATCCCAAGGAGCACTGTGCAAGTGATAATATTGAAATGGAAATGATCAGAGATGCAGCCAAGAGGCCCATGATCACACTGGATGTATTTCTTAAAATTGTCCATAAAAAGTTTTGTTTAAAGTTTGCCACAAACCACCTGGGAGACACACCAAACATGTGGAAGAAGGTGCTCTGGTCAGATGAAACCAAAATTGAACTTTTTGGCAACAATGCAAAACGTTATGTTTGGCGTAAAAGCAACACAGCTCATCACCCTGAACACACCATCCCCACTGTCAAACATGGTGGTGGCAAAATCATGGTGTGGGCCTGCTTTTCTTCAGCAGGGACAGGGAAGATGGTTAAAATTGATGGGAAGATGGATGAAGCCAAATACAGGACCATTCTGGAAGAAAACCTGATGGAGTCTGCAAAAGACCTGAGACTGGGACGGAGATTTGTCTTCCAACAAGACATCGATCCAAAACATAAAGCAAAATCTACAATGGAATGGTTCAAAAATAAACATATCCAGTGTGGCAAGGGGGGCGTGGCTCAGCGAGGTCTGCAGCGAGAGAGAGAGCCGCGGGACGAGCGGTAAGTGAGTGGGTTGGACGCAGATTGATAACACCTGTATCTTGTTCCAGTAATGGGTGTGGGGAGAGGATAAAACGCCTGTGGAATTGGAAGCATGGGAGAGAGAGAGGGACTGCTGACGCGCCACCCAAGAGACCCTGAGTAAACCTGGAAACGGAAGTGAGACCGCAACCCGGAAGTGATCTGAGACTGAGAAAGACACACGTTGAAGTGTACATTGTTTTGAGTTTATTGACAAATAAAGTAAAGCGTCAGCAGTCAGAACTTGTTACATCCAGGTGTTAGAATGGCCAAGTCAAAGTCCAGACCTGAATCCAATCGAGAATCTGTGGAAAGAACTGAAAACTGCTGTCCACAAACGCTCTCCATCGAACCTCACTGAGCTCGAGCTGTTCTGCAAGGAGTAATGGGAAAAAAATATCAGTCTCTCAATGTGCAAATCTGATAGAGACATACCCCAAGCGACTTACAGCTGTAATCGTAACAAAAGGTGGCGCTTTTTTGATTTGTTAAAAAAGTTTGAAATATCTAATAAATTTCATTTCACTTCATGATTGTGTCCCATTTGTTGATTCTTCACAAAAAAAAAAAAATACAGTTTCATATCATTATGTTTAAAGCCTGAAATGTGGCAAAAGGTGGCAAAGTTCAAGGGGGCCGAATGCTTTCGCAAGGCACTTTATATTTTGCAGGGTAGTCCCGAATTAAACATCCCCATCTGACTAACAGGAACCGTATGAGAATATTCTGGTAATGTTCCAAATGTCTTTTTTTGTAACGTTACTGTGACCATAAAAAAAATCCCAAAGTCATAAAAGAAACCTTGAACTGCAGCACTTTAATAACTAAAAGAGGACATTTTAGGAACTTCCCTAATGATATATAATTTTGGGATTTTTATCACATTTAGGGAACTTTTAGGAACCGTTGTGCAAGGTCATGAAAACATCTCCTTGTACATGGGTAGTATGTTTACATAGCATTTATTTTAAAATGTTATGCTTTAAGCCCTATGTGAAGACTGTTTTTATTGTTTGTCAGCACACTCATTACATACACTTATTATGTATTTACATTCACTATCTTTTTTATTGACTAGTGCTGTCTACTGATAATTCATAATGATGTTAGACTCAGCAATACCCTCTCCTCCATTTATTTTGAGCAGTAGGTTTATATAAAATATACAATATAAAATTAATGTATAACTATATAAAATTATCAAAAACACATGTATTGGCAACTCATTCTCACTCCCTAGGCGTACAAATCTGAAGCATGGTCAAGTGCCTTCTGCGTCACAACGAAGACGCTAAAGGTGCCCCTTGGCGTCATTTTTCTACGCGCTGGGTGCTCCATTCATTTTAATGAGAAACCTTTGGCGTCATACACAGACGCACTGGGTATGGGAATGTTATCGTCATGGGGAAATTTATTTTTTGATTTATTTATTGAAATTATTTATTGGTTTATAATTTTTCCATTATGACATGTTGGAGTGTGATTCTCAATTTAATCAGCAAGCATAATTTAATTTACATTTATTTTATTTAGGCTATTCAGACACGTTTTAACATGTAACCCAACCCCACCCCATCCCTAAACTTACCCATTTGTGTGAACATGATATAAAACACAGGATATAACATACGACTGCATCCACGAGTTATTCAAAAAAGTTAAATAATCTAAGTTTTCCGAGGCCAAACGATTGATTTGCATTAAGAAAATCCCCAAAAGCAATCAGCATCTCCATCCGCCGAAGACCATGAACACATCAAATTTCAAATATTGCTGCCCGTTACGTCAGATTTCATAGTGAAATTGCATTGGCTCTCATATGTCTCGTGACCAATTGCGTCATTACGTCAGCATTGATTGTAAAATGTCATTGGCTCTCGTGTGTCTTGTGACCGATTGCGTCATGTTCAGGAGTCTTTTGAATCATTTGAATGAGATGAATGAATGAGTTCGTTCACGGGGCAGCGGGATCATCATTTCAGAGACTAAAACATCAAGATCAATTCTATTCTTCACATGAAGACATCGTATGACTTCAGAAGACTTGGAATGCAGCATGAGTTCATACTTTTATACTGTTTTTGGTCAGTTTTTGCAATAAATACTTGTGACTGTACATTTATTTGCGTGTTATATGTTTTATATTGTTAAGCTGTGGGTAGGTTTAGGGTAGGAGTTGGGTTAGTTGCTCCAAAATATAAAAGTAGCCTTTAAATATTAATAACATCATGTCTGCTTTTACTAACGCAAAGAATTAAATGCATCTGTGTATGACGCCAAAGGTTTCTCATTGAAATGAATGGAGCACCCAGCGCGTCGAAAAATGACGCCTAGGGGCAGCTTTAGCGTCTTCGTTGTAACGTGGAAAGCACTTGACCATGCTTCGGATTTTGACGCCTTGGAAGTGAGAATGGTATTGGTCATACTTTTTACGTTTAATATTTAAGTTCATAAAAAATGCAGGTAATTGTATTACTTTTACCCAAGTAAAATTGAAAACGAGTACTTCAAACTTATTTTATTAGGTTATCTGTACTTTTACTCAATAGGCTACTTGGTTTGTATACTTAATTCACCACTGAGTATAGGTACTTGAAATAATCTTAATTTTAATGCATCTTGGAATACATTTTCAGTCAAATTAAAACATAAACATATATTATAATTATAAAAACATCTTTCAATTTATGAATAACAGAAAAATAACATTGTTTAAAAGTTTAATGTGACATTTCTGCCACCCATTGGTTTATTTAGTCAGTTTAATATAAGCTGTAGATATGATAATGTATTGTTATCTTAAAAGTTAAGACTCTCAGGTTTATAAATAAACAGCTGGAGCCATTCATCAATGGAAGCCCGTGCAATGCATCCATTACAATTAAACATTTGCACTGCATGATCAGTCAGCCAGCAGCTATATCACTCTGTAGCCCAAGACCTGGTACCTGGTATCAGTACCTGGATAAGAGAGCAGCTGGGAAAACTAGGTAGCTGCTGGAAGAGGTGTTAGTGAGGCCACCCTGTGGTCTGTGTGGGTCCTAATGCCCCCGTATAATGATGGGGGACACTGTACTGTCAAAGAGCATGAGCCTTTAGATGAGACGTTAAACCGAGGTCCTGACTCTCTGTGGTCATTAAAAATTACTCTTCTCGTAAAAGAGTAGGGGTGTAACCCCGGTGTCCTGGCAAAATTCCCTCGATTGGCCCTTACTAATCTTGACCTCCTAATTAATCATCATCCACTGAATTGGCTCTATCACCCTCTCCACCTATCGCTGGTGTGTGGTAAGTGCACTGGCGCCGTTGAACCGTGGCTGCCGTCACATCATCCAAGTGAAACATCCTCCCTCACATCTCCCCCACCCCTCTATTGATGGAAATGACAGGGTAAGGGGGAGACGTGAGGGAGGATTTTTCAGCCGGGACTGCGCCGAGTCGAAGTACTTTTAGAAGTGCTATTCCGCCATACATTATAGTTCTCCTTTTTTATCCGCTTAGAAAAGTGCCACGTTTTATTTTATGTCATCATACTTAATCGTTCAACTATTTGTGTAACTGTATTTAAATAGGGAAAACGTGGAGGTGTTTGGTCGCTTCTAGCTTGATCTCTTTTTGGTACCATAGTGAATGAACTGGGCTTAGTGGGCTAAGCTTAATGCTATCAGATCATCACCAGGCGTCAGAGTGATTAAGTGCACGCGCTGAGACGAGAGAGGTACAGGTCCTTCTCAAATATTAGCATATTGTGATAAAGTTCATTATTTTCCATAATGTAATGATAAAAATTTAACTTTCATATATTTTAGATTCATTGCACACCAACTGAAATATTTCAGGTCTTTTATTGTTTTAATACTGATGATTTTGGCATACAGCTCATGAAAACCCAAAATTCCTGTCTCAAAAAATTAGCATATAATGAAAAGGTTCTCTAAACGAGCAAATAACCTAATCATCTGAATCAACTAATTAACTCTAAACACCTGCAAAAGATTCCTGAGGCTTTTAAAAACTCCCAGCCTGGTTCATTACTCAAAACCGCAATCATGAGTAAGACTGCCGACCTGACTGCTGTCCAGAAGGCCATCATTGACACCCTCAAGCGAGAGGGTAAGACACAGAAAGAAATTTTTGAACGAATAGGCTGTTCCCAGAGTGCTGTATCAAGGCACCTCAGTGGAAAGTCTGTGGTAAGGAAAAAGTGTGGCAAAAAACGCTGCAGAACGAGAAGAGGTGACCGGACCCTGAGGATGATTGTGGAGAAGGACCCATTCCAGACCTTGGGGGACCTGCGGAAGCAGTGGGTCTGGAGTAGAAACATCCAGAGCCACCGTGCACAGGCGTGTGCAGGAAATGGGCTACAGGTGTCACATTCCCCAGGTCAAGTCACTTTTGGGCTACAGAGAAGCAGCACTGGACTGTTGCTCGGTGGTCCAAAGTTCTTTCTTCGGATTAAAGCAAATTTTGCATGTCATTCGGAAATCAAGGCGCCAGAGTCTGGAGGAAGACTGGGGAGAAGGAAATGCCAAAATGCCTGAAGTCAAGTACCCACAGTCAGTGATGGTCTGGGGTGCCATGTCAGCTGCTGGTGTTGGTCCACTGTGTTTTATCAAGGGCAGGGTCAATGCAGCTAGCTATCAGGAGATTTTGGAGCACTTCATGCTTCCATCTGTTGAAAAGCTTTATGGAGATGAAGATTTGGTTTTTCAGCACGACCTGGCACCTGCTCACAGTGCCAAAACCACTGGTAAATGGTTTACTGACCATGGTATTACTGTGCTCAATTGGCCTGCCAACTCTCCTGACCTGAACCCCATAGAGAATCTGTGGGATATTGTGAAGAGAAAGTTGAGAGACGCAAGACCCAACACTCTGGATGAGCTTAAGGCCGCTATCGAAGCATCCTGGGCCTCCATAACACCTCAGCAGTGCCACAGGCTGATCGCCTCCATGCCACGCCGCATTGAAGCAGTCATTTCTGCAAAAGGATTCCCGACCAAGTATTGAGTGCATAACTGAACATAATTATTTGAAGGTTGACCTTTTTGAATTAAAAACACTTTTATTTTATTGATTCAATATGCAATATTTTTGAGATAGGAATTTTGGGTTTTCATGAGCTGTATGCAAATCATCAGTATTAAAACAATAAAAGACCTGAAATATTTCAGTTGGTGTGCAATGAATTTAAAATATATGAAAGTTTAATTTTTATCATTACATTATGGAAAATAATGTCTCCCTTTAATCAGTGCCATTCTGTTGTCGTTGATGCATGCTCTGTTCTTCAGAGATTTCTCAGAGATTTAGCTGCCCCCCCACCCCCAGTTTAAAAAAAGAGTTTGTCAACAGAAGCTGCTGCTGTTCCCAGTCTTTGCTTTTCATGGAGCTCATGATAAGGATGGAGAATCTAGAACAAAGCCATGTCACCAAATGTAAATGTAGCAAAATATGCCAATAAAAACTTGACAAAGTTTGTCTATTGTGTTTTTGACTTAAGTGGACCTGACTGAAATAATGTCAACAAATGAGACTTTGAAACTTGTACAGTCCCTGACAAAAGTCTTGTCGCTTGTGTACAAATTGACCTAAAGTGCCGCTGAAATATATTTCTAATCAAGATTTTTTTTACAAGAAATGGCTCATTTTAATCCCACCAGCTTTTGTGATAATGTTTCAGTGAAAAACTAAACTTTCAAAAAGTATTCTAATATTCACAGCTTGGTAAAGCCCATTGAGTCAATTTTTGCAAAGACATAAGTGTTGTCACCTTGTCATATGAGCTTCACCTGTGACTAATAATGGATCAATAAGGTCTCAAGTGTGTATAAAAAGAACCCCAGTACACTAGACCTTCACATCAACTGCAACTAGACCTCTGCAAACATGCCTAAGATTCACCCAGAGACTAAAGTTTTGATTATCATGAGGCTGAAGACCAGATCCACTGCTGATGTGGCAGACACCTTCAATGTGTCTCAGCGTCAAGTACAGAGGATAAAAAAAAGATTTGAAGAGACTGGAGACGTTTTTGACAAGCCCAGGTCAGGCAGACCCCGCAAGACAACTGCTCGAGAGGACCGTGTGTTGGCTCCAAATCCAAGGCCAGCCCATTTTCCACTGCAGCAGAGCTCCACGAGACCTGGTCACCTGAAGTCCCTGTGTCAACCAGAACAGTTTGTCGGATTCTGTCTCGAAATGGCCTCCATGGTCGAATCAGTGCCCAGAAGCCAGCACTAAACAAAAGACAATTGAAAAACCGTGTGGCATTTGCCAAGGCCCACAGCCTGCTAAAAGGATGGACGCTGGAAAAGTGGCAGAAGGTGGATTTTTCTGATGAAACTTCTGTTGAATTACACCACAGTCGCTGCAAATATTGCAGGAGACCTACTGGTGCCTGAATGGATCCGAGATTCACCCAGAATGGTGGCGGAAAAATCATGGTCTGGGGTTACATATCAAATCATATCAAAATATCAAAACGGAAATGACGTAGGTACACGCACACGCTGAGCTATGCTGAGCCATGCTCCCACAACTTAGCTTGCATTAATTACATAAATTCAAATTATGCTTTGACTGAACTTCATTTAAAACAGAAGAAACTTTACCATCCGGCTAAATCATGCCTCCAAAAGTTGGAAAGAACAAAGTTGATCAGGGAGTTACAAGTCCTGACGACGGAGGAGAAGTGCTGACATTGGCGTCAATAGCTACCTTATTAGAAGAGAACCGAAAAGCCCTTACAGCTGATTTGAACGCCACTATGGAGAAACTTGAAAAAAAGCTTGATTGTATTCAAATTACGGTGACGGATCACGTTGTGAAGATCGGAGAGCTTGAATTGAATGCTAACTTGCAGGACGAACGCCTGCTAGCTCTGGAAACTACATGTACCAAGCTAACTGAGAGCAACGCTAAACTTGTTGCTAAAGTAATTGATCTTGAATCTCGTAGTCGGCGCAAGAACATCAAAGTGCTTGGTCTACCGGAATCTATTGAGGGGTACAATCCCACTACTTTCTTTTCGAAGATGCTGGCTGAGATCTTCGGCGAAAAAACTCTTAACTCACCACCAGAATGCGACAGAGCTCGCCGATCCCTCGCTAGGAAACCACAGCCGGGTCAGCGGCCGAGACCGGTTATCATCCGCCTTCATAATTTCCAGGTAAAGGAAAAAATAATGCGGGAAGCACGGTTAATGAGAGGGAAGTTAAAGTACCGGGATAACCTGATCTCCATATATGAGGATTACGCTCCGGAGGTTTTCGAACAACGACAACAATACCGAGAGGTAATGACTGAACTATATAAACTTGAACTTAAACCAGCCCTGCTGTTCCCTGCCAGGCTCACCATTAAACTGAAAGAGGGAGGCAGGAAAGGATTTACATCAGTCGCAGAAGCTAAAGATTATATAGCATCTTTTCGTCAAACTAACACTATTCGCTAATCATTATGCACGATTGCATCTGACTGTCCCGGGAGCGTGTGTGTAAGCATATCTTCGAATTACAGTCGTATGTTTCACCAGACTGTTAAGCAAAGAATTGATGACTACGGGCTTGATTCTGATTTATGACGTTCAAAGACTTTACTATTGAGACATATTTTCCAGAGGTAATTTACTCTTCCCCTATCATGTGTTCTGTTATCTCAATTTATGCATCTCAAAAAGGGGAGAGCAATTTTTGTTTTCTTCTTAAGTATAGTCTAATGTTGTATTTCTCAGATTATAAAATTGCTGGCCCTAATTTATTTTCTTATAAGCTTTCAATATAATGTTGTGGGTAGAGAGCTAGTTTAGTTTACTATAGCAGAAGATTAACGTTTTCTGTGTAAACATGTACGTGTATGTATGTATGGGTTTTGTGTGTATATGTTATTTTTATTTTTATATGATCCCAGCAAACTTTTTGACTAATCAATTTAAATACGATTCTATCTTTTCATATGGCCTTTGATGAGTTGAATTATGATGGAGAGGATGTAAAACATTGTATCGATTTAGACAATCATTTAAATTGCAGATATTTCACTCCTGAACAATTACAAAGCTTAAATAGTACAAACAGTTGCTCATTTCTGCACCTTAACATTAGAAGCTTGTGTAAACACCATGAAGAATTAGCTACTTTACTTTCTAATTCTGACTGTAGCTTTGATGTTATTGCTTGCAGTGAAACTTGGCTTAATGATAGGACCTTTACTGATATTCTTAACCTAGATGGATATAAGCTCATTATTAAAAATAGGCTTGGCCGTACCGGTGGTGGTGTTTGTTTATATGTTCACTCCAGATATCAAATTAATGTTTGTGATGACATTGTCTTAGATGACAATCATTCGGATTCACTTTTTGTGGAGATAAATCTCACTAATGCAAAAAAAAAAATTATAGTAGGAGTGATTTATCGCCCCCCTGACTCTGACCTTGATGTTTTCGAGGGTAAACTGGAGGACATATTATTCTCCATAAACAAAAAAAACAAAGATTGTGTCATACTTGGGGACTTCAATATTGATGTCTCCAAAGATGATGTTGTAAAAAGAGACTTTGTAAATACCCTGCATTCATTTTCTTTTTTTTGTACCATAAATCAATTTACCAGAGTAACGCCCTCCACTAGGACAGTTATTGACAATATCATCACAAATATTCGAAATACTAGATTAGAATCTGGAGTCGTGTTATCTGACATTACTGACCATTTTCCGATTGTATTGTTTCTAGATATTGCAAATAAGAATGAATTACCATGGCGAAAAACAAAAATTAAAGTACTAAATGAGAGAACCCTGAAACTACTGGGTGAAAATTTACAGGCTAAAACATGGAAAGCAGTCTATGACTGCAACAATCCTGATACTGCTTATGACAACTTGATAAACGAAATTACAAACTCTATTTGTTCTACTATCCCTGAAAAGAACGCCGGACGTCGCGCGACTGGTCTTAAACCTTGGCTCACAAAGGGTATTTTAAAATCTATTACCCATAAAAATAAGCTTTATAAACGTTTCTTAAAATACCCAAGTGTTATGAACAAGGATGTATATACTAGTTACAGGAATAAACTCACTAATATAATAAGGAAAAGTAAAAATAGTCACTATACATATCTCATAAAAGCATCACAGGGTGACTCTAAGAAGTCCTGGAAAGTGCTAAATGAAGTCCTTAACAAGAGCAAAAACAACATTGTGCTTCCTAATGCTGGGGACTTACCCTCAAATTTGGATAATAAATTTACGCACGACATTAATTTAGCAAATAATTTTAATAATTACTTTAACTCTATTGGGGAAAAACTCTCTAACAAAATAGTTCAACCCCAGGGTATCACTTTCGATCATTATTTACGGGGCTCTTATGCACATTCTTTTTTTATGAAACCAACTAATTGTGATGAAGTCTATAAAATAATTACAAATTTACGAAGTTCGTACACTACTGGTGAGGATGGAATTTGTAGTAAAATTCTGAAAGCCATAGCATTTGATATCATGGAGCCATTGACTTACTGTATTAATCTCTCTCTGCTAGTTGGAATTGTACCAAAAAGGACAAAAATTGCCAGAATGATACCAGTGTTCAAATCTGGGGATAAAAATGATATGTGCAATTATCGTCCTATATCAATCTTGCCCACAATTTCTAAGGTTTTAGAGAGAGTAGTGTACAGTAGGCTATATGGCTATCTGGATAAATTAAACATTATTGCTTCTTCTCAATATGGTTTTAGAAGAAAAAGAACTACATGCATGGCGGTACTCGATCTGATCGAAAAGATCAATGATGCTTTTGATAAAGGCGATAGCGGTATTGGTATTTTTTTAGATTTATCTAAGGCATTTGATACTATTGATTTTGACATCTTATTGAATAAATTGCACCATTATGGAGTTAGAGGATTAGCCCTTAGCTGGTTCAGAAGTTATTTGTTTGGTAGACAGCAGTATGTAAGTATCAATGAACAAATTTCAGTAAGTAAACCCATTAAATGTGGAGTTCCTCAGGGATCCATTTTGGGCCCTCTTCTTTTTTTAATATATATAAATGATTTTGAAAATTCCACAATAGCTTTACACAAGGTTTTATTTGCTGATGACACAAACTTATTTATGTCACATAAGAGTCCAGATGAAATGGAAGAAATAATAAATAGAGAGCTAAGAAATGTTGCTATCTGGTTTCGGTGCAGTAAATTATCTCTTAACATAAACAAGACAAACTACATCGTATTTCATTCCAAACAAAATAAATTGGGAAATAAGCATTTCTGTCTTAAAATAAATGAACAAATTATTGAAAGAGTAAATACCACTAAATTTCTCGGAATCTTTATTGATGAATGTCTACAATTTATATGTCATATTGATCAGTTAATAAAAAAATTATCAAAATACGTTGGTTTATTTTTTAAAATAAGAAATTTTCTCCCACAGTCAGCACTTGTCGTCTTATATAAAACCTTGTTTGAGTCCCATATAAACTATTGCAACGTCATATGGTGTAACACTTTTACTAGTTACTTGAAAAAAATACAGTCTTTACAGAAAAAATTAATACGGGTATTAACATGGTCTGAGCAAAATAGCCCTTCGCGTCCATTGTTTTATCGCCTTGGTCTATTAAGACTTACGGAATATAATACTTTTCATAATGCCTGTATGATATTCCAGGTTGTTCATAAGTTAAATTACAGGTTGTGTGAACTTGTCCCAATTAGCCGACCCCAGCATACATATCACACAAGGGAAAAACATTTAATTACTGGTAAAATACGACGATTGAAATGTACGAGCCTGAGTGCTGTCTGTAGAGGTCCACAGATTTGGAACGAGCTTGAGGAGAACCTTAAATTGTTGCATTCTTTCTCCGTTTTCAAGAAAAACCTTAAGGAAAAACTGCTTTTAACATATACTTTTTGATTATTTTGAAAGTGTTACATTTGTGCTGGGATCGTCTGTTTGTTGTAGTGTTTGTTTTGTTGTATTTATTTTTATTTGTGTTTATGGATTGAGCTTCTGTTCTTGTATGTTATATGTTGTATGGTGTTATTGGGCCCCCTCCTAAAAGCTTTCAGTAGCTTCTTTGGGGTTTCCCCTTTTTACACACAATAACCTGTCTGTAACTATTGTTAATTTTGTCTTTAAAATGATGATGTGTGTGAAAAAAAAAAAAAAAAAAAAAAAAAATAAATAAATAAATAAATAAAAAATAAAAAAATAAAAAAAATACATATCCAGTATGGGGGTGTGCGAGAGATCTGCAGGATGGAAGGCAACATCAATAGTTTAAAATACCAAGAAATCTTAGCTACCTCTTATATTCCCAACCATAAAAGAGGCCAAATTCTGCAGCAGGACGGTGCTCCATCGCATACTTCCATCTCCACATCAAAGTTCCTCAAGGCGCAGAAGATCAAGATGCTCCAGGATTGGCCAGCCCAGTCACCAGACATGAACATCATTGAGCATATGTGGGGTAGGATGAAAGAGGATGGATGGAAGACGAAACCAAAGAATATTGATGAACTATGGGAGGCATGCAAGACTGCTTTCTTAGCTATTCCTAATGACTTCAATAAATTGTATAAATCCTTGCCAAGCCGCATGGATGCAGTCCTTCAAGCTCATGAAAGTCATACAAGATATTAAATTTGGATCTCGCAGCACCACAACTTAATTTGCTGACATATTTTTGTATTTAAATTTGTTCAATTTCTGTATAGGCGACAAAACTTTGTCTTGCCAAAATTTGACCTTTCTTGTCTTGATTAAATGATAAATATTTTTTCTATGAAAATTATTTATTTCAGTGCATTAAACATCATTTGGGAGGGTTTTAGCTTTTTATATGAGCTTTTTCTAACACCAATTAATTAATTAAAAGTCAGGTTAATATCAGGTATTTCTAGAAAATAGATAAGCGACAAGACTTTTGTCAGGGACTGTAATGTATTAACTACATTTTTACAGTATTTATTCATTTTTGTTAGCATTGCTTTTTGAAATACCCCAGGCCTCATCCAGCATGGTCTTTAATTTAAAGTTGTCCTCTGCTGCCCTCAAGTGGCTGTAAATATAAAAGTTGTATTTCATGAGCATTAAATTATTCTTTAAAGGTGTAATTCACTAGCCTAGAAATCTAGACGCACCCTAGCGGCAGCAAATCTAATTTTCCGCAAGTGTCGTCTAGCAACTCTCAATACACTTCTGAGCTGTAAATGCCAAACTCTGGTCAGGCCAATCACATCGTGTATAGAGTCGGTGGGCGGGGCTTAACATAATGATGACCGAGTTGTGCTTGCGTGTTAATAGTAAACACAGAAACTGGCAAACGGCGGTCTTTCGAATCAGCTTTGACCGCGACTCTGGAAGACTTGGAGTTAAGCTTTTCTCTGAGAAAAGAACAAAGAACTGCACTGAAGTCATTCTTAAAAAGGGAAGATGTGTTCAGAGTTTTGCTGACCCAATACAGGGAAAGTTAAATCTGTCAACAAGCTCTGCTTCACCTTCGTTGCTCTGGTTGGTTGTAGCGCTATCCTATCGCGTGCAGAGGGAGTTTGAAAGACAACCGTTTATCCCGCCCCTTGGATTGAGCCCTGTCTATGGTGAGTTTCCACACCAAGCATCTTGATATGGGTCTGGCTTGTCAGGCTAGTATTTCACCCACAACTAAGAACTATCTTAGGTTGCTATGGTCACACAGGTTTGTTTAAAGATTAAACTTGGCCCTAAGGAAAAAAAAGATGTTCCCTCAACACAGGATCTCAAGGCATATTCACGCTGTGTGTCCATATTGTAAGGTTTTCATTACCTCAACAAAATGTTCTCGTGGTAACGACATATGATCCTGTTCTTCACAGCCACAAAAAAACAAAGCAGCACCATAGAAATACATGTTGACTGGATCATTGCATTTAGCCAGTCTAGCTTTTATACATTGTCATCAAACCATAAGTCAAAAAAATATCAATTGCAGCCTCTTGAGGGCAGCAGAGGAAACATATTACACCTGTGTTTGGGTCTGTCCATGATGTGAAGTGCTGTGTAAAGTTTGAGCAGATAAAGACATCAGGTCAAACTATTGAAGAACAATCAAACTGAATGAAGGTTTTGTTTTCAATTATTCAATCTGTTACCAATCCTTCCACCCTGCCAATGGCTTCTGATGCTCTCTGTGAAAACTTCTTGAGATACTTTAGTGACAAAATTACGAACTTAAGACTTGTTGTCCGTCCCACCTCAATGTTAGCTAATCATGTCACCCGCCTCTGCATTTTTGGACTCCTTTAAACCCATCAATCTCCAGGAGTTGAAGGAAGTGATTGAGAATATTAAACCCTCTTTTTGTCCTAGTGATATTATTCACCCCAAATTTTTAAAATTAATTATTGTTTCGATTGGGCCTGGTCTGTTATCTTTTGTTAATAAGAGTCCCCAAATGGGTTCTGTTCCTGCTGACCTTAAAGTCGCTACAGTCACTCTTCTGCTCAAGAAGTCTTCTCTGGACCCCACTGTTCTTAAAAAAAAAATGTCCCATTTCTGTTTTGCCTTTTATTTAAAAAGTTTTAGAAAAAATTGTGCTTAATCAACTTCAACACTTTATGACTAGTAATTCTATTTATGAGGTTTTTCAGTCTGGTTTTAAATCCGCTCACAGCACTGAGTCTGCCCTTCTGAGAGTTGTAAATGACATCTACATCTCCACTGACTCTGGGGACTCTGTGGTTCTTATTCTCTTTTGATTTATCGGCAGCTTTTGATACCATAGACCTCTCCTTACTATTATCTAGAATAGAGTCTTGGGTAGGTCTAAAAGCAAATGCTCTGAAATGGTTTCATTCTTACCTATCTGACCTCTTCCGCCGCTCCTCTGACATGCGGCCTCCCTCGAGGCTCCATTTTAGCTCCCTCTCTATTTTCTATATGCTGCCTCTGGGCTCTATTCTAAGAAAGCATGGTGTGTCCTTTCATTTCTACGCAGATGACACTCAAATCTATTCCTGTCAAGAAAAATAATTCCACTGTGATCACCTCTCTTCTCCAATTTTTAGAGGAGGTTAAATTATGGCTAGTCCAAAACTTCCTCTTCTTAAACAGGGACAAGACAAGACTAAGGTGATTGTGTTCAGTCCCAATTGACAACACTCAGTGTATAAGAAAGTTCTAGCCCTTAACTAGAAAGTTTATCCACTTTTAGATCGACGAGGGTGCAGAACCTAGATTATTTTTTGACCAGCATTTAAAATTTGACAGACATATCTCTTCTGTCATTGGATCTAGTTTTTATCAGCTTCGTCTACTGTCTAAAATAAAATAAAAATATCTCCCCAAAAACACTCGAAATGGCTGTTCAACAAACATGTTTGTTATGTCGCGTCTAGATTACTGCAATTCTTTATATTGCGGTATATCTAAATCTCAAATTGCACGGCTTCAGCTTGTCCAAAATGATGCTGTCAGATTTCTTTTAAAGTGTCATAAATATGAACACATCACTCCTATTCTTAGATCCCTTCATTGGTTGCTGATTTGTCAGAGAATAGACTTTAAAATTCTCCTCTTCATCTATAAATCCTTTCATAACAAAGCTCCTGTCGATCTATCTAAACTCCTTCACTCCTATACTCCACCCAGAAGCCTCCATTCTTGTGATCAGGCTTTGTTGGTCGTTCCACGCGCTAGACTAAAGAGTTGAGCGTGCATTTGCGGTAACAGGGCCACGACTTTGGAATACCCTGCTGTAACGGTGGTCGCCCAACACTATAACAATTTTAACAAAACAAAAAAAATCTTCCAAGGTGAGAATCGAACCCGGGTCGCCAGCGCAGGTGGTAAAAGCGCTAACCGCTAGACCACTGTAACAATGATGCATTTTGGCCGACAACTGTTTTAAGTCGACTCGCAGTCCCAAAACCTAAAAAAAAAAAAAAAATGTATATATTAGCAAGCAATAATGTTCGGGCGCCAGACAAGTATATACTTGTCAAAGATTTACCATCGTGGACAGCAAAACAAACCATACATACAAAAAAAAAGAAAAACTACACTCACATAAATAATGAATTTAAAAAAACTTTCTTTAATAAGATTAGAAAGTATTTTTGATAACCACAATTTTCTTTAAAAAAAAAAAAAAAAAAAGAGAAGAGAAGAGAAGAGAGAAAAAAAACACTAACAAAATAAACAAGTATCCGTACTCTTTAAATCACGTTAATAATATAATTAAAGAAAATTAAAAAAAATAGTCAGACAAATCAACACTTGTTAAATCTTTGGTATGGAGTGCTGGATGTGATGTGTGAGTGTGTGTCACTGATATGTAATGATTGAATGCGTCTCTTGGGAATATAACACTGACCCAGGTTGGCAGCACGGGTGGTTAAAGCCGGGTGCACACTGTGCGATTTTGGCCACGATTTGGCCGTCTGGGACAAATTTAGCAAATCCTAAAAGATTCCTCAGATCCTAGGCTAAAATCTGACGTCTTTGGTCGTTAGTTTGACATATTCACCGGCAGCCGATTAATGAGCGCTGCGATCAGATTTTACCTCAGACGAAATTCTGGCAGTGTCAGAAGATTTGGCACACAATCCTGCAGTGTGACTTCTCCTACGACGACAGTCAAATATCTCCGTTCTTCAAGACAAACTATGACCAAAACGAGTGCTAGAGATTTCTTTGTAGCCAGCATTTCAGTCCCGCGTGTAACGCAGCTCACTGTTACCGAACGCGTCATTCATTGATGATATGAACTCCGGGTGAGTTTTCTTGCGCGCGTCCGTTTTTAGCGCGCCTTCACTATCGTGCAGTCTGACATTAATGTCAACTGAGATCTTACAGTGTGACATGGCGATCATGTTCGTACAGTCTGACAAGGGACATTCGCAAAGGATTTTGAAAAATCGCACAGTGTGCAGGACCTGACCCTGGGACATCGTCAGCGTCAGTCCGTCTTGCTCTTGTCTTTCATTCCCTCTCCACCAAGCCACCGAATTAGGAGTACGGTACACACCACGGTCCCATTCCAAACTTTGACAGAGTACTTCACACACAGGCCAATAGACAACTGTCGTGAGGCTAACCTGGTAGCCCCACCTCCTCCTCACGATGCCCGGTAATGCACACGTTCCACCCGCAATGACTGCCTCCAAAGAGAACAAGGTTACTCGTCAGTCGGACATACCCCTCAACTTTTTTAACCCGGCCCTTATATACATGTACTCATTTCATTAATTTTCCTCTCCTCCAATCCTGTCAAGAGTATGGTTTGGGAAGGAGGCGACAAAGTGAAAGTAAAATAAAAGGGGCAGTACAGATAATATTGATATTGCCACAAGGCTGGCCCCTTCATTGTCTATTTTTAAGTCCCTGTTAAAAACTTTATTTTCTTTAGTGTACATATTACCCTGATATGTTCAACTTTTAAATAGGTGGCCTTTTTTTAAAACTCTTTTCCGGTTTTATTTCTCTGTATGTTTGCTATTCTTGCTCTTCTGTAAAGTACTTTGGTCAGCCTGAGGGCTGTTGGAAATGTGCTATACAAATAAAATTGAACCTGAACTTGAACTGAATGCCTCTGTGTGTTTCAGAAAGTATGATACTTTTTTGTCCACATAAAACAACATACAAAACAATTTATGATACAAAGAGTACAAAATGATAAAACATACGATACAGAAAATATATATAAAAAGAGAAATGCAAACCTGACAAAAGAGGACAATAACACCAACACATTAACATTTAAATAACACAAAAAATCACTGTACTTTTTTACATTTTCTGCCTCGTTGTTATTATTTTATTATATTTTTTTATTGTGTGTAAACATGTCTGTCTGTAATTTAATGTTAGCAATGCTTTGGCAAAGTAAAGATTTTTCCCATGCCAATAAAGCCTTGAATCTTGAATGTATCAACATTATAATAAAGTAAAAGTACACAGTAAAACAAATGTGTGTGTGCCAATTCAAAAAGTTAAAATAATTGAAAACACAAGCAACACACAACCAAACCAACTTCTTAAACTGTGGGTTATAAACACAGTTTGAAAGGCAAATTCATGACGAGGTTGTGAGCTTTTGCTTTCTCTCTCTCTCTTAGTTTCTCTGTAGATCAGAATGAGGATGTAGAATAAGCAAAACCACAACACACACTGTACCTGCCCTCTCACTCGCTCATCTATTCTGATGACAATCGGCTCATAGTTTCTCTTTCCATCAGATCATCAGAGAATATCAGCCCAGAGTCTCTCAGCGCTTGCTCAGTCTGTCAGGATGAACACAACAGAGAGGAACTGTGAGGAAGAGCTTTATATCTTGTTGTAGAAGATTCATTTGTTAATTCATATTTGAAAAACATTTGTAAAATCCAGGCTATATTTCCCTGATGTTTTCGATACTCTGTAGGTCAGAATGAAGATGTTACTGGAAACAATAAGCTAAAGTCAAGACGAGACAGAGTATTAAAGACTCAATGACAGCAGGAATATATGAGACGTCATTCAGAGAAATGTTTGACTTGAGGATCAGGATCCAGAACACAACGCTTCCTCAGAGGAGTTTAAGAAAGAAGCTTAAGGCTCATCCTCATGTAAGTCTGAGGACATTTATTATTTCTCTGCTTGGAACATTTTTTTTGTTGTTGAAAATATCAGTTTTATATAAATATATTAACTAATATATATATATATATATTAGTTAATGGCTAACATAATTAGTTATTGGCTAGTTACCATGGTGGTTACCATAATATTATGTAATTTGCTATTAAATACTGTAAAAAATTATTTATTTATTTTTACAAGAAAACACTATTATTAGATAGCTTATGCAGTAAAAACAGTAAAAGTACATTCCCAGAAGTCATTACACATCACATCATACATATTTTTTTTTTATTATAAATAATTCTTATTTTTATCAATTTTATGTCATGTAATGTTTATTGCATTATTTAAATTACCATTATAACACTTAATGAAATATAGTTTGTCATCCTTTAAAACTGGAACAGCTGCCATTTCTTTACTGAATTTCACAAAATATCTTTTACAGTCTAGTCTAGCCATTGAAGATTATAATCTAAGCTTTAGTCGTGTCTTTTATTGATGAATTAAAGTGCAAACATGACAGAAAGATTAATGGATATACAATGACTGAGATGAGAAATATAATGATATTAATAATGATGTAAATTCAGCTGACGATCAGGAGTCTTGAATATACTGAAGTACATCTGAGAAAGAATCTGCGCATGTCTGATCAGTTCACGTCATTCTGTCCACGTCACGTCTGATGACTTTAACTTTCCGTTAAAAAAATTATATTTCACCTTAATTAAAAAAAAATTGGGTGCAATATAGTCAAATTAATGTGATAACATACTGATAATATTGGGCCACCATGATGATCAGGTATGTTTGTTGAATGCAGAACGAAACGCTGTTTAGAGATACATGTCATACCGCAGCATGCGGTTAGCTTGTTGCTTGTGTTTGGCCTGCTTTTGGTTTTCAAACGCTTTAATTAAAATAGAATTAAAAGGGAAATCTTGTGTTGGAAAGGAAAGTAAAAAAGGAAAGTGTTGTTAAGACATTACATATGAATTGGTTCATTAATTAGTTTATATGCATGGTTTATTGGCTATAACTTATTTTGAGTGGTTAGCTCTTAGCATTAGCACTTTTTGTCCATGTTCAGGACGTTTAGTTGATACTTTAATGTGTAGTGAATTCAGTGTTATCAATTGCCATATGGTAAGATGGGTAAAGATGGCCTTTAAGAACATTTACTGCCAGTATGTAACATATGTAGAGATGAATTTAGTGACATTTGTGGTCAGTAAAAAAGCTAAGTATGGGAGGGACACCCTGACCTATCTCACCATCTTACTTTTATTATGTGTGTTATGTGGAAATCAACCTCATGATTTTAGTGTTGTTTTTACCATACTTGTTGAACCAAAAAAAGCTAAATGAACTTCTTTGTTTCAGTTTCTGCAGTTGCAGCTTCATTTGTGTGTTCGCAGTGCTGATAAACAAAGGTGAGCATCTGAATAATCTATATTCTATGTCTTGTATATCTATAAGTGAACACCAGATTAAGCTCTAAGGTTCCCTTTGTAAAGGGTTTATAAAGGTGTTTGTTAATGACTAATAACTCATTTACAAATGCATTTTAATTCATTTATAAGCAGTTGTAACTGCATGAATAAAAATGGTGACTTTAACCCAATGCCTAACAAATACTGATTTTTTAAACTCACATGTTATATGCTTAATAAATGTATTTGTTAACACTTATTTAAATCAAAACCAGCAGTGTATCAAAACTGATTTCTTGTTAATGAAGATGAAATTATCAAACTTTATTTTGGGGGGGAAAAAAACTGGCAAACAATAACGATGAAAAATTAGTTATGAATATTTGAATTCCAATATTAGTTACTTGTGAAATTTAAGTGGTAAGAACTTTATTTTGGGTGAAAAAACAAGAGCACAATCATTATCTGATGAGATATTAATAATGAATTTCTTAATTCCAATATTAGTTACTTAGTAAGAACCTTAATGTAAAGTGAACACCTGTGAGCCATTTATTAATGAGAAAACCATGAATAACCTGTGAAAATAAACCTTAATGTAAAGTGAACACTTGTGAACCATTTATTAAAGAGAAAAAGATTAATAACCTTTGAAAGGGAATCTTAATGTAAAGTAAACACTTGTGAACCATTTATTAATGAGAAAAAGATTAATAACCTTTGAAAGGGAATCTTAATGTAAAGTGAACACGTGAATAATGTTACAAATGCACACAGAAGTTTTTTTTCTGATGAAATATATTATTGTTGATGCATTGTATCAGTAAATACAACTTTAAACTTGAATATTAACATATTAATATACAATCAATAAATACAATTATTTTGATATCATGATAAAGACCACTGTAACCTGAACATCTGATCATCCACACTTTAGTCACAGTAATGTTACCTGCACGTGACAGAACCGTCTGAAGGAGCGCCATAGCGGTTATTTGTGAATGGTAACTAAACTAACACAGCGATTACACAATTAACATAAAAACTTGAAAAACATATTCTGTGATGTCACCTCAGTTAGCTTACCCATCAAATCAATGACACCTACAATTTCTCTTCAGAGCACGAAGGAACCGCGTGACTTCTTCTCATGAAAAGGGAATTCATCTTTATTGAATGCTCACTAGCGCCAACTCCTGTTACACGCCAGAACACGCGTGCTTTAGTAATGTGAAAAATAATACATTGCATATTACACATATTTATGCATATTTTAAATAATATAAAAAGATAGATGAACAGAAAACTAGAGAATTATTAGACTATATATTATACTCTTTCAGACTCGCATCCATAGACGTGTTCTGGAGTGTAACAGGAGTTGGCGCTATCTGGTAAAAATGATTTTCATGAGAGAGGAAGACGACATGTTGTTCGAACTGTTTGTGCTATGAAGATAAATTTTCATCTAACATAATGTTTGATTTGATGGGTAAGCTAACTGAGGTGACATCGTAGATTATGTTTTTTAAGTTCTTATATTAATTGTGTAATCGCTGTGTTAGTTTAGTTACCATACACAAATATGCTGGCGCTCCTTCAGACGGTTCTGTCACGCGCAGGTAACGTTACTGTAACTGACTGGTGACTGGACCCTGAGGAAGATTGTGGAGAAGGACCGATTCCAGACCTTGACCATCATTGATACCCTCAAGCGAGAGGGTAAGACACAGAAAGAAATTTCTGAACGAATAGGCTGTTCCCAGAGTGCTGTATCAAGGCACCTCAGTGGGAAGTCTGTGGGAAGGAAAAAGTTTGGCAAAAAACGCTGCAGAACGAGAAGAGGTGACCGGACCCTGAGGAAGATTGTGGAGAAGGACCGATTCCAGACCTTGGGGGACCTGCGGAAGCAGTGGACTGAGTCTGGAGTAGAAACATCCAGAGCCACCGTGCACAGGCGTGTGCAGGAAATGGGCTACAGGTGCCGCATTCCCCAGGTCAAGCCACTTTTGGGCTACAGAGAAGCACTGGACTGTTGCTCGGTGGTCCAAAGTACTTTCTTTGGATGAAAGCAAATTTTGCATGTCATTCGGAAATCAAGGCGCCAGAGTCTAGAGGAAGACTGGGGAGGAGGAAATGCCAAAATGCCTGAAGTCCAGTGTCAAGTACCCACAGTCAGTGATGGTCTGGGGTGCCATGTCAGCTGCTGGTGTTGGTCCACTGTGTTTAATCAAGGGCAGGGTCAATGCAGCTAGCTATCAGGAGATTTTGGAGCTCTTCATGCTTCCATCTGCTGAAAAGCTTTATGGAGATGAAGATTTCGTTTTTCAGCACGACCTGGCACCTGGTCAGATTTTTTAAGATTTTGGGTTTTCATGAGCTATAAGCCGAAATCATCAGTATTAAAACAATAAAAGACCTGAAATATTTCAGTTGGTGATAAATCTAAAATATATGAAAGATTAATTTGTATCATTACATTATGGAAAAAAATGAACTTTATCATAATATGCAAATTTTTTGAGAAGGACCTGTATTATCACTACAGGTAGAGGTTAGGGATGCACCGAATGTTCGGCAACCGAAATTATAAGTATAAGTAAATAAGTAAAAAGGCCGAATAATTTTTGCAGAACAATGACGTTTTTAATGACGCGATCAAATAGTAACCCACGTAGAGTGAGAGGCACTTTATGCAGCAAACATGTCAGCAGTGTGGAAGCACAAATGGAAAAAATTCGCAACACCGCGTTCGGTATTCAGCCTTCGGCCTTCGGCCTTCGACCAAGCATTTCATTATTACTCGGTTTCGGCTTCGGCCAAGAATTTCATTTCGGTGCATCCCTAGTAGAGGTCTATCCATGTTAAATATAGATCCAGGTCGCTAACGACCCAAATATGTAAGAATGTTTGGCGAAACAGTCGTGCATTTAAGGGTTAAGGTTCACTTCCACAGGTTATTAATGTTTGTAACTCATTAATAAATGGTTCACAGGTGGTCCCTTTACATTAAGGTTTACTTTCACAGGTTATTAATGTTTGTAACTCATTAATAAATGGTTCACAGGTGGTCCCTTTACATTAAGGTTTACTTTCACAGGTTATTAATGTTTGTAACTCATTAATAAATGAAGAGCTCTTTTCCAAAACTCGATCAAAGCCAAATCAAAAAAAAAAATTGTTTGTCATGGAATTTGCTGTGTATTGAACCTATTGTCTGCTCTATAAATATCTAATGCCAAATCGCTATATTTCCTTGCTTAAAATGTACTGCAAGATGCAGTTTTTTTCCAAACCGCTATAAGCGCCGAGCCTGTTTTTAGCCTAAATGCGATATATCCTCTCATCTCGTCTTGAGCCCCTGCCTCTTTGAAAGTGAAAGTGCCTTTTCGTTCACGCTGCGGTGCCCCCGCGAACGGGATCCCGGCCGGAACATAATCCCGTCCAGAACGCGAGTCTTACCGGCAATCTACGACACCCCCCAACCCCCACCGGGACGCGAGTCTTACCGGCAATCTAACACAACCATATCCTCCACCCGCCTCCCGGAACGCGATTGTAACCGGGAATCGTCTTGACCCCTGATGTCATATGCTGCTTGTGACATGTGTTGCTTGTTGTTGTTTTTATTATTTTTTAAATACATAAACCAACTACATATAAAAAGGATGGATTTGTAGAGTTAAAAAATAAAATAAATAAACCTTGAATTTATAATCAACAATATTGTTGTTTCATTTAACAATCATTGTTAACATGTTCAGACTGAGCCAATTTACCATGTTCACAGGATAAATCGAATATTAACAAAATGTTTGGGTGTAGATAAACTATTGAACACTATGAAAACTATTAAAATGGATTTATAGCGTTTTGGAAAAGAACTCTTCAAATGATTCATATGTGTTAAATTTACATTAAAGGGATCCCCTGGTGTTGAGACTTGTATGGCTTAATATAACATAAATGATGTCTCTTACTGAAATATGTAGTAGAAAACCCATGAAAGATCTACGTTATTTAAAAAAATCGATTTTATATTTGGACCATGGGCGGCGCCATTTTGTTTGCGTTCTAGGTTGATGACGTAGAGTGGTTGCACTCGGCAATCAGCTGGCGCTACCCGTAGCTATTTTTACCAAAACGAAACTCGAAAATAGTTTTTAGAGTTAAACAAAACCAATGAATTGCTTTGTAATTGTACTTAAAACACACTCAAACATACATGTGCACACAAACTCACCTACGCAAAGTCACAAACAGATCGGCAGGCGCACACACACACTGATAGCTGTCTCAATCGAGATGTTGGGCTGCTCAGTCTCTACGACAGAGGCTGAATCTGAAATCGACCCCCTATACACTGAAATAGGGCAGGGACGGCCATTTGTAGTGGTGTCCGACACCAGTGGACATGTTCGAGTTCACTCATTCAGTCTCACGTTGCACCGCAATAACAACTGTACAGCCGATTTACAAACAGCTGTCCGACTTCACGCACTCGTCTTCATTCACCCCTTACACCCCAAGTTGTATTAGTGAACAAAAGTAGGGAATGTGTCTTAAAGATGAAAGTTTAAAGATTGAGGTTTTAAATTACTGAAAACTCAGTTTCAGTCAATCTCATGTCAATCTTGAGTACCTATAGAGTAGTATTGCATCCTTCATATCTCCGAAAAGTCTTTAGTTTTATTATATTTATAAAAGAAATATGGGCTGTACCGAGTCTTTCCGGAAAAAACCGAGCGGCTGGAGGCATATCGTGTGGGCGGAGCTAAAGAATAACGAATGCGCACAAAGCGGTGACGACCTCAAGCGTGGAGAAACTCATGGCTATCGATCCAGAATCAGATTCAGAGGCTGAAATAAATTGAACAGGAGAAACAGCAACAGCAGGACGTCCGTCACTGTGGTATGTACTGTATTTAGTGGCCTGTCAACATTTGTGTGAGTTTATGAGGACATGATTCGGTTTATGGACTATTGTTTGCGACTAAATCTTAGCAGTAGCAAGCAAACGGTTTTGCACATCAGACTAGTGTAACGTTATACATAGAACAACAATGGAGTAACGTTAGCACATTTGAATGACGAAGCACGCGATCGTGTCGTTCACTGATGTTTACTCACGCGACGATAGCCAACAGCACAGACATTTGAAGCAGTTTTACTCACCGGCTGCTTCCAAAGCAGGACCGAACCTTTATCGCTGGGACCGCTCCGTCAAAAACACACTTCTTTGGTATGATTTGGTGAAGTCCTGACAGCAGTGACCGTGGAGATCCACTTTGCGACGCGACTGAAGCGATGTTGTGAAGCTTCCCGTCTTTTCTGCGTTCAAATCGGTTCAAATGCAGCGTTGCCTTCCCGGAATGCTGTGCTGAAGCGTTGAAGTCGCTTGACGTCACCCATAGGAATAAAGTGGAGCGCAGCACAGACTATAACCAACATAAGTGTTCACGGATGACTGGATCTGCACCTGATCGAGTGTTTATGGGCGTGCATTTCCTCTCTCGCTCTAGTCACGCGCGCGCGCACCCTACCGGGAGAAGAGCCCGTACGGCCCATACAAGGACCTTCTGCTCTATTTAACGTCAAGTAGACCCATACTCGAAAAAAACTCGCCGAAACTTGTGAGAAACCGGAAGGAGTATTTTTGACACAGAAATACTCCATCAAACGTCCAACATTAGTTTTTGAAACTTTGACTATGTTTAGGATGGGAATCCAAGTCTTTAACAGTGTAAAAAGCTCAGTATGCATGAAACAGCTTTTCACCCCCCGCTTTAATGCACGAACCAACATCATAACCAAAACATCCTGCTTCTCTTCCTCACGTTCCCCTATCCCATCGTCCTACCTAGATAGTTCCCTCTGCTGGTCACTTTAGGCATTACAGTTAATCTACTGCATATCAACAGTCTATCTATGATATCAACACAGGGAATATTGAATGTGGGTAATGTATGCGTGCACGCAGTGCGTTTGTGTGTGTTCACGCCGATCTGTTGGTGTGTGTGTGAGTCTGTAAGAGAGAGAGTTTGTGTGCACATTTATGTTTGAGTGTGTTTTAAGTATAATTACAAAGAAATTATTTGGTTTTGTTTAACTCTGAAACAATTTTCGAGTTGCGCTGTGATAAAAATAGCTACGGGTAACGCCAGCTGATTGAGGATTGCAACCATTCTACGTCATCAACCTAGAACGCAAACAAAATGGCGCCGCCCATGGTCCAAATATAAAATGGATTTTTTAAATAACGTAGACCTTTCATGGGTTTTCTACTACATATTTCAGTAAGAGACATCATTTATGTTATATTAAGCCATACAAGTCTCAACACCATGGGATCCCTTTAAGGTTCACTTTCACAGGTTATTAATGTTTGTAACTCATTAATAAATGGCTCAGAGGTTTCCACTCAAGGTTCACAAGTAACTAATATTGGAATTAAAATAAGTTACTGTGTGCCATTTTTATTTATTTTTTTCAAAATAAAGTTTGATCATTTCATCTTCATGAACAAGAAATCAGTTTTGATACACTGCTGGAGATAAGGTTCGATGTATGATTGTGGATAACCTGCTACAAAAATTTAACTTCGTATGTCTGCAAGAAACTTTTTTACCTAAGCAGGATCTAGGAAAAATTATACTTCCTACATATATATATATATATATATATATATATATATATATATATATATATATATATATATATATATATATATATATATATATATATTCTTAAATGATTCTTAAATGTCTTTTCATACAATCTTACCCATTACCAAAAGAATGTTGACATGCCCATAAAATAATAACAAGTTAAGTGATTCAGTCTTTTATTTTAACAATATATAGTTGCATATACATTCATACAATGAAGTAGTGAAGAAAATATAAAAATGTTTTTTGATACACAACAATTATAAGGCAATTAGAGGTGGTCTAGCCAGAAAAGAAAATCTCTGCAGACTGTCATGTTTTGCTCTAGGGCAATGGTTCCTAAACATTTTGTAGCACGCACGACGCACCCCTTTCTAATGTTTGATACCTGTCAAGCACCCCCACCACCTTATTTCGGTTAAACATCAAATTTTTAATAGCAATAACTAAATACAAATATCCCCTGTATATAAGAAAAAAAAAATCAACATTTCAGTTGTAATATATACAGCATAGAGTTAGGGGGGTTCGGGGGCATGCTCCCCCGATATAGTTTTTTTTTTAATTTTCTGATCTACATATGAGCATTTTAAGACATTTGAAAGCCAAAAAAATTATGAGAAATAGCTTTAAAACTAAGTCAGCGGGCAGTAAATTATTTGTCAATTCCTGCTCTCTCCTCATCTCCATCACTCCTTATTTTGCCCTGTCTCTTCCCTGCTAAAGCATTCAACAAAACATAGGATACATTTATAGTTAGAATATTTTTTTATCTGAAGAAAACATATTCATTAATGTTTCTTGTCCTCTCACATTAACAGTATAGTTAATCATCACATTAAATCACATTATAAATTAAACAAAGGTTTATTAGTTTGCCTCATTATATTTATCGGTAGTTTAACATTTTAATCCTAAAACAGCTGCCAAATATGAAATGCTTAGTTTAGCTACCACACCATACCTGGAGGAGGTCCATATTCCACGAGTAGGAATATACAGTAGTGTGGCCCCTTTAAGAGCTGTGCGGTCCCCATTGAACTGCCGGTATTGTGTGTCTGCGCCGAACTGTGCCGCGATTCACGTAAACAGTGAGAGAAACACGGACTCGAGAGCGCTGGTGTTCAGAAAAGTAACCTGCGTATTAGTTTTAGCCGATTGTAATGTGTTTAGTTCAATAAAACACATGTACTGTAAGCGGTGATGGTGTTAATTATTTAACCTGAGCGAGAGTGAGCTTGTAGTGAATCGCGCTCGGACTGCAGAGAATGGGCTCAGTGAAAAAAAACACACTTTTCTTTTAAACGCAATTTACTACAGCTTGTAATGTGAAATTTGTATTTATCAATAATACTCTGACATGTGAATTTTATCCAAGTTAGATAATAGAAAAAGATAATAGAAAATAGAAAAAAGACAATTTTCTGCCATTACAAACATTCTCTGGCAAACCTCCGGTGGTAAATCTGCGCACCCCTAGGGGTGCCATTTCTCCAACACAATCATTATTTGAACCACATGCAACTAGGGTTGCCACCCTTCCCGTGAAATACGGAATCGTCCCGTATTTTCAGGAAAAATGATTTGTCCCGTATTTTACATAGGTCCATTGTGTGACGACAGGTCCTATTCTGCCCCTAATTGGGTCGCTGCTGTCGTTGGTTTGTTTGATTGGTTTGTTTTAGGTTCACGGACCGTGAATCACGGCCAATCAGAGTCAGAAGAGGAGGGGACCCCCGCCTCGCCGGTTATTTTCTATATGGGCAGAATCCATTTGAAACGATGGCGGAGGCAGGTCCAAATATCCAAATACAGGTCATAATACAAATAATTTCATGGGTTTTATTTTTTTCAAACGCCAAATAATCACGATGCTCACGTTTACAAGCCAGTGTCATTATAGTAGTCTATTGGTTACCGTTTTACAGAATCTATATGATACTTCAATTCAATGTTTGAGTGGTAGGTAATCACCATAACAGCGTCGGTCGGGCACGCCTCCTTCAGCTCACGCCGACGAGCAAACGCTGGTCCAATGTTGATCCTCGTCCTGCCTTTAATCACATCACTTTTTCGTTTCCTCTTATTGCTTTCCTCCAACAAAACCTTTTCTTTCTTATTTGTCTCTGCTGCTTCGGACATGACTATATTATCCGACGAAAAAAAGTTGGGCTCGCACGTCCGAATTTAAGGAAGTGTGGGTGTTGGTGGAAGTGACGTATATGCCGTAAAGCAGTCGAATTTTGTAGTTCTTTTTGTTCTCGGGTTACTAACCGAAACCCGAAGTTTAAAAGTACGATTAAAAACGATACAGACCCCATCAGGCTATGGCAGACGTGTCATTCAACCTATTGTAAGTCGATGTATCATCACAAGAGTCTTAAAAAATATATTATTAAGGTTGAAAAGTTACCTAGTGCTGCTTTAAGAAATAATGTTAATAATGTAGGCTACATGAATGATGTTATGGTATGATTTGTTTATTAAGGTTAAGTTGTACAGTCAGACACAAGCATTACTTTATATATATAAAATCAAAATAGGACCCTTTAGGAATAAAATAAACAACTATTTGTTATGCTTAACAAATTTAAATAATTGCATCATCCAATACTATAGAATTAACAATAGACTATATAAAAACGTAAAATACATAAATATATTTACTTAACTTACCAAAAATAAAAATGTTGTTAAGTGTTTTATTAAAATAAGAAATGATTGTAGATATTATATCATTTACAGTTATTTAGGTGTGGTTTCACTGTTTGGATGGTGTTACTGCAAACAATGAGAAATATTTTAGTCAAAATCTTTCAAAATTCACTATAAAATTACTCGAGTTAATTAGCAATTTCTTATCTACTCCCCTCTAGGTTACAGCACCTGAGTTTGTTTTTTATTGTCATAGCTGTGTGTTATACTGAGTGCATCTGTTCACACTGATTTCAATAGCAGATATCCTATTATAATGTCCATTGGTATCAATCTTAATATATATACAAATTATGAAAACATGTTTTAAGTTATGATATACGACCACTGAACTGGCACACCATCATGGCCCCAAGGGGTGTGGCCATCGCTGCGGCAGGCCTCCCTTATTTTTCTCTATTGAAGGTGGCAACCCTAGCCATGACTGGAAAAAGGTTGGGAAACACTGGCCTAGAATAAATCAAATTGCGACATGGTCTGTGAATAATAAAGCACAAAACATTACTATATGAATATATGATCTGCTTGTTCTGTCTCTGAATGCTCTGCTCCATCTACTACATATGGACTCTGTTATTCTTAAACATTTTAACGAATTAATGATAAAAATAAGTAGTTAATCTAATTCATAATCATTTATTGAATTTAGTTTATTAGGCATGTTTTATTGAAATTTTAATAAACAAAACAAACAAATGGTTTTAAGTTTGTTAAAGCATTTGTTCACCCCCCCCCCCCCCCAAAAAAAAAACCTGAATCATCTTCATTAATTTAACATCATTTTAACTAGTGATAATAACCATAATTTAATAATAGGTACAGTTTATTTATTAAATACTTGTTTAATACCGTGATGTTATTTAAAATAGTTGTCATATCGTGAAAATCTCCTTCCATCACAACCCTACAGGGGTCCCCCACCCCCACTGTTAAAAAAAAGTAACTAAGTAACTTTTACTCTGAGTACATTTTAAATGAGATAATTTTTACTTTTACTTGAGTACATTTTTTGACCAGTAATTTTACTTGTACTTAAGTAAAATTTCATTGAAGTAACAGTACTTTTACTTGAGTAGAATATTTTGTTACTCCTTCCACCTCTGCAAATAAGGTATGGGTGCAGGCAAACCTAAAAAATGTCCAGATCCTTGAGTATAAAAAGCTTACCAGCACTAGACTCAAATATGCCATCCATTACATTGGTAAACATGAACAGGCTATGAGAGCAAACTCAATGGCTGAGAAAATTAGGGGTAAGGATGTCCATGACTTTTGGAAGGGGATGAGAGCTCTGAACAGGGCCAACACATTGCTTCCATGTGTCATCTGGAGCTGATAGTATTGCTGAGCTGTGGCAGCAACACTATAACTGTGTATTTAACTGTGTTAAAGCTGCACTGTGTAATTTTTCCGTCCGCTAGAGGGCGCCTATTTAAAACAAGTGGACAAAGACCTTTGTTTTCCAGACTTTTATCTGTCAGGACAAGTGATGAGTGTCTGTAATAAAATGAAATATCTGGGTCATTACGTTACAGATCAGTTATCCGATGATGCCGATACTGTATATACAGGCAGCTTTCTCATATTATATGCCCAAGCTAACACGCTGGTAAAAATATTCCACATGTGCACGGATGACGTCAAATTTAGCCTGTTTAAAGCATATTGCACTCCTTTGTATGCGCTTCTTTATGGACTAAGTTTAAAAAGGCAAATATGCAGAAGCTTAAGGTTGTTTATAATGACTGTATGAGGATACTGCTCAACAAACCCAGGTGCTCTAGTGGAAGTGTCCTGTTTTATAATGCAGGGGTCAGTATCATTCAGGCGTTGTTGAGACTCATCTACAAATTTATTTGTCGCCTGAATGACTCCCAGAAGAGCCTTGTTATGCTGCTAGTAAATCCTGGGTTTAGTGCCGTTTGATAACAATCCTCACCATGGTATCACTAGTATAAGTGTATTTTATAGAAATACTGTACAGCAGTTTTTTTTATCTATTTGTACATGTTTCTCTTTCTCTTTTTAATGTATATTGCATGTCATGTCTGTGCCTGATGATGTTAAAGTTACATTTACAGTTTCTGTTGTTTCAGTGTCTCTGCAGGTCTCAGTAGAGGCTGTCATTGGAGGTTCTGTTGT
Organism: Pseudorasbora parva; assembly: GCF_024679245.1. NCBI lineage: Eukaryota > Metazoa > Chordata > Actinopteri > Cypriniformes > Gobionidae > Pseudorasbora > Pseudorasbora parva. The sequence continues at coordinate 29,800,954 of NC_090185.1, forward strand.
CCTGCCGTGTTCTTCAACTGAACATTATCTTAAACTTCAAGATATTAATGTTCACTGGAGATACAATGACGGCAAGATTGTGTATGATATAATTCCCAGAAGTAATTCACAAGAGGACCAGGATGCAGAGTACAAGAACAGAATAGAAACTTTTCCAGAGGAGCATGAGCGAGGAAACTTCTCCATCAAACTCAAGGATCTCACTCACACTGATGCGGGACAATACATCTGCCTCATCACACCCTTAAATGAACAAACTACTGTACAGCTGATCATCAACGGTGTGTGAAACTACTGGATTACTGCATTAAGTTTTAATTTCTTAAAGTATTTGCTTTAAAATCTAAGTTCACTAGTGATGTTTCAGTCTAAATGCTGGGGTAGTATAGATGGGTCTGTAATGTTTCTCGTTATACTTTCTTATTGCAGAATCATCAGCAGAAAAAGGAACCATATCCCCTGAACAAGAAAACCAAGGAGGAACAGAACCAGACAGTGAGGGGACATCATCACCTTTGATCATTGGCATTGTGTCTGCAGTTATAGTTATAGGTTTCATTGTAGCTTGGTGGAAAAAAAGGAACTCAAGCCATCTTAGGGCAGACAGACACGACGTGGATTCATCCACTCATGAGGTTGAGCACATTATGAATCAAAATGTATAAGCTGATAATAATGATAAAGCATTTGGTACATGACTATAGCTTGTTGTAAAACATGTCTAATCTTAAAGGGATAGCCATTGTATTTTAAATAGTATACATAGTATTTTTACATAGTACATAGTATTACATAGTATTTTTTTTCCTACTATGAAAGTCAATGGCTTCAGTTAACTGTTTTGTTACTGACATTCTTCAAAATATCTTCCATTGTGTTCAGCTGAAGGAAAAAATTCATACAGGTTTGAAACAACTTGAAGGCGAGTAAAGGATGACACAATTTTCATTTTAAAGTGAACTATCCCTTTAATGTAAATGAATTATCGAAGCTTTAGCGCTAAACATTAAGTCAGAGGAGGAGGCCTGTGCTTCCATTTTTGCTGCCACTGCCTCAGATAGAAAAAGTAAGAAAAAATCAGAAATCAACTGAAATCAGCTGGTGTGCGGTGGGCGTTCTGGCGCAAAAATGTCTGCCGTCGCATCATCCAGGTGGATGCTGCACATTGGTGGTGGCTGAGGAGATTCCCCCCTTCTATATGTAAAGCGCTTTGGGTGTCTAGAAAAGCACTATATAAATGTAATGAATTATTATTATTAGAAGAGTGTGTAAAGCAGGGCCATAGCTACAGCACTACTCACATTGCAAGCGGACCCCTGGCGACGAAGTGACACCGCAGAATACTTATATTATTATATTCACATTTCAAATGAAATCACACGTCACTGACGCTCTGTCAACCGTTTCCTATATAACAGAGCATCTGAACAATATACTGATCTATGCAGTGCGCTCCACAAATCACTCTAAAACTGCAAGTCTTTTATGTTTAAAAATCATCATATTGTGCCCAAGAAAACTAAAGAATGTCAATTATAATACCAATAATTCTTAAGCCCCAAAACATAACGATTTGATTTAGTAGTCTAGATGTGTAAGTATTTACAAATAAAAATTACAAACATTTTATGTTACAGCTTCTCACATGTGAGAATGTTTCGCTTATTTTTTTGGACCCTATGAAACTTTATGTTTCTGGTCCCATTGACTTCCATAGTAGGAAAAAAAAACATATAGCTATATATATATATATTCTTCTAAAGACCCGGAGATTGGCTGAATGGATTCAAAAACTGTAAAACTCAACTGTTTAACTCTGGGGGAGATGTAAAATTAGCCTTTTTCAAAAAAAAAAAAAAGTGTAGTATTCCTTTAATATGGACATTGCTGTCTTTGAGCATGCAGCACCGAAAAGAGAACACGTGCACCAATAAACTGGATGCCAACAGCCAAGAAGAAGTAGAAGAAGAGAACACGAGACATTTTCTATCTGTTGCTCGCAATGCCGACCACCTGCACTGCTGCCGTGAGAAGGGTATTCCGGCACAACTGGAGGCTGCAGTTTCAGGACTCTAGTTCTAAGACCGCAGTTCTAGGACCCTAGTTTTTTTTGACAGCACCACCTACCGAATTGGATTACCAAAACACTAAATGACGATGGATGATGGACACCTATCAGACTGTGAGTACCGATATTCAATTAAGTTTTATTTCTATAACATTTTTAATGAAACTACATATACATAGCCAAAGTGAGAGCTGCTAACTATGAATTAATTCACACAAATTAAGAATTTGTGTGCTAGTTTTATTAATTAATACGACTTTCTTTCGTGGCCATGATTTATTAAATCCTTGTGGATTTTTAATGACTATAATAAATCTAGCCAGTGCATTAATTAAATTTAGAAGATGATCATGGTTTATAGTTCTTGTGGAAGTTGATTACTTTGCACTGAGGACATGATAAAATCAAATGCATATGTCAATAAAAGGCGTGTAAAATACAAAATAGTATTTTGAATGTCTATTATATCTAAGTGATAAACAAGACCTAAATATATAATTTAAGATATTTCTTATATATCAAAATCATATCAAAATATGAGTAAATCATAGAGACAATAAACAGTCAATGTAGGAACAGCCCATGGCATTCTCTCTCTATATAATTATTATACTTTTAGGTCAAACCGCTGTTGTCTGTCAGTCATATAATGCTGGTATATAGTAACTGTCTTAAAGAGCATGCACAGAGAAGTCCAAATTAAACGATTCCCCATCGTAAGTACACATTGATGGCCTAGGAGTGGTTTGTGTGAGAAAACTAACAGTATTTATATCGTATTTTCCTCTTGAACACAATCACGTCCAAGAGCTCATGCTTCCATTTGAACGAATCTTTAATTTGACTCGGGAGTACCAAGTTGTCTCAGAGAGTGATTTGTTCATTCTGTTGGCCGTGCAGAACCTGGTCAACAAAATGAACATAAAATCAGGGTAGCCTTGATAATGTCTTGAAGCAGTTAAAGAATAGAAAACCTTATCTGTAAAAATCTGAAATCAGTGGTGTAATAATGATGTTTTCTTTTACACCTTTAGGCTTTTTGCAAGCTTAATGATTTGTACAATTACACTCCCACAAACTGAACTTGTATTCCCTTTTCAGGATGAGTTGGAGTCAATCAAGGATGGAGCAGTTGCTCTGCTGGCAGTGGTGAATGAAGAGGATGTGCCTACTGGAGTTCCCTTTGAAAGTCACCATGTGTCAATTGTCCATGAGGATCAGGCTGTAATGTCTTACAGATCTTGGACTGATTCATTGGTGATTTTGTTTGGAATGATCTATGCTCTTCATTTGAGCTACCCTGAGAAGCTAAGTGGCTTCTTTGAGTTCATCCAGGTTATCCTCTTAAACCTTTATGATGGAAGAAAGCAGCTCAAACCTAAGTTACAAGCCTTGAGAAATGAGCTATAGAGTAAATGTGTTAACGTTCTTCTGTAGAAGGTCAGTAGTGTTCTGAAAATATCTTTTTTGCTTGCAATCCAAAAATGTTTCTGTTTAGATTTCTGTGTTGCAACAGATACTTGTGTACATAATTACAGCTGGGTTGGTTGGCTTTCTACTTTCTACTAGGTGAAGTGAGAAACATGGGCATTAGTTATATATATATATTTAATTTATTTTCTATTTTTAGGTGAGTCTTAATTATAATTTTATTTTTATCGTCTTAATTTCAAAGTGTTTCTAACAAAAAACACTCTTTAAATTTAAGTTCAAGTATATGGACTTTTGTCATTTCTATTAGTTATTTCATATTATTCAAAAAAATGCTTTAATTTATTTGGCTTTAATTAATTTAATTCATTGCCATCACACTCTGTATTACCACATGGGAATAATATTAGTTATACATTTAATTTTGTTTTGATTTTAAGTGGGTCTTAAATATAATTTTGTTTTTATTTTATTATCTTTTCTTAATTTCATAGTGTTTCTAACAAACACTTTCTTTTAAAACTGTGTACATTGATGTTTTAACATTGATATGTTATTCAGCATCCAACTAAATAAATAGTTTAAGTTGTGTCAAATGTGTGTTTATATTGTGTTAATGCCACTTAAATTGTTTAAGGCAATCGATTTCCTCAAATGAATTGAGTAGTCACAACAGAGTTTAAAGTTGTAACAACTAATACATAATAAAAAAAATGTTGCTTTAGTGGAAATAAACTGAGTAAATGAAACTTAAGTGGTAACATTTATGTAAAGAAGAAGGATTTAAGTTGGTCTTACTTAAAACAGATAAACTAGATTAACACATTTTTTAATAAGTTTGGAGAGATGCAACATTTGAGTTATTTTAACAATAAGTTACTGAGTTACTTGGACACAAATCAAATATTTGTGTATGCTTAAATTGTTTGAGTTAATAAACTTAAATTATTTAAGGCAATCGGTTTCTTCAAATGGTTTAAGGTGAACTAACTCATCTGAAGAATGAATGAAACTAGTCCAATCCTGATTGGTGTTGCGTCATGACGTAGAGGTGATGGCATACCCGGAATCTATAAAGGGGAGACCGGCGCATAGTAGTGTCAATTATCGCGATGAAGCAAGCGCTCTCAGGCGATATGCGGTGTGGCGACAAGACGCAGTGCTCGTTCCCTCTCAGGGAACATGGGTTATATAAATAACCCGAGATATTCCCTATATCGAGGGAACGTCGCACTGCGTCGGAACGACGAATTTGGGGAACGAGTACCCACTAGGTCACACCAAGGGTACGCCTGCCCTATTGTGAAGCTGTAACCCAGGCACTATTAGGACTGAAGCACCCTGGCGCCATGTGTAGCAGGGAGGTGTAAGCTGTAGAATCTTATAAATGTGTGCTGAGTGGCCCATCCAGCCGCTTTGCAGGTGTCCCTGCATAGGGACTCCAGAGAGAAGGGCCAACCGAGGAGGCCATGCCCCTGGTGGAATGGGCCCTCACGGCTATAGGTGAAGGCAGATTGCGCACCTGATCCAATTACTAATTGTAGGGGTAAATGCAGGCATCCCTTTCTTGGGGCGAGCCAAAACACACTAACTGACTTCCTCCACTGAGCTGACCTTTACAAATATATCCTCAGGGCCCTGACAAGAGGAAAAGTCTCCCCTCTTCCGCCGTCACGTGGGGTGGGGGATGAAATGCCTGAAGAACCAAGGACCTGACCACACTAGAAGGCACCTTAGGCACATTGGTGTCACTGCCAAGGCCCGGAGATCCCCTACTCTCCTCAGAGAAGTGATTGCCAAGAGAAATGCCACTTTTAGGGTCAGGTTCTTAGGTTCTACCGAATCCAGTGGCTCGAAGGGGGCCTCAACCAACCCTTTGAGCACCACTGCCAGATCTCATGTAGGAACTCTGGTATGGGCTACAGGCCTCATCCTCTGTGCCCCACTGAGGAACCGTACAACCAATTGGTGCCTACCCAAGGGCCCATCACTTAATGGAGCATGGAAAGCTCCAATAGCAGCCACGTACACCTTGAGTGTGGAGGAGGTAAGCCCTGCAGAGAAACAATTTTGGCGGAACTCCAGCACTGAAGCCACTGGGCAGTTAACTGGATCCACCTCAAGCTCTCTACACCAAGTAGCGAAAACATTCCACTTGAGGCTGTTCAATCTCCTCGTAGACAGAGCCCTGGAACTTAGTAAGGTCTCTATAACATCTGCTGGCAGTTTAGCCTCTTGGTACCTGGCCCCCTCAGAGGCCAGACCCAAAGGTTCCACATTTCTGGCCGGGGGTGAAATATTGTGCCCTACGCCTGCAATAGGAGGACCCACCAGCAGAGCTATTATATCAGAGGAACATACTCGATCGGCCAATGAGGAGCCACCAGAAGAAGACTGACTCCTTGTTGCCGGACTTTCTCCAGGACCCCTGGGAGCAGAGTGATCGGGGGAATGCATACCAACGCAGCCTCGGCCACGTCTGCACCATGGCATCCAACCCCAGCGGGGCTGGATGCGTAAGGGAGAACCACAGTGACAAACAGATCTACTTCCACTGGGCCAAACTTGATGTCAAACTCATCAGGCTCCTTAGAACCAGAGAGCGTGAGCATCAGGCCACCCACCCTGGGGGAAGATGCCGCTGCGCGGGCTTATGCGTGGGGAGGGAGACCATCTGAACTGTCGCGGATGATTGAGAAAGTGCCTCGGCAGTCTCAATCTCCGCTGACAAATCCAGTTGTGAGCCCCATGATCTGCGACGCCGGGCTGCCTCACCGGCTGCGGGCCCAGAACCACAGGGCTCACGGGACTGACTGCCGTCATTAAAAATGGCCAGCCGCGAGCGAAGCACCCTCAGCGTCAGCTTTTCGCAATGCTCACAGGCGGCTCCCTCGAGAGCCACCCTAGCATGCTGAATGTCTAGGCACTGCACACACAACAAATGTGTGTCCGCTCCCGACATGAAACGGGGACACGGAGATACACATCGTCTGAACTCACTTGTCGCCATTTTCTCACTATATATATATATGTCTTTTTGGATAAACAACAATAAATAGACAGACAATTCAATTCACACAGAGCGCTATGCTGAAGAGCGATAACTGACGCCACTATGCGCCAGTCTCCCCTTTATAGCTTCCTGGTATGCCGTCACATCTACGTCATGACGCAACACCAATCTGTCACAGACATGCCAGGCTCCCACGTCACAGACTCACAGTGCACACTCTCACCTGAGTACTGATCACACACACCTGCAGCCAATCATCACCACAATTACCAGGAGCACAAAAGTCACAAACACGGTCACTGTCTGGTCTCATTTGCAATAGGTACTATTCCCTGCTGCTTACCTTAAGGACTCGCTTGATGATACTTACCCTTCTGCAGCGTCTTCTTCCAAGTCTCCAGTGATCTCCTGTGTCCAGCGTTTGTGTGTTCTGTGTTCCTCTCCAGAAGCCTCCTTCGTCAATCTCCAAGTGCACCCTGAGAAATCAAACCAAGACCCATCACCAGCACATCTCTATTCAGTCAAGTTGCATATCTACTGGGTGCTCAATAAACCTGATTCACTTCCCATCTTGTCTCCGTAGCTCTGTACCATAACAGAAGACCGGACCACAACTGCGAGCACCAGTATGAGCCACAAAGACCCTTTTCAAGAACTGGTGGATGCCGTTCACCGTGCGCTACCCTCCGCTCCACCATCACCCCCACCGGCGATCACTTCCACATCCACCAGCACCTCTTCCTCATCACCTCTGTACGCCAGTCCCATGGCCAAGCCAGCGCCCTTCTCTGGTTCGGCGGAGGACTGCAATGGATTCTTCTGCAATGCTCACTGGTGCTGGAGATGCAACCGCAACTATATCCTGACAATCGATCCCAGGTAGCGTTTACTTTTTCTCAGCTGAATGGCAAGGCCTTACGTTGGGTGGAAACTTTGTATGCACAGAATAATCCGATTTTACAATCCAAGTTCAGCTTCATGGCCCACTTCAAGGATGTGTTGGGAAAACCTGCCTGGGATGCGTCAGTGGGTGAGCAATTGTATCACTTGAAGCAAAATAATATGTCTGTAAATGAGTATGCCTTGCAGTTTTGGACCCTGGCCGCCGCTAGTGGATGGAACGAGCAGTCGTTTCTATCGTCAAGGATTGGGCCCCGTGTGCGGTTGCATCTTGCTGCATACGAGGACACCATTGGGCTCAAACACTTCATCCAGTTATCCATCCGCTTCGCCACTCGTATGCAGCCGTGTCTCGAAGAGCACCAGGGCCAGTCCATGAGCTTCCAGTCCCTCCTTCGACCAGAATCCACCAACCCTCCAGAACCAGTCTCTCCGAGCCCATGCAACTAGACAACACCCATCTTACACCAGCGGAATGGCAGAAATGGCTAGGGAACGGATTGTGTTTGTATTGTGGATCTCCTGATCCCTATATCGCCAAGTGTCCAACTCGTCCTCCTCATCCTTTGGTGAGTGTGATCTACCCATCAGGGAGACCAGGGAACAGGGAGACCATTGAGTCGAAGGCAGGTTCGCTCCATTGCCGGTCCCAACTACAAGTTGGCATATTGCATGTTGAACAGATTCATCTACTGGTTTTGGAGGAATCCACTGCTGACGTGATTTTAGGGCGCCCATGGCTGGAGCAGCATAACTCCGTCATCTTTTGGAAGTCCGGTGAGATCCTAAAGTGGGGCAATAGCTGCTTCACCAGTTATCTCTCTGCTCTTCCTGGCCCGTCCATGTCTCGTTCCAGCAAGATTCCTGTGTTTGCCACTTCCATTGAGAGGTTCATCAAGCAGCGGTCTGTGGAGATTCCATCCTACACACCTCCTTTAGTGATGTGTTCTGCCCTCACCGGGCTTCCAAGTTGCCTCCACATCGGCCATGGGACTGCGCGATTGATCTGCTTCCGACTGAGCCAGTGACCAAGGGGAAGAGCTATCCCCTCTCCCTGCCGGAGGAGAAGGCCATGGAAGATTACATCCAGGAAGCACTTGACCAAGGTTACATCCGACCGTCCATATCCCCTGCTGTATCTAGCTTTTTCTTCGTGGCCAAGAAGGACAGAGGCTTGTGGCCCTGCATCGACTACCGTGCCTTGAACAAGATTACCGTCCAATTCCGTAAGCCCCTTCCTCTCGTCCCAACCTAACTGGAACATCTCCGTGGTGCCACAGTGTTCACCAAGTTGGACCTCCACAGCGTGTACAACCTCATCCGAATACATGAGGGGAAGAAATGGAAGACCGCCTTCGTGAAACCCACTGCCCACTATGAATGTCTGGTCATGCCCTATGGCCTGGCCAACGCCTCCTCCGTATTTCAGGACTTCATCCATGAGGTGCTCCGGGAGTTCTTCCACAAGTCCGTCCTGGTATACATCGATGACATCTTGATTTACTCCCGAAGCCCGACCATCGCCACCACATTGCGGAGGTCCTGCAACGCCTGAGGGAGATCCATCTGTACCTAAAGGCCGAGAATTACTCCTTCCACCAGCCCTCAGTGCAGTTCCTTGGTTATCACATCGATCGCAGTGGCATCCGGATGGACGAGGGAAAGGTGAATGCCATCAGAAACTGGCCAATTCCCTCCACCATCAAAGAACTCCAGAGATTCCTAGGTTTTGCCAATTTCTACAGAAGATTCATCCAGAACTACAGTATCATCTCCAGTCCACTCACTCATCTCCTACGCAGTAAGCCCCAGTCTCTGTCCTGGAACCCCGCGGCCACGAAGGCCTTTCAGGACCTGAAAGAAGCGTTCACCACCGCTCCCCTCCTAGTTCATCCTGATCCCACCAAGCCCGGAGCGGTAGCGGTGTTGTCCCAACAGCAGGGGACGCCCAGTCGACTCCATCCATGAGCCTTCTTCTCCCAGAAGTTCAACCCGGCGAAGGTAAATTATGAAATCGGAAATAGAGAGCTACTAGCCATCAAGCTCGCCATGGAGGAGTGGAGGCATTGGTTGAAGGGATCCCAACATCCGTTCCTAGTCTTGACTGACCACAAGAACCTCGAGTACCTGAGAGATGCCAAGCAACTCAACCCTCGTCAAGCCTGGTGGGCTCTCTTCTTCACAAGGTTTAACTTTATTTCCTATCGCCTCGGGTCCTAGAATGTGAAGGCGGATGCCCTCTCGCGCCTTCACGCTGCAGAGGAACTTCCAGAGAGGTCTGAACCAATCTTGCCTGAGAAGATCTTCCCTCCTTCATTGTCTCCAGCAACACTCTGCCGGGTTGCCCACCAGGGTCACAATACATCCCACGGACACGGCGCACTCCGTGAGTCACTGATTCACTCTGTTCACACATTATTGGGCACTGGCCACGCGACCGCTTCTGGTGGCCCAACATAGTGGCGGATGTAAGAAGGTACGTGAGAGGGTGTCGGGAGTGTGCCATCTCCAAGAGTCCCCGGCACCTCCCTGCCGGTAAGCTCCTTCCTCTGCCCGTTCCTAATCGGCCATGGTCAAACCTAGGAGTAGATTTTACAACGGATCTACCCATGTCCGATGGCTATACATGCATCCTAGTTTTAGTAGACAGATTCTCCAAGTCATGTCGTCTAATTCCCCTGAAGGGCCTGCCAACAGCCATGGAAACTGCTGAACTCATGTTTAATGTGATTTTCAGATACTACGGAATTCCAGAGGATATCGTAAATTCATTGGCCCCTATACCATTGTGAAGCAGATCAACCCAGTCACCTATCAGCTTCAGCTCCCACCTGAGTTCAGAATTCACCCCACTTTCCACGTGTCCCTACTCAAACCTCACTATCCCTCTGTTTCTCCCTCCACAGAGCCTGGCTTTGCTGAGGAAACCCCCCTCCCACTCATCGAGGAAGATGGCACTACGTACGAGGTGAAGGAATCTTGGTCTTCTAGAGTATCTGGTGGACTGGGAGGGATACGGTCCGGAGGAACGCTCACGGGTACCAAGTAATGTCAAGACATGCCAGGCTCCCACATCACAGACTCACAGCGCAACCTCTCCCAGGAGCAAAAAAGTCACACACATGCACTAAATCACTGTCCAGTCTCGTTTGCAATAGGTACTATTCCCCAGGGCCGTGCAGAGACAGTTGGAGGAGCAGGTGCTCAAAGTTTAAAAGGGGCACATGGAACAAGGCTTTTAATCAGGCTGTGCTCAAAATATCAATACAGCAATATATTGTCACATATTCCTTTCTGATACGCGTTTCAATACAGATGTTTTTGTATTGATATGGCAGCAAATGCTGTGATGCAGTTTTGATAAGAAACCTTTAAAAGGTCAAAAGTTAAAAAAAAAATTTAAAAGTAAAAAAAATAAAAATAAAATAAATCTTTCCACCTATTAATAACTCTGGGATTAGAAACTGTTATATTTATGATTCTGTTATACAGTAGTAATAGTAAAGAACAGCTGTTGTAGTAAACTGTAGGTAGGACATGGTCATTATTCAAAATCAACGTTGCCCGTTACGTACAGTACAGAATAGTTTTATTTAACATCATGTCAGTATCTGTGGCTATTTTCATGGCAAAAACATTTATTACATTTGCATTTATGTTACATTTATGCAATAAAAATAAAAACCAAGCCAAAAAAAAAAAAAAACACAAAAAAAACAATATTATACAAGATTTTTAACAATAACTTCTAAAAACTTTTCTGGTAAAATCTTAATCTTAAATTCCTAAATAAATCCTTTAGTGGGTTTGCTCTCTTTGCTGTTGTTGCTGCTGATACTTTTGGAATATATCTGAGACTATAGACATTAAAACAAGTGGTAACACTTTACTTGAAGGGGTGTGCATCAGACTGACATGACATTCATAATCATGACATGACACGTCATGAATATGAAGGAGTTTTTATGTATGTTTATAACAACTGTCATTAAGTGTCGTTCGCTCAATTATGTCATTTTTAATGCAAAGATGACATTATGTGAGATGTCTTTGTTAGTGATAGTGACAAACTTTAAAATTTAAAGTTGTCATAACAAACACATCTCACATAATGTCATCTTTGCATTAAAAATGACAATTTAGCGAATGACACTTAATGACAGTTGTAATAAACATGCATAAAAACTCCTTCATATTCATAACCTGAGTATTTTCATCTACTTGGGCCTTATCTCATGTACTCTGCACTTTGATGTTACAGTATGAATGAAAGCTACCAATTTCAATATTTATTAGGCTTTAAAAAAAAACACTTAATTTAAGTGAACTTAAAACAATCTTTATATAAACCCATTATAATAAATGTTATATTTACCGGTGGCTTTTTAGAAAGAAAACGTAATAGTAGCACCTTTTTAAACTGCACAAATAAATTAAATACAGAGGAATTTTAATTAAAGCTACACTTTTCTCTGTGATGAACATTATTGACATGAACATGATTGAAACCTGTTCTGAATTTATATAACGTTATATTTTTAATGATAATAAAAACAGATATAGGCTAATTCAGATGATGAAAAATCAGTATAAGCCTTTACCAGTGTTTTTTAAATAAATACTAGAATAAAAATAATAGGTTAAAGTATAAATAGTTTTTAGTAAAATAACAAAGACAAGACTGTGTAACTCTTTTAAACTTTTCTCCCTCAAACAGCAAACTAAAGTTAACTTTACTTCTACAATACACATACAGGAAACAGCGATATATAATCAACAGCTCCATGCTCTCTCCACGTCGTTCTTGTAAAATGATAACAAATAACTAACTAAACAAACACTTCGCTGAGAACAACACTAACTGTATTGAAGAATCCGCTTCTCAGTCCACTCTCTCCAGTGGCGCGCACGAGCGGCGTGAAAGATGAGGTCATCGGGTGAAAGGTCATCATAATGTGAATAAATTTATTGTTTAATTTATTTAATTTTACTAATAGTTAGATTGGGCAGGTCTTCACAAAAGGGCCTTTGATTATATATATATATATATATATATATATATATATATATATATATATATATATATATATATATATATATATATATATATATAAATATAATAGGTTTTTTTTTGCCTTGCCTTGCCTTGACAAAAAGGGCACTTTGGGCATCAAGGGGCAAAGAGGCAGGTGCTCAAGCCGGTGTTTGGTGTGTGTTTGAGTTATAAAGGCCTCTAAGGGCCCAGCTGTATCTCAGCACCAGATCACACGTGGGATTGAGCTCTTCTCATGTTTGCATATGCAAAAGATCAGGTGCTCTGAGTTTCCACATCAACAACACTCCTTAGTTAATGAAACGCATCAGATTATGGCATCAGGTCAAACCAGAAACAGTATGATGACAATAAACATCAAAGCATTTCAGCCATATACTACAACAACAAAAAAATGCTATAATACAAAACAAAAGAATATCTCAAAAAGAAGAGAAATATAAACCTTGCAGTTGGGTTTATGAGGTCCTGTCATGATAAGAGCAATCAGTGCAACAGGACAAGAACATCAACCCTGGATAACATTTCAATTACAAAACAAATCATTGTGTATTTTTCTGTCTCATTTATTATTATTATGACTATTATTATTATTTAACATTTGCATGAGCATATTTGTAAGGCAAATTCCTTAAAATTCCAGACTATATTATTTCATATTATACTATATATTATATTATTTTAGTTCAAATAGCTTATGAATAGGCCAGATCATATTTCTATTTAAATCTATATATTCACTGACAAAACATGAGATCATTTAACCAGAAGGACAACTTATCCCGTCTGTCTGGGAATCAAACTTTGACTCTGTCATTATTAATATTGTTTTTATTATTATTATTATTAGTGTCATGATCTATTGCTTGAGTTATAGTCTGCAGTTGCTGAATCTGAATCATCATCTGTGTGTATGTAAATTATAGGAAAATTATATGAAAAGGGAACTATATCCACTAAAACCCAAGCAGAAGATACAGGAGCAGTATTGGCAGTATTGGTTTCAGCGATAACTATCTTTACTGTGAAACAGAGAAACTATACCTCAAACGTTGGCCCAAGCCTAAACCAGTTGCCCCAAACCTAACCCTAAAGTTTGATTAGTTAAGGATGTTTTTTTCAGGACGATGTTGATTCAGGAAACATCATCCTCGTAAAAATCACTGTGGCAAGGGGGGCGTGGTTCAGCGAGGTCTGCAGCGGGAGAGGGCCTCGGGACGAGCGGTAAGTGAGTGGGTTGGACGCAGATTAATAACACCTGTCTCTTGTTCTAGTAATGAGCGCGGAGACGGGATAAAACACCAGCGGAACCGGAGACCGAGGAGAGAGAGAGTCGGACTGTTGATGCCGAGACCCTGAGATATCCGGAAGCCGGAAGTGCGTGACCCGGAAGCGAAACTGAGCATACACAGAGACAAACACACGCTGAAGCGTGCACGTTTATTGATTTGAGTTATTAAGAATAAAAGAGCATCAACAGTCCTGCCGACCCCCGTGTCCTCTTCCTTCCTCACTATATCGAACTTGTTACACTGGTGCCGAAACCCGGGAAGGAAGCAGGACAGAGCCGCCGCCATGACAACGCCCTCCGCCTCGCCATTTGCGGAGATCATAACATCGCTCGCGGCCCTCCACCAGGAACATCACACGGCGTTGCTGGACCTTCGGACTGAACAGGAGCGCCGCTTCGCGGCCATAGTCCAAGGCCAGCAAGAGGACCGCGAGCAGTTCCGGAGCTGGATGGACCGGGAGGTTCGCGCCGAGGCCGCTGGGCGGGCCAGCGCACCGGTGCACGTGCCCCTGCAGAAGATGGGGCCGGAAGATGATCCCGAGGCCTTCGTGGATCTCTTCCAAAAAGCCGCGGAGGCCTGCGGGTGGCCCCGGGCACAGTGGCCGGTGCGCCTCATCCCACTGTTATCCGGCGAAGCCCAGGCGGCCGCGCAACATCTACCGGTTGCGAACCTCCTGGACTACGATGACCTGAAGCGGGCCATTCTTCAGCGGGTCGGCCGGACCCCAGAACAGCACCGCCAGCGTTTCCGCTCCCTGGAGTGGGGCGAGTCCGGTCGACCCTTCGCCTTGGCCCAACAGCTCCGGGACGAGTGCCGCAGATGGCTGCTGGCCGGCGGCAGCGACGTGGACCATGTCGTCGATCTGGTGGTGCTGGAGCAGTTCATCACTCGGCTCCCCAGGAAGACCGCCGAGTGGGTCCAGTGCCACCGGCCCACGTCGCTGGAGACGGCCATCAATTTGGCGGAGGACCACCTGGTGGCGTGCCCGGGGGTCGGCGCACCCCCACTAACTTCTCCCTCTCTCTCTCCCCCTTCTCTCTCTCTCTCTCGACCTGTCCCTCTCCCCAGGTCCCGCCCTCCAGGCCCTCCTCGCGTTCCCCCCAGAGGCCGGGGTGGGATGGGCCCTGGACCGTCTGGGAGTTCGCGGGTCCCGCCCAGGGGGGCGGGGCCGCTGGGGACGGGTAGTGACTATGGATCCGGTTCCGCCCCCTATCCGCGCTCAGCCTCCAACCCACTCCCCGCCGCCGGGGCGGCGGGTAGGCCTGGGCTGGCCTGCTGGCGGTGCGGTGATCCGGATCATTTTGTGGACCGATGTCCGATGATGGACATCGGAACAATGATCCGGATCCCGGACGTCCAGCGGACCACCCCCGATCAAGCAGGAGAGTACCAAATTCCTGTAAGTATCAAGGGGGGTACATATCAGGCCTTGGTGGATTCAGGATGTAACCAAACCTCGATCCATCAAAGCCTGATTCAGCCTGGGGCGTTGGATACAAGCCGCGTGGTTAAGGTGCGGTGTGTGCACGGGGATGTGGTGGAATATCCGGTTGTCCCAGTCACGATACAGTTTAGGGGGAAAAAGCATAGTGTTGAGGTGGCGGTTAGTCCCCACCTCCGGCATCCGCTAATTCTGGGGACGAATTGGCCCGCCTTTTCGGCGTTATTGGGATCGTTGTGCGCGGATGCCGCTTGGGGAAACAAGGCTAGGAACGGGGCGGTGCGAGTGCAGGTTGGCGAGGCTGATACGGGGCCCTTGGGAACAGCTTCAGAGGAATCGAGCGGGGTCGAGAGACTGATTCTCTCGGACCGCGATGACTTCCCTCTGGAGCAGTCTCAAGACGAGACGCTAAAACATGCGTTTCAACAGGTCCGCACCATCGACGGTCAGCCCCTTCAACCCGCATTGCCCGTCACGTATCCTTATTTTGCCATAATTAAGGATAGGTTGTATCGAGTGACCCAAGACGCTCAGTCAAAAATGGATACAACCCAATTGTTAGTACCAAAGAGCCGCCGGGAAATGCTTTTTCAGGCGGCTCATTCTAACCCGATGGCGGGCCACCTGGGACAGGCGGCCACGCTGAATCGTTTAATGACCCGATTCTTTTGGCCAGGCATTTATGACAATGTGCGCAGGTGGTGCGCGTCTTGTCCTGAATGTCAGTTGGTGAACCCACTGGCCGCCCCAAAAGCGCCATTGCGCCCCCTTCCATTAATGCAGGTCCCCTTCGAGAGAATTGCGATGGACCTCATCGGGCCATTAGAACGATCCGCACGCGGGCATCGTTTTGCGCTAGTTATCGTGGACTACGCAACACGATACCCGGAAGCAGTGGCTCTCCGCAACATCTTGGCGAAGAGTGTTGCGGACGCACTGTTTCGTTTAATCTCCCGGGTGGGGATTCCGAAAGAAATCCTCACTGATCAAGGCACGGCGTTTATGTCACGCACGTTAAGCGAATTGTATGGATTATTGGGCATTAAATCCATTCGAACCAGCGTCTATCACCCACAAACAGACGGGTTGGTCGAACGATTTAATCGCACTCTTAAATCCATGATCCGTAAATTCGTACAAGAAGACGCCAAGAATTGGGATCGGTGGTTAGAACCCCTCTTATTTGCTGTGCGCGAGGTCCCGCAAGCCTCCACGGGGTTTTCCCCCTTCGAGCTTCTCTACGGGCGTCAGCCACGGGGGGTGCTGGACGTCCTACGAGAAACTTGGGAGGAGGGGCCGTCGTTGGCCAAAAACGAAATTCAGTACGTCATGGACTTGCGAACAAAACTCCACACATTGGGGCGGCTATCTAGGGAGAATTTGTTACAAGCCCAGGACCGCCAGAGCCGGTCATATAACAGGGGTACTAAACTGCGCAAATTCACACCGGGAGAGAAAGTGCTCGTTCTACTCCCAACCTCGAGCTCAAAATTAATGTCGAAGTGGCAGGGGCCGTTTGAGGTCGCACGACAGATAGGAGAGCTCGATTATGAAGTGATACGATCCGATAGGAACGGGGCACGTCAAATATACCACCTTAATCTGCTGAAAAAATGGAATGAGGTGGAATCGGTGTTGTTGGCAACGGTGATCGGGGGAGAGGATGATCTCGGGCCAGAGGCGAGCGTTAAAGCGCAATCAGTCGCGCTGGCCCCTGGGGGAGATCACCTCTCACCGTTACAACTCGCTGATTTGTCGAAATTGCAGGCGGAGTTCGCCGACGTGTTCTCGCCCCTACCGGGACGTACCGACTTGATTCAGCACCATATCGAGACCGAGCCGGGCGTGGTAGTTCGCAGCCGGCCGTACCGCTTGCCTGAACACAAGAAAAAAGTAGTTCAGGACGAATTAGGCGCAATGCTCGACATGGGAGTAATCGAGGAGTCCAACAGTGACTGGGCGAGCCCGATAGTTTTGGTCCCCAAAACGGACGGCTCGGTCAGGTTCTGTGTGGACTACCGCAAGGTGAACGCTGTGTCGAAGTTCGACGCGTATCCAATGCCACGGGTTGACGAGTTGCTTGATCGGTTAGGCTCGGCTCGATTTTATTCGACACTGGACTTAACAAAGGGCTATTGGCAGATCCCCTTGTCTCCATTGTCCAAAGAAAAAACAGCTTTCACCACGCCGTTCGGATTACACCAATTCGTCACGCTTCCTTTCGGCTTGTTCGGGGCACCCGCGACCTTCCAGCGACTCATGGATAGGATTTTGCGTCCCCATGCTGCATATGCTGCGGCGTACCTAGATGACATAGTGATCTATAGTCACGACTGGCAGCGGCATATGCAGCATGTGAGGGCGGTCCTGAGGTCGCTGAGGAGAGCGGGGCTCACGGCCAATCCGAAGAAGTGTGCGATTGGGCGGGTGGAAGTAAGGTATCTGGGCTTCCACTTGGGTCATGGACAGGTGCGTCCTCAAATTGATAAGACTGCCGCCATTGCAACCTGTCCGAGGCCCAAGACCAAAAAGGAGGTAAGACAGTTCTTGGGGCTGGCGGGATATTATAGACGGTTTATACCAAATTATTCGGACCTCACCAGCCCCTTGACTGATCTTACTAAAAAGGGGCTACCAGATACGGTCCAGTGGACGGAGCCGTGTCAACAGGCTTTTACCCAAGTAAAGGCTGCCCTATGTGGCGGGCCGCTGTTACACTCCCCTGACTTTTCTCTCCCTTTCTTGTTGCAGACTGACGCGTCGGACAGGGGGCTGGGCGCAGTCCTGGCCCAGGAGGTGGAGGGGGGAGAGCGGCCGGTGCTGTACATTAGCCGTAAGCTCTCTAAGAGAGAAGCTAGGTACAGCACCATAGAAAAGGAGTGTTTGGCCATCAGATGGGCCGTTCTCACCCTCCGCTACTACCTCCTGGGGCGGGAGTTCACTCTCTGTTCGGACCACGCTCCTCTCCAATGGCTCCACCGCATGAAGGATACCAACGCGCGGATCACCCGTTGGTATCTGGCTCTTCAGCCGTTTAAGTTCAAGGTGGTCCACAGGCCGGGTGCTCAGATGGCTGTGGCCGATTTCCTCTCCAGAAATGGGGGGGGGGGGGGCTGCAGGCCGGACGGCTCCCCGGCCTGAGTCGGGCGGTGGGGGTATGTGGCAAGGGGGGCGTGGTTCAGCGAGGTCTGCAGCGGGAGAGAGGGCCTCGGGACGAGCGGTAAGTGAGTGGGTTGGACGCAGATTAATAACACCTGTCTCTTGTTCTAGTAATGAGCGCGGAGACGGGATAAAACACCAGCGGAACCGGAGACCGAGGAGAGAGAGAGTCGGACTGTTGATGCCGAGACCCTGAGATATCCGGAAGCCGGAAGTGCGTGACCCGGAAGCGAAACTGAGCATACACAGAGACAAACACACGCTGAAGCGTGCACGTTTATTGATTTGAGTTATTAAGAATAAAAGAGCATCAACAGTCCTGCCGACCCCCGTGTCCTCTTCCTTCCTCACTATATCGAACTTGTTACAATCACATTCACCTCTATACACCCTTAAAAATGCTGGGTTTAAAACAAACCAAGTTGGGTTGAAAATGGACAAACCCAGAAATTGGGTTGTTCGAAGCCAGTGAATGGACCCATGCAAACAACCCAATTTCTGGTTTTGTCCATTTTCAACCCAACTTGGGTTGTTTTTAACCCAGCATTTTTTAGAGTGTATTCATATTCTTCAGGGTGCGTTGCAAATGTGCTTTTTGCCACCTTTAATATAAAAAACACACAGTATTTTTTCCACATGTTCAAGAAGATAAAAAAAGACAAATTTAAGGTGACTTTCAAACTGAGAATTCAAACTGTTTACGCTGTTACACTCTAAAAACTGCTGGGTTAAAAACAACCCAAGTTGGGTTGAAAATGGACAAACCCAGAAATTGGGTTGTTTGAACTCATTGAATGGACCCATTCAAACAACCCAATTTCGGGGTTTGTCCATTTTCAACCCAACTTGGGTTGTTTTTAACCCAGCAGTTTTTAGAGTGTATGACTTTTCTGAGAACATATTACCTCATTGAAGTAACTGTTCTTCGTTTTAAAGGTCTCGTTCTTCGCGTGTTTTCAAAGCTTTGATTATGTTTACAGTGTGCAATAATAACATGAGTTCATGTTTCGCGTGTAAAAAAACTATTTTTCACACAATTTACTTATCTGTACACCGCTGTTTCCTCTGTCCTAAAAACGGCCTGATGATTTCCTTGTTCTATGAAGTCCCTCCTTCAGAAACACGTAACGAGTTCTGATTGGGCCAGCGCTTCCCGTGTTGTGATTGGACAGCAGCTTAGCGCACTTTGCCCGGAAAGGTCCCGCCTCTTACCATAACGGGGAGATGCAAGCGATGAATGCGCGCCACGTGGGAGAGCAACAAGACCACGCCCCCTATTTTGTGTGTTCTTGTGGGCGGAGGGTTAGTCAACAAACGGTTCTAGTGACGTCATTCCTGCCAGGAAGTGCAGGGGTGTAGTCCAAACCGGCCGTTTGCTGTAGGCTTTGAAAGGGAACTTCTGTTAAATAAAATATCTCGCTTGGCATTGAACTTTGAGCTTTATAATTTGACAGGTATTATTTATGCTCTAACAGCAACATTTCACGCTAACTAAAGTTTGAAAGATGGAATCGCAAAGAACAGGACCTTTAAGTATAAATATAACAAAATATATTGCAGGTTATGTTCAAAACTAGAAAAGATATAGAAATACAGTGAAGAGGAAGGAGTTGTCTAGTGTTTTTCTCACAGTTGTGTGGCGCCCTCTACTGGATAACCAGTAGATAAACACCTCAACCAATTCTTTGAAATACTGTATTCAGTTACAGTCATGCTAAAAAGTACTTGGATAAATATTTAGCCACACTTGAAAATGACATTATATAACAAAATATTAAACCAAATACATTTATTTATATGGTTACATTTATATGGTTCCTTAAAGGGTTAGTTCACCCAAAAATGAAAATCATGCTATTACTTACTCACCCTCATGTCGTTCCAAACCCGTGAGAACACACACACACACACACACACACACACACACACACACACACACACACACACACACACACACACACACACACACACACACACACACACACACACACACACACACACACACACACCATAACATTATTCCTGGTTAACTTTTGATTCACTATACCTTTGTGTTGTTTACATTATATGCACTTGCACGCCAATTGCCAACAAAACACAGACATTGATGCAGTTTCAATAACCGCCTGTATGAAATACCATTAACCCCCCTCTCACAGTGAGGCAATTTTTTTTCTGTTAAACTTTTTGCAGAATCAACAGAAAAAGGAACCATATCCACTGAACAAGAAAACCAAGGAGAAACAGAACCAGACAGTGTGTAGACAATCACATTTTGATCTGCATTTACCTCGTATTACCTTTATTTTTGTTATTTATAGGTGTAGGTTTCATTATAAAAAGAAAAAGTCCTCAAGCATCTATAGTGTAGGGAGACACAACATGGGTTCAGGCATTCATGGGTTGAACACACCATGAATCATAATGTGTAAGCTGATAATAATGATAAAGCATTTAATAGCTTGGTGTACCGGCAGCAACTTCATGAGTTTTAACTCTAAGTTTGAACGCTAAATATTGAGTCAGAGGAGGAGGTTTGTGCTTCCATTTTTCTGCCACAGCTTCAGATAGAAAAAGTAAGAAATAAGCTGAAAAGTGTGTAAAGGATTTGGTTGAAGAACATAGAAAAAAAAAAAACGGGTATATTGAGTGAGTGAGTTTATCGTCGCAATCATTGATGGAGTTCTGTGGTTCTGTGATCTGCTTAGGTTTATAATGCTTTTGAGAAAAGCAGCCAAGGTTCACAAAACAGTGTTTATGTTGGTAACACTCAAAACAACAGCAGAATATAAGCATCGAACAATAAGTATTTCGTTATTTTATATTTTCGTTTTATTTGAGTGGGAGAGTTTAATGTTGTTAGTGACACTGGCATTGATAAATCGATCAACTGTAACCATGGGATCAGTATGTACGCCCACTCATGCACATAAGGGGAAACATTTTTTTGGGAAGATCTTAGAGAGATTTAATGAGATTAAAAAGTCAAAATTCTGACATAAAATGTAAATTATGGGATATAAGGTCAGAATTATGAAAATAAAGTTGAAATTATCTAATTATGACAAAAAAGTTTAAAGTGATTAGATTAATCGTCAAACTGTTAGATTCATGTGCGCAGAGGTACTCACAACTTGTGAATTACTAGAAATGGAAGCTCTAGTGTAGTTCTACCTGGAAGACTCCTATGCAGTGGCATAACTTTGTTTTAAAAAGTGGGTGGGACATAAATTGCATATCATATGCACGCATACGTCAAAATGAGCTTTGGCGTGCATATGGTACACAGTTTTTCGCGTGCACATGATATGCACTATATGGCGTATTAAGGGGGGTAGCACTGCTGATACAATGTCATATCAGATGCAACATATGTACAATAACAATTGTAGAAACAATTGTATTAAGATGTCCGGAAATCAATTAAATAGTTCATTTATTGATATAGATCTCGTTTAATTATTGCATCTAAACACAATATAGCGTTGTGCCAAGATTTTTCATGTGAATAAAGGCATATAGATTTGCACACTTTGCTTATAATCCCTGGTCTAGTCTGCTTCTAATTTTAAAGCAGAACAGAATGGCATTTTAACCTCTATCAATCTTCCCACAAATACAAGAAAAAAAAGAAGAAAAAAAAAAAAGAAAACCCTTATGGGGTTTTGCACCCAGACCATTATTAATCGGGGCTTCACGATTAACAGAAGTTAGGCTGGAATCGCGATTTGCTTCAGTATTGAAATTGCTAAATATAAATTACATATGCTATGCACTGACACCAGTTAGCCAAAAGATCCTTAGTCCAGGCATATTCTCTCTTTGGGTGGTCTCTTGTTTATTATAAAGTTAGAAAAGGTATTTTGCATAAAGATACTTCACCCAGTGCTAACTAAAGTGCTGTCAGCGGAGTGGGTGCTCGCGTCTACGGTAAGAACTGTGTGTTACCTGTATCCACACCTTCCCTAACTGATTGCCTTGTTGTATGATGTAAGATGGCCTTCATGTAAGATGGCCTTCATCCCGCCAGGGTCAAACTCCAAGCAAGTTGGCGAAACCGCCAAGGCCTGGAGGTCCCCCACTCTCCTCAGAGAAGTGATGACGAGGAGAAAGGCCACCTTAAGAGTCAGGTTTTTCGCCTCAGTCAACTCCAATGGCTCGAAGGGGTCCTCAGCCACCCCCTCGAGAACCACTGCTAGGTCCCAGGCTGGGACCCTGGAATGAGCCGCAGGCCTCAACCTCCTAGCCCCACAGAGGAACCGTAGAGGGAGCCCTAGAGCTGAGAATGGTCTCAACGACAATGGCTGACAGGCCATCCCCTAGGTACTGAGCCCCCTCAAGGGCCAGACCCAGAGGTCCCACAGTTCCGGCCTGGGGTGAAAAATTGTACCCCCTGCCTAAGACAGCAGATCCCTCCTCAGAGGGACCTGCCAAGGAAGGCTGTCTAGGCCGCAATGTCGGAGAACCAGACCCGGGTCAGCCACCGGGGTGCTACTAAGAGATAGCTGATGCCCTCCGGGCAGCCCGCTCTAGAACCCCCAGGAGCAGAACGATCGGGGGAATGCGTACCACGTCTGCATCATGGCATCCATCCCCAGTGGAGCCAGATGCCTGAGGGAGAACCACAGTGGACAGTGGGTCATCTCTCGAGATGCAAACAGATCCCCTTCCACTGGGCCAAACCTCTCGCACTCAGGGTGGAGTCGCCACTCCCCGGGCCTCAGCCCCTGCCTCAACAGGACGTCTGCTCCCTGGTTTTTGTCCTCCGGGACATACGTCGCTCTGAGAGACGACAGTTTCCCCTGGGACCACAGGAGGATCTGGTGGGCCAACTTGCATAGTGGGCGCAACCTCAGACCCCCCTGATGATTCAGATACGATACCATGGACATATTGTTGGACCGTATCAGGACATGGTGGCCGTGGAGGTCCAGGAGAAAGCTCCTCAGAGCTTTGAAAACCACCAGCATTTCTAGGCAATTGATGTGCCAAGAATAATGCTGGGGCCCCCACAGACCTCTCTCAAACCGGCCTTCCATGGCTGCGCCCTAACCAGTGACGGAGGTGTCTGTTGAAAGGCTCTTCCTGCAACATGATGCTCCCAACACTGGCCCCTGACACAGGAACCAAGCATGGTTCCCAGCCACCACTGGAGGGGTCTCATGTATAGCAGGCCGAACAGAATTACGTTGGACGCTGCTGCCATGAGACCCAGCAGTCCCTGGAACTGCTTTACACTGAGGCTGTGGCCTAGCTTTATAGCTGAGACTTCCACCCGTATGGACTCGGCTCGAGCGGGGTACATTTGGGCCCGCATCATAGTCGAGTCCCACACGATTCCCAGGAATGTGGTCCTCTGGGAAGGCGTCAACACACTCTTCTTCGTGTTCAGTCTCAGCTCCAAGCACCTTAGATGGGAAAGAGCTAGGCCAAAAAGAAGAACCCGATACTGGTATGCTTTGCCCCCAAAATTGAACCTCAGGAACTTCCTGTGGGCAGGGAGGATGGGGATGTGGAAATATGCGTCCATTAGATCTATCGTGACGAACCAGTCCTCGAACTGGCTCTGACTCACGATGTCTGGAATAGTGAGCATCTTGAACCTGAATCTCCTCAGAGACCGATACAAGTACCTCAGATCTATTATAGGACGCAACCTCCCCATCCTTCTTGGAAACAATGAAGTAACGCCTGTAAAAGCCTGACTCCCTATCTGGCGGAGGAATACATTCTATGGCCTCCTTCGTACTTCTTGTTCCATAACCTGCCTCTGGGCAGGGGGGACCATGGTCCAGACCACACCGTAGAATTTCAGTGGTGGAATTCTGAACTGCAGTCTGTACCCCCTTCCCACGGCACACAGGGCCCAAGCAGAAATATTCAGGAGGCATAACCATGCGCCGAGATATTCTACTAGGGGAACCAACCTCTCGGGGTTGGTCTCTGGTACCCACCGAACCCCCTGGCCGACCCTCTGAAGCGGCCTCCCGGCAGAGCTTAGTCGGGAAGGATATTCGGTGTGCAAATGCGTTCGCTGCCTAGCTGCAAGTCTTTCTAGAGGCAGCTGGAGCAGCATGCGTCCGCTGGAAATCGATGTGGCCCGAGCGTCGTAGATGGCGGATCGCAACATCGACTTCCAGAAAACTCCACAGAGGAGCCGACCTCGATTGCTCCCCGGGAGAGGGGGCTGCCCAGCAGGCCACTGGGCTGGGCACACCCCAGTCCAGACCACACCGATGACTTCGGTATTGGAACACTGAACTGCAGTCTGTACCCTTTGCCCACAGTACACAGGGCCAAAGTAGATATATTCAAGAGGCATAACCATACACCGAGATACTCTACTACGGGAACCAGCCTCTGATGCTGGTCTCTGGTACCCACCGAGCCTCCTGCCCGATCCCTGAAGCGGCCACCTGGCAGAGCTTAGTAGGGGAGGAATTTCGGAGTGCGAACGCGTTCACTGCCCAGCTGCAGGTCTTTCTAGAGGCAGCTGGAGCAGCATGCGTTTGCTGGAAGTCGATGTGGCCCGAGCGTCGTAGACGGCGAATGGCAGCATCGACTACCAGAGAACTCCATGGAGGAGGCGACCTCGATCGCTCCCCAGGAGAGGAGGCTGGCCCGCAGGCCACTGGACGGGGCATACCACAGTCCAGACAACACCGGTGAACCTCAGTAGTAGAACACTGAACTGCAGTCTGTACCCTTCGTCCCCGGTACACAGGACCCAAGTAGCTGTATTCGGGAGGCATAACCACGCACCGAGATATTCTACTAGAGGAACCAGCCACTCGAGGCTGGTCTCTGGTACCCACCGAACCTCCTGCCCGACCCCCTGAAGCAACCACGCGGCAGAGCTTAACCGGGGGGGCTTTTTGGTGTGTGAACGCGTTTGCTGATCAGCTGCAAGTCTTTCTGGAGGCGGCAGGGGCATCATGCGTCCGCTGGAAATCGATGTGGCCCGAGCTTTGTAGACAGCGGATCGCAGCATCGACTTCCAGAAAACTCCATGTAGGAGGCGACCTTGAACGCTCTCCGGGAGCAATAAATATATATACAATTGAACACAATTTGGATGATAGGCTGAAATACCTAACTCCTCAAAGTCAGATAAATCCCATTTAATTGCTCAGAATTAAATGCCACCAAAATCACCCATATAGTGAACATGGTCTGAATGATAGGCTGAATAAATATATCTAACTCCTAAAAGTCAGATACTATTTCACTTTAATTCCTCCGAATTAAATGCAGCCATAATCACCAGACGATAATATTTTAATATTTATTCCCATGGAGTCGACATCTACATGCTGCCTCGGCCAACGTGAGATTCGAACTATTACTAAGTTGCTTTCATCCCTTCAGATGAAAGACCACAGGCGCGAGGCAGAAACACACGAAAAGCGCACGGCTGTGTGCATGGACATATTTCTCAATGAACACAGCCAGCACCCTCAGGAGCTGACTGCACGCCTTGCGCCAAACAGTATCACATGTACACTGATTGCGTGTGTTCACTCTTATTGCAGACCTGTAATCTACGCGCTGCCTCGGCAACGCGAAATTAAGTCTTGCATTATGAAGCGGCGAGCTCTCGTTTACTTCGCTACCTCGATACTGAGCACGTCTAATTCCTCGGAATCGGACCGCTCAAGCATCTAATTCTCCACCCCAGGGGAAAAAGCCACAGCGTGGGTTTTCACACAAGGAATTAGAACATCAGCCAGCTACAGGCAGCCCCCCCCCCCCCTCGAGAGAGCTGCCAGCATGCTCTTATTTTATGAATGAAGTAGTGTGTTTTCTGGGTTAAAATCACCAGCCTCAATGCTGTGTTCGAGTATCGGGTTCTCCACCTTGGGGGAAGAAGCCGCAACGTGGGCCTCCACACGGGGGAAGGAGAACATCTGATTAGATTATCTTTTTTTTTTTTTTTTCAGCCCCCGCTGACGTTCATCTGCAAGCCCACCGATCTGCCGCTCTGCCTCAACAGACGTGAGACCGACATGGGCTCACGAGCCTGCCAACATCACAAGATACTTTAGGACAAACAACACCAAATAGAAAAACAATTCATACACAGAGCGCCTCGCTGAAGAGCGAAAGCTATCTCTACTATGTGCCGACGTCCTCTTATAGCTTCCGCATATGCCGTCACATACTACGTCATGACGCAGCACCAATCCAATTGGTGACAGATTCCATTCATGCTTCAGACGCCTCACGCTGGGGGCGTTCGACGACGCAGTGCGAGTTCCCTCAATAAAGGGTACTAACTCACAGTGAAGTACCACACCTAGTGCGATACTCCCCCAAGTGGATAAAATAAGTAATGGCTAAATTATCTAAAAGGTGAATATAAATGTTCCTATAATCTTGTTTCTTATTTACAGCGAGAACCATGCTTTACCTGTCGGTGTGCTTTATTTCCATATAAATACTGGTTAAGCCTAGCTCAGCTCAAACAGACTGTATAGTAGTCGAGTGTTTTCGTTCTGTGTCACTCCAGTAAATCTACCCGTGTCTCGTTAGCTACTGTGATGTCTGGGTGCCTGTCTATTTCAGAACTATAGACTATAGTGTTTCATCTCATATCTGACTTTCTGTGCTAGGGCACCCTCGGTTACGATTATGAATCAAACAGAATTGCAGTAGCAGTATTAACATTAAGTGACATGGCATCTGACGCACAGGAGCCAATGGCACATGTCGCGACACACGCAGTGGCACTTCCGGTTCTCATTGGCATATGTCAGTGGATAGTGACATGTGTCGCGACACCCGCGGTGGCACTTCCGGTTCTCATTGGCATGTGTCACTGACACTGTCACGAAACGCTGACACTGGCAGTGACACTGACTCGCGGAACATGTCGCTGTATGTGACACTCACTGGCAGATGAGCTGAACAACTATACTCACGTAATTGTGGCACAAAAGCCAAAATAAATATCCTATTTTCGTGACTTTTTTCCCCTCTTAAATAAATGTTAATATTACTTGTTAAATTTAGTAATATGTGTTAGTTTGTGACAAGCAGTATCTGAGTGGCATGTGCCACTGAATGATTTATGCAATGCCAATATTGGTGCCAATGTTGTTGATCACGCAAACTGCACGTCCTAGAAAACACGTACAAACCATCATAAGTCATTGCAAGCATCCGTTACTGTAGTAAAGCTTTAATTTTGCATCATGCTGCACGCTCTCCTCTAGGTGTCAGTATAGCCAGCGCAAAGATACACCATAACTTAAGACAGTTGAGGAACATTAAAGTTAATTAATTAACATTAACATCAGTGGATAATGGCATGTGTCACTAGAATGTGTGGCATGTGTCAGTGGATAGTGGCATGTGTCACTGACACTGTCACGGAACATGTCGCTGTGTATTGTGTCCATAGGGTTGTGTCACGTCCAGTTGCCTACACATGCTGCTGTCTGCCATGGTGTGACGTTTAGGGAACTCCAGAAGGAATGCGTTCACATTTTTAAAGTTGTGTTTATTTCTCATTACATAATTCCATAAAATTAGTTGTGAAATATTAAAGCCATGACTGAGTAGGCCTAAGTATGCAAAAAATAAATTTGATAAAGTATTTACAAATTTGCCTTAACATATCATACTCTGATACTATCAGATACTGTTTTTGCTACCATCAAACTTGCAGACAAAATGTCAAATGCACCACCAGTTGATGTTCCTCAACTGTTTTAAGTTATGGTGTATCTTTGCGCTGGCTATACTGACACCTAGAGGAGAGCGTGCAGCATGATGCAAAATTAAAGCTTTACTACAGTAACGGATGCTTGTAATGACTTATGATGGTTTGTACGTGTTTTCTAGGACGTGCAGTTTGCGTGATCAACAACATTGGCACCAATATTGGCATTGCATAAATCATTCAGTGGCACATGCCACTCAGATACTGCTTGTCACAAACTAACACATATTACTAAATTTAACAAGTAAGATTAACATTTATTTAAGAGGGGAAAAAAGTCACGAAAATAGGATATTTATTTTGGCTTTTGTGCCACAATTACGTGAGTATAGTTGTTCAGCTCATCTGCCAGTGAGTGTCACATACAGCGACATGTTCCGCGAGTCAGTGTCACTGCCAGTGTCAGCGTTTCGTGACAGTGTCAGTGACACATGCCAATGAGAACCGGAAGTGCCACCGCGGGTGTCGCGACACATGTCACTATCCACTGACATATGCCAATGAGTACCGGAAGTGCCACTGCGTGTGTCGCGACATGTGCCATTGGCTCCTGTGCGTCAGATGCCATGTCACTTAATGTTAACACCGTCTCTCCAGAATTGTGTATTTTCACTAAAGCTCACAACACCATATTACGATCATATTAAAGGATGTATACACAAGGTTCATTTAGTCATTCGACTGCAGCACTAATATAATTCTGCACTTAATCTGACCCGGTCTACATAAAGATATTTATCCAGTATAGTAACAGAAATTGCTGCATGGGAGTACAGTAAGCGAGCAGAGTGCACACCCCTTATAAATGCACAGAAACTGTTAAATGCTTCAGTCCAGCTAAACTCCTACACTCTTGCGAAAACTGTTATTCACCTTATTCCGCCCCGCCCACTTTTAAACCGTCACTCTTCCACATTTTGTCATCCGACTTCCGGTAAACTGACGCGGACATCCGGTAGTTCTTTCAGTAGTTCGAGTACATGTGTTTTATTGAACTAAATACACTACAATCGGCTAAAACGAATACGCAGGTTACTTTTCTGAACGCCCCACGTCCGTGTTTCTCACACTGTTCGTGTGAATCGCGGCACAGTTAGCCGCACACACAAAATACCGAAAGGAACACGCATCTCTTAAAGGGGCCGCACTATATTCCTTTTTTTACGGTCTATGATTCCTACTCGTGGAATATGGACCTCATACAGGTATGGTGTGGTACCGGTGCGCTCTGTTCGCATGACAGCTTTCACGTTACCAATTTTTCATACGAACTGTGCCCTGTTCTTAATTAAACTGCCTAGGATCAGTAGAGACTACTGGATGTTTGTGCATCGCAGGTTTGGCAAGGCAGCCTCAATATTATGAAAGGTAAGAATATCACACACATTATTATTATTTATTATATCTTGCCACATTCGTGTTGTTAATATAAGTATGTTATAAATGTATAAACTTAAGTATACTGACATGTGTTTGTAATATATACACAGCTGCTTACCTGATGACCATCTGAAGGCTAAATATCTTGTCAAATCTCTTAATTGTAAGGTAAGTGAATGCACTCAAAAAATATTTCAGTCTAAATTTAGGTTTTATTTATTTGAACTACATTCAAATGTCCCATTCATTTGAATTAAATAGTTTTAACATAAGCAAACTAATAAACTTGATGTGATTTTCATATTTGTCAGGCATAATTTAATTAGTCATCTTAATTCACTGATCTCATCCAGAGTCTAATATCTGATTAAGTGGGTGGCGTAATAAGTTTTTTATTATTCATTATTATAATACAAGTTTTTTATTATTCATTAAAGTAGAACTGTGATTTTACTGCCTGAGACAGAGCAGTGTTGTAACAATCGGATAATATTAATATTTTACTTAAATTTACACTGAAATATTTTTTGACTGTGGAGTCCAGGTAAGTATATGCAAAGGGTAAGGTAAAGGTAAGATTTGGTAGGCGTAAATTATGTGTAACATTAAGTCTAATCACGCCATCACCTGATAAAAGGAATAAGGTAGGTAAACATCAAATGTAATAATAATGAATCATTTTGAAATAAGACAACTTTTGACATTTCTTTTATTTATACAAACTCCTCAGTAAATATGTTGGGTCTCAGGTTGAAAATGCTGTGTCCAGTGGGCTCACTGGCATTGTCTGCACAGATGAGCAGCGGCTCTGGAATATGGGGACCCAGAGGAACCTCTGCCTGAAGCGGTTAATGGACATCTTTTCTCACCACCGAGCTACTGATGTGCTGCTGACTCCATGGGGGAATGCCCAACAATGTCCCTCTGCCTCCCACTCCTTAATTTTGCACCCAGGATGAGCTGAGAAAGGGTCTCAAGCATCTGACCGGAGCCAAATGGTCCAAGGGGCTTTTATGTGCAATTGCAGCTTGGCATGTTCTGTACAGGGCTGAGGGCCTGTAAGCTGCTCATCTGGGTTCCATCACAGCAAGTCCACTGCGTCACTTACGCCCATTGATGCATCTGAGGAAAAATATTTTAAAAAATTACATTAGTACTTAAAATACATCATGAATCAATATATGAATAATATGATAGCACCCATACTTAAACAGGAAAGTGTTTGAGATAGAGATGCATTAAAAATGAGACCGTATATACATACAGTCTTGTTCAAAATAATAGCAGTACAATGTGACTAACCAGAATAATCAAGGTTTTTAGTATATTTTTTATTGCTACGTGGCAAACAAGTTACCAGTAGGTTCAGTAGATTGTCAGAAAACAAACAAGACCCAGCATTCATGATATGCACGCTCTTAAGGCTGTGCAATTGGGCAATTAGTTGAAAGGGGTGTGTTCAAAAAAATAGCAGTGTCTACCTTTGACTGTACAAACTCAAAACTATTTTGTACAAACATTTTTTTTCTTCTGGGATTTAGCAATCCTGTGAATCACTAAACTAATATTTAGTTGTATGACCACAGTTTTTTAAAACTGCTTGACATCTGTGTGGCATGGAGTCAACCAACTTGTGGCACCTCTCAGCTGTTATTTCACTCCATGATTCTTTAACAACATTCCACAATTCATTCACATTTCTTGGTTTTGCTTCAGAAACAGCATTTTTGATATCACCCCACAAGTTCTCAATTGGATTAAGGTCTGGAGATTGGGCTGGCCACTCCATAACATTAATTTTGTTGGTTTGGAACCAAGACTTTGACCGTTTACTAGTGTGTTTTGGGTCATTGTCTTGTTGAAACAACCGTTTCATGGGCATGTCCTCTTCAGCATAGGGCAACATGACCTCTTCAAGTATTTTAACATATGCAAACTGATCCATGATCCCTGGTATGCGATAAATAGGCCCAACACCATAGTAGGAGAAACATGCCCATATCATGATGCTTGCACCTCCATGCTTCACTGTCTTCACTGTGTACTGTGGCTTGAATTCAGAGTTTGGGGGTCGTCTCACAAACTGCCTGTGGCCCTTGGACCCAAAAAGAACAATTTTACTCTCATCAGTCCACAAAATGTTCCTCCATTTCTCTTTAGGCCAGTTGATGTGTTCTTTGGCAAATTGTAACCTCTTCTGCACATGCCTTTTTTTTAACAGAGGGACTTTGCGGGGGATTCTTGAAAATAGATTAGCTTCACACAGACGTCTTCTAACTGTCACAGTACTTACAGGTAACTCCAGACTGTCTTTGATCATCCTGGAGGTGATCATTGGCTGAGCCTTTGCCATTCTGGTTATTCTTCTATCCATTTTGATGGTTGTCTTCCGTTTTCTTCCACGTCTCTCTGGTTTTGCTCTCCATTTTAAGGCATTGGAGATCATTTTAGCTGAACAGCCTATCATTTTTTGCACCTCTTTATAGGTTTCCCCCTCTCTAATCAACTTTTTAATCAAAGTACGCTGTTCTTCTGAACAATGTCTTGAACGACCCATTTTCCTCAGCTTTCAAATGCATGTTCAACAAGTGTTGGCTTCATCCTTAAATAGGGGCCACCTGATTCACACCTGTTTCTTCACAAAATTGATGACCTCAGTGATTGAATGCCACACTGCTATTTTTTTGAACACACCCCTTTCAACTAATTCAACTAATTGCCCAATTGCACAGCCTTAAGAGCTATATATATATATATATATATATATATATATATATATATATATATACATACACTTACTGAAAGATACTTTTATGAGATTCTTTATCATGTTTAGATTTATGAATTTGATTTTCAAACAGTTTTAGAGTTTAACATGGTTTATAAAACATATTTTATATAAAATAATGTTCATAAATAATTTTCAAAACACAAATTTAAACCTCTATAACTTTTAAACTTACCATTTCTTGGGGTAAGGGTGTTCATCAGTCGGCTTCCCTTCCATGAAATGGTACGAACACAGAGCGCTTGGGTGGGCACTTTAAATTTAGCGCCTTCCGCTGCGTCGGGTGCTCCTCGTCTTTTGGAGGTGGGTGTAAAGTGCACCACAAAATAATACTTGATATATTTACATCTACCGTTACTGCTATATGATTACGACCATAGATATACCTATGATTACGACTTGTAACAACTTGCTCTCTCTGCCGGAAGTAAGAAGTCCTTCTCAGCCGGAAGTAAGATGACAAAACGAACGCAATGGCGTCACCCTTGTTGTCATGAAAAATAAGGTGAAGAGTCTAATCTGACTGCACTGCACCATCAGTCTATTGCATGTTCTACTCTTCTGTGGATTAATGTATTCACACTAGCAAGCAGAATTTAGCCAACAAGCGCTTGAACCACTTGTTCTTTATTTTGTGCATTTTGTGTTGCGTCTTCAATAGGGCATTGATTTAAAGGTCCCGTTTTTCATGTGTTTTTGAAGCTTTGATTGTGTTTACAATGTGCAATATATCATGAGTTCATATTTCACGTGTTTAAAAAAAAAAGTGTATTTTTCACACAATTTACTTATCTATATACCGCTGTTTTGTCTGTCCTAAAAACGGCCTGATGATTTCCTTGTTCTATTAAGTCCCTCTTTTAGAAATACGTGACGAGTTCTGATTGTGCCAGCGGGGCCGTGTTGTGATTCCACAGCAGCTTAGCGCTCAT
Source organism: Pseudorasbora parva (assembly GCF_024679245.1). Classification (NCBI taxonomy): domain Eukaryota; kingdom Metazoa; phylum Chordata; class Actinopteri; order Cypriniformes; family Gobionidae; genus Pseudorasbora; species Pseudorasbora parva. Next base: position 29,834,135 of record NC_090185.1, read on the forward strand.
TGCTCGGAAAGGTCCCGCCTCTTACCATAACAGGGAGATGCAGCGTCTCGACGACATGGCGACAAACACACTCTACAAATGCAACACTTACTCTTCTCCACTTGGGAGAGCAACAAGACCACGCCCCCTTTTTTGCGTATTCTTGTGGGCGGAGGGTTAGTCAACAAACGGTTCTAGTGACGTCATTCCTGCAGGAAGTGCAGGGATGTAGTCCAAGCCGGCCGTTTGCTGTAGGCTTTAAAAGGGAACTTCTGTCAAATAAAATATCTCGCTTGGCATTGAACTTTGAGCTTTATAAATTTACAGGTATTATTTATGCTCTAACAGCAACATTTCACACTAACTAAAGTTTGAAGATGGGATCGCGAAGAACGGGACCTTTAAGTGCTCAACAGAGATGTCTGTGATTGACAATGTTCAACACTGCAAAATGCATGATAAATGCCAACCCTCAACAGTTTTCAGAGACTAAAGGTGCAGATCCACTTGTCCGTGTAAACACTTCTGTTGCACCGCGCTCCACTTTATTTCTATGGGTGACGTCAAGTGACTTTAACGCGCCCGCATAGCATTCCGGGAAGGCAGCGCTGCATGTGAACCGATTAGAACGCACAAATGAGGGGAAGCGTCACAACATCACGCTTCAGTCGTGTCGCAAAAGCGGATCTCCACAGTAACACAATATGCAGGGCAGGGACGTGCACAGGGGGTTTGCTCAGGTTGCCCATATGCCCTTCTTGACTCACGTTGCCCTTCCGAATTGGAAAAAAAATTATTTAAAAAATGTTAGCTAGCTGCCTGACGGCAAATGCTGCTTGTAACGAAGAGTTAGTGCAACTTTTTTTTCGAACAGAAGGAATATGGTTACATACTGTAATATGTTTTTTAACGGGATAAGGAAGACGCAGATCTGTTCCAGAATATCTGTTTATCATATTTTAATGACATAAAATTGCTATAGCTTTGTAATAGGTTTTGATGACAGTGGCATAGCATGCTAACTATTTATATGCTATGCATAAATAACCTGGAATAGTTAATATAGCATGCTATATTAACTATTATTATAAACATTATTTAACCTGAAAGAGGCAGAGGAACATGTTTTTTTTCCATATCTTATCTTAATGTGCTAGTTAGTGTCGGGATAAAATGGTAGTAACAGTTTATGCAAATATGACATTATTTTTTATAAGCTACCAACTGATCTTGAACAGTTACTTTATTCTGTGTGGCAATTTTTACACTGTTGCATTTTGAAGTACAGTATCAGGACAACCCACATGTTTTACTGGTACTGTTTATTAATTATTTAAGAAGGTATTATAGTCATCTGTTGCAACTTTATAATAATGTTACGCTAAAGAGTGAAAAGGAAATATGCTCTGTTGCGGTTGTGCTGCTGCTGTTTCTTCTGTCTCCTCTAGAGGCTGCGCTGGGTGCCGCTGATTGCTAATTGTAGGTTGGGCAACCGCTTTAAAAACACCTGTCTGATGTCTGGATGGGAGGCTTCTATTTTCCACCTGCTCTTTTCCGTAGACGGAGCGAAAGCTCAGAGCTCACACACCTTATTATGCTCCTGAAAGGGGATAATCATTTGTCTTAGTTTATGGGTTATTTTGAGAGCTGGTGGGAGGAAGGTGATGGGTTTTCACGTTGTTTAACTTGTCGGTAGTTTAGTGTAGCAGCTAGAGGAACCGGAAGACTCAGAACAAACTTGTCTTTTGTTTGGACGGGAGGTAGGCAATTTTCACCTTTCTTTTACAGACATGTGTAGTCAAATTTCCTTTATTAGTACTGTATTAATGGTAGTTAGGCTTAATTATTGACTTATTCTGGTCAATAAACTTAAATATCATTCAATAAGTGTCATAATTAATGAGGATAAAACTTTCACTTTAGAATAGAGGGTCAAATTTCCTTTATTAGTTCTGTATTAATGGTAGTTAGGCTTAATTATTTAACTATTAACTATTTGGTAATTCTTCAATAATTATGAATGGGTTTGTTTTCACTTTAGAATACTGTTCCAGGTTCTAAGTAACTCCTTGAGAACTATTTGGTAATTCTTCATTAATTATGAATGGGTTTGTTTTCACTTTAGAATACTGTTCCAGGTTCTAAGTAACTCCTTGAGAACTATTTGGTAATTCTTCATTAGTTATGAATGGGTTCCTTAGGCTATGTTTTCACTTTAGAATACTGTTCCTGGTTCTAAGTGTAACGACAACGACTTATGAGTTTAATGTCTCGGGGAATAATTAACTCAAAAGGGATTTAATATTCAATATTCATGAATTTATGAACATAATTTGCTAGTCGTTCATTACGTATTAAAATTTTCCGATAGGGAAAATTGTTTAATTAAATACAAGTAACCCTTTACGGAATTGCTTGAAATTATCCTACCAAGTTTGTCCTGCAAATTAGTTATAGACTTTTCAAATCAATTCTCAATAAGGGATTACTGCTTTACGAGCGCATAAGAAACATTAACTTTACTGATCAGGACAAGTTCAATATTTCAAATGGTCATACAGTTTACTTTACTAACATAGTAGCATAAGCAGTTAGGTAACGTTAGATCGCAAGTTTCATTGACTTTGAGTATGTGGCAGAATAACAGATTCAACTCATTAAATGTCTTTTGGAGGTTTAATAAACACAGACTAAAAATAACACTACAATTCACACAGAAAGTACATACTAAATATGCATCAAGAGAGTAGAAATATAGATATTAACGAAAGAATACAGAAAAGAGAATAATGAATAGACTGAAATTAGAGAGAGATAAAAGAGAGAGAGAGATGAGAGAGATGGGGCAAAGAATTAGGGGTAAGAAGCAGCTTTCCTTCAGTTCATCAAATACAACCTTCACGGAGTTAACTTGTCCCAACGGGAAAATAACACACCCTCTTAACAGCAGTTTGAATTTGGAAGATAATACTTGCTCTAGTTGTGGCTTCTCGCGTGTGTGTGTGTGTGTTCCGTCAAATGCCCTGCGTGTCCGGTGGTTCTTTCCGAGGTCGAGAGGGAAGCAGCTTTTTCTCTAGCGATACTTCGTGTTCTCCTCCTGAAGAAGGCCCTTGGGGGCTAGTAAATTGATGAAGCAAGGATAAAAGGATTGTTGAAGACCGGATTGTAGAAGAGAAGATTTTTGGAAGAGCTGAGGCCTGCTGGCCCCATAGTGTGGTGGGCCTCGGTTTCTGGTCCCACACAGCACATGGCTCTGTGTCTGGAGCCCCTCCCTGGTTGGGGGGACGTGTTGGTTCAGCCAGGGAGAGAAGAGAAGCGAAGTAAAAGAGAGAGGGAGGGCATCCGAGCGCCTCCTTTTATGGTCTGGGCGTAGTCCCACCCTCCAGGGTTAGACTTAACCAATGAGATTGTTGGGATTTCCAGGCGGGAAATTCCTCAGAAGATTTTATGGCCCTTTGTTTGAAAACTTGAATCAGTGGGTCTCTGACCATTCATATTCTAATTAATGCAACAAAATCACACTGCATTTTCTGAATAAGTGATATACATGGAAGTGTAAGTCGTGAAGTGAGCATTAATTTGATAGGAGACATGACATATATGAGGTTATCTGAACTAGTAAATTGTTAAGACAAAGACAAAAAGGTGCAAAATACCATACAGAAGAAACATTTTACAAGACAGTTATGTGTTTACATATAATGTCCTGGGGTGCATGTTCATTTATAGATGGTTTGTCTATAATTTGAGGTAAAAGCGTGTGTTTTACCAAGTTTAACTCTCTGGGTATGGAACTTTTCATGTGGCCAAATTCTTTTGGGCCGTAAAACATCTTATCAAATGGTTTCCAGGGTAACGAAGAATCTTTCTCTGTTGTGTTGGGGGAAGGTCTGCCACCAAGCACAAGGCATTCAAAACATATTTGTTAAATGTAACTGGCGATTGTGTGTTTGATTATGTGCAGGCTTTAATTTAAAGTTACTCTTGTTCCCCTCTTGTTTCATGTAGTTACAGGGTAAGTACAATAAAAACACAAATACAATCTGATATCACTTGGAACCTTTATTTTAAAAAAAACTTTTTTTTTTTAAACAGATTTAGAACATATTAATTTCTCTTGCTTGCCTTCATCCTCCTCTTGTTCCTCTTCTTTTCTTCTTTGCCACAGATGTATCTTAAAGAAGGATCCCACATATCTAGTATTCTACAATCTCTGCTAATTAAAACTCATTTGGGTTTCTAAGAGTTAAGGCATCAAACAGCACATACAGCAATAACTACAGTAATCCATACGATCCCAATGGAAGAATCAATGTGTTCTGAAGTTAAATGATTAGTGTTTGCAAGAAAAATAACAATATATCGCATCCGAGTAGCGGTTATCTGCGTGTGCATGTGAGGGTTGATTTCACGTGTGACGTAACTTGAAGTGACGTGCGCGCACGCCGGTCTCTGGTCATGTGGATGTCTGATACTGTGTTTTTTGTTTGTTTGTTTTTTATGCTGACAACAGTATACAAACAATAACATACTATATGATTATAGCAATTAGAAACAAACAAGAATAAAATACAAGAAATGTCCATTCTCGCGTTTTTCGGATGAAACGTGCATGAGAACGTCATGAAAGCTTGAAGCGTCTCATGCACGCGCTGGTAACAGCTGATCGGATATGAAACGATTACTAAATTATGACAGCATTCCTTGGTGTAGTACTACTACTGTACTATTGGTTTATGTCAAGTTGTCATAACAAACACATTTCACATAATGTCATCTTTGCATTAAAAATTACATAATTGAGCGAATGACACTTAAACATGCATAAAAACTCAAATAAATGTGTCATGTCATGATTATGAAGGTGTCAGTCTTATGCACACCCCTTCAAGTAAAGTGTTACCAAATAGTAATAGTAATAGTAATTCTAATGCAGTACTCATTGTGGTACTCTTAAACTTATGAATGTCAGACACAGACGAGGACACAGATGGTTAGTGCTCACTGATATTTATTAAAAAGAGGTAACGGACACAGGATGAACTTATAGGTGAATCTTGACATGGAGAGTGAGTAGACAATAACAACAGACTTTCCTGGGTGAAGACAGATGACAAAGACGGTGATGACGATGATGAAGAAGACGGGCAGGTAGATACAGGTAGTCCTAATAGGTGTGTTGATCAGTGCAAGACCGGACAAAGACTGTGGGGAAGAGGAGTAGTGGTGGCGAAATGAAGCTTCATGAAGCTTTGAAGCTATCCAGCCAGATGTGTTGAAAAGTGGTTAATTTCTTGATGCTTCATGAAGCAAGACAGAAGACACCCAACCCCAGCTGCTCCCGACAAGCTGGATGGCGCCTTACATGGCTGACACCGCCGTCAGTGAGTGAATGGGCCATAGGTCTGTTAAACGCGCTATATAAATAAAGTCCTTTACCATGACCTGCAGGTTTTCTTTTAAAAGGGTTTAAAAACGAAAGAAAAGACGAGAGTCGGCTGTTTTTGAATAGCCCATTGAAAGCTTCTAATTTAAAATGTTTGTGATTTTAGGCTATAACCTATGTTTAAATGTTTTGCCACTTGTGTGAGCTAAATCTAAAGTACTAGGCTATTTAAATATGAATTAATGAAATGAATAAAATGTTGTTTAAATGCAGTAGGCTACGTTAACCTGACTTCTGAAAGATATTTTCATTTATTTCAAGCATATGTTCATTATTTTCATGTAGTTGCTTATTATGATTTGAAATATTAATCATGTTGCATATTTTGATTCACAGTATAAATTAAGTATAATATTAAGTATACATATATTAAATATACAGTATTAATTGTGTTTTTCACCATGAAGTATTAATGATTGAGTGTGATGTTCATTATGAATTGAATTGTTATTGAATTTGCTGATGATGATTTAACTTGCAAATGTGCAGAAGATTTTGCAGAACTCTATAAAGGGTGAGGAACGGAACTGAGAATAAGCAGATGTGGTACGAGGTCAAGCAAGTGTGAAACAGCGGGGGTGGGGGATTTCTGAGCACTACTTAGATATACGTGAAACTGCAGAATCCGAAACATCCGCCTTTCGGTCACAAGAGATTTTTGACATACGTCAGCATGACATCAGAGCAAGGCGGACCACCCTCGGACACATTTCTAACCGGCATGCATCTCGCGCTGATCACCGGTGATTGGTTCTGCACAGATTTTGCTCATCTCAAACAAGCCTAATATAAACATGCATGATAAAGTTGTGAAGTCATTCTGGACTGCCCAGATGCTTGTCTTTGCTGATCTAAATCCTGAGCTCAGAAACCTTTTTTACTCGCTGTTATTTTTAATAAATTTAAACTTTTGATTGATATCTCGACTCCTGGCCGATCATTAAACTTGGGGAGGGCTTTGGGGAAAAAGTCCAACACTTCTATGAAAGACTAAACAAAGAGAATTGCAATTCTGACGAGCAATGTTCAGTAACAGCCTTTGGATTTAAATTATAAATAGTGAATAAATGCTTTGTTTTTGGTATGCAACAGTCAGTGCAACAGATCAGTTGCGGACTGCAAACGTAGCATACAGGTCCTTCTCAAAAAATTTGCATATTGTGATAAAGTTCATTATTTTCCATAATGTAATGATAAAAATTAAACGTTCATATATTTTAGATTCATTGCACACACACTGAAATATTTCAGGTCTTTTATTGTTTTAATACTGATGATTTTGGCATACAGATCATTTGGCAAATTCCGCAATCTAAAAAAATGAGCATATTTCATCCGACCAATAAAAGAAGTGTTTTTTATACAAAAAAGGTCAACCTTCAAATAATTATGTTCAGTTATGCACTCAATACTTGGTCGGGAATCCTTTTGCAGAAATGACTGCTTCAATGCGGCGTGGCATGGAGGCGATCAGCCTGTGGCGCTGCTGAGGTGTTATGGAGGCCCAGGATGCTTCGATAGCGGCCTTAAGCTCATCCAGAGTGTTGGGTCTTGCGTCTCTCAACTTTCTCTTCTCAATATCCCACAGATTCTCTATGGGGTTCAGGACAGGAGAGTTGGCAGGCCAATTGAGCACAGTAATACCATGGTCAGTAAACCATTTACCAGTGGTTTTGGCACTGTGAGCAGGTGCCAGGTCATGCTGAAAAACCAAATCTTCATCTCCATAAAGCTTTTCAGCAGATGGAAGCATGAAGTGCTCCAAAATCTCCTGATAGCTAGCTGCATTGACCCTGCCCTTGATAAAACTGACATGGCACCCCAGACCATCACTGACTGTGGATACTTGACACTGGACTTCAGGCATTTTGGCATTTCTGAATGACATGCAAAATTTGCTTTCATCCAAAAAAAGTACTTTGGACCACTGAGCAACAGTCCAGTGCTGCTTCTCTGTAGCCCAAAAGTGGCTTGACCTGGGGAATGCGGCACCTGTAGCCCATTTCCTGCACACGCCTGTGCATGGTGGCTCTGGATGTTTCTACTCCAGACTCAGTCCACTGCTTCCGCAGGTCCCCCAAGGTCTGGAATCGGTCCTTCTCCACAATCTTCCTCAGGGTACCTCTTCTCATTGTGCAGCGTTTTTTGCAGGACTTTTTCCTTCCCACAGACTTCCCACTGGGTTGCCTTGATACAGCCCTCTGGGAACAGCCTATTTGTTCAGAAATTTCTTTCTGTGTCTTACCCTCTCGCTTGAGGGTGTCAATGATGGCCTTCTGGACAGGGTCGGGTCGGCAGTCTTACGCATGATTGCGGTTTTGAGTAATGAACCAGGCTGGGAGTTTTTAAAAGCCTCACGAATCTTTTGCAGGTGTTTAGAGTTAATTAGTTGATTCAGATGATTAGGTTAATAGCTCGTTTAGAGAACCTTTTCATGATATGCTATTCTTTTGAGACAGGAATTTTGGGTTTTCATGAGCTGTATGCCAAAATCATCAGTATTAAAACAATAAAAGACCTGAAACATTTCAGTGCAATGAATCTAAAATATATTGAGCACAGTACCCATTAGATGCCGGCAAAGCTCCACTAGCACACACAGTGGTTGGATTTACATTTATTAATTTTGCAGATGCTTTTATCCAAAGCGACTTACAACTGAGGAATACAGAATTATGATATGCATTGCAGATTTTCTCTCTCAAATATTACAAGCACACACACAAACATTTTTACACACATGTGCAAAAAAAAAAAAAAAAAAAAAAAATGAAGTGCATGTATATAAGGTCTCATTTTTAATACATCTCTACCTCACACAATTTCCTGTTTAAGTATGGGTGCCATCATATATTGATTCATGATGTATTTAAAGTACTAATGTAAAAAATGTTTATATTTTTCCTCAGATGATGCATCAATGGGCGTCAGTGATGCAGTGGTCTTGCACCCAAAAATTGTAATTATCTGTGAATAAAAGGATGAAATATGTTCATAACATAAAGTGCCTCTTCAGAATATTTGAACCAAATTGCTCAATTCATATGGATTAGTTTTACGATTTTTTATGAACTTTTTTAAGCGGCAAAATGATAGTTATGTAGCTGTCAACGGCAGGACAGTTATCACTCAGATTTTATTACAAAATATCTTTATTTGTGTTCTGAATGTAAACAAGTCTTACTGGTTTGGAACGACATGAGGTTGAGTAAATTAAATAGTTTTTTTTTTTTTTGGGGGGGGGGGGGGGGAGGGGAACTAACCCTTTAAATTTGAAAGAAGTTTAAATAAATGTTTAAACTAGGGCCGGGACTTTAACGCGTTAATTAAGATGAATTAATTACGGTTTTGTTAACTAGGCAAAAAATAAATAACATAATTTAAACCACACTTATTTTTGCACGGCGGAACGTTTTTCAATTAATGAGTTTCCACGGACCGATTATAGTGGAGCACCAACTAGCGTTCTTGACTTCCGACAACAACAAACCACAGTGAACATGAACGAAGAAGCTGACGAGACAGCTTTGCCTGGCCCCGTGGATGGGAAATTTTGTTTTAAAAAACGAAAGGATGGAAGCGTCGACAAGAGCATGGTTGTGTGCAAGCTATACAACAAGGAATTTGCGTATCACCACCGCAGCACATCGAGCCTCAAATATGACAAATATGCTAACGTTAGGTATTGCTACACTTAATGGCAAATTGCACTGGTCTGCTGGACTGAAATAAATAAACAATATTTTGTTGATTAAGCTTATGTGTTCAGTCATTATTCAATGGTATACTAAAATCCATGTGAAAAATTACTTCTCCCTTTTCTCAGGTGAAATAAAATATGCAATTAAAATGCGATTAATTTCGATTAAATAATAACAAAGCCTCTAATTAATTAGATTTATTTTTAAATCGAGTCCCGGCCCTAGTTTAAACATATGAAACCTGTACATTAGTAGTCTTTTAATTAATGTCATTAAGCATTTCAAATGTTTAGTAAAAATGTAATACATATATTTACAATTGTGCATGACTGGAGTGTTTGCTTGTTTTTTGTACACATTCTTTTTTCTTATTTAAACACTAAGCTGCCGTCGGGACAGTTGTTAATTTTATAGTTTATTGCATCTTCTAAAAGATGATCAACATTAAATATATACATGCAAATCTTTTGCTCTCCTTTGCAGAAGTGTAAGCAGTAGCTCAAATAAAGTGTTAAAGCTAAGCTCAGTAAACTACCATCACTTTCCATGAATTGGCCACTTGGCAAAAAAATTACTCATATAATTTTATGATTTTCAAGACGTAGTTTACCGGTGACATCATGATTGACAGCTGAGACTGGTGGCTTCTCTACCTCTGTCTTTGTCTCTTGAGGTTGTTCCAGAGGCATAAAATGAGTCTGGTCTAAATCTCTGTCTCTTGATGTTTTACATTTTTTCTAGAATAGCAACATACACCTACAAGAGAAGAGAATTATGGTCATATTTTACAGATTCAATTAAATGATATTAAAGAACAGAACTCACCAATGACCACAATGACCAGAACACCATGCATCAGACCAGATATGAAGATAATAATCATCCATGGGCTCTGAATCTGGTCAGTATGATTCCGCTCAATATACTTCACCACAGTGTGATTCTGACACTCGGGCAGTTTAGTTGGTTCTGTAAAAACAGCCATAGACTACATTTCAACAACTAAAGCACTGATCATCCATATGACCTGATCACTGAATGCTCACTCACCGATGAAGTAAAGTGTGGTGCCGCTGCTGAATTTTGGAGGGGCTTCAGTGGTCATGCAGTAATAAATGCCTAACTCGTCAACAGTGACATTTATTATGAATAGACTACGTTTAGGTTGCACTGAATATTTGGGTCTGAATTTTAAATCAAAGTAAAAAGGAGTTGGTGAAGTTGAAAATAACCTCAATATCATAACTGGACGATTTGGTGGTTTCAGTCGCATCCAATAAATCTCTTTTTCATCAAGATCACAGTTTATGGTCACATTTTGTCCCAAATTTGTATGTTCTGTTAACATTTCTACAGATTGACACCATACTAGTAGACCTACGAGAAATAAATAAATAAATAAATAAATGAACATACATAGTAATACAAAAAATAGGATTCTTAGGAAACATTCTATACTCGATTGAGTTCTTTAAATCAATCAAAATATCAACAAAAAAACAACAACACTTACATATTAGATGCTGTATAATCTTTGTGTTGTTTCCACACCTAAAAGGCATTAACATGATGACATTTGGTTGCTTTCAAAAAGGCTCTAAGATGGAAAGGTATTGGGGAATTTTATACTACATTTCAAGGAAGTGATACTCAAAACCCACCAACGCCTATCGTCATCTTAAAAGGGACATTTTTAATAATACTTAAGAATTTGTGACACAACACAACCAAATACAGAAACACTGCAAATACTCACAACTAGGGCTGGACGATAAAACGAAAACGATAATTATCACAATATAATTTTAAATAAAGCGATATCAGTTCGATAAATTCTCGATGTAATAATTACGCGCTATGCGTAATGCTGTGCATGCGTATTGCAGACCGGGCTTCTGGGTGCTGCACGCGGTGTTGTTTACAGTCACAGTGACTGACAGGCTTGGAGGATCAGAGTGAAGTGGAGCAAGAAAATGAGAATGCAGTGCTCACGACCAGCTCGGAGGACACAGATATCGTTGACAAGTTAGTTCACTCAACTTCAGTGGTTTGGTACGGAGCCCCTTACATGTAAGATAACAATCTTAAATAGTGCGCACAATTTACTATTTTTTTCCCTCAGTTTATAAATCGTGCGCACGTTATACTAATTCGTTTCCTTGATTTATAAATTGTGCGCACGTCTTAGTAAATTGACGGATCGAATTAGTTAAAGGTGTGCATGATTTAGCAAATCGAGGGAAAGAATTAGTAAAACGTGCGCACTATTAATAAATCAAGGGAACGAAATAGTACAACGTACGCACGATTTATAAATCGAGGGAACTAAATAGGAAATCGTGCCGACTACACTGTAAAAGATAAGTTAGTAAGTTATGACAACATATGTTTTTCCATTGTTTTGACTCATCAAAATAAGTTAAGAAATGTTAAACTTTTTTTATTAGTTATACAAGATGTAACTCATTTTTTAAAGTCAGTTTAACATAATTTAAGTTGAAATAACTTAAACATCCAAGTCGATTGTACTGCAAAAGTTAAAAATTTGGCTTTTTTTACAGTGTAGTTTTTTTACTGCATGACCTGTGCAGGGCTCCGTAGTTTGGAGATATTTTGGCGATCCCATCAGACATAAAAGAGAGCGACGTATGTGCACTGTTTATCATAGGTTCACCACATGGAATTTAATTAATAACTTATCTTCGAAGTTCTTCCATATAACATTGAGCCCAAGACAGCGGTAAACAGGCTTGTGCAAAATTCTGAATTTCAGAATTGGCCTCCATTCAATTCATGAATTGAAATTTGAATTGACTCCGCTCCACAGGAAGTTTAATTTGAATTTGAATGACAGGAAGAATTAAATTCATGACAATTCAAAGAAATTCCACAGTCACACAACAGAAAGAATGTGTTGAATCTCACATACATTCAGTGTTAGGAAGGTTACTTTGGAAATGTAATTGCTTACTGTTATAAGCCCATTATAAATGTGGTTTGGATTACTTTATAAATGCAAAGCAATTTCCTTTTAATATGATAAGTAACTAACTGAATTACACATTTTACCTCAGTAATACATGTGTGTGAATAAGAGGGAACCAAGTGGAACAGTGAGGTTACAGGGAGAAGAGGTAAAGAAGGTGCAGGATTTTTAAGTACTTAGGGTCAACAGTCCAGAGCAATGGGGAGTGTGGAAAAGAGGTGAAGAAGCGTGTGCAGGCAGGTTGGAACGGGTGGAGAAAAGTGTCAGGTCTGTTGTGTGATAAAAGTGTACCAGCAAGAATAAAAGGAAAGGTGTACAGGAGAGTAGTGAGACCAGCGATGTGGTATGGTTTGGAGACAGTTGCACTGAGGAAGAGCTAGAGGTAGCAGAGCTGAAGTTGTTGAGGTTCTCTTTGGGAGTGATGAGGATGGATAGGATCAGGAATGAGTACATCAGAGGGACAGCACATGTGAGATGTTTTGGAGACAAAGTTATAGAGGCCAGGTTGAGATGGTTTAGACTTGTTCAGAGGAGGGAGAGTGAATATATCGGTAAAATGCAGGAGGTCGAGAGGAAGACCAAAGAGGAGGTTTATGGATGTAGTGAAGGAGGACATGAAGGTAGTCGGTCTGAGAGAAGAGGATACAGAGGATAGGACTAGATGGAGGCAGATGATTCGCTGTGGTGACCCCTGAAGGGAACAGCCGAAAGAAGAAGAAGAAGAAAATAATTTTGTAATTTAATAACAATTTCATTACACGCAACTAAACTGTAAAAAAAATGATGGTTTGGTAACATATATATGTATATATATATATATATATATATATATATATATATATATATATATATGGAAATTACATTCTTCATAATAATAATCATAATACTTGAAAAAAAAGTAAAATCGCATGAAACCACCATAGGAACAATCAAATAAAAATACTGGTAGGATTTTCTGACGTGACTAATAAAATTAAACTGCATTAATTTTTTATCAGTTAACAATTAATAACCTTAACTGACGTGACATTTAAACAATGCCATTTAAACAATGCCCAATTGGCACTAAGGGGCCTAAAGTGTGCCAAGAAAACATCCCCCACACCATTACACCACCACCACCAGCCTGCACAGTGGTAACAAGGCATGATGGATCGATGTTCTCATTCTGTTTACGCCAAATTCTGACTCTACCATCTGAATGTCTCAACAGAAATCGTGACTCATCAGACCAGGCAACATTTTCCCAGTCTTCAACTGCCCAATTTAAGTGAGCTTGTGCAAATTGTAGCCTTTTTTTTCCTATTTGTAGTGGAGATGATTGGTGCCCGGTGGGGTCTTCTGCTGTTGTAGCCCACCCGCCTCACAAATGCTTTTCTGCATACCTTGGTTGTAACAAGTTGTTATTTCAGTCAAAGTTGCTCTTCTCTCAGTTTGAATCAGTCGGCCCATTCTTCTCAGACCTCTAGCATCAACAAGGCATTTTTGCCCACAGCACTGCTGCATACTAAAGATTGATTAAAAATTGATGAAAAAGATTAAAGCTTGATGAAGTGGTACTAGAAAGGGTGAATGAAAACAAATTTCTTGGAATAATATTAGACCATAAATTAACCTGGAAAACACACATTGCTCATGTTCAATCAAAACTGTCTAAAACAATAGCTACAGTATATTACATAAAACCAAGTATTTTCTAAATACTCCCTCTTTGTATATTTTGTATAGTTCTTTTATTGTTCCTTTTTTTCTAGCCTGACACGGTCATACTCAATTCTAGTCAGAATATGAGTCTGAAACTGCTCCATTGGGCTGTGATTATGGGGCGTGTTTCAACCGAGCCAGGAAAGACCTCAATTGGATAGACTTACAACCAATCAGAGCAACGTCAACAGAGCTCAACTGCACTGTGTTGCCAAGTCCGCATTTTTTCCGCGGGATGTTTTCTATGTCCGTGGGTTGAACAAATAAATAAAAGAATCGAATGATACACAGAGTACTTACCCAACATGATCATCATTTCTGAGAGAAATTGTGAAGGTGAATGCATATACAGTTCCTTGTGAAAGTATTCGGCCCCCTTGAACTTTGCGACCTTTTGCCACATTTCAGGCTTCAAACATAATGATATGAAACTGTAATTTTTTGTTAAGAATCAACAACAAGTGGGACACAATCATTAAGTGGAATGAAATGTATTGGATATTTCAAACTTTTTTAACAAATCAAAAACGGAAAAATTGGGCGTGCAAAATTATTCGGCCCCTTTACTTTCAGTGGAGCAAAATCTCTCCAGAAGTTCAGTGAGGATCTCTGAATGATCCAATGTTGACCTAAATGACTAATGATGATAAATAGAATCCACCTGTGTGTAATCAAGTCTCTGTATAAATGCACCTGCACTGTGATAGTCTCAGAGGTCCGTTTAAAGCGCAGAGAGCATCATGAAGAACAAGGAACACACCAGGCAGGTCCGAGATACTGTTGTGGAGATTTCCAAAGCTTTAAACATCCCAAGGAGTACTGTGTAAGCGATAATATTGAAATTGAAGGCTCATACGTAGGAGAAGACTGATCAGAGATGCAGCTGAAAGACTGATCAGAGATGCAGCCAAGAGGCCCATGATCACTCTGGATGTATTTCTTAAAGATATCCATAAAAAGTGTTGTTTAAAGTTTGCCACAAACCACCTGGGAGACACACCAAACATGTGGAAGAAGGTGCTCTGGTCAGATGAAACCAAAATTGAACTTTTTGGCAACAATGCAAAACGTTATGTTTGGCGTAAAAGCAACACAGCTCATCACCCTGAACAGACCGTCCCCACTGTCAAACATGGTGGTGGCAGCATCATGGTGTGGGCCTGCTTTTCTTCTGCAGGGACAGGGAAGAAGGTTAAAATTGATGGGAAGATGGATGGAGCCAAATACAGGACCATTCTGGAAGAAAACCTGATGGAGTCTGCAAAAGACCTGAGACTGGGACGGAGATTTGTCTTCCAACAAGACAAAGATCCAAGACATAAAGCAAAATCTACAATGGAATTGTTCGAAAATAAACATATCCAGGTGTTAGAATGGCCAAGTCAAAATCCAGACCTGAATCCAATTGAGAATCGAGAGAAATCGAGAAAGAACTGAAAACTGCTGTTCACAAACGCTCTCCATCCAACCTCACTGAGCTCCAGCTGTTCTGCAAGGAGGAATGGGCAAAAATTTCAGTCTCTCGATGTGCAAAACTGATAGAGACATACCCCAAGCGACTTACAGCTGTAATCGCAGCAAAAGGTGGCGCTTTTTTGATTTGTTAAAAAAGTTTGAAATATCCAATACATTTTATTTCACTTCATGATTGTGTCCCACTTGTTGATTCTTCACAAAAAAAAAATACAGTTTCATATCATTATGTTTGAAGCCTGAAATGTGGCAAAAGGTGGCAAAGTTCAAGGGGGCCGAATGCTTTCGCAAGGCACTGTATATTTTGCAGGGTAGTCCCGAATTAAACATCCCCATCTGACTAACAGGAACCGTATGAGAATATTCTGGTAATGTTCCAAATGTCCTTTTTTGTAACGTTACTGTGACCATAAAAAAAATCCCAAAGTCATAAAAGAAACCTTGAACTGCAGCACTTTAATAACTAAAAGAGGAAATTTAAGAACTTCCCTAATGATATATAATTTTGGGATTTTGATCACATTTAGGGAACTTTTAGGAACCGTTGTGCGAGGTCATGAAAACATCTTGTACATGGGTAGTATGTTTACATAGCATTTATTTTAAAATGTTATGCTTTAAGCCCTATGTGAAGACTGTTTTGTTTGTCAGCACACTCATTACATACACTTATTATGTATTTACATTCACTATCTTTTTTATTGACTAGTGCTGTCTACTGATAATTCATAATGATGTTAGACTCAGCAATACCCTCTCCTCCATTTATTTTGAGCAGTAGGTTTATATAAAATGCAGGTAATTGTATTACTTTTACTCAAGTAAAATTGAAAACGAGTACTTCAAACTTATTTTATTAGGAGATCTGTACTTTTACTCAATAGGCTACTTGGTTTGTATACTTAATTCACCACTGAGTATAGGTACTTGAAATAATCTTAATTTTAATGCATCTTGGAATAAATTTTCAGTCAAATTAAAACATAAACATATATTATAATTATAAAAACATCTTTCAATTTATGAATAACAGAAAAATAACATTGTTTAAAAGTTTCATGTGACATTTCTGCCACTCATTGGTCTATTTACTCAGTTTAATAAGCTGTAAATATGATAATGTATTGTTATCTTAAAAGTTAAGACTCTCAGGTTTGTGAATCCTAGCTGTATCCTCGGCATCAGCTTGTAACAGTTAAAGGTTATGGGGTGTTATTGTACTACCCACCATTAGGTGACACTATTGATATTTTTTTCTAAGGTTAAATACAGGTAAATGGCAGAAAAAGTGAGAGCTGTTTGGTAAGATGAAAACATGGCTTCCTGCTGGTAACCTTACTTTTGTGAAACGTACTGTTTGATGCTCTATCAAAGCCCCCCCCCCCCCCCCCCATATTTACACTAGTCTACTTTATATAAAACACTGCAATGAACTTACAGTTTCTGTTCCTTTTTTCCAACAAAGGTTTTCACAACAACCAAAAATGAAAGTACTGAAATGTTACAAATGACATAATACTATACATCCCAGTACTATACTTCACACTAAAGTACAATCTCAATGGTACAGTGCTATGTACTGTACTGTATGTTCCATAAAACTACCATTTTTTGTTACAAAAGGAGCACTAGCCAACTTGCAAAACAGTAAAGTGATACGGTACAGTACTGCAAATACTGTAGATACAGTCTGGAATGGAGAGTCGCTGTTTTTCAGTCTGAATGTCTTTACGATGGATGATACTGTGAACCGGCTTAGATGTGGGTGGACTCTCTGCCCAGGTTCCCTCACTGTCAAGCCATGACTTACCACAGGAACCACCAAAGTTGCTCTAATATAATCTGAAATATTGATCTCTCTCTCTCTCTCTCTCTCTCTCTCTCTCTCTCTCTCTCTCTCTCTCTCTCTCTCTCAATGCTTGCAATGTTCTCAGAATGGCTTAGCTGAGGCCTATTTGTGGTTGGCTGATTGGTGTTCAGTTTTGTAACTAAGTGCCTTCAGGTATGTATACAGCATTTCGTGGTTTTTTTTCATCTCTAGGGCCCAGAGGTGTTGGCAGATGGAGTGGAGGGGTAGATGCTTTGTGACAATTGTCTTTGTTCTCATGAGTTGATTTAATTAATTTGTTTTTCTTTTTGGATTCTTTGCAGAATCTTTTTGAGGAGGGAGGTGTTACGACCCTGTCTCCTATCGTTCTCTGAGTGTGTTTGATCGGCTGCAGACAATCATACTCATTGATTTACCGGTATAAAACTTGTACTCACTTGCTCATTAGTGCTTCGTCTGTGGGATCACCTCCAGAGTCATCTTTGCTCCGCTTTGTTTGTAAATCATCTCTCCTTTATCCACATTCCTCACCTTTAGGATTATTATTTTTCCCTTTATTGTTTAAACCCCTAGACATTGTGTTATATTTCTGTACTGGATCATTATTGTTTATTTAATAAATAATCTTGTAAGCAAATTATTGGTTTGCGTGTGTGATCCTCTTTGTGTAACGGGCGAGAACGAGCTGGCCGTGACAATAGTTTAATATGAAAAAGCGGTGAAGTATCCCTTTAATCAGTGTCATTTTGTTGGCGTTGATGTATGCTCTGTTCTTCAGAGATTTCTCAGAGATTTAGCTGTCCCCCTCTTTTAAAAAAATGAGGTTGTCCCCAGAAGCTGCTGCTGTTCCCAGTCTTTGCTTTTCATGGAGCTCATGACAAGGATGGGGAATCTAGAACAGAGCCATGTCACCAAATGTTGCAAAATATGTCAATAAAAACAAAGTTTGTCTGGTGTTTTTGACTTAAGTGGACCTCACTGAAATAATGTTAACAAATGAGACTTTGTTGTAATGTATTAACTACATTTTTACAGTAATTATTAATTTTTGTTAGCATTGCTTTCTGAAATACCCCAGGCCTCATCCATCATGGTCTTTAAATTGTAGTTGTCCTCTGCTGCCCTCAAGTGGCTGTAAATATAAAAGTTGTATTTCATGAGTATTAAATTATTCTTCAAAGGTGTAATTCACTAGGCTAGAAAATTTGGCACCCTAGCGGCAGCAAATCTAATCTGCTGCGAATGTCATTTAGCAACTCTCAATACACTTCTGAGCTGTAAATGCCAAACTCTGGTCAGGCCAATAACATCGTGTATAGAGTCGGTGGAAGGGGCTTAACATAATGATGGCGAGTTGCGCTTGCGTGTTAGTAGTAAACACAGAAACTGGCGAACGGCGGTCTTTCGAATCAGCTTTGACCACGACTCTGGAAGACTTGGAGTTAAGCTTTTCTCTGAGAAAAGAACAAAGAACGGCACTTTAGTCATTCTTAAAAAGGGAAGATGTGTTCAGAGTTTTGCTATCTTAGTTCTTAGTTTTGAGAACTAATGAGAACTAATTTACTCACCCTCAAGCCATCATGTTTATGACATTCTTCTTTCAGCCAAACACAATCAGAGTTATATAAAATAATTATAATAATTCAGCCCTACGGAAACCCAGTCACACAGAATTAATATAGTAACAATTCCTTTATGATAATCCCAGATTGCTATGGTCACACAGGTTTGTTTAAATATTAAACTTGGCCATGATGGAGAAAAAAAAGATGTTCCCTCAACACACGATCTCAAGGCATATACACACGGATGTCATTACCTCAACAAAATGATCTTGTGGCAACAACATATTCCTCACAGCCACAACAAAACAAAGCAGCACCATAGAAATACATGTTGACTGGATCATTTCATTTAGCCAGTCAAGCTTGTATACACTGTCATCAAACCTCTTGAGGGCAGCAGAGGAAACAAATTACACTTGTGTTTGGTCTACCCATGATGTGAAGTGCTGTGTAAAGCTAGGAACACACCAAGCCGACGCCGATCAACTAGTGGCGACCAAAGCAAACTGCTGAGTCGGCTCACGTTGGCTCACGTCGGCAGCGTCTTGGGTCCAAAGCGGTCCAAAGTTGCCCTGACACACCAAGCCGACGCTCGACATCAGACAGCCAATAGCGCGTCCGTTCTGCGCCTGCGTTAGAGGAATTACCTTTCCGTCCCAGCTGGTGGCAGTAGTCTGTTTTCGTTATTCGAAGTGGGAAACCGGAAGAGCTATAAAGATATCAGCTGTCGTTTTCGTTTCCCCACACAGACGGATTCGTGCATTTCAGAACGTTGCAAATGGCATTGCCGTTGTCAGCCCTTGGTCTTTTACTTGTGGAAGAGGAAAGGTAGAAGCGGACGCGAAAAATATGAGGAACGCTCACTCAATGGGTGAAACCATACCCGAAGTCAAAATGTGAAACCATAGATTATTACACTTGTTCACCTATCAATGAACCATAACAATAACAGGGCATAGCTCAAACAATACCCTGCCAATTGGCTCATTCAGATGCATTGTGGAAGTTAATGTGACACAATCTGAACAATGGCCACTTATAAGGATTGTTAAAATAAATATATGTGTATGAATGGACTGCATTTATATGGACTGCATTTATATAGCGCTTTTATCCAAAGCGCTTTACATTTTTGCCTCACATTCACCCATTCATACACCGACGGCGGTGTCAGCCATGTAAGGCGCCATCCAGCTCGTCGGGAGCAGCTGGGGTTAGGTGTCTTGCTCATGGACACTTCGACACTTGGCCAGGTGGAACCGGGGATTGAACCACCAACCTTCTGGTTTGTAGACAACCTACATGAACCACTGAGCCACTGCCGCCCACTGCCGTATGACATTCTGATTTACAGTAAATTATGTTTGTGACAATGCTTGGTGCTAGTTCAATGAATTATGACAGAATTTGTATATCTTTTTTTCATTGGAAACATGCCTATGGTGACATTTCTTCAAAATGATATTATGCTGCTTCTTGCACATCACATAACAGCAGTTTGGAAATGAAATCTCCAGTGGCACAGAAATGTTAATGAAAATAATGTAACACTAAACCATACACTGAACTTAACTGACAGTAACCATGCTAACTATTAGTTTACAGATATTGCACTTTGATAACATTGTATTGTGGAAGTAACACATTATGAAAATATGTCTCTATTAATTGAAAATCTATTTATTCTTAAATTAAAACATCAATACAGATGTGTTTATTTACCCTGCTAGTTAGATGTCAAATAGCAAAATAAGGGTTAGAATTCTGCATCATCTTGTGTTTTGTGATCCTTTTTTACATAAAGAACTGTGAATGCAAGTACCCAAAGTCAAAGTTTTTTATTTTCCAATGTTCAGTACAATGGGCACAAATAGCTATAGAGAATAGCTATAAAAGTAGCTATATGTGTAGATTCAGCCAAGGGTGTACTGGGCCGTAGCTCAGCCTTAATGAAGCTGGGCTCCTCACGGGTGCAAATCCAGGTGTCACTGTTGGTACCATCTGAGGGTAAACAGGATTCACTTTCAGACAAAGGTTCCTTAAAGAAACAATCAAAATGTGAACAATGTGATACAATAGATTCTTATACTTGTTCACCAATAACCCATAACAATAACAGGGCATAGCTAAAACAATACCCTGCAAATTGGCTAAATGGATCTATTCAGATGCACATTGTGGAAGTTGATTTGTTGAATTACTTGTAATTAGACCCATCTGAACATTCATTGGCCACTTTACCAAAAGCAAAATGTTCATTTGTTCAAATGGAAAAAAAAAAAAAAAAAATAAATTATACACACACACACATATACACACACACACATATATATATATATATATATATATGTGTGTGTGTGTGTGTGTGTGTGTGTGTACCCTGATAGTTAGATTTGAGGTGCACTCCTTCCTTTTTGTGTGAGGTTCTAGAAACTGCAGGTGGGTCTTCTGAGCTCCAGAACTTCCTGAGGGTCCATGTTTCTTGTAACACATGTACTGGGTTCGCAATGAATCCCACCGCTTCTTGAGCTCTTTCTCTGAGGGTCAAAAAAAAAAAAAAAAAAACATTACGCTGAGTTATGTCAATTTTATGGCTATTGTAATGTTCATTTTTGTTCTACTTTTAACTGGATGTATTCTGGATGACAGCATTTTTTTTAACAGTCACTCAATTTAGGTCACTTTTGCAAAACTCTCCACACAGTTAGTACAACCGAAATATATGAGGGCTAAACTGTGGATTTATCATTGCTTTTGGACATGAAGACATGCATTAAGTGTTTTGATATCTTTAGTGCATTTTGAATGTGAAATTAACTGCTGTGCAAAGATGAAAGTTGCACACAGCAATCTAACATGCAGTTTTTTTTAAATATGGACTACTGAAGAAGAAAAAACCATTGCAAAAAAGGAAATCGTCTCGGTTACGTATGTAACCCTAGTTCCCTGAGGGAACGAGACGCTGCGTCGAAAAGCTGTGAGAATGCCTCTGCGTTAATGCGTCGTGAAGCGCGTGTAGAACCAATCCATCGGGAGATCGATCGTCGCCGACGTGATGACGTCGCCGACGTGATGACGTCATCGACCGGAGACTATAAAAGGTCCGCGAACACAAACAGGAACTAGCTTCTGATAAAGCCTAAAGTAAGTGATCACGGGCACGCCGGGAGTATGGCAGGGCGACGCAGCGTCTCGTTCCCTCAGGGAACTAGGGTCACATACGTAACCGAGACGTTCCCTTTCGGGGAACTCGAGCTGCGTCGAAACGCTGTGAGAACGCTTATACCCACATCGCCATGGGACCAAGTGCCTCGTATGTGTGAAGCTGAAGCGCACACGATTACGAGAGTACCTGCGCCCCAACAGTAGATGCCAAATCTAACTCGTAGAATCTGACGAAAGTTGGCGGCGTCTTTCCTGGTCTGACGTCGTGAAAGGAGGAGGACAGAAGGCTTGGAGAGTTATGGGGCCCCGTGGGCTCGTAGGAACCTTGGGGACATAACCCGGTCTGGGATGCAGAAAAGCCTTTACCATCCCAGGCGCAAACTCTAGGCATGAGGGCCCAACCGACAGGGACTGAATATCTCCTATTCTTTGCGAGATGATATGGCCAAAAGAAAGATAGTTTTGAGGGTGAGGAACTTATCCGAAACCTCCTTTAAGGGTTCAAACGGAGGCTCAGACAAGCCCCGCAAGACAATGGCCAAGTCCCATGCTGGGACCCTCGAGTGCATAGCCGGCCTCAACCTTAAGGTACCACGGAGGAAACGTGTAATAAGAGGGTGTCTTCCCAAAGACACTCCACCCAAAGGGACATGGAAGGCACCCCAGGCCGCCACGTACACCTTTATTGTGGAGGGGGTCAGCCCTGCCGAGAACCTTGCCTGCAGGAACTCCAGCACTGTACCAACCGGGCAGTTAACTGGGTCCCACTGGCGTTCTCTGCACCATGCTGAGAAAAGTTTCCATTTCAAAGCGTACAGCTTCCTTGTGGACGGAGCTCTGGAGTGAAGGATGGTCTCAACGACCTCGGCCGAGAGACCCTCCTCTATGAGCCTGGCCCCCTCAGAGGCCAAGCCCATAGTTTCCACATCTCTGGGCGTGGGTGCAGGAATCTCCCGCCCGCCTGAGAGAGTAGATCCCTCCTGGTCGGAATCTCCATCGGAGAGCCTTCCAAGAGAGATATCAGGTCCGAAAACCAGATTCTGGTCGGCCAGTACGGAGCCACTAGAAGAACCTGGGCCCCGTCCCGGCGTACCCTCTCCAGAACTCCTGGAAGCAAGACAATCGGGGGGAAGGCGTACAGGGGTAGCCTCGGCCACTCCTGTACCATGGCATCCAACCCCAGCGGGGCTGGATGGGACAGAGAAAACCACTGCGGGCAGTGAGAATTCTCCTCCGAAGCAAATAGATCTATCTCTGCCTTCCCATATACCTTCCATAGGAGCTCCACCACCTCTGGGTGGAGTCCCCATTCCCCGGGCCTCGGCCCCTGCCTCGACAGGCTGTCTGCTTCCTGATTCAGGACCCCCAGGATATATACTGCTCTGACTGACAGCAATTTCCCTTGGGCCCACAGGAGGATCCGACGTGCCAATTTGTCCTACGGACGGGACCTCAGACCCCCTGATGATTTATATAGGCGACCACCGATGTGTTGTCTGTCCTGACTAACACATGGTGGCCCCTGAGGTCGGGCAGAAACTGTTTCAATGCAAGAAACACTGTGAGCATCTCTAGCCGATTTATGTGCCAGTGCCGCTGATGTTCCTGCCATAGACCCTGGGATGAGTGACCACTCATGGTCGCCCCCCAGCCCGTGAGAGAGGCATCTGTCGTTAGCGTTACGCGACGAACATGAGCCCCCAACACGGGACCCTGAGATAAAAACCCCGGGTTTTTCCACATGACCAGAGCACGTAGGCATCGCCGCGTGACTTTGATCATGCGGAGCGGATTTCCCCTCGGGGAGAACCCTTTTGTTTTGAGCCTCCACTACAGTGGCCTCATGTACAGTAGGCCAAGAGGTATTACGTTGGACGCTGCTGCCATGAGACCTAACAGTTTCTGGAACTGCTTCACAGTGACGGCCCGGTCTAGCTTCTGCTCTTTGACTGCTGCCAGGATCGATGCTATGCGTGTTGGCGATAATTGCGCCCGCATAATTACCGAATCCTAGTCCACGCCTAAAAAAGTGGTTCTTTGAGCCAGAGAAAGCACACTCTTCTTGGCGTTCAGCCTCAACCCCAATTTCGACATGTGTGCGAGAACAGCATCTCGATGCTGAACCGCCATCTGTTCTGTATTTGCTAGAATCAGCCAGTCGTCGATATAATTCAGTATGCGGATGCCCTGCAGACGCAACGGCGCCAGCTGCATCCACACACTTGGTGAATGTGCGGGGTGACAGAGCTAGACCGAAAGGAAGTACACGATATTGGTATGCCTCTCCCCCGAAGGCAAACCTCCGGAACTTCCTGTGATGTGGAAGGATGGAGACAAAATACGCATCTTTGAGGTCTATGGTGACAAACCAATCCTCCGATTTGATCTGCGACACAATCTGTCTGAGTGTGAGCATCTTCAACTTGAGCTTGGCCACTGAGCGATTTAAGAGATGCAGATCTAATATCGGGCGTAAGCCCCCATCCTTCTTTGGCACGATGAAGTAACGAGGAGGAACCCTTTCTATAGCCCCCTTTCGCAGGAGTGTCTCTACTTCCTGTGCCCTCACCAGAGCCTGCTCCGGGCCCACCTCTGTAGGTAGGACACCACTGAAAGGAGGTGGCCGCCTTTTAAATTGAATGGCATACCCCCTTTCGATTATCTGCAGGACCCAACGAGATATATTTGATAGACGTTTCCATTAGTCTAGAAAATCTACTAAGGGAACCAGCCTCTCGAGGCTGGCCTCTGGTGTACTTTGAACAGCAAGCACAGTGCCCTGAAGCGGCGGACCGGCAGGGAACGACTGACTTGACTGCTCGGGAGCCCCCCGAAGGGGGAGCGGACCACCCTCAGGTGGCCCGCGGAGACCCTCTGCGCCCCGACATTGCGGCGGGGATAGCAGCGCGGCCCCCTGTGGGCACCGAAGGAAGACGGGTACCGTGTGCTGAGGTAAGCACCGATTTCCTTCGGAGGGGAAATGCCAGGGACGATGCAGCTGAAGGCGAGAGATAGCTCGCAAGCGTCTCTTCGATCTTCGGCATCGCCCCATAACCATAGTGTCTCAGCCCAAATATATTACTATATGCAGATGTATGTGGGCTGAACACTCTATATGATACCGGTTTCCTCCATGACCTAGACACCTCGGTGTGCAGGTCAGGGAAGAACGGCAGGACGTTGATGCTTTGCACGAGAGGGCAGGAATCGCTCATCTAATTTCGTTTTCTCTGATTTCGATGGGATTCAGATATTTCCGCCAGCCAGTCGTTTTTTATTTTTATATTTAACCTGGCCACAGCTCTCGTGAGAACCTCAACTCACTAGCGGGTGACTAAAGTGGCGAGTCTTCAGTCGCGATGCTCTCAACGTCCACCTCCTCAGAGCTGGATAGTTGGAGCACCGGTGCCCCGCCTGGGGAGGAAGAGACCGCAGAGCGGGCTTCCAAACCCCGAGACGAGACAGTGGACGATACAGGTGAGGGCTGAGATAAGGCTGGGCCCGTCTCAAACCCCTCTGTAAAGTCCATGTGTGAACCCCATGACTGAAGCCACCGCTCTGCCTCTTAACGGAAGCCGCTCAAAAAATGCTCGCAAGCGGCCCCCTCAAGGGCTGCCTGAGCGTGCTGTGCTCCCAAACAGCCATACACAATGAGTGTGTTTCCCACACGCAATATATATATTTTGAAGGCAGGGATGAACACACTGTGAAATGCTGTTCACTCGCCATAATCTCCTTTTTCTCTTTATGTTATAAAATATATATCAGATATATTTAACAAAGGTGGAAAATTCTCTCTAATGGACAGACAAAAACACCAAATAGACAGACAGGTTCACACAGATCGCTTACCGAAGGCACAGAAGCTAGTTCCTGTTTGTGTTCGCGGACCTTTTATAGTCTCCGGTCGATGACGTCATCACGCCGATGACGTCATCACGTCGGCGACGTCATCACGTCGGCGACGATCGATCTCCCGATGGATTGGTTCTACACGCGCTTCACGACGCATTAACGCAGAGGCGTTCTCACAGCGTTTCGACGGAGCTCGAGTTCCCCGAAAGGGAACTTACCTGACATGACAACTTTATTTGTGATCTCACGCCACAGTTCTGCTTTCGCCACACAGTTGACATAACGTTAACATTTTCCCGTAATGTGATACTAAGCTGGCCTTTGCTGGATCATGCTGATCAGTTTTTCTTCACTTGCCTCGGTCTACACAGCCATATATATTAACATGTGTTAACATGTATCGTAATGAGGAATATAATCAAATGAGACGACACCTTTCTTTTACTGTCTATGGAGGAGACAGGCGTTCTGTGTTCCCTCTTGACTCTGTCGTTTACTTGCTTCGTCACTTCCGTTTTATTTTCTCGTGCACTGGTTCGCTAGCTGAACAGCAAATCAGAACGATCATATGTCCCGACTGACCGACATGCGGCGACGCCGATTTAACATGTCGAATCGGCTGAAAAACAGCCGACGAGGACCAACGCCAGCCGACGGCGTGGAACTGTGTGGAACACACCGAGGAAACTTAGTTGGCCGACGCACAAAAACTGCCCGACGGCCGACCTTCGGCTTGGTGTGTTCCGGCCTTAAAGTTTGAGTCTCCACATCAAGCAGAACTCCTTAAACACAGCAGACAAAGACATCAGGTCGAACTATTGAAGAACAATCTAACTGAATGAAGGTTTTGTTTTCAGTCATTCAATCTGTTACCAATCCTTCCGTGAACACGCTGCCAGTGGCTTCTGATGCTCTCTGTGAAAACTTAGTGACACTTATAGTGATACTTTAGTGACAAAATTATGAACTTAAGACTTGTTGTCCGTCCCACCTTAACGTTAGCTAATTCTCCAATCATGTCACCCGCCTCTGCATTTTTGGACTCTTCTGAACCCATCAATCTCCAGGAGTTGAAGGAAGTGCTTGACAATCTTAAACCCTCTTTTTGTCCTAGTGATATTATTCACCCCAAATTTTTTAAATGAATTATTGTTTCGATTGGGCCTCGTCTGTTATCTTTTGTTAATAGGAGTCTCCAAACGGGTTCTGTTCCTGCTGACCTTAAAGTCGCCACAGTCACTCCTCAGCTCAAGAAGTCTTCTCTGGACCCCACTGTCCTAAAAAAAAAAAATGTCCGATTTCTGTTTTGCCTTTTATTTAAAAAGTTTTAGAGAAAATTGTGCTGAATCAACTTCAACACTTTATGACTAGCAATTCCATTTATGAGGTTTTTCAGTCTGGTTTTATGTCCGCTCACAGCACTCTCTGCTCTTCTGAGAGTTGTAAATAATCTACATCTCCACTGACTCTAAAGAACTCTGTGGTTCTTATTCTCTTAGATTTAATCGGCTGCTTTTGATACCATAGACCATTCCTTACTATTATCTTATAATAGAGTCTTGGGTAGTTATACACTACCCAAGGTAGGTCTTGGGTAGTGTATATATAGCCTGGTTTTACCAGACTCTTGTACATTTCATTTGTACGTAGAGTCTGGCCACTCTCCATTGACAAGGGTTTATTTCCGCGAAGGCGGGCACCCTGTTGAGGTTTAAAACTATTGGATCTGCCCTGAGCCACTCTGGATCTGCCATAACCAATCGCTAACGTTTGGTCGTGACGTATGTCATGCGCCCTTCGCCTGTTTCACTCATGGAAATCCGACCACCTCAGTAATAAAACTATAGGATAAAACCTAAAACTTGTGCATTCGGATTGTGATTTATTCACGCCACGGTGGAGAGGAGAGTTTTGTGATCGGGAACGCGGCGTTCACGTGGTCCGTAACATCATTGTATGCTGTAAATAAAATGTCATATGCTTGGTATGATAATAAATGCTGTTATAAATAACAGACCAATTCAAATGTTTAAGTGCTTTTATTTTGATGAAATATATTGCTCTTCTAAATACTTGCCAGCATTTTAAGGAAATACAAGTCTATAAATGCATCCTAATAACAGCAAAGTAACCATATGGTGTTCTGCAGTGGTCAAAAATGATTACAAACAGTGAATTTTGAAGTGATATATTGTTAAAAACTTAGAGATGTGGATTCGGACAGCTATTACATCTACACAACCTTGCGTTTGTCATAAGCAGTAGGTAACTCGGCCGGGGATTTTTCCGCGGGTGGTGAGAGACGGACGGCAATAAAATAACTGACCAGTCCCTGTAACTTAAATGATGGCAATACCTTCCGACCCCACGAGAAACAGTTACCGTCCAAATAGCTTCAGCCAACTCCTTCATCACTAACGAAGCGATCTGGAAAATCTTTTCCCGAATTTACCCTGTTGGAGGGCCACAACATCATGGCCACCAACAAACCCCAGCAAAGACTGTTATTGCTCCGGCTTTAACTTCTGGATATTCGGCAGCGGTGCCACAATGCAATGAATGGTTTAGTTTGCATCTTTCTCCACCACCATTACTGAACTACATCTCAAACTAGCGCTCGACATCAACGTCATCGTTCTCAGCCACTCCCTCTGTTCGCTGATTGGACTGGTAAAAATTTGTTCGGAGAAAACCTAAGACTACACAGCAGTCCCAGACGTAGTACTGAAGGAAAATGAAAATTGAGCGGAAGTACGTAGGAGGGCAGAGCCAGGCTAGTGTACAGTATTGTTCAAAATAATAGCAGTACAATGTGACTAACCAGAATAATCAAGGTTTTTCGTATATTTTTTTATTGCTACGTGGCAAACAAGTTACCAGTAGGTTCAGTAGATTCTCAGAAAACAAATGAGACCCAGCATTCATGATATGCACGCTCTTAAGGCTGTGCAATTGGGCAATTAGTTGAATTAGTTGAAAGGGGTGTGTTCAAAAAAATAGCAGTGTGGCATTCAATCACTGAGGTCATCAATTTTGTGAAGAAACAGGTGTGAATCAGGTGGCCCCAATTTAAGGATGAAGCCAACACTTGTTGAACATGCATTTGAAAGCTGAGGAAAATGGGTCATTCAAGACATTGTTCAGAAGAACAGCGTACTTTGATTAAAAAGTTTATTAGAGAGGGGAAAACCTATAAAGAGGTGCAAAAAATGATAGGCTGTTCAGCTAAAATGATCTCCAATGCCTTAAAATGGAGAGCAAAACCAGAGAGACGTGGAAGAAAACGGAAGACAACCATCAAAATGGATAGAAGAATAACCAGAATGGCAAAGGCTCAGCCAATGATCACCTCCAGGATGATCAAAGACAGTCTGGAGTTACCTGTAAGTACTGTGACAGTTAGAAGACGTCTGTGTGAAGCTAATCTATTTTCAAGAATCCCCCGCAAAGTCCCTCTGTTAAAAAAAAGTCATGTGCAGAAGAGGTTACAATTTGCAAAAGAACACATCAACTGGCCTAAAGAGAAATGGAGGAACATTTTGTGGACTGATGAGAGTAAAATTGTTCTTTTTGGGTCCAAGGGCCACAGGCAGTTTGTGAGACGACCCCCAAACTCTGAATTCAAGCCACAGTACACAGTGAAGACAGTGAAGCATGGAGGTGCAACCATCATGATATGGGCATGTTTCTCCTACTATGGTGTTGGGCCTATTTATCGCATACCAGGGATCATGGATCAGTTTGCATATGTTAAAATACTTGAAGAGGTCATGTTGTCCTATGCTGAAGAGGACATGCCCTTGAAATGGTTGTTTCAACAAGACAATGACCCAAAACACACTAGTAAACGGGCAAAGTCTTGGTTCCAAACCAACAAAATTAATGTTATGGAGTGGCCAGCCCAATCTCCAGACCTTAATCCAATTGAGAACTTGTGGGGTGATATCAAAAATGCTGTTTCTGAAGCAAAACCAAGAAATGTGAATGAATTGTGGAATGTTGTTAAAGAATCATGGAGTGGAATAACAGCTGAGAGGTGCCACAAGTTGGTTGACTCCATGCCACACAGATGTCAAGCAGTTTTAAAAAACTGTCGTCATACAACTAAATATTAGTTTAGTGATTCACAGGATTGCTAAATCCCAGAAAAAAAAATGTTTGTACAAAATAGTTTTGAGTTTGTACAGTCAAAGGTAGACACTGCTATTTTGAACACACCCCTTTCAACTAATTGCCCAATTGCACAGCCTTAAGAGCGTGCATATCATGAATGCTGGGTCTTGTTTGTTTTCTGACAATCTACTGAACCTACTGGTAACTTGTTTGCCACTTAGCAATAAAAAATATACTAAAAACCTTGATTATTCTGGTTAGTCACATTGTAATTCTATTATTTTGAACAATACTGTATATGCCGTAAAGCAGTCGAATTTTGTAGTTCTTTTTTTTTCTCGGGTTACTACCTGAAACCCGAAGTTTAAAAGTACGATTAAAAACGATACAGACCCCATCAGGCTATGGCAGACGTGTCATTCAACCTATTGTAAGTCGATTTATCATCACAAGAGTCTTAAAAAATATATTATGAAGGTTGAAAAGTTACCTAGTGCTGCTTTAATGTTAACCCTTTTTTTGTTTGCTGCAGCATCTTTTGCGTCTATGGCTGATCTAAATTTCTCTGATACGGGCGGATCAAAAAGAAAATGCAATCGCAATGTTAATCGCGTGTTTATATGTTGAATAAATATTGTTCTGCGTAGTTTGAAGAGAAACATTTTTAAATCTTTATCACGGATATATATAGATAGCTTATTTTTTTTTAAATCAGGAAGAGGGTGGATGGGGGTCAAGGCGTTTTTTAGGAGGGTCTTGAGACCCCCCAAGACCCCCCCTGGCGCCGCGCTGCACACACACATTTGTTTTATTGTACAGTCCCTGACAAAAGTCTTGTCGCTTATCTATTTTCTAGAAATACCTGATATTAACCTGACTTTTAATTAATTAATTGGTGTTAGAAATAGCTCATATGAAAAGCTAAAACCCTCCCAAATGATGTTTAATGCACTGAAATAAATAAATTTCATAGAAAAAATATTTATCATTTAATCAAGACAGAAAGGTCAAATTTTGGCAAGACACAAGTTTTGTCGCCTATACAGAAATTGAACAAATTTACTGCAAATACAAAAATATGTCAGCAAATTAAGTTGTGGTGCTGTGAGATCCAAATTGAATATCTTGTATGACTTCCATGAGCTTGAAGGACTGCATCCATGCGGTTTGGCAAGGATTCATACAATTTATTGATGAAGTCATCAGGAATAGCTAAGAAAGCAGTCTTGCATGCCTCCCAGAGTTCATCAATATTCTTTGGTTTCGTCTTCCATGCGTCCTCTTTCATCCTACCCCACATATGCTCAATGATGTTCATGTCTGGTGACTGGGCTGGCCAATCCTGGAGCATCTTGATCTTCTTCGCCTTGAGGAACTTTGATGTGGAGATGGAAGTATGCGATGGAGCACCGTCCTGCTGCAGAATTTGGCCTCTTTTATGGTTGGGAATAAGAGGGAGCTAAGATTTCTTGGTATTTTAGACTATTGATGTTGCCTTCCACCCTGCAGATCTCGCACACCCCCATACTGGATGTAACCCCAGACCATGATTTTTCCGCCACCAAACTTCACTGTTTTCTGGGTGAATCTCGGATCCATTCGGGCACCAGTAGGTCTCCTGCAATATTTGCGGCGACTGTGGTGTAATTCAACAGAAGATTCATCTGAAAAATCCACCTTCTGCCATTTTTCCAGCCTCCATCCTTTTAGCAGGCTGTGGGCCTTGGCAAATGCCACACGGTTTTTCAATTGTCTTTTGTTTAGTGCTGGCTTCTGGGCACTGATTCGACCATGGAGGCCATTTCAAGACAGAATCCGACAAACTGTTCTGGTTGACACAGGGACTTCAGATGACCAGGTCTCGTGGAGCTCTGCTGCAGTGGAAAATGGGCTGGCCTTGGATTTTCGAGCCAACAAACGGTCTGTGGCAAGGGGGGCGTGGTTCAGCGAGGTCTGCAGCGGGAGAGAGAGCCGCGGGACGAGCGGTAAGTGAGTGGGTTGGACGCAGATTAATAACACCTGTCTCTTGTTCCAGTAATGAGCGCGGAGACGGGATAAAACACCAGCGGAACCAGAGACCAGGAAGAGAGAGAGTCGGACTGTTGATGCGACCCACAAAGAGACTGAACCTGACCCGGAAGCCGGAAGTGCTGTGAACCGGAAGTGTTTATTGTTCATGAGTTTTGACTGCCAACACACGCCTGAGTGTGATTTAAGTTACTATAATAAAAGAGCATCAACAGTCCTGCCGACCCCCGTGTCCTCTTCCTTCCTTCTATACGAACTTTGCTACACTGGTGCCGAAAACCCGGGAAGGAAGTAGGACCGAGCCGCCGCCACGCCATTTGCGGATATCATCAACTCCCTCGCGGTCCTCCACCAAGAACAACACCAGGCGATGCTGGACCTTCGGACGGAACAGGAGCGCCGCTTCGAGGCGATAGTCCAAGGCCAGCAAGAGGACCGCGAGCGGTTCCGGAGCTGGATGGATCGGGAGGTTCGCGCCGAGGCCGCCGGGCTGGCCAGCGCACCGGTCCACGTGCCCCTCCATAAAATGGGGCCGGAAGACGACCCGGAGGCCTTCATAGATCTGTTTCAGAAGGCCGCGGAGGCCTGCGGGTGGCCCTGGGCACAGTGGCCGGTGCGCCTCATCCCGCTACTATCAGGAGAAGCCCAGGCGGCCGCGCAACAACTACCGGTCGCGAACCTCCTGAAATACGACGATCTGAAGAGGGCCATCCTTCAGCGGGTCGGCCGGACCCCGGAACAACACAGACAGCGGTTCCGATCCATGGAGTGGGGTGAGTCCGGCCGACCCTTCGCAATGGCCCAACAGCTCCGGGACGAGTGCCGCAGATGGCTTCTGGCCGGCGGAAGCGACGTGGACCATGTTGTCGATCTGGTGGTGCTGGAGCAGTTTATCGCTCGGCTCCCAAGGAAGACCGCCGAGTGGGTCCAGTGCCACCGGCCCACGTCGCTGGAGACGGCCATCAACTTGGCGGAGGACCACCTGGTGGCGTGCCCGGGGGTCTGCGAGCCCCCATTAACTTCTCCCTCTCTCTCTCCCCCCTCTCTCTCTCTCTCTCGCCCTGTCCCTCTCCCCAGGTCCCGCCCTCCAGGCCCTCCTCGCGTCCCCCCCAGAGGCCGGGGTGGGATGGGCCTCGGACCGTCCGGGAGTTCGCGGGCTCCGCCCAGGGGGGGCGGGGCCGCTGGGGGCTGGTAGTGACAATGGCTCTGGTTCCGCCCCCTTTCCGCGCTCATTCTCCAACCCACTCCCCGCCGCAGGGGCGGCGGGTAGGCCTGGGCTGGCCTGCTGGCGGTGCGGTGATCCGGATCATTTTGTGGACCGATGTCCGATGATGGACATCGGAACAATGATCCGGATCCCGAACGTCCAGCGGACCACCCCCGATCAGGCAGGAGAGTACCAAATTCCTGTGAGTATCAAGGGGGGTACATATCAGGCCTTGGTGGATTCAGGATGTAACCAAACCTCGATCCATCAAAGCCTGATGCAGCCTGGGGCATTGGATACAAGCCGCATGGTTAAGGTGCGGTGTGTGCACGGGGATGTGGTGGAATATCCGGTTGTCCCGGTCACGATACAGTTTCGGGGGAAAAAGCATAGTATAGAGGTGGCGGTTAGTCCACACCTCCGGCATCCGCTAATTCTGGGGACAAATTGGCCCGCCTTTCCGGCTTTATTGGGGTCGTTATGCGCGGATGCC
Source organism: Pseudorasbora parva (assembly GCF_024679245.1). Lineage (NCBI taxonomy): Eukaryota > Metazoa > Chordata > Actinopteri > Cypriniformes > Gobionidae > Pseudorasbora > Pseudorasbora parva. Next base: position 29,867,678 of record NC_090185.1, read on the forward strand.
GCTTGGGAGAAAAAGGCGAGGAGGGGGGCGGCGCGAGTGCAGCTTGGGGAGACTGAGACGGGACCCTTGGGGACAGCTTCAGAGGAACCGAGCGGGATCGAGAGACTGATTCTCTCGGACCGCGATGACTTTCCTCTGGAGCAGTCACAAGATGAGACCCTCAAAAATGCCTTCCAGCAGGTCCGATCGATTGACGGTCAGTCTCTCCAACCTGCCTTGCCTGTCTCGTATCCATATTTTGCCATAATCAAGGATCGGGTGTATCGAGTGACCCAAGACACTCAGACAAAGGTAGATACAACCCAGTTGTTAGTACCAAAGAGCCGCCGGGAAATGCTTTTCCAGGCGGCTCACTCTAACCCGATGGCGGGCCACCTGGGACAGGCGGCCACGCTGAATCGTTTAATGACCCAATTTTTTTGGCCAGGCATTCATGACAATGTGCGCAGGTGGTGCGCGTCTTGTCCTGAATGTCAGTTGGTGAATCCACTGGCCGCCCCAAAAGCGCCATTGCGCCCCCTTCCATTAATGCAGGTCCCCTTCGAGAGAATTGCGATGGACCTCATCGGGCCATTAGAGCGATCCGCACGTGGACATCGTTTTGCGCTAGTTATCGTGGACTACGCAACACGATATCCGGAAGCAGTGGCTCTCCGCAACATCTCTGCGAAGAGTGTTTCGTTTAATCTCCCGAGTGGGGATTCCGAAGGAAATCCTCACTGATCAAGGCACGGCGTTTATGTCACGCACGTTAAGCGAATTGTACGGATTATTGGGCATTAAATCCATTCGAACAAGCGTCTATCACCCACAAACAGACGGCTTGGTCGAACGATTTAATCGCACTCTTAAATCCATGATCCGTAAATTCGTACAGGAAGACGCCAAAAATTGGGATCGGTGGTTAGAACCCCTCTTATTTACTGTGCGGGAGGTCCCGCAAGCCTCCACGGGGTTTTCCCCCTTCGAGCTTCTCTACGGACGGCAGCCCCGGGGGGTGCTGGACGTCCTACGAGAAACTTGGGAGGAGGGGCCTTCTTTGGCTAAGAACGAAATTCAGTATGTGCTGGACTTGCGAACAAAACTCCACACCTTGGGGCGGCTATCGAGGGAGAATTTGTTGCAAGCCCAGGACCGCCAGAGCCGGTCATATAACAGGGGTACAAAACTACGCAAATTCACACCGGGAGAGAAAGTGCTCGTTCTACTCCCTACGTCGAGCTCAAAATTAATGTCAAAGTGGCAGGGGCCGTTTGAGGTCGCACGACAGGTAGGAGAGCTCGATTATGAAGTGATACGATCCGATAGGAACGGGGCACGTCAAATATACCACCTCAACCTGCTAATAACATGGAATGAGGTGGAATCAGTGTTGTTGGCAACGGTGATCGGGGGAGAGGATGATCTCGGGCCAGAGGTGAGCATTAAAGCGCAATCAGTCGCGCTGGCCCCTGGGGGAGATCACCTCTCACCGTTACAACTCACTGATTTATCAAAATTGCAGGCGGAGTTCGCTGACGTGTTCTCGCCCCTACCGGGACGTACCGACTTGATTCAGCACCATATCGAGACCGAGCCGGGCGTGGTAGTTCGCAGCCGGCCGTATCGCTTGCCTGAAGAAAAAAGTAGTTCAGGAAGAATTAGGCGCAATGCTCGACATGGGAGTAATCGAGGAGTCCAACAGTGACTGGGCGAGCCCGATAGTTTTGGTTCCCAAAACAGACGGCTCGGTCAGGTTCTGTGTGGACTACCGCAAGGCGAACGCTGTGTCGAAATTCGACGCGTATCCAATGCCGTGGGTTGACGAGTTGCTTGATCGGTTAGGCACGGCTCGATTTTATTCGACACTGGACTTAACAAAGGGCTATTGGCAGATCCCCTTGTCTCCATTGTCCAAAGAAAAGACAGCTTTCACCACGCCGTTTGGATTACACCAATTCGTCACGCTTCCTTTCGGCTTGTTCGGGGCGCCTGCAACCTTCCAGCGACTCATGGATAGGATTTTGCGCCCCCATGCTGCATATGCTGCTGCGTACCTGGATGACATAGTGATTTATAGTCACGATTGGCAGCGCCATATGCAGCATGTGAGGGCGGTCCTGAGGTCGCTGAGGGGAGCGGGGCTCACGGCCAACCCAAAGAAGTGTGCGATTGGGCGGGTGGAAGTAAGGTATCTGGGCTTCCACTTGGGTCATGGTCAGGTGCGTCCCCAAATTGATAAGACTGCCGCAATTGCAACCTGTCCGAGGCCCAAGACCAAAAAGGAGGTAAGACAGTTTTTGGGGCTGGCGGGATATTATAGACGGTTTATACCAAATTATTCAGACCTCACCAGCCCTTTGACTGATCTTACTAGAAAGGGGCTACCAGATACAGTCCAGTGGACGGAGCCGTGTCAACAGGCTTTTACCCAAGTGAAGGCTGCTCTATGTGGCGGGCCGCTTTTACACTCCCCTGACTTTTCTCTCCCTTTCTTGTTGCAGACTGACGCGTCGGACAGGGGGCTGGGCGCAGTCCTGGCCCAGGAGGTGGAGGGGGGAGAGCGGCCGGTGCTGTACATTAGCCGTAAGCTCTCCAAGAGGGAAGCTAAGTACAGCACCATAGAGAAGGAGTGTTTGGCCATCAGATGGGCCGTTCTCACTCTCCGCTATTACCTCCTGGGGCGGGAGTTCACCCTCTGTTCGGACCACGCTCCTCCCCAATGGCTCCACCGCATGAAGGATACCAACGCGCGGATCACCCGTTGGTATCTAGCTCTTCAGCCGTTTAAATTCAAGGTGGTCCACAGGCCGGGTGCTCAGATGGCTGTGGCCGAGGTCTGCAGCGGGAGAGAGAGCCGCGGGACGAGCGGTAAGTGAGTGGGTTGGACGCAGATTAATAACACCTGTCTCTTGTTCCAGTAATGAGCGCGGAGACGGGTTAAAACACCAGCGGAACCAGAGACCAGGAAGAGAGAGAGTCGGACTGTTGATGCGACCCACAAAGAGACTGAACCTGACCCGGAAGCCGGAAGTGCTGTGAACCGGAAGTGTTTATTGTTCATGAGTTTTGACTGCCAACACACGCCTGAGTGTGATTTAAGTTACTATAATAAAAGAGCATCAACAGTCCTGCCGACCCCCGTGTCCTCTTCCTTCCTTCTATACGAACTTTGCTACACGGTCTTCTCAAGCAGTTGTCTTGCGGGGTCTGCCTGACCTGGCCTTGTCAAAAACGTCTCCAGTCTCTTCAAATCTTTTTTTTATCCTCTGTACTTGACGCTGAGACACATTGAAGGTGTCTGCTACGTCAGCAGTGGTTCTGGTCTTCAGCCTCTTGATAATCAAAACTTTAGTCTTAGGGTGAATCTTAGGCATGTTTGCAGAGGTCTAGTTGCAGTTGATGTGAAGGTCTAGTGTACTGGGGTTCTTTTTATACACACTTGAGACCTAATTGATCCATTATTAGTCACAGGGGAAGCTCATATGACAAGATGACAACACTTATGTCTTTACAAAAATTGATTCAATGGGCTTTACCAAGCTGTGAATATTAGAATACTTTTTGAAAGTTTAGTTTTTCACTGAAACATTATCACAAAAGCTGGTGGGATTAAAATGAGCCATTTCTTGTAAAAAAATCTTGATTAGAAATATTTCAGCGGCACTTTAGGTCAATTTGTACACAAGCGACAAGACTTTTGTCAGGGACTGTATACTCTTTTACTTTATTTTAATACATTCAATATTCAAGACGGTTTATTGGCATGGGAATAATCTTTGCCAAAGCATTGCTAACATTAACTTAAAGACAAACATGTTTACACACAACTAAAATATGATAAAATAATAACAATGAGGCAGAAAAGGTTAAAAAAAAAAAAAAGTACAGTGATTTGTTCTGTTATTTAAATGTTAATGTGTTGGTGTTTTTTCCCTCTTTTGTCATGTCCGCCAGGTTTGCATTTCTCTTCTTTTTTTATATTTTCTGTATTGTATGTAAAGCATTTTGTACTGTTAGTATCATAGCATATCGTTTTGTTTGTTGTTTTATGTGGACAAAATGTTTTCTGTGCCTATAATCATCACACTCTTTCTGAAACGCAGTCATTCAGTTTGATTGTTCTTCAATAGTTTGACCTGATGTCTATCTTTTGTGTTTAAGGAGTTCTGCTTGATGTGGAAACTCAAACTTTACACAGCACTTCACATCATGGACAGACCCAACACACAGTGTAATATGTTTCCTCTGCTGCCCTCAAGAGGTTTGATGACAGTGTATAAAAGCTTGACTGGCTAAATGAAATGATCCAGTCAACATGTATTTCTATGGTGCTGCTTTGTTTTGATGTGGCTGTGAGGAACAGGATCATATGTCATTGCCACAAGATAATTTCGTTGAGGTGTTGAGGGTTTGTTTGCCTGCGAATGGTCAATGTTGTTTAATTTAATAACTAATTTATCCTCATCCTCACTCAGTCAAACCTGGACATCAATCCGGGGCTTCACCTCCACGTTTACCTTCATCAATAGCTCTATATTCTTTACACTTTTGTATTTTGCACCACAGCAATACACATGATAATAAACACACACATACACACGATGAATTAAAAACAAATGAGCCATGAATGTAACAACCATCTTCTGGCTAGCCAATAAGATTTTGTAAAAGGTTTTATTGTTAAATAATATTTGTAATTACACTGGATTACTTATGGTTTTTGTTTGATATTCATTTTAGAATAATTGAGTTTAATAGTTTTGGACAAAACTAGACTAAAGGCATTAAATTAACCTTACGTGAAAAACGTAAGTTTACTGGAATAAACCTTGTTAACTCAATTCAACATAAGCCAGTTACGTGGAACCAATTGACATTAAAAAGTTAAGTAAATACAACGTATCATTTTTGTTGAGTAAGGGTTGCTAAAAAAAAAAATCACTATCGACCAATTAAATTATAGGGTTAGGTTTAGGGCCAGTATTAGGTTTAGGCTTGGGTTTGTACACCATCTTTATCAACTATTAATTTTCCACTGATTTTAGGGCTAGTTTGTGTTGTGTGTGGGGTTCTGGTTTAGACTTTAACTAGTTTCTTTAACTGCTAATATTGTTGATCCAGGAACACTGCTCGGTAAATGTACAAGGCATTCCAGATGGGGCGGATGAATTGTACGTTTGTTCCTATTGGAACTTTCTGTGGGATTTTACAATTTGTCTGTGATTAACAATGATGAAAGGCTCACATTTTGTTCTATAACATAACTTACACACAGTCATAACATACCTCACATTTTAGGTGGATTGTTACCAAATTTGTGCTGACTGAAATCGAGCAGATAATGCAAATTTGTTAAAGGTTAAAAATAAAGACACTGTCTACACATGAAATATATAGACAAGTCACCTTTAATGATGTTTTACCAACAAAGTTTGGGAGGAGCATGTTCAAATGATCTATCCAATCAGCATGAGAGGAGGCCTATAAAAATGTAGCCGACTCACCTTTGATCATTCTCCAGTTATTTTCTGCATCCCTCCATCACCCGGTCTACACACACTCACATTACTATCCTAACCAGAGATACGGGGAGTACTCTGCCCATACAGAAATGTTATTTATATATATATTTTATATATATAATATATTTTGTGTAAGCATCGTCTCGGGTGTATTGAATTAAAATTGTTAAACATGTCGTTACGCATTTTATTTCCACTTTTAGAACATTTTCTTTATTTTTACTAAAAGTAAATGCCTTTCTGATGTGATTTGTGATGGGAAAAGCGAGAAGAGCGAGCTCGGCAAAAGGCAGATTTGAACTCAGGTCGATCGTGTCCAAACCTACTTCCATGAGCCTTATGGTGTGTGCACAACAAAAATGAAGAAAATATTCACACCGCTTTTCTCGCTCTAGTTTACTTGAGGGATTACTTGTTTTTTTAGGAATCTCCCAGTGCAACTTTGCGTCTTTGCATTGATTTTTGTATGTGATTTACTTTTTTTGTGCATGCTCTACTGACTATGCTACTAAAGACACATGCATCTTTTAATCTGATGTGGCCCAACTAGAATTTGTTGGGCAGAGCTAGAATAAATAGACATGCCGTCTTTTTATTTTGTTTGCCATTTTGTCAAAGGATTTAGTTAATGTGATTGATGAGCAGTTAATGAGTCTCCTGTTCAGAATAAGATGGGCTTGTCTCACATGTAGTTTCCTGCATTTATGTGATGGAGAAGTTTCCTTTCAGATACTCATCAAGGAATGTTTCAGTTCTGTTCTTGTAATGTGGGTCCTGTTCTGCTACTGAATCTTTACCCTTGATTATAATCACAAACAAACAATCTTTCTGTTATCATCTCTCCAGTGTACATCAGCGTCTTGATGTTTAAGATCATGTTCAGTGAAAAACACGGCAAGACAGAACCAGCCTCTACTGCAGAGACAAGGAAATACCAGAAACTTTATCTGTAAACACAAAATCTGTCATTTATTCATGAGAATCTGCATAAAAAGAACCAAATCCTGTAACTCAAGCAGTAGCTCATGACACTAGTAGGCCTAAAAATGGCAAAATCAATGTTAGATTCCTCATACGGGATAAGATCTCCTTGTTGAAAAATGTGTGCAGAATAGACTGAGCATCTGCTGATATTAGGTGGGAAACAAAACTTTCAGGCAATTTAGAAGGCGCAAAGATACTATGCATCGCTTGTTTTAATGGTAAAAAAAAATGCTTATACAATCGCGTCAGAGACTGTATTCTTTTTGTCAGATTAGATGGGGAGTGGACATGGTGTCTTGGTTTTGTTTATCACCTGACCTCATTCTGATCTACAGATAAACTAAAAGAGAGAAAAAACAAAAACTCTCAGCCATTTTAAGAATCTGCCTTCCAAGCTGCCTGTGTATTGTCATATCAGCATGTTGTGTGTGTTACTTCAGTTGCCCTTTTTGAATGTATTGACATTTGTTTTTCTTTATCTATCCCTGTATTTATATTCCATTGTTAAACCATTTATATTTCTCATTATTTTTGACTTTTGTATTTTAGAATTGCATTTTGTATATGGATAAAGTGCTTTTGATTCCTATCATACAGTTTCTGGTTTGGCCTGATGCGTTTCATTCACTAGTAAGGAGTAGGCATGTGCCGATATCAATTTTTCATGTTGCGATTAATTGCTGAAGTTTTATCACGATATACGATATTATCACGATATTTAAATAAGTTGCACAAAAAAAGTGTTGCTATAGCATAACAGCTTTAAGAACTATTTTTGTAAGAACAAAAATAACTGAATGTTTAAATACAATAATGCACCAAAAATATATATAGCTCTGGAAAAAAAAATTAAGAGACCACTCATTGAGAAATTCTTGAGAAATCAATGTAAAGTGTCTTCAATCAATGTCTCTTGATTTTTTTCAGAGCTGTAAAAGTAAAATTTTCAAACAGATTAAAGTGCAAAAGAATTAGGCTATAAAGAACAACAGTAGGCTAACAAATTAAAATAAGGTGTCATTATTTAATGCATTAACTAAGACAGCTACATTTGGTACAGTAAGTATAATGTTTTTGGTAATGTTAGTTAAGAAATACTGATCATAGTTAGTTTTATCTTAGGTCCATTAAAAAAGTTATTTTGATTTTGATCTCATTTTCTTTAGATTTACCTTGGCAGAGGTAAAGATGATCTTCAGCCCAGTTTATTTTGGCTGGTCCAGTCATCTATCTCTGTGTGGTAATCTTGGGAACAAACTGAAGAATCAGAAGATCAAATTAAAACTTTAATTATAATGCTCAGGTACAGGCAGACGGGTAAGGAAACACACCATCACAATGGGGACTGGACAAAGAGTGCAGGGAAGGGTGCAGGTTAAAATCACAGACAGAAATTAGATTATTAATAACACACAGCTAAACTAATGATGGTCTAGTCAAAGCTGTGCATCGGCAGCTGTGTTTACTACTGTGTTTACAGACAGCAATAACCTAAGTTAACTTTTTATATATCGTTTTTTTTTTTTAACCTTATGTCCGCAATTACGGAAAGTGAATGTGTTGCCATCAGTATGTCTGTGGCACTTAAATGTTTACATTGTGACTGAACTGGAAACAGACCGGATGGATTGGTTGCTGAAGAGCGCGGTTTGTCTCGTCAGATGCGCTGCTGTCTCGGGATGAGATCCTCAAATTGTCCCACAGACTTAAGAAAGTACTAAGTGCAGAACCGGCCATGATAAAGATTTAGCTCCTGTACATGATTAGCATACTCCCCTTCAGACTCTCTGTCCTTCAAGACTGGGTTGCACCCGAAACCGTCTTTTTAATAAAATGAAAAGCTCATCTTCACTGTCCGTGTTTTCTCAGCTGACGCAGCAAAGGTTTTGAAATGTTGAAGCTCTGAACGTTGCAAATTCGTGTCGCGGCTGATGTGAATGGTTTTGACGCGAAGTATTCGCATGCAAAATATTGGCTTATTCGTTACGCTTTTTCGTTACGCGTCCGGTGTGAAAGGGCCTTTAATGTCCAATATCACTGAAATTACTGGGATTTTACACATGAAACAAAAACTACTACAAAAACTAGTACATTACAAAACTAATAGATCTGTGGATTTTAGATCAATTTCTACATTATTAAAACAGAATGGCAAGAACTGTTTCGCAAGTACATTAAAAATCTACTTAAATAAGTGACGATTTTATAAACGCTTGCCTAGTTTAGGTCATCTTTTCGCGGACCACTAGGGGTCGATGGCGGACCACACTTTAAGAATTACTGGCTTAAACTGAAGTATGGATTATGTTAATATCCCATGTTGCAGTTTGGTAGGCATTTTCATTTCAATAAGCTGCTTTTGTGTTACTTTGTTTTGTTCTCTTAGCTTGGGTCATTTTTGGTATGCCTTTGTTAATTTAATTTCAGTTGGCTAAGCTTTGTTTTCCCGTGTGTGCAGCGCGCTGATACGCTCATCTGTAAGCACTTCAGAATGCCAGTTGCTTAATAAAAGCGGGTTTTCCACACAAACAAACGTACGTGTGTCTTTAGTATGAGGGGAAAAAAATATTTTAACTGTGTCGGGCTCGGACATAAATATCTTAATGCCTGTCGGGCTCGGGTCGGGTTCGGTTACTGCGCTGTCGGACGCGGGCCGGGCTCGGACAGAAAAATGCGGCCCGATCCGCACTCTAGTGTCACCTGTCTCCCTCGTTGTTTCAGTTATCAATGGGTGCGGTTACATGCACGTTCTTAAGCCGATTATGCCCAATAAGCCGACAATGAACATGGTCATGTAAACGTGGTAACCCGTTTTCTTTTATCGGAGTAATGGCATAAACGGCGTAAGAATAAACTGGTCGGAACAGGTCGTTTTTTTGCCTCTTACCTCAATTTCGCGCTGCATGTAAACGCATTAACCTGCTTTCTGTCGGCTTATTGAAGTGCGCATGTGTGATGGGTGACAAAAACGCAAACTTAGAGCAGATTTAAACACATCCAGACAGAGCGAGCTAGCGTTTTGCATGAAATAAGGACATATATCACAAACGCAGACTCGTTTTAGACCCAGAAAATTGTAAAGAGGTGTTCTCTTCTCATGCAGCAGAAGTAGCCTAGAAGAGGTTCAGTCAAAACGCTGCATAACTGCATAAGGGATTATATGAGCCTTAAATCTCCCGCTGACACGGTGCACGCTTTATTTAACACCACAACTTACGTAACATTTGAAAAACTCATAGTCAGATATACGGACATATTATTTTTGACGAGACTACAGGGAAATAACCCGGTTTATAAATAGTCATGTAAATGCGGTTTACTTGCTTTGTCCGTTTACTGGTTTGCATGTAAACGGGGAAAACTGGTTATTTCACTAAGCTGATTTTTTGGAGTTATCAGCTTACTGGTGTGCATGTAAACGCACCCAGTGTGTGTATATAAGTTCCTCATGTTCAGTCAGTCTTTGTCCGGTCTCACGTTATATATTGTTGTTAGATGTTCTGTTTGAAGTCTGTTTTGAATAAAGCCCATTGTGTTTGGGTATCTCCTCTTCTCTGCCATATTTGGCAAAGTAAAGATTATTCCCATGCCAATAAAGCCTTGAATCTTGAATGTATCAACATTGTAATAATGTAAAAGTACACAGTAAAACAAATGTGTGTGTGGCAATTCAAAAAGTTAAAATAAATGAACACACAAGCAACACACAACCTAACCAACTTCTGATACTGTGGGTTTTTTGAAAGGCAAATTCATGACAAGGCTGTGACCTTTTGTGTTCTCTCTCTCTTAGTTTCTCTATAGCTCAGAATGAGGATGTAGAATAAACAAAACTTCAAAACACACTGCAATCGGCTCTTAGTTTCTCCTCCCATCAGATCATCAGAGGATATCAGCCCAGAGTCTCTCAGCTTTTGTTCAGTCTGTCAGGATGAACACAACAGAGAGGAACTGTGAGGAAGAGCTTACTGGATTGAGCACAGATAGGAAACAGAAAACAGGTATGTCTTGTTGTACAAGATTAATTTGTTAATTCATATTTGAAAAACATAAAAGCCAGGCTATATTTCCCCTGATGTTTTCGATATTCTGTAGGTCAGAATGAAGATGTTACTGGAAACAATAAGCTAAAGTCAAGACGAGACAGAGTATTAAAGACTCACTGACAGCAGGAATATATGAGACGTCATTCAGAGAAATGTTTGACTTGAGGATCAGGATCCAGAACACAACGCTTCCTCAGAGGAGTTTAAGAAAGAAGCTTCAGTCTCAACCTGGGACAATCACAAGTGGGACAATCACATTGACTCCAATGTGAAAAAGGCTCAGCAGAGACTGTACTTCCTTCGTCAGCTGAGGAAGTTCAACCTGCCACAGGACCTGCTGATTCAGTTCTACTCAGCTGTCATTGAGTCTGTTATATGCACCTCCATCACTGTCTGGTTTGGTTCAGCTACCAAATCAGACATCAGGAGACTGCAACGTACCATCCGGACTGCAGAGAGGATTATTGGTGCCAAACTGCCAACCCTCCAGGACCTGTACTCTTCCAGAGTGAGGAAGAGAGCGGGTAAAATCATCACAGACTCCATTCACCCCGGACACCGCCTGTTTGAACTGTTACCGTCAGGACGGCGACTCCGATCACTGGCCACTAGAACATCTAGGCATAGGAACAGTTTCTTCCCACAGGCCATTTCCCTCTTGAACAGTTAACCCCCCCCCCCCCCCCCCCCCCCCAAGGCAAAGGCCTGTAAGTGCAATTATTCCCACTTTTTAGTGCAATATCTCCTAAACTCAGGTGATTACTTATACTACTAATATTATTTATTATTTATATTTATTCTCTCCACCCAAATACTGTAAATGCTCATAATCTTCTGACTAAACGTAACCGTGACCTTATACTGTTCATATTTTTCTTCATATTTTTATTCTTAGAATTTTTTATTACCATGTTGTATTGTATTGTTTATGTGCACTGGAAGCTTCAGCACCCAAAAAAATTCCTTGTGTGTGAAAGCACACTTGGCAATAAAGCTCTTTCTGATTCTGATTCTGATCCTCATGTAAATCTGAGGACATTTATTATTTCACTGCTTGGAACATTTATTATTTTTGTATAGCTTAAAAAGATCAGTTTAAATTATCATATATATATATATATATATATATATATATATATATATATATATATATATATATATATATATATATATATTCATTGAAACAGCACAATATTTGTAGACTGTAAAAATGTTTAAACAGTTAAAATATGATAATTAGTTAATGGCTAGTCACCATGGTGAAAAACTGGAAAAAAAATGCAACATCATAATATATATGTAATTTGCTATTAAATACTGTAAACAATTATTATTATTATTATTATTATTATTTATTTATTTTTTTACAAGAAAACACACTATGAATTATTAGATAGCTTATGCGGTAAAAACAGTAAAGGTACATTCCCAGAAGTCACGTCACATCACACACAATTATTATTTTTTTTATAAATAATTGTTATTTTTATCAGTTGTGCACATTAGAGTGAAATTTTATGTAATGTAGTTCATGTTTATTGCATTATTTAAATTAACATTATATCAGTTAATGACATATAGTTTGTCATCATCCTGTGAATTTAACAAGATATTTTTAAAGTCTAGTCTAACCTTTGAAGATTATAATCTTAGCTTTTGTCGAGTCTTTTATTGATTAATTAATGAAACATTATGATATTAATAATGATGTAAATTCAGCTGACGATCAGGAGTGTTTAATATACTGAAGTACATCTGAGAAAGAATCTGCGCATGTCTGATCAGTTCACGTGATTCTGCCGTCGTCACGTCTGATGTCGTAAAACGCACGACGTATGGAAGCTGAAGAGTTACGATACTTTCTGTTAAAAAAATATATATATTTCACCCTAATTTAAAAAATAATTGTATACAATATAGTCAAATAAATGTGATAACATACGGATAACATTGGGCTGCTATGTTGATCAGGTAAGTTTGTTGAATGCAGAACGAAACTTATTTTGAGTGGTTAGCTCTTAGCATTAGCACCTTTTTGTCCTTGTCCATGTGCAGGGAGTTTAGTTGATAGTTTAATGTGTAGTGAATTCAGTGTTATCAATTGCCATATGGTAAGATGGGTAAAGATGCCCTTTAAGAACATTTTCTGCCAGTATGTAACATATGTAGAGATGAATTTAGTGACATTTGTATTTGTGGTCAGTAAGAAAGCTAAGTATGGGAGGGACACCCTGACCTATCTCACCATCTTACTTTTATTATGTGTGTTATGTGTAAATCAACCTCATGATTTTAGTGTTGCTTTTACCATACTAGTTGAACCAAAGAAAGCTAAATGAACTTCTTTGTTTCTGTGTCTGCAGTTGGGGCTTCATCTGTTTGTTTGCAGTGCTGATAAACAAAGGTGAGCATCTAAATAATCTACATTCTATGTCTTGTATATCTATAAGTTAACACCAGATACAGCTCTAAGGTTCCCTTTGTAAATGGTTTATAAAGGTGTTTGTTAATGACTAATAACTAATTTATAAATGCATTATAATTAATTTATAAGCAGTTGTAATTGCATGAATAAAAATGGTGACTTTAACCTAAAGCCTGCCAAATAGTGATCCTTTTTTAACTCACATGTTATAAATGCTTAATAAATGTATTTATTAACATTTATTTAATATCAAAACCAGATTCCTGATTTATTTAATGATGCAGCAAAATAGACTTTCATAGTGAGACCAAAGGGTGTTGTATGTGGTTCTCTCATTAATATATAATGGATGCCACTTTTTAATATTATCTAATATTACAGAATTTATATCTCATGACTGCCACTTTTTTTTAAATGTTCCTTTTTTTTTTTTTTTAGTTACAGTGTTACCATGATATTCCACAAAAGGTTCATGATGCCTATCCACAGCAATGTATCAAAACTGATTTCTTGTTTATGAAGATAAAATTATCAAACTTTATTTTGGGGAAAAAAAACATGTGTTGTATTTGAAACTACTCTTTACTCATATCAATGTTGATGTGTTAATATACATTGTCTATTGTACACTACGGTATACGATAAAACATTTCAGTTTCAGTGTATGCAATATTAAGAATATTTTCACTGCTTCAAAAGTCAAAAGAAAGCCCTTTTCCTCAAGAAACTGAAATCATAAGCTTTATAGCAGTGGTTTTCAAAGTGGGGACAGGGACCCCTGGGTGCCGCAAGGGGATGCTGAGGGGGCATGGCAAGCTGGCATGAAAAGTATAGCAAAACTTAACAAAAAAAAAAAGAGAAAAAAAAAAGAAAAAAACGAAAAATAACTATTTTGACATTAAAAACAATTAGCAATAATTTAAAATTAAAAAAATTTAAAAATATTTTGCAATATAAGCAACAACAAAAAAACACGGGCTCCAGCCGGTTTTTGATAAGCTGTCAGACAAAACCACACTACGAAAAGCATTAAACAAGGCTTCAGATGGCACTGATGCCTGGGAATACAGAGAGGCCTCGCCTCATTAGCTTTCCTCCACCAGTCAGGAGCTTGTACTACTGCTGTACCCTATTGCAATACCATGTTGCTTATTTTGCAGGTAACTTCGTCACCCTTTCTGTCGAAGTAGTCCCACACAGTATGTTTCTGTCCTATTGCTTCATTTTGCGGAATATGTCTGTGTCGGCGTGAGTAAATTTTTTACAAAAATAAAAACCCTTTAAACCGTTTAACTGATAACTGAAAATTCTTCCTATCAGTTAATGGTTAAACGGTCAATATGAGAATCCCTAGTAGCAAATAAGGCATGGCTGCAGGCAGGCAGACAAAAAAAATTGACCGATCCTTGAGTATAAAAAGCTTACCAGCTCTAGACTCAAATATGCCATCTGTTACATTGGTAAACATGAACAGGCTATGAGAGCAAACTCAATGGCTGAGAAAATTAGAGGTAAGGATGTCCATAGCTTTTGGAAGGAGTTCAGAGCTCTGAACAGGGCCAACTGCCAACCCATTGCTTCCATGTGTCATCTGGAGCTGATAATATTGCTGAGCTGTGGAGGCAACACTACTTTGCCTTATTTAACTGTGGTAAATCTGCAAAGGCGTAGCTTGATGACGCCAAATTTAAGCGCAGAATCTTGGGACATGTGGTCTTCACCCCACAGCCGGTGGAAAATAGGACTCGGGCAGTAATCATGTTCATGGATGGGGAGGGGTGCTGCTAGCTCTCTTCAACTTTTAAATGGATGAGTTATCCAACCAATTATCAAGATGCAAAACAGGTTGTATAATTGGACACACCTTGGTTAATCATTTTATGTATGTTGATGATTTGGCCATCCAGCAGTGCTGGTTTTCAGCAGCTCCTGAATATCTGCTCTGAATATGGGGTGACATATGATGTGCTGTATAACGCCAAAAAGAGTGATGTATTGATATGAAGGACAAAAGTGGACAAAGATCTGTTTTCCTCACTTTTATCCGTCAGGACAAGTGATGAGTGTCTGTAATAAAATTAAATATCTGGATCATTACATTACAGATCAGTTATCCAATGATGCAGATATATACAGGCAGCGTTCTCATATTATATACCCAAGTTAACACCCTGGTGAATAAATTCCACATGTGCACGGATGACGTCAAATTTAGGCTGTTTAAAGCATATTGCGCTCCTTTGTATGCGCTTCTTTATGGACTAAGTTTAAAAAGGCAAATATGCAGAAGGTTGTTTATAGTGACTGTATGAGGATACTGCTCAACAAACCCAGGTGCTCTAGTGGAAGTGTCCTGTTTTATAATACAGGGGTCAGTATCTTTCAGGCGTTGTTGAGGAGACTCATCTACAAATGTATTCTGTCGCCTGAATGACTCCCAGAAGAGCCTTATTATGCTGCTAGTAAATCCTGGGTTTAGTGTCGTATGATACCAATCATCGCTATGGAATCACTGGCATAAGTGTCTTTTATAGAAATGCTGTATAGTACATTCTTTAATCTATTTGTATATGTTTCTCTTTCTCTTTTTAATCATATCATATCATGTCTGTGCCTAATGATGTTAAAGTTATATTTACAATTTCTCTTGTTTCAGTGTCTCTGCAGGTCTCAGTAGAGGCTGTTATTGGCGGTTCTGTTGTCCTGCCGTGTTCTTCAACTAAACATGGTTGTAAACTTCAAGATATTCATGTGTTTTGGAGACACAATGACGGCAAGATTGTGTATGATATAATTCCCGGCAGTAATTCTCAAGAGGAACAGGATCCAAAGTACAAGAACAGAATAGAAACTTTTCCAGAGGAGCATGAGCGAGGAAACTTCTCCATCAAACTCAAGGATCTCACTCACACTGATGCTGGAAAATACACCTGCTACATCACACCCTTAAATGAACAACCTACTGTACAGCTGATCATCAACGGTGTGTGAAACTACTGGATTACTGCATTAAGTTTTTAATTTAATAAAGTTATTTGCTTTAAAATCTAAATACCGTAAGAAATTGATCTCATATTTGAAGTTCACTAGTGATGTTTCAGTCTGAATGCTGCGGTTTATAAAGTATAGATGGGTCTGTTGTCTTTATCACAGTGAGGTCATGTTTTTTGTTATACTTTTTTATTGCAGAATCAACAG
Organism: Pseudorasbora parva; assembly: GCF_024679245.1. Lineage (NCBI taxonomy): Eukaryota > Metazoa > Chordata > Actinopteri > Cypriniformes > Gobionidae > Pseudorasbora > Pseudorasbora parva. The sequence continues at coordinate 29,883,835 of NC_090185.1, forward strand.
CAGAAAACCTGAACAAGAAAAACCCTGAACAAGAAAACCAAGGAGGAACAAAACCAGACAGTGTGTGGACATCATCACCTTTGATCATTGGCATTGTGTCTGCAGTTATAGTTATAGTTATAGGTGTCATTGTAGCTTGTTTGAAAAAAAGGAACTCAAGCATTCTTAGGGCAGACAGTCACGACATGGGTTCAGCCACTAATGAGGTTGAGCACATTATGATTCATAATGTATCGGCTGATAATAATGATAAAGCATTTGGTACATGAATATAGCTTGGTCAGGGGCACAACTTCCCAGTGCCAGAGGGGTATGCAGCAACAATTTTGTTTTTCTCCACTAAGACATATTGTCAAACAAACATTATGTAATAGATTTTCCATATTACTTTTTCCATAATAATAATATTAAGAAATTAATCTGTTGGTATCAAGTGGTCCCCCTACACTTCCACCTAATGTTAGACCTACCTGTTTCCTTCCCCTGTCTTTCCTGATCCACCATCCTCACACCTGAATTAAATGAACTCACTGTTAAATATAGCAGCCTAAATTCAATTCTTAAATCAGCCTAGTGATGGCATCAGATAAGACAACTATTATGCAGTAAGGTTGTGCTGCTGTTGAAATTACATTCACATTTTGGATTTTAAAAAGTACAAATATGGCAGACACACATACACACACAGACATAAATACATACACATATATATATAACTTATATATATATATATATATTTATACATATATTTAAAAAGAGAGAAAGAGATGTGACCCTGTAATTACAGCTTCCATGTCACCCAACAGATGTAAATGTAACTATAGCCTGTATGTCTGACAGCACAGCTAACATGAACAGCAGCTAATGGTAAAACAAAATCTATTAATGATTCAATGGTAAACCAGACATATTGCATAAGTTATGTTTTCCAGCTTCTAGTCATTTATTGTGCATGCTTCCTTATATTTACCAGTTATTATTTTGCATTAGTTGTTTTCCAAATTTATGTAATTTATTGTACATGGCCTGCTACCTTATATTTTCCAGTTTTCAGCTCAGCAACCTCCTTTTGCATATAAACTAGCCTTAATTGAATCCCCCATTTGGCTGCTACATTCCTAGTGTTAGCAAACGCTAGCTGGTATGTTAACATGAATATGTGCAAGCCTCCAAGCACAGACGCCACACTTTAAATCCTACCTGTTGCCTTTCACCATCCACTTGTTAAGCTGCTGTCGCATCCACTGACATACCATCTCCTTTTCCCTCTTTCTTTTTCTATTTTTAGCCCCCGACAGCTTTTTTGCTTTATCCATCTTTCAACAACTTTGCGTATAGTACTATGACAACTGTACTGCTGCTCGCTCAGCGCGCTCACGGGGTGCCGACACCCCCGACAGGCGGCGCGCCCACTCGCGATATTCCATTATTATCCCAAATTATTTTATGGAATCTTATGAGGGCGCCTACTCTAGCCTGTTAGTCCTCTAAAATGTTATATAATATTGAAGAAATACTGAAATGATTTAGAAAAGCACAACAGCATCTACATTTAGAGAATTAAAAAAATAATAATAATAATTATACCATACCGCTTTGGTTTGCTGCGCCCCTATGCGCAGCTGATGCTTTTATAGCGCATACCCACTTTTTGCGCCACTGAGCTTGGTGTACCAGCAGGAACTGCATGAGCTTTAGCTCTAAACATCGAGTCAGAGGAGGAGGTTTGTGCTTCCATTTTTGCTGCCGCCGCTTCAGATAGAAAAAGTAAGAAATATTTAAAGCTGCAAGCAGCAATGAAAGGGCCCTCACAACCAGAAGCACCGTCACCTAGTGGCCTCAGAAAAACAGCGAATAGTGAGCAAGATGCATTTAACCCTTTGACACGTACGATCAAACCCGTATGATCATTCTGTGCTGGTCCCTGGTGCGTACGATCATACCGGTGCGATTAGAACGCTCAGTGATCAACTGCCGAATTCAAAATTTAAAATCTGTTTTAGCGCGCTGACTGGCTAAAATGAAAGTGAATGAAAGACTGACTTAGCTCGGTGTCTTTTAATGTTTATTTTAGGTTTCATACACTTCAAATTATATTACACAACCACAAAAATATCAGCAAAAACTAAATATAGTTTGTAACTGCATACTAATATATATAACAGCAAGATATCAGTGTTATAAATGGCCCGTGATAATATTACAGATCAAATAACAATCATTTTCTACCCTTTGACGTGAACGATCAGTCTAGGCTGTTCCCTTACGTAATGTCACATATATCAGGAGAAGTGGGTGATCTTGTGTTATAACTCCAGCTAGCTTTGCCTCCCTGGCACTGTTGTAAACACATAATCGCGGCACAAATGCCCATAACGTTAGCCCGCTATAACATTACATATCAACTAACACAATCATTTACTACCATTTCATGTGTACGATCAGTCTAGGGCTGTTCCCTCATGTAATGTCACATATAATCAGGAGAAGTGGGTGATCTTGTGTCGCAAATCCAGCTGACTGCCTCCCTGGTACTGTTGTAAACACATGACGGCGCCACACCCACAGCTAGTGATAAATTACAGAACATCTATTCTAACATATATATTTTTAATAAGTACATAAACCATAAGGAGTTAACTTGCATTCATTTAAATTTAGGTAACAAGTTTGAAAATATTTTAATGAAAAATAATAAAATAAAACCTTTCCTGTAGCTCAAACAGTAGAGCATCGTGCTAGCAACGCCAAGGTCATGGGTTCGATTCCCAGGGAAAGCAAAAACTGACACAATTGTAAAATGTGTACCTTAAAATGCAATGTAAGTCGCTTTGGATAAAAGCGTCTGCCAAATGCATAAATTTAAATGTAAAACATGCATTGCAAGCATTTTTTCCCGCTGACAAGTTATGTCACTGTTACCTCACGCTCGCGTTGGTACCCACTGCAGACACAATTTTAATACAATTTACCAGTTTTTAACTACTTCAGAGAAAAAGCAAGACAATTTTTTCAAAAGAAGACAACTGACAAGTGAGGAAAGAGAGGAGTTTTTTTTTAATTCTGATGAGGAGAATTTTGACAGTGAGGCAGGGAGTGACAGTGATGAAGACCTTTCCCCGAACCTTCAAGCTCGGGATTACTGGAGCACAGACCCCATGCTCTTGACACCATTTTTCGGGTCTTTGTTTTCACAGGACCGATTCCTTCTGCTCCTCTGCTGTCTTCACTGTTCAAACAATGCAACAGCAGTTTTAAATGACCCTCTGAAAAAAATCAGAAATATTTTTACTGCTCTCACCTCCTCCTTTCATCGCATTTTTGTGCCATACCGGGATCTGTGTGTTGATGAATCTCTGATGAAGTGGAAAGGCAGGCTGGCATTTCGTCAGTTCATTCCATCTAAATGGCACAGATTTGGGGTCAAGTTTTTTGTTTTGTGTGATGTGCTCACTGGTTATGTGCAGGACATGATAATTTACTCCGGATCTAACAGTGACATAAAACACCACCAAGGACTTGGGATTTCTGGGTCTGTTGTAATGACACTACTAGGACCTTACCTCAGAAAGGGTCATGTCCTTTATGTGGATAACTGGTACAGTAGTCCCACAATTTTCCAGAACCTTGTCTCTTGGCACTGGAGCTTGTGGGACTGTGTGTGCAAACCGCAAAGGGATGCCAACATTCGCCTGTAGAATGACAAAGGGTAATGTGGAACTCAAGGAAAATGGATCACAGTTGGCAGTCAAATAGCATGATAAGAGAGATGTCCATGTCCTTACCATTGTCCACCCAACTGGTATGGCAGCCACAGGGAAGCTGGATCACATCACTGGGCAAGCCAAGATGAAGCCAGTCTGTGTGCTGGAGTACAACAAAAAGATGGGAGTAGTTGACAAAGCGGACATGATGACTGGTTTTCTTGAATGCACCAGAAAGTCTACCAAGTGGTACAAAAATATCTTCTTTCACCTACTTGACACAGTTTTACTGAACAGCCACATTGTCTACCGGCAAATTACTGGTAAGATATTTCTATAAATCAAAGAATATAAACAAGATAAAAAAAACTGATCACATTTTCAATTAATGTAAACAAAAGTGTTATAAAGGGTATGCATGGATGTCACTTTCCTGAGTGAGTGGCAAAAGAGCTGCTGCGTGACTGGATTTAATAGGGGAACCGGTGTAAACAACGAGTAAACAAGTTTCAGTTTAAACTAAAGGTTAGACTTGATATAGTGGTGCTTAAAACTTACCAAAGATCCAGTGATCCATGGATATTGACAAGAACATTTCCTGGCATTTTTACATGCCTGATTTTGAAATCAGTAAAATACATAAATCAAATTTGCCTGTGAATGCTTTAAATAAAAACAATATACTAAGGGTGTAATGGTAAACAAAACTGACGGTTTGGTATGCACCTCGGTTCTGAAGTCACGGTTCGGTACAGCAGGGGAGAGAAAACTAAATATAAAATAGTTTTTTTTTGTTTTTTTTTAAACAGTGGTTTACTGAACAGATTGTGTCAGTCCATAAATTAATTTAATTATAACTAAAATATTTTAATTCAATTATAACTAAATAAAGAATTAATTCAATTATAACAGGGTTTTTTTAAATCTCTCTTCTAATAGTTTTTATTATTTGCTAATAAGTTATACCACACTCATATAGGCATACATTATGCATGTTACTGGCCATTGTTTAAATCTGCTAGCAATTCAAAATACATCTTTATGGCTGTACAAGATATTATTCAGCACCCTGATGAACATCGCAATGCCGGGTTGGCCTACGTTGTCGTCACGTTCTCTCCATCTGGATGAAGATAAGGAGCAGAGACTGCACAGCGGGTTGTGTTGACAGTGTTTAGTGATTTGGAGAAGAGAAAACTTCAGAATAATGTCACAGAGTTCATTCATGAAGTTGTGTGAACAACGCACAGCATCCGTATATGTCCGCGCACATGCACTTTGGTCAGAGAGGCAATATTGCGATTAAGGTATAAGATATAAGGTGTTTACATGCCAGCTGACGGTGAGGTCACATGCATACCCTCTATAAACAAATGTACAATAATAAACAGATCACACTGTCACATACTATTCTATCCTCTTCCTTACGCCCTATGGATTTGTTCTACTGTGAGTAGGAAAGGAAATCCCTGCAATTCAGGACGAACCTGATGAGAGGGCTGCTGGAGAACAGTATATTTATTGTTTTGTTTATAATACTATTTTGATTGTTGTTCATTGCAATTATATTTATAATTTGTTTTGTAATTTTATTAGAAAGTGTATATATGTATAATAGTCTAAACAAAAAACATTTAGCTTAAATTGAGGAGATTTAATAAAACATGAATGAAATGTGTACATTTTGCAATTTCTTTTTAAGAAATGACTTACGTTTGAATTATGCTAAACTTATACAACACATTCTGACTAGCAAAGCAGAGAAAAGGTCATCATGTATGCATTTGACATCATGTAACTTAAACTATATGCAAGCTAATAGTCAGTGAGGCGTGACCATATAGCTTTTCTCTGCTTTGCTAGTGAAATATGAAACTCAGTAACAATATAAACACTAAAACAAATAATATATTCATGTTACGTATCAAGTCAACTGAACCCTAATAACTTTACCGAATGCACGGAGCATATTTGCAATGTGCAAAACGACAAACATGACATTTGAACGTCCACATTTTTGAGTACTGTTCGTTTTACAAGATAATTTTTTAAATATCTTTATTCATATTTTTTGCATGTTTGTAAATAATTATATGTGCTCCAAAATAGGAGGAAAAAAACTAAAATATACTCACCATTTGACACGCGGATGTTGTGAGGGAGATGCAAAATGCCGTGTGCAAGCGAAATTCAAAGCAGTGGGGAAAAAATAGCAACATAAACATGTCAACCATAGTGTGTACACGCTAACAAATAATGTGAAAGGTTTTGAATTTAAAAAATAAAGCAAAACATTCATAGAGCGCTCACCTGCACGCGGTCATCCACCACGAGCGCCATTGTGACTGCGTCACTGCAAAAACTCACGTGTCAAGGTTGATGTGTGTTACCATGGAAATTAGAACGCATGTCATTGCATAATAACGGTCGCAATAAAAAAACTCACGCCAGGCTGCCAGTCTTATTTTTAAGAACGTACGTGCGAAAGGGTTAAGCTGTTAAATATAGGAAAAATATAGCAAAGTCATTTTAATGTGCCACACTTGACAATAACTAAATTTTGCCATGTAGATGTCTTCAGACCAGGACTCTTATCAAACGTGAAGTTTGGGCAGATTGGACATTGTATGCCCGAGTTACAAAAACTTCCTTGTTTCATGACAAAACATCGAAATTTGTGAGGCCGCTACGGACACGCCGTTCAGCGAAAACTCAAGAACTCAAACTCAATTTAACATCGCAAAGGCCTTTAGATTAGACTGACCCAATATGAAGCTGATCTGATTAAATATCTAGGAGTTTGTTAAAGTACAATGTCTGGAAATTGCAAAAACTGCAAAACATTTTGCAGAGAAAATTCAAAATATTCAATGTTCAAATATTATCAAATATTCAAATAAAAAAAAGTAGAATTTGTTGTATTTGTTTTTTCAATGTTGACTTTTTTGTAGGTATTGGGCTGTTACGCAGGGACGTGCACAGGATTTTTGAGGGGCAGTTGCTCTGACCTAAAAAAGGGAACCCCCCCCCCCCCCCCCCCCAACCGAAACCACCCACCCCTCATGATCTGTCCAATTACATATTATTGTTATTGCCATTATCATTATTATTTCAATGCCCCCTAGTGGTATTTATGTTCTGCTCAGGAAAATATTATAGGTGGGGCTATTTTTTTGCAGGGGGGTCTGGGGGTTTCTCCCCCAAGAATTTTTTTTATTTCGTAGATGTGATTTCCTGCATTTTGGTGCGTTTGAGGCCATTTCCCTTACCTATACCATTAAAGAACTCAAACCAGTCAATATCAATAGTCTAATAAAAAAAGACAATATTAATTTAACTGCCATCAACAGTTTATGATCGTCCGTTTGTTATACCTTTCCGACAACGTTAAGTCTCACCCGACAACGGCGACAATCTCCTTCTAGTGCCGCTCATGCAGGCTCAGCCAAGGCGGTTAGAAGGATTTTGGGGGCCCCAAGCAAAATAGACATGGCTAACTTTCTACAGATAAACGGGTAATGATTAAAAAATGTTTGTAAAACTTTAAGAAACCATTTTTAAAACATCTATAAACATTACATAGATAGACAGACCAAATATTCCTAACACTTTGTTAAGGGTTACTAGTTGGTTTGTAAACTGTCTATAAACATTATCTGGATGGTTATTATGAAGTTGCAACAGATGACTATAATACCTGTTAAAAAGTTAATAAACAGTAACAGTAAAACATGTGGGTTGTCCTGATACTGTACTTCAAAATGCAACAGTGTAAAAATTGCCACACCGAATAAAGTAACTGTTCAAGATCCATTGGTAACTTATAAAAATAATATCATATTTGCATAAACTGTTACTACCAAATATCCCGACACTAGCACATAAAGATAAGCTATGAAAAAAATCATGTTCCTCTGCCTCTTTCTGGTTAAATAATGTTTATAATAATAGTTAATGCTATATTAACTATTCCAGGTTATTTATGAATAGCATAAAAATAGTTAGTATAGCATGCGCATGCTATGCCACTTTCATCAAAACCTAACTTTATTACAAAGCTATAGCAATGTTATGTCATTAAATACGATAAACAGTTATTCTGGAACAGATCTGCTTCTTCCTTATCCCGTTAAAAAAAAAACATATTACAGTAAGTAACCATATTCCATCCGTTCGGAAAAAAAAAGTTGCACTAACTGTTCGTTACAAGCAGCATTTGCCAGGCAGGTAACGTTAGCTAACATAAACATATTTTTGCTAGCCTACCTGCTGCAAAATTACACAATTTTTGTACAAATAAAGCTATTTTATATAGTGTAATTTATCACTTACCACTATCTTGTTTTTTCTCTTTTTTCTTTTCTGGCTTCCTAAAGCATAATTCCGCTTCATGATTGCCGAGGAGGTTTTGTATTTTGTCGGCAGCAGAGATTGCGTGGTTGGGTGGCTGTTGTCAGCGACGACTGAGAGGGCCCCCTTGAGGGGGATTCCGATAACAGTGTCAATGCACTTTACTGCATTGACTATCAAAGGGGCGCTCAAGCAGTTTGTCGTTGCATTTTATTCTTAACCTGTCGCTGTCTTGAGGCCCCAGGCCAGCTCGGTGCCCCAAGCAATTGCTTGACTTTCACTTTCGGACGTGTACCCGAATATGGAAGTGAACGAGGCTTTGCGATTTTTTTTTTTTTGTATCTAGGCCTACATGAAATTCTGCATCCATTGTACGATTTTTTAATTTATTTTTTTCCACCTCGGAAGGGCAACGTGAGTCGAGAAGGGCATATGGGCAGTTGCCCGGGCAACCTGAGCAACCCCCCTGTGCACGTCCCTGCTGTTACGTGTCTACCGAATGTCGTACTTGAACGTAGCTTGAATGGCACTTAATATAAATTGTATAGGTGGCGCTATGAAGCCATTTTGCCATGCCAGGCACGCCTAATTCTGAAACCCATATCAGACGTACATTTTTATTACTTCTGAAACATGTGCAAAGTTTAGTTACTTTTCAAGCATCTTTAGCCCCTAAAAAATGCGATTCATTTAGGAAAAGAATAATAATAGGTTGAACAATTACAATAGGGTCCTCACACCATCAATGTTTGGGCCCTAATCAGAAGAGTGTGTAAAGCAGGGCCGTAACTACAGACGGTGCAGCGCACATGGGCCGCCCGACGCACATCGCAAGCGACCCCTGGTGACTAAGTGACTCCACAGGGTACTTGCAAAACTCACATTTCAACTGAAATCACGTCATTGACGCTCTGTCAACCATTTCCTATGCATGTGAGCAATAGTCTGCTCTATGCAGCGCGCTTCACAATTCACTCTAAAACATGATTTTTTTTTATGCTTTCTTTAAGTGCACATTTCATGTGTGTGTGTTAAGTATTCACTGAGTTTCAGTTCATCTTTGCGACGTGTTTCAGAAAGATCCTCACGCAGACTGAGACAGCTGAAACCGCATATTTTCTCAAAAGCACAAAGTTTTGTTGTTATTGTGAGTGTACACAAATAAAAGTAGACCATTTATAGTTTATTATTAATGCCATGCATTTATCTGTATGGGCAAATATGACGGAGTAGGCTATTTTACCTTGTTTCCAATGTCACAAGGAAAAAATCTGGCAGATGTCGGGAGAACTTATTGAGAATTTATTGTGGATTTATTTATTTACAGTTCTTTAATGTTTAATGTTGTTAGTGATATTTGCACTAATAAATAAATCTATAACCATGGGATCAGTATGTATGCCCCCTAGTGAAAAAAAGTATACTAAGTATACTTGCGGCCAGACTCATTTTCAGTATACTTGAAGTGTGTTAATGACTAGTTAACTTGAAGTGTGCTATTCTGACACAACTAATTTTGTACTAAGTATATTTAAGTTGTAATTAAATTGTGTTAAAGCACAACTTTAAGTGTATTTAGTATACTTTTGTGTGCTAAATTGGAACAACTTTAAGTATACTTAGTACACTTTAAGTATAATGACTAATTACATGCTTTAGTGATATTAAATGTGCTTTATTTGTATTATAAGTATACTTTATTCGTGTTATAGTACACTTTATTTGTATTATAAGTACACTTTGTGTTATAGCATACTTTATTTGTGTTTTAATAAATTACAAATTAATTACCAGTATATTCAGAACACACAAACAATATACTATGAATATAATATATATTTTATTTACCTTGACTCATTCAAATGACTAAAAATATACACTTTGTAGTCAATAACAATACAATGTGTTATTACTTAGCTATACATTGTACAATATACTTTGAATTACATAATGTCACACAATACAGTATTTTAAATGTGCTACCTTACATTTTAATGAATTACTTACTGACTTACTTTCCCAATGTTGAATGCATTTGTTTTCAAGGACATTACAATAAATTAATCAAATCTAACACACATAACTAATGAAGAGACATTTCATTAATTAAACAAGCCCAACGATTTTTATAAATGGTTTCACGTGGTTTCAGCAAAGCTAAACAAAATGAACTTACCATGTTTTTCATTAAATTAACACTGGAAGATGTTGGAAAACATATCATTGAACTAATTCAACTGACCATCTCTATACATATAAATTACACATTATATTCAATTTTCTGGTGAGCTGCTCATTACACTTGCGTCTGATGACCGCTTACACATCATCAGAGACAGTTGACAGCAAACACTCGTGAAGAATCACAATCTGTTAACAGAATATACGAGATAAGGTCAGGTGCATGTTCATTCAACTTTTTATTCACGTTTAGTGACATTACATAGGCCTATTACTTACCTCCAAACAGAATGACTTTTTCCGTTGCTTTTCGGGATCGCGTAACGTTTGGCCATTTTATTCCAAAACAGTTTATCGTCACCATCAAGGTCAGGCAGCGATGTGGCGTAATTGAACTGGTCCGAAGAATGAGCAATGTACTTTCCGCTCGCAGTGTTTTATTAAATAATTAATGTAACGCAACATTGTACTTCACCTGCCAGGCTGCAAACCTCCCGCGAGTGAGCGTCCTACAGACGAGGACCGTCAGCAGCTCTGCCTCTGATTGGCTGCAGGCATTGAGCAACACAATCTGATTGGTCGCAGGTCAATGAAGAGACATTTTAATTCCGATAAGAAACAACGATTTAACTCATATTTTGTTGCGTTGTATTTTAAGTGTGGTGTTGGATTCTTCTTTGCCAGTGTAAACTTAATAAACATATTTACACTTAAATCACAACTAAAGTAGGGCTTATAGCATAGACTGCATATATTTAAAAATGGGCTTTTAGTCCATATAATAATTTATTTATATAATAATAATTTATTATCACTTATTTATTAATGATTAAGCTTGAACAGTTAAGCATGAATAAATAACCTTAAACAGTATTTATAACTTTTTATACAGCTTAATGATATTAATTATGTATTTTTAAAATATGCTTTTAGTGCATTGTTAACAATGACAATTTTGAGCATAAGTTTAAAATATATAAAAAATATATTTTAAAGTAATGTTCAAATAAGTACAAAAGTACACTGAACTTTCATTTAAAGTATATTTTTCTAAAATATATTTTTAGAAAATATACTAAAATACAATTATTTTAAAGTGTGTTAAAAGTTGTATTGTAAAATATGATGCTAATATATTTTTTATATATTTAGAAATGGTACATTTTTTGTAAGTATATTTCTAATATACTATCGGAAAAGAGAATATATTTGAAATACAATAAAGTATACTTTTTTTTCACTAGGGTGACCAAACTTTCTTTTTTGGGTGAACTAACCCTTTAACAAATCACCCTCCATTAGGCCTGATTCAAAATCTCTACAACAGAGGTGATCATGAGATTAAATCATACTTACTACTCTCTTCTTCGCTTGTCTCTGCACTCTGTCTTCTATAGCAGCTGATCTGAAGGGAAAAATAAATGAATTAATATTTCACAAAAAACAACCAGCTGGTGATGAATGATTTGTTTTATTTTTAAGAATTATAGAATGCTGAGTACAATGAACCTGGTGGATAATATAATAAAAACCATTCACATCCTCAGCTGTTTCAGATAAACACTCATAAGCATCCCGTTTTACAATTTAATCTTTGTACTTATCTGTAACTAAAAATATATTTTAGAAAATAAAAAAGCTACGTTGTCAAGCTTGAACAAATAACGCCAATCTAATGTTGCCATAGTTAGCTGTCAGCTCAAGACAAAGTACATTTATGTTCATAACATATTTCAAACTTTTCAAAGATTATTTAACGTTACCTCAACAATGAATGTGTACAATGAAGTCACATTTCTCAGGAAATCAGAAATAAACAACTACATTTTGCAAATAAAAAGAATGTAAATGTAATCTTGTAACTTACATGTTAAAATGACTTAATTATGCTTTCTGCCGATGCATTTTATAGTTGTTTTAAGACAGATAGTAGTTTATAGTTGTTGTCACCACATCACTTTTAAACAGATTCATCAAAGTCTTTACAAAGGGACCTTATACATTATGATTACCCAGTGCTGAAGTTGCTAGATATCTAACATTAGCTGGTGTGGGTATCATGTTAACTGTTCTCACTGTTAGCTAGCAAATGCATAGCAGGCAAGGAAATCACTGAACAGTGAGCTATTTATGCAAAAAACAACTACAACTTACCAGTAACTTCTTGGGCAGTATCTTCATCTCTTCGTGTCTGCTTTGATTAAATGTAGATTTGAAAAGCTTGGCTCTGGTGGTCAAATTGAATGTAACAGTTAGCTATTAACGTAAGCTGAAAACAAAAAAAGAAGTGCTGTTACAAATATCATTTTGTGTCAGAAATACAACCGTCACAAAAAGTAACGTTAAATAAATACAAATCTTACCTGAAGTCGAAAAAATAATGAGAGATGTAACGTTACGTTACCGATGAAAGACAACTTGCCTGAAGAAAACTTTCAAAAAGCTTGTTGCAAAAAACAATAACAACTAAAAAACTACGCCAGAGTAATCCATATGAATCACATGGTTTCTTCCAAGTCCTCTGAAGAGACATCGCGTTTAAATTTAGATTTTTTTTTATCACATTCAAGCAACACGCACAAACGCACAGCATATCTGATAAACAGAATCTCTGAGGAGAGCTCATTATTATGAGAACCAATCAGAGTCGTTCAACGGCTCTGGAACCAATCAGGTTTAATCATGTGTGGTTTGAATTTAAACACAAGTAAAAACAGGGATTTTTATAATTTATGATCACTGGACAACAGCTTTTAAAGAAGTAATGGACAACAGCTTTTAAAGAAGTAAAAGTGAACAACATATTAATAAGTATGCATATTGCAATGCTTAATAATAGTTGACAAATGTTTATATATATATATGTGTGTGTGTGTGTGTGTGTGTGTGTGTGTGTGTGTGTGTGTGTGTGTGTGTGTGTGTGTGTGTGTGTGTGTTAACTTTAAAAACATTAATGTTGAAAACATTAAAATGATAAATGCAGTGCATATGCTACATATTTAATATATTACATTATATAAGTATTATTAAGAAAAATTAAGAGAAATCCATGTTAAGTGGTCTCTTCATTTTTTCCACAGCTGTATATTGCATAAATACACTAAAACTTCACTAAAAGTCTGCTTGTGTTTAGCATATTTCTAAAAAAGTTTTGTTAAGCATATATTTATTACCAATGTAGTATACTTTTTAGAAATATATTAAAAGTATGCTTGTGTTTAGCATATTTCTTAAAAGTGTAATTAAACATATATTTATTACCAATTTACTTCTAGTATACTTTTTAAAAAATATAATAAAAGTTTCTTAAAAATATAATTAAGCATATATTTATTACCAATGTATAGGGCTGTCACGATTATGAAATTTGATTGACGATTAATTGTCCAATAAATAATTGCGCTTATGACGATTAATTGCCTGTTTTAGGGCTTTGACGATTAATTGTCATACAAATTGTTGTGGTTATTTAGTTGAATCCCTTGTAAGTTGTCACTTGCAATAACACATTAATACACTTAAAGCCTTTAAATATTAAAGTAATTTATTCAGTGAAAAATATGTATCTTTCCGAAATGTGTACTTTTCCCTGACAAATTTAAATTGCTTGTCGAAATTGTGGAGCATTTCTTTAAATGCTGGTTTCTTCACAGTATTAAAAGGCTTAGCAATGTATCTCATGACACTCTCGGTCAGCGTGCGGCATTTTATAGCCTACTGCAGCGTTTATATTTTCTTGCCATATTTTGTTGCTACTCTTACCGATACTGCTTATCGATCCGGTGCTTTAATGGTATTCTTATCGGTTCATTTTGTTAGACTTTATTATGATAAAAAGAAAAATTAAGAAAAGAAATGAACATTAAGAACAAAGTATACTTTATGATCTGGGCTGCATTTCCCGATAACGTTGTCTCTTAGCGCGCTACGAAGACTCTAAAGGTTTAACTTAACTGAAGGTATACCATTTCTAGGTGTGTTCCCCGAACTATACCTTAGGAGGTCGCTTAAGGTATACCTTCTTAAGTGCGACGTAAGCGGGTGCTGTTCGTGGCGGCGGTGCTGAATTGGCTTCTATCGATGGCTCAAGAATCGATTATTTACTCTATGCAGGGGCTGTTTCACTGTGTTATGCGAAAAAATTATGTTCTTTATAAAAGAAACACTTCAGAAATAGTTGAACTTTCATTTATCATACAAAATTGCACCTAAATTTTACATAATTCTGAAATGAGTGCACGAACCAGGAATCTCATGCTCAACCGCACCATGAGCATCACGCGTCATTTAAATTATTACAATATATTTTCCATAGTGTCTTGATTTAATCCACAACCAGGGATGATTGACCATGCAGCAGCTGCATCACATTATTGTGTAAATAACTAATTTATATTATTAGATGGCCTACTCAATAAAAACGCAACACGCAAAACATATAATCAGCTGCTACTATATGGCGGAGAAAAAATAAAGAAAGAGAAGAGCCGCCAGCAGCTGATTTTAGTAGCTGAGCTCCGTCCAGTTTGTCTCGACAAAGTTGATCCAACAAGATCTAAAAGCTGCTGAATTTGCTGTCGTGGTAGGCGAAATTTATTTTTAATAGCAGCTTCTGACATGGTAGCCAGGGACTAAAGTTTTCACGTATGAAATAGTGCACATACACTAAATGGCTCCGCGGACAGCGCCGTCTTTGATTTAGCACAATTCTATTCGCTGCCTCCCTGCCAAAGTTTGACTAAACTCCCCTCCACAATCATTGCCTTTAAATAGGCTCCTAAGCCTTTCCTGTCTAATGGTTTGCCAGCTGATGTACCTTTGGATAATATCATTAAAAAGCTAACAACCATGTGTTTGTAATGAAATTTTATGACAAAGAAATTTATGAAATTTCGTATAACAATTTTAATCCTTGCATAAAAAAATAAAAATAAAAAATAAAAAAAACTATTCAACTAGCCTAATTGAACACTGGGTGTATATTACAACTTCGGAATTATATTCGGATAGACTGACATAAAAAGAAGCTTTTTTCACAGTGGTGGCCACTAGTGGAATGAACTTTTAATAGTGATAAGGTATAGCTAAGAGTGGTCCAGACCAACCTTACGAAAGTATGACTTAAAGAAGGTATTCTTAACTAAGTTCGTTTCGGGAAACACATATTAACGTTAAGGGATACCTTAAGGTATAACTTAAGAATGACGTAGAGTTAAGAAGGTTTCGGGAAATGCAGCCCAGAACATGTAAACTACCTATAGCAAAATAAACAGCAATGCTTAAACAAAACGAATATAAAACATCTAGCCGTTGCATTTACAGGCATTTTTGGTTTTATATATGCATACGATAAGAACAAGAAACAAAGTCAAATAAATACAGTAAATATACAATAAAACAAAGATACAAATAAAATACGGTGCTTTGTCTACTAACATTACTGTTTGGGTAATGGCCTAAAAAAACATATTTTAATAGTTTTATCTCGTATCTATTTATAATTCCTGGCAACCAAAATCGAATATATAATTACATTAATATCACAGGCCTGAAGTGTAACCAGACTAAGCTTTTGTTGGCCATCGTCACTCATGCAGGGACTGTTGTGCACGTTGTAAGCGTGAGAGATTGCTCTCTCTCAATCTCTTCTGGTTTGCGACTAGCAAAATCTAACAAATGGTTTAATATTATTGCTTATAGAAATGGATAGCAATATAGAATTTGCAAAATAAGGTGTATAAAGCAATTATAAATAGTAGCCTATGTGTATTTTCTTCATTGCTCCAGTACTGACAGCAGAACCGATAGCGTCAGAGCTTATCGATACTGCGGTCTTTCATAATCTAGCACCGGGGCTTATTTAATGCCAGGTTTCGGTACCCATCCCTAGCTCTAAATCAAAAAGATGGATAAATCAACAGGGCAATATCATCTGAACATAATGCCCAGCGTAATGAATTCAGAGGGAGACCAGTAGAATAGAGTGCTGCAGGTACGTCGAATGATTCTTAAAGGGTTACTTCAGCGATTAGCATATGGCTTTGTATCAGTAGAAACCCTGGAGTATATTCAAATGATTGTGCTTTCCCCCCTCAAATCCCCCTGAGACAAGAGATTTATGCATTTTATTTCTGGAAAAATTCATCCTATGATGCAAATTGACGATATTTGCATCATAGGAGGAATGTTTGGCCAAAGGCTAAAGACTACAGCCAGCAGAGGGAGCCATTTCCGCATGTTTTGAACCCGCGCATGGGGGATGGGAGATTACACTCAGCTGGCAGGGAGAGCTCAGGTCGCATCTACAGGCATTCATTTAAACGGAGCTATGGTGAGCAATTTAAGTCTTCTAACTTCTCAAATTAATTTCTATGAAAGTTAAGCTTGCAAAGGCATGAACTGAAACGCGTGCCAGACTGAACTCGCGTTGTGAATGTATGTCGCGAGTGTAGTCACAATTACCTCAGCTCTCATCAGGAGAGCTCATCAGGGCTGCATTTCCCGATAACGTTGTCTCTTAGAGCGCTACCAAGACTCTAAAGGTTTAACTTAACTGAAGGTATACCATTTCTAGGTGTGTTCCCCGAACTATACCTTAGGAGGTCGCTTAAGGTATACCTTCTTAAGTGCGACGTTAGCGGGTGCTGTCCGTGGCGGCGGTGCTGAATTGGCTTATATCGATGGCTCAATAATCGATTATTTACTCTATGCAGGGGCTGTTTCACTGCGTTATGCGAAAAAATTATGTTCTTTATAAAATAAGCACTTCAGAACTGTTGAACTTTCATTTATCATAAAAAATTGCACCTAAATTTTACATAATTCTGAAATGAGTGCACGAACAAGCAATCTCATGCTCAACCCCATCATGAGCATCACGCGTCATTTAAATTATTACAATATATTTTCCACAGTGTCTTGATTTACTCCACAGCCAGGGTTTGCCCATGTAGCAGCTGCATCACATTATTGTGTAAATAACTAAATTATATTATTAGATGGCCTAGTCAATAAAAACGCAACACGCAAAACATATAATCAGCTGATATGGCGGAGAAAAAAGAAAGAAAGAGAAGAGCCGCCAGCAGCTGATTTTAGGGCTGAGGGAGTAGCTGTCCCTCAGCCCTAAAATCCAACAACAAGTAGCTCCAACAAGATCTAAAAGCTGCTGAATTTGCTTTCGTGGTAGGTGAAATTTCTTTTAATAGCAGCTTCTGACATGGTAGCCAGGGGACTAAAGTTTTCACATATGAAATAGTGCACATACTCTAAATGGCTCCGCGGACGGCGCCGTTTTTGATTTAGCACAATTCTATTCGCTGCCTCCCTGCCAAAGTTTGACTAAACCCTCTTCCACAATCATTGCCTTTAAATAGGCTCCTAAGCCTTTCCTGTCTAATGGTTAGCCAGGTGATGTACCTTTGGATAATAATATCATTAAAAAGCTAACAACCATCAGTGTTTGTAATGACATTTTTTATGACAATTTTAATCCTTCCATAAAAAAACAACAACAATTCAATTAGCCTTATTGAACACTGGGTGTATATTGCAACTTCGGAATTATATTCGTATAGACTGACATATAAAGCAGTCTATGCACAGTGGTGGCCACTAGTGGAATGAACTGTTAATAGTGATAAGGTATAGCTAAGAGTGGTCCAGACCAACCTTACGAAAGTATGACTTAAAGAAGGTATTCTTAACTAAAGCCCCGTTTCCACCAAAATTACCCGGAACAATTTGTACCAGGAACTTTTTTACAGGAACCCCCCCCCCCCCCCCAGATCTGCAGCTGTCTGCGTTTCGACCGTGATAAAGTTCCGAGAAGATTAGGCAAATTAGGCCGGGGACACACTGCAAGCGTGTCGTGAGCGTCTCGGCTGCGTGGCGTGTCCGTTTTTATTTCGGCTCCCATATTAACCGGTTAGCGCTTGCATACTGCCTGCGTCAGCCGCGCGGCTCACGCGCGGTCCGAGCCGCGCGGAAAACGCGTGCATGCTTCAAATAGAAGAGTCGCCTATTTTTCACGCGACACGCGAGCGTGTTGGAAGCGTTTCTAGGCAAAACAGCATAGGAAAAGGAGTTTATATGCCATTTTGACACGAATACATATTAATAAATGACATTTTCATGTGTGAAAGTCTTTAGGTTAACATAAATGCAGATATAGGCCTACTTGTAATAACAAAAAACAACATAATTATCATTTTGAAATATTAAACCTGTCAATACAGAACGAAATATTCTGTAGCCTATTTTGCCGTCAATGCCAAATATATGTATGGTCAATAGGCTACTGCCGACGTTGTCTTTGCTGTATCAATAGGCAATATATTTATATTTAACATGAAGTATAGGGCTTCCCAGCAGCAGCAGCGCCGCGTCAGACACGCTTCTGGTGTGCAAAGACAGAGAAAACGCCGCGCAGCCGCCCCGCGGCCGACACGCAGCAGAAACGCCACGCTTGCAGGCCGGGGACACACTGCAAGGGTGTCGTGAGCGTCTCGGCTGCGTGGCGTGTCCGTTTTTATTTCGGCTCCCATGTTAACCGGTTAGCGCTTGCATACTGCCTGCGTCATCAGCGCGGCTCACGCGCGGTCCGAGCCGCGCGGAAAACGCGTGCATGCTTCAAATAGAAGGCCGGAGACACACTGCAAGCGTGGCGTTTCTGTTGCGTGTCGGCCGCGGGGCGGCTGCGCGGCGGCTGCGCGGCGTTTTCTCTGTCTTTGCACACCAGAAGCGTGTCTGACGCGGCGCTGCTGCTGCTGGGAAGCCCTATACTTCATGTTAAATATAAATATATTGCCTATTGATACAGCAAAGACAACGTCGGCAGTAGCCTATTGACCATACATATATTTGGCATTGACGGCAAAATAGGCTACAGAATATTTCGTTCTGTATTGACAGGATTAATATTTCAAAACGATAATTATGTTGTTTTTTGTTATTACAAGTAGGCCTATATCTGCATTTATGTTAACCTAAAGACTTTCACACATGAAAATGTCATTTATTAATATGTATTCGTGTCAAAATGGCATATAAACTCCTTTTCCTATGCTGTTTTGCCTAGAAACGCTTCCAAAACGCTCGCGTGTCGCGTGAAAAATAGGCGACTCTTCTATTTGAAGCATGCACGCGTTTTCCGCGCGGCTCGGACCGCGCGTGAGCCGCGCGGCTGACGCAGGCAGTATGCAAGCGCTAACCGGTTAATATGGGAGCCGAAATAAAAACGGACACGCCACGCAGCCGAGACGCTCACGACACGCTTGCAGTGTGTCCCCGGCCGAAGAGTCGCCTATTTTTCACGCGACACGCGAGCGTGTTGGAAGCGTTTCTAGGCAAAACAGCATAGGAAAAGGAGTTTATATGCCATTTTGACACGAATACATATTAATAAATGACATTTTCATGTGTGAAAGTCTTTAGGTTAACATAAATGCAGATATAGGCCTACTTGTAATAACAAAAAACAACATAATTATCGTTTTGAAATATTAAACCTGTCAATACAGAACGAAATATTCTGTAGCCTATTTTGCCGTCAATGCCAAATATATGTATGGTCAATAGGCTACTGCCGACGTTGTCTTTGCTGTATCAATTGGCAATATATTTATATTTAACATGAAGTATAGGGCTTCCCAGCAGCAGCAGCGCCGCGTCAGACACGCTTCTGGTGTGCAAAGACAGAGAAAACGCGCGCGACTGCTCCTCCAAATCAGTGAAGGACAGTAATCATTTTTAAGTGTACCGATTGAAAGATTTTGTGGACTGTTTACATGAGACGTTATCTAAACCGATCTGGTGTTTACATGTGATGACTTTCAATCGCAATCATTTTGTCACATGCATTTTGTCTGCCGCATCAAAAATGTCAACGCTGTTTTCTCCAGCAGCTGGAGTGTGTTAACTGTAGCCATAGCAACTCTTAACGGCCACCAGGACTAATACAGTATTATTTATAGCTATTTGTTGTAAAGTGTAATAATCATCTCAGAAAAAAAAAAAACTTCTGTCAGGCGTAGTTAAAGTAAAAACTGCCTGGGGCAATATACGCTGTGTCATTACTCCAACATTATCTTCATAACTTACGAAATAAAAAGTTTACCCCTCAGAAAAATGTACTTTCCTCTCTTGTCAACATGAGCGCGGCGCGCACCGTCACGTCATGTAAGGACACACACTTAAAAGTAATCGGTCAGGTCGTTTACATGGTGAAAACAAATTAATAACGAGTATGGAAGAGATTCAAGCTGTGCTGCTTTTGCTGGTTATGTATAGGTTTACTAAAGAGGTAATTAACAACGACAGAAAAGAGCACTAATATGCAGATTCAGCAGCATGCAGCATATTCAGAAAGCTTGTAAAGCTAGATTTAAAATGACAATGTATATTATTATCAGCTATTACGGACATTGATCGTGAGATGGCTGAGACGACCGCGCGCCACCAGACAGAGAGCAAGACTGATATTTACTGAACGCAGAACGAACCTCGCAAAAGTATTTTAAAAAAGCCGGTTGAACTATGCTGCGTGAGCTCAACCAATCAGCATGTTCAGCGCCCAAGTCCCGCCCTCGAAAGTTCCTGAACTTTGAAAAAGTACTACCTCGCGAGCAGGGCCGTTTAGAGGGGGAAATATTTACCCGGAACTTCATTTAGACCCTGGTTCCTGCGGTCTAAACACACAAATTACCACCCAAAGTTCCTGGTTCCTGGGTAAAGTTCCTGTGGTGGAAACGGGGCTTTAGTTCGTTTCGGGAAACACATATTAACGTTAAGGGATACCTTAAGGTATAACTTAAGAATGACGTAGAGTTAAGAACGTTTCGGGAAATGCAGCCCAGCTCATTTTTTTCACTCCTGCAGTTAGTGCTCAGTGCTGTGATACTTGCGCAGTGACTTACTCATTATATTGAACAGACACGTTCAGTTTTTAATTGTAGTGTCTTCTCCAACTCAGTCACTGAAATCAAGTAAGTGGCTTTGGGAATGGCCTCACAGGGCAGCGAAGCATTCTGGGAATTGTAATCTTTCATCCCCATGAGACAAAAATACATTTTTTGTCTTTTCTCAGTCTAGAAGGCACCAAATTAAAAAATAATTTCACATTTCTACTACATTGAGGACCCAGTTTAAATACAGATTCATCTTCCCAGCGCTGAAGTACCCCTTTAAATATGACTCGGGACTACAGAGTTGTCTCAGAAAGTGATCCGTTGTTGGCCACGTGTGCGCGCAAAATGCCATAGGTTCTGTACATGAAACAGAAAAGATTAGTTAATCTCTCGACCTCGAGTCTTTCGTTCTTCCTGTTATGCTGAAATGATGACTCAATTTCTTTTTTATTTTGCTAAACGAGATTCAAAGATCCGAGTCTGTAAAATGATCCGAACTTCCCGCTGCTAACTACAGGGCCCCCTTGTGTGTTCTAACAGTGGGCAATAATAACGATCATCTGTAATGACTGCGATTAGACCAATTAATCGCGATCAAACGATTTTTGAATAATCGTGACAGGTCTACCAATGTAGTTCTAGTATACTTTTTATAAGTATATTAAAAGTATGCTTGTGTTTAGCATATTTCTTAAAAGTATATTTAAGCATATATTTATTACCAACGTACTTTTAATATACTTTTTTAAAATATATTAAAATGCAATTCAGTATATGTTTAATGCACTTCAAATAAGTATGCTGGAAATACAAATGTATTACAAGCATACTACCTCCATTTCAAGTATATTTTAATACATAAATACCGCACCTTTTCCACCTAGGCACCTGGGCATATATATACAAAAATGTGTGTATGTATGTATATCCTCCACTAAACTATGCATGCTCATGTTTTCACCATGATTTTAAAACTTTTCAAAAATTTCCAAACTTTTTAGGAAATTTTTATATTCAGTGTGCAGTTTATTTTATTTTTTAGCTATTTTAGATAAACCTGTAGGCTATATAAATATCTTTACAAATTTCAGATAATACATTTTACAAACACCATATATCCCCTTACAATTGCACAACTAAGTAAACACATTAGGCTATTAAAATAGATTATATATGTTTATAAACAATTGGCATGATTTTTTTTTTTACAGATTCTGATCACCCAGAACAGTTGCTTACATAAAGTTTAAGATAAAAATAACTGGAATTAATTAGCAAACATTCATATTTAGATAATGCATTTAGATAAACTGTTCATTCATTTCATCACTTTACCTCTGTCTTATCCCCTTATTCCTTTATATTCCTGTATCAGAGGGCTTCAGTCTTTTTGACACATTGGCCATCCGTCATAAATAATTCGGCAACTTTCCAACTTTCACTGGCGCGAGCAAACAAGCACATTCCTGTCTGTTAGATGCGCGAGAGGCGATGCAACAACAAATTCCCACGCGCGTTCAATATCGGACACACTAAAGCACTCGCTGGGCAGGGGGAGATTGATGTGGTGGTCTGGGAAGAGTCTGGGGATTTGTTTAAGGTTTTTTTGGTAATATTTCGAATTAATATTAATAAAAAGTAGCAGTGATAAAACCGGAAAAATCACTCATTTTGGCATAGGCGCCCCCGCCTATGTCACGGGCCCGCTCTCATTCATAGATATAATATACGTAGACTCCCCATAGACTTACGCTGTCTATTGGAGCGGACGTATCAGCGCGGCGCCATCTCGGTCCATCAGTTTTTACCGGATTTTCACACAGTTTGGTTTGTTACAAACTGCAGAGACTTAGTTAAGATACATGACGCTGTCACACATTGAACAATTCTGCTTTGATGTTGAAAGACTTTGTATTACGAGCTTTAACTAAGACATATGGTAGACTATGACATATTGATAAATGTATAAATGAATGAATTTTATATTTTTTTATATAGAAACCAGTTTGATTGTTCATTTGAATGTATTTCTCTCACACACTCACACAGGCATATTGATAAATGTATACATTTATGAATTTTATATTTTAATAAAGAAACAAGTTTGATTTTTCACTTAGATTTCTTTCTCTCTCTCTCACACACACACACACACACACACACACACACACACACACACACACACACACACACACACACACACACACACACACACACACACACACACACACACACACACACACACACACACACACACACACACACACACTCACTCACTCACCTTCTGTAACACATACAAGCTCCGATATATACTGTACCAGCTCAGAATTATTATTTTTTTAAAGGCCTAAAGTAAACGTTATAATTCCAGGTCATTCCAGCATCTTATATTACCCTGTCAGGCTTGCAACTGGGACTGGGGAGCTAAAATCCTTTAAATAGAACTGTTTTGCACAGCTTCTTGCGTATGCTTGCACTCCAGGGTAGTTAATTTTGCAATGTGTTGTAGCCTTACTTTGTGAAATAGGCCTACAGACACCACAAATGACACAAGCATTAAATGATAATGATGTATAAATTGTAAAATAACCTAAATTATTGTTCAATCTTACTTGTGAAATGTAATCCCATGCGATCTGGTATCAATATTGCGTTATTGCAACCATAAGCTGCATAAAATACAGGCATAATTGCTCGCTCTCCACTGACTCTGAATGCTAGCGTTGAGTGGAGAGACCCAACCAATATGGCGGCAAAGCTGGATCATGCTCCAGCACATCATGGGGCGTCTACGTATATGATGTCTATGCTCTCATTCCCTGGCTCACGGAGTCTTCTCTCACCTCCCACGTTACCACCGAGCTGACCTCGGCTGCGCTGTCTAATAGCTGAGACCCGAGTTTGAACTTTATTCTACGACCCTGAGTTGCTTTATTGACATTATTTGTATTGTATTGAGCTTGCTGGCAAGCCTGGTGTTGAATTAAAGCATGCATTATTTCTCTGCATCTGCTGTGTGATACTCTTACCTTCATGACAGTATTAACATTATAATAAAGTAAAAGAGTATACAGTAAAACAAATCTTTGTGTGCCGATGAATTCAAAAAGTTCAAATAAATGAAAACGCAAGCAACACACAACCAAACTCTCTTAGTTACTCTGCCAAACTACAAAACACACTGTGCCTGCCCTCTCAGACGCTCATCTGACGACAATCCGCTCATAGTTTCTCCTCCCATCAGATCATCAGAGAATATCAGCCCAGAGTCTCTCAGCTTTTGTTCAGTCTGTCAGGATGAACACAACAGAGAGGAACTGTGAGGAAGAGCTTACTGGAGTGAGCACAGATAGGAAACAGAAAACATGTAATATCTTGTTGTAGACGATTAATTTGTTAATTCATATTTGAAAAACATAAAAGCCATGCTATATTTCCCTGATGTTTTCGATACTCTGTAGGTCAGAATGAAGATGTTACTGGAAACAATAAGCTAAAGTCAAGACGAGACAGAGTATTAAAGACTCACTGACAGCAGGAATATATGAGACGTCATTCAGAGAAATGTTTGACTTGAGGATCAGGATCCAGAACACAACGCTTCCTCAGAGGAGTTTAAGAAAGAAGCTTCAGTCTCATCCTCATGTAAGTCTGAGGACATTTATTATTTCACTGCTGTTCATTTATTATTTCACTGCTTGGAGCATTTATTATTTTTGTATAGCTTGAAAAGATCAGTTTTATATATAACTTAATATATATATATATATATATATATATATATATATATATATATATATATATATATATAGAAACAGCACAATATTTGTACACTATAAAAATGTTTAAACAGTTAAAACATGATAATTAGTTAATGGCTAGTTACCATGGTGAAGAACTTTTTTTTTTAAATGCAACATCATAATATATGTAATTTGCTATTAAATACTGTAAAAAAAAATATATATATATATTTTTACAAGAAAACACACTATGAATTATTAAATAGCTTATGCAGTAAAAACAGTAAAAGGACATTCCCAGAAGTCACATCACATCATACATGATTATTTATTTATTTTAATAAATAATTCTTAATTTTATGTAATATAGTTAATGTTTATTGCATTATTAAATTAAAGTTATATCAGTTAATGAAATATAGTTTGTCACCCTTTAAAACTGGAACAGCTGCCATTTCTTTACTGCAAATTTAACAAGATATTTTTACAGTCTAGTCTAACCGTTGAAGATTATAATCTAAGCTTTTAAGTCTTTTATTGATGAATTAATGAAACATAATGATATTAATAATGTTAAAAATTCAGCTGACGATCAGGAGTGTTTAATATACTGAAGTACATCTGAGAAAGAATCTGCGCATGTCTGATCAGTTCACGTGATTCTGCCGACGTCACGTCTGATGTCGTAAAACGCACGACGTACGGAAGCTGAAGAGTTACGATACTTTCTATAAAAATATATATATATTTCTCCCTAATTTAAAAAATAATTGTATACAATATAGTCAAATAAATGTGATAACATACGGATAACATTGGGCTGCTGTGATGATCAGGTAAGTTTGTTGAATGCACAACGAAGCGTTGTTTGGACACACGTCACCGCAGCATGACTGCCTGTTAACTTGCTGCTCGTGTTTGTGAGCGAGTCTAATGCTTTATTAAACCAGAATTAAAAGGGAAATCTTTTAAGTGATGTTAAAACAATAAATATGAATTGGTTTATTAATGATCATAAAGTTTATATGCATGGTTTATTGGCTTTAAAACTTATTTTGAGTGGTTAGCTCTTAGCATTAGCACCTTTTTTGTCCTTGACCATTTACAGGACATTTAGTTGATGGTTTAATGTGCAGTGAATTCAATGTTATCAATTTCCATATGCTAAGATGGGTAAAGATGGCCTTTAAGAACATTTACTGCCAGCTTGTAACATATTTAGAGATGAATTTAGTGACATTTGTGGTCAGTAAGAAAGCTAAGTATGGGAGGGACACCCTGACCTATCTCACCATCTTACTTTTATTATGAGTTATGTGGAAATCAACCTCATGATTTTAGTGTTGTTTTTACCATACTAGTTAAACCAAAGAAAGTTAAATGAACTTCTTTGTTTCTGTTTCTGCAGTTGGGGCTTCATCTGTGTGTTCGCAGTGCTGATTAACAAAGGTGAGCATCTGAATAATCTACATTCTATGTCTTGTATATCTATAAGTGAACACCAGATAAAGCTCTAAGGTTCCCTTTGTAAAGGGTTTATAAAGGTGTTTGTTAATGACTAATAACTCATTTACAAATGCATTATAATTCATTTATAAGCAGTTGTAATTGCATGAATAAAAATGGTGACTTTGACCCAATGTCTGCCAAATAGCGATCCGTTTTAACTTACATGTTATAAATGCTTAATAAATGTATTTATTAACATTTATTTAATATCAAAACCAGATTCCTGATTTATTTAATGATGCAGCAACATAGACTTTCATAGTGAGACTGAAGGGTGTTGTATGTGGTTCTCTCATTAATATATAATGGATGGCACTTTTTAATATTATCTAATATTACAGAATTTTTTATCTCATGACTGCCACTTTTTTTTTAAATGTTCCTTTTTTTTAAAAAGTTACAATCTTACCATGATATTCCACAAAAGGTTCATGATGCCTATCCACAGCAATGTATCAAAACTGATTTCTTGTTTATGAAGATGAAATTATCAAACTTTATTTTGGGGGGGAAAAACATGTGTTGTATTTGAAACTACTCTTTACTCATATCAATGTTGTTGTGTTAATATACATTGTCTATTATACACATACGGTATACGATAATACATTTCAGTTTCAGTGTATGCAATATTAAGAATATTTTCACTGCTTCAAAAGTCATAAGAAAGCCCTTTCCCTCAAGAAACTGAAATCATAAGCTTTATAGCAGTGGTTTTCAAAGTGGGGAAGGGACCCCTGGGTGCCGAAAGGGGGTGATGGGGGGGGGTGCATGGCATGAAAAGTATAGCAAAACTTAAAGGTCCCATTTTATTTGTTTTATTGTTTTATAATGTGTCTTGGGGTGTACTCATATTGTTAGTATGGTTTTTACATCAAAAAATGTCATAATTTAGAAATAAAAGGCATTTTTTCTATACTGATATTAGCCCTCTGTTTAGAATGCTCTGTTTCAAGGGGCGTGTCTGCTGTGAGTCTTCAGTGAAAACACCCACTGTTGTGATTGGCTGACATCTTTACATTTGAAATGAGATTACGTGGGGATGGGGGCGTGGTTTAATCAGGCGCGAGCTTGAGCAGCTGCAGTAGAGGTGTGCGATACCGCTAGATTTGGTATCGATCCGATACCAAGTAAATAGTGGGGAAGGGACCCCTGGGGAATAGTGGGGAAGGGAAATTGATAATTTCCAGTATCGCCGATACCGATACCAATACCGATACTTTTTAATAATTAAGGTGGATGTATCGGCCAGTATCGCCGATACCGATACCAATACCGATACTTTTTAATAATTAAGGTGGATGCGTACTTGTTACAAACCTAAATCAAAATGAATTTTCATGACTTTTAATTTGTTTTTGTGATTTGCATTTTGAGTTATTAATCAGTGCCACAAAAGCTTTTGTTCAGAAACAACTTTTGGTTACTTCTGCTTTATTTAAATAAACAAAGTTACAAAATGATTACTTCACAAATATAAAAAAATGTAAAAACAAATTCTCTTTTCAAGTAGCATGTTAACAAAAAATGTTTCTCCTCTTTAGTGAACTTCTTTTCAGGATTTTTTTTCTTAAATAAACAAAGTCACAAAGTTTTACTTCACAATAAATATAAAAAATGTAAAACAAATTCTCCTTGTAATACGATATAATGCTGAAAATTAAAATGCGCGACTGAGCGGCGCGCGCGCCTGACTGCTGCTGGTAGCGCTAGTGGTGAGTCACGTGACGGTACAAAACAGGAGAGGGGGAGGAGAGCAGTGTCGAGCACGAGCAGCACTCTCTTGGAGAGCTTCCTCTGCTCTGTGACAGCAGCAGCATTTTGACAAACACGGCCAGGTCGCAAAACGAGAGAAACTGAAACTTAAGTATCGATATTTTCACGTTGGTATCGATCAATACTGATACCAACGTTGGTATCGATATTAGTATCGATCTGCCCACCTCTAAGCTGCAGCGCTGCCAGTCGAGAGAGACAGAGACAGAGAGAAACGGAGCTGGGGAAAGATTGCTGAGGAAATGTTAGTGTACCGAGTTTTTGATAGTGCGAGGTTATTTTGGTTGTATCTGAGAGCTCTGAATAAACACGAGTGAACTTTGCAATGTTATTTCTCTCACAAAACGCTTTCACCGCAGCTAGCAACAAACACGACATGAATACAGTAAGAGCTTCTGTTGAGCATAATGAGCAGCGTCATTCAAACGTGTGATTGACCAATCCGAACATTATAAAGAGTGTTCCTTGAATGCTCTCTGTAGTTTAATCATTTAAATAACAGATTTGTTTCATGCTGCTAACAGAAAAGAGGTGAAGTTTATGGTTTTAGTCACTGGCTTGATTCACTGATGCATCAAGACGGCCAGCGGCGGGACTGACAGTTTTAAACGATTTAGAAAGAAAGTCTGTGTGAACTTGAATGATTAGCTACACATCAAAACTCACTGATCCCAGATCAGGCATTAATGAACACTGTTACTGGTGGTGCTGTTGAATCCATATGTAATGCCTGTGCTGCTGACATCCACTGATAAACTGAATTATTCCAACACGATCTCATGGTCATGCGTATAAATAGTACGAGTTTGCAATCTCGTGGAATGTATACGCCAAAATGAGTTTTGGCGTGCGTATGGTACGTGGTTTTTCGCGTGCATATGAGACGCACTTTATGGCGTGCATATGACACGCTCTTGGGTAGGTTTAGGGTGGTGGGGTGGGGGGTTCGTATGTATAATACGGCATAAAGTGCGTATCATTTGCACGCGAAAAACTGCGTACCATACGCACGCCAAAACTCATTTTGGCGTATACATTCCACGAGATTGCAAACTCGTACTATTTATACGCATTTTTGTGAGATCCGTCTCATTATTACTAATTCTCTGGGTGGGCAAAGCAGAGGAAGGGTCGATAACCTTTCCTGGTATGACGTCATAACAGGAGAATTCAAGATCAGCTCTTCTGAGCTCTCATTTTCTCAAAAGCAGAGAAAGACAGCCAGATCTCGTTTTATACTGATCAAAATTTCTAGCAACTTAGGGACAACATTCAGGCTAGGGGAACTCATATTAATGTTGAAAAACCTCATAAAATAAATATTTCATGCCATGGGACCTTTAACAAAAAAGAAAAAAAAGAAATATAACTATTTTAACATTAAAAACAATTTGCAATAATTTAAAATTTTAACATTTTAAAAATATTTTGCAATATAAGCAACAACAAAAAAACAAAAACACGGGCTCCAGTCGGTTTTTGATAAGCTGTCAAACAAAACCACACTACGAAAAGCATTAAACAAGGCTTCAGATGGCACCGATGCCCGGGAATACAGAGAAGCCTCGCCTTTCATTAGCTTTCCTCCACCAGTCAGGAGCTTGTACTACTGCTGTAGCCTATTGCAATACCATGTTGCTTATTTTGCATGTAACTTCGTCACCCCTTCTGTCGAAGTAGCCCCACACAGTATGCTTCTGTCCTATTGCTTCATTTTGCGAAATATGTCTGTGTCGGTGTGAGTAAATTTTTTTACAAAATAAAAACCCTTTAAATCGTTTAACTGATAACTGAAAATTCTTCCTATCAGTTAATGGTTAAACAGTCAATATGAGAATCCCTAGTAGCAAATAAGCAACACATTCTCACACCCAACTCGTCACATATGGACACTTGACCTGGACCCCTTGTCGTCACTTTTCAATGAACTGGGCGTACTTTTATCGTCAATTTTCAACGCGCTGGGTGCTCCATTCATTTCAATAAAAAACCTTTGCCGTCATAAACAGACGGATTTAATTCTTTGCGTTTGTAAAAGCAGACATGATGTTATTAATATTTAAAGGCTACTTTTATATTTTGGAGCAACTAACCCAACTCCTACCCTAAACCTACCCACACCTTAACAATATAAAACATATAACAAGCAAATAAATGTACAGTCACAAGTAATTATTTCAAAATCTGACCAAAACAGTATAAAAGTATGAACTCATGCTGCATTCCAAGTCTTCTGAAGTCATACGATGTCTTCATGTGAAGAATAGAGATGATCTTGATGTTTTAATTGCTGAAATGATGATCCCGCTTCCCCGTGAACGAACTCATTCATTCATCTCATTCAAATGATTCAAAAGACTCCTGAGCATGACGCAATCGGTCACAAGACACACGAGAGCCAATGACATTTTACAATCAATGCTGACGTAATGGCGCAATTGGTCACAAGACATATGTGATGTGTTCGTGATCTTCGGCGGATGGAGATGCTGATCGCTTTTGGGGATTTTCTTCATGCAAATCCTTCGTTTGGCCTCGGAAAACTTAGATTATTTAACTTTTTTGAATAACTCGTGAATGCAGTCGTATGTTATATCCTGTGTTTTATATCATGTTCACACAAATGGGTAGGTTTAGGGATGGGGTGGGGTTGGGTTACATGTTAAAATGTGTCTAAATAGCGTAAATAAAATATATGTAAATGAAATCATGTTAAAATGTGTCTAAATAGCGTAAATAAAATATATGTAAATGAAATCATGTTAAAATGTGTCTAAATAGCGTAAATAAAATAAATGTAAATGAAATTATGCTTGCTGATTAAATTGAGAAGCACACTCCAACATGTCATAATGGAAAAATTATAAACCAATAAATAATTTCAAAAAATAAATCAAAAAATAAACTTCACCATGACGATAACATTCCCATACCCAGTGCGTCTGTGTATGACGCCAAAGGTTTCTCATTGAAATTAATGCAGCACCCAGCGTGTCAAAATTTGACGATAAAGGTACGCCCAGTTCGTTGAAAAGTGACAACAAGGGGTCCGGGTCAAGCGTCCATATTTGACGTGTTGGGTGTGAGAATGTGTTGAAATAATTCATGGCTGCAGGCAGGCAGACAAAAAAAAATTGACCGATCCTTGAGTATAAAAAGCTTACCCGCTCTAGACTCAAATATGCCATCCATTACATTAGTAAACATGAACAGGCTATGAGAGCAAACTCAATGGCTGAGAAAATTAGGGGTAAGGATGTCCATAGCTTTTGGAAGGAAGTGAGAGCTCTGAACAGGGCCAACACATTGTTTCCATGTATTATCTGGAGCTGATAATATTGCTGAGCTGTGGAGGCTTTGTCTTATTTAACTGTGTTAAATCTGCACTGTGTAACTTCTCCGTCCGCTAGAGCAAAACAAAGGCGTAGCTTGATGACGCCAAGTTTAAGCGCAGAATCTTGGGACATGTGGTCTTCACCCCACAGCCGGTGGAAAATAGGACTCGGGATAGGGCTCGGGCAGTAATCATGTTCATGGATGGGGAGGGGTGCTGCTAGCTCTCTTCAACTTTTAGATGGATGAGTTATCCAACCAATTATCAAGATGCAAAACAGGTTGTATGATTGGACACATCTTGGTTAATCATTTTATGTATGCTGTTGATTTGGCCATCCAGCAGTGCTGGTTTTCAGCAGCTCCTGAATATCTGCTCTGAATATGGGGTGACATATGATGTGCTGTATAACGCCAAAAAGAGTGATGTATTGATATGAAGGACAAAAGTGGACAAAAATCTTTGTTTTCCTGAATTTTATCGGTCACAACAAGTGATGATTGTCTGTAATAAAATTAAATATCTGGGTCATTACATTACAGATCAGTTATCCAATGATGCAGATATATACAGGCAGCGTTCTCATATTATATACCCAAGTTAACACGCTGGTGAGTAAATTCCACATATGCACGGATGACGTCAAATTTAGGCTGTTTAAAGCATATTGCGCTCCTTTGTATGCGCTTCTTTATGGACTAAGTTTAAAAAGGCAAATATGCAGAAGCTTAAGGTTGTTTATGTGGCATTCCGACGGGAGGGGTTACAGATTTATTTCAGCGACTACGCCACCCTGGAAATTCACCAGGGACGATACCAAGTAAATTCTCTTTTATTAAGACACCACAGGTTCGTTATCTATATGGGTGAAGAGATGCAGGTCGCATGTTTGAAAAATTACTACTTTATTGTATCAATCTTAAATAAAAGACAACTTCAGAGCAGGAGTTGCCAATCTGCATCCGACACATACACACACAATACAAAATGACCAGAAGCGGAGGTATCTAGAGGGTTGGGCCCACTGTCCAATTTAGAATGTTCCCATGATACAATACACGCCCATACCACACGTGAAGACTGGACACAAGAAAACACACAGCACCAAGTGTGAACACCACACCACGGCAGCAGGACGTCACCCTCCAGAAACTCTCAGCTCCTGTAACATAACAAAAACACAAAGAAAGAATCTGAACAGACACCAAAAATAACAACACAAAAAGAAACATTAACAATTGAAAATATCCCCAAATTAGATTAAAGACAAATTCACACTTAACATTCACTCGGACTTCTGGCAGTCCAGTTACAATGTCAGAGTGAGGTGACATGCGTTGACTGAATGCACACAGCACTGATATACAGCCACTAGAATCAAAGAGGTGGCAGTCGGCAGAAACAGATCGGCCAGCAAGGCCGCTCAGACCTCAAAGGCGATAATCTCAGAAACAGTTACTATTAAGAAGATAAAACTGAACAGCACAGAAATGAAACTGTGGTAACAGCAGACATTCAGGAAAACCGAGTGGCAATAAAACAGTCGGACTTGTAATAGCAACAAAACAGCAGCGCGAACTCAAACGCGTTTCATGCAGGAGATCGTCACCCCAGCATCATCTATGCCGAGCGTCCGTGAAAGAACGGATTCTCCTGCTAAAACAACAATTGGTTAGCTCACTAAATTGAATCATTAGTCAAAAAGGTTTAACCATACATACCGAGTGATTGTCACGGAAATGCATAGCTGTACAATTACTCACAGCACGAATCACCGCGGCTCATGTTTACATTAAAACCACTGGAATTAAATGAACGAAAGTTACCACAAACAACATATTAACATGGACAAACAATAGCATTTAACTTACCTACACATAACAAAAGCCTGCACGCACACGTCACCACAGGGCTGCAGACCAAACATTCCCTCACTGAATGGTGGCACGCCCTCGCCCTGGGGGCGGAGCTTGAAATGACACACCCTCAGGTAGGACCCAGGGTTTTAAATAGACAGGTCTCAAATGCTGATAGGCCATCACTAAATACAGGGGAGGGAACTTACTCACCCTGCTACATTTATAATGGCTATATGAGGATACTGCTCAACAAACCCAGGTGCTCTAGTGGAAGTGTCCTGTTTTATAATGCAGGGGTCAGTATCTTTCAGGCGTTGTTGAGGAGACTCATCTACAAATTAATTTTGCCGCCTGAATGACTCCCAGAAGAGCCTTATTATGCTGCTAGTAAATCCTGGGTTTAGTGCCGTATGATACCAATCATCGCTATGGAATCACTGGTATAAGTGTCTTTTATAGAAATACTGTATAGTAGTTTCTTTAATCTATTTGTATATGTTTCTCTTTCTCTTTTTAATGCATATCATATCATGTCTGTGCCTGATGATGTTAAAGTTACATTTACAATTTCTCTTGTTTCAGTGTCTCTGCAGGTCTCAGTAGAGGCTGTTATTGGCGGTTCTGTTGTCCTGCCGTGTTCTTCAACTAAACATGGTCGTAAACTTCAAGATATTCATGTGTTTTGGAGACACAATGGCAGCAAGATTGTGTATGATATAATTCCCGGCAATTATTCACAAGAGGAACAGGATCCAAAGTACAAGAACAGAATAGAAACTTTTCCAGAGGAGCATGAGCGAGGAAACTTCTCCATCAAACTCAAGGATCTCACTCACACTGATGCTGGAAAATACATCTGCCTCATCACACCCTTGAATGAAAAAACTACTGTACAGCTGATCATCAACGGTGTGTGAAACTACTGGATTACTGCATTATGTTTTTAATTTAATGAAGTAGTTTGCTTTAAAATCTAAATACTGTAAGAAATTGATCTCATATTTGAAGTTCACTAGTGATGTTTCAGTCTGAATGCTGCGGTTTATAAAGTATAGATGGGTCTGTTGTCTTTATCACAGTGAGGTCATGTTTCTTGTTATACTTTTTTGTTGCAGAATCATCAGCAGAAAAAGGAACCATATCCCCTGAACAAGAAAACCAAGGAGGAACAGAACCAGGCACTGTGTCGACATCATCACCTTTGATCATTGGCATTGTGTCTGCAGTTATAGTTATAGTTATAGTTATAGTTGTCAATGTAGCTTGTTTGAAAAAAAGGAACTCAAGCAGTCTTAGGGCAGACAGACACGATGTGGATTCAAGCACTCATGAGGTTGAGCACATTATGATTAAAGCTGATAATAATGATAAAGCATTTGGTACATGACTATAGCTTGGTGTACCGGCAGGAACTGCATGAGCTTTAGCGCTAAACATCGAGTCAGAGGAGGAGGTTTGTGCTTCCATTTTTGCTGCCGCCGCTTCAGATAAAAAAGTAAGAAATATTTCAAGCTGCAAGCCGCGATGAAAGGGCCCTCACAACCGGAAGAACTGTCACCTGGAGGCCTCAGAAAAACAGCGAATAGTGAGCAAGATGCATTTAAGCGGTTAAATATAGGAGAAATACAGCAAAGTCATTTTAATGTGCCACACTTGACGATAACTGAATTTTGCCATGTAGATGTCTTCAGACCAGGACTCTTATCAAACGTGAAGTTTGGGGCAGATTGGACATTGAATGCCCGAGTTACAACAACTTCCTTGTTTCATGACAAAACATAAAAATTTGTGAGGCAGCTACGGAAACGCCTTCAGGGAAAACTCAAGATCTTCACAATTTAACATCGCAAAGGCCTTTAGATTAGACTGACCTAATATGATATTGATCTGATTAAATATCTAGGAGTTTGTTAAAATAAAATTCAAAATATTCAATGTTCAATTATATTCAAATATTCAAATTAAAAAAAAGTAGAATCTTTATTTGTTTTTTAATTTTGACTTTTTTTGTAGGTATTGGGCTGTTACATGTGTCTACCGAATGTCGTACTTGTACGTGAAACGTAGCTTGAATGGCACTTATTATAAATTTTATAGGTAGCGCTTTCAAGCCATTTTGCCACGCCTAATTCTGAAACCCATATCAGACGTACATTTTCACCACTTCTGAAGCGTGTGCAAAGTTTAGTGACTTTTCAAGCCTCTAAAAAATGCGATTAATTTGGGAGAATAATAATAATAGGTTGAACAATTACAATAGGGTCCTCACACCATCGGTGGTCAGGCCCAAATCAGAAGAGTGTGTAAAGCAGGGCTGTAACTATAGACGGTGCAGCGCACATGGGCCGCCCGACGCACATCTCAAGCGACCCCTGGTGACTAAGTTACTCAGGGTACTTGCAAAACTCACATTTCAACTGAAATCACGTCATTGACGCTCTGTCAACCATTTCCTATGCATGTGAGCAATAGTCTGCTCTATGCAGCACGCTTCACAATTCACTCTAAAACATGAATTTTTTTTTATGCTTTCTTTAAGTGTACATTTCATGTGTGTGTGTTAAGTATTCGCTGAGTTTCGGTTCATCTTTGAGACGTGTTTCAGAAAGATCCTCACGGAGACTGAGACAGCTGAGAGCACACCCTTCTTTTCTCTATTTCACAAAAGCACAAAGTTTTGTTGTTATTGTGATTGTACACAGATATATGTAGACAATTTATATTTTATAATTAATGCCATGCATTTATCTGTATAGACAAATATGACGGAGTAGGCTATTTTACATTCTTTCCAAGTTATAAGGAAAAAAATCTGCCAGATGTCGGGAGAACTTATTGAGAATTTATTTTGGATTTATTTATTTACAGTTCTTTAATGTTTAATGTTGTTAGTGATATTTGCACTAATAAATAGATCTATAACCGTGGGATCAGTATGTATGCCCATTCCTGCACATAAAAAAGTGTTTTTTTTTGTGTTACTCAAGTTACATGTTCTAGGTTTAATAACTATTTTTACATTTTGTACCGTTTATGATTATAACTTTTTTTAGGAGGATACACTTTGCTAGTGTATAAAGTGTGCTATAAATAACCTTGCCTTGTCTTTCTACTTTGTATGTTTAAAGTGTTTTAGTTTTCTGATGTAAAAGACGCTGTGCTGTGCTGCTATATTCTTGCCTTATGTGCTGGATTCTTAATAAAACAATGAGATGTTGACACAGGTAAATGTTTGGCTAAAGTTACAAGACAAGTGAGTCTGTTGATATGTTGCTGCCTTAACAATTCTGTTCTGGTAAACATTTATTTTCAGGAACTGTTCAGTGTTTAAAGGGGGGGGTGAAATGCTGTTTCATGCATACTGATCTTTTTACACTGTTAAAGGGGGGGTGAAACACTCAGTTTCAGTCAGTGTCATGTCAATCTTGAGTACCTATAGAGTAGCATTGCATCCTGCATATCTCCGAAAAGTCTTTATTTTTTTAATAATTATATAAGAAAGATGCGCTGTTCCGAGTCTTTCCGAAAAAAGCCGAGCGGGTGGGGGCGTCGTGTGAGCGGAGCTAAATAATGACGTGTGCTCGCTGCTGCTATGTTGAGTCGAGCTGTTTCATCCCTATGAAGGGGGGATTTTGAAATCCACTGCCGCTTCAATATCCCTGTATATATTTATATCCTAATTAACTTCATAATCAAATCCTTAATTAATATTTATCTTCCGATATTACCTATATTATTATAATGATTCTATCCAGTTATGATTTTGCTTTAGTTTCTTGTTTTCTAAAGTGTATATTTGGTCTCTGAGGAGTGACTGAGGGTCTGGCCTAGAGATGTGTGATGTGTCACTAAACACTGGCAACAAGGTCGTGTGTTTGGATTTGAGGTATCACACACCCCTAACATGTCAGAAGTGCAGTAACAGGGTTTGCTCACTTAGCCCCACTTCCAGATATGAAATATGGATTTGTCTTTCATTTAATTTATTATGTTTTATTCCTTTTATATTTCCTTTTACTGAAACACTAAAGACTCAAGATGAATATTGCCTGAACATTGTGTGTTCCTCTCACTAAAGGAAAGCACATGTTATCAGTATGTTTTGGTAAGAACTAGATAGAACTGGAGCTTAATCAGCTCCAACCTTGGAGAGACTGTGTATCTGTGTATGTGCGCAATATTCTGTGTTACAGATCAGAATGGTGTACAATGGGCACCCTAAGCGATGGGTGGACTTGTTGTTCTGGGCAAGCTGGCGCCTGCTCCAGATCTGGAAGGTCACTACGGGCCTAATTCTGGGTGAGAGCATCAACAAGTGACACGTCAGTGGAAACGTGCATCAGATTAACTGACTCGAGTGGAAATTTACCATGACTGTGCATTGTCTCTGAGCCAATCAGAACCATCCACATTGCAGTAATGACGTGGATAAGACCTTGAAAACGGTATAACTGTTGGGACAATTGTATGTACGATAGGGCGAGGCAACGAGACGGTGAGAGAGGGAGCGCGGCCTACGAACTCCTTGTGAGACTTGAAGCTGGCTTCTGCTTTTGAAACTGCAAACTATTCTTAAGTAAATTTTTCTTTTATTTAATTGCAATCCTGACTCTGTCTTCATTTCTTCACTACTGGTCCTGGGTCATAAGCTGTTAACCCCTAACACCTAACAGCGGGAAAAAAACTTTATTCAAAATAAAAATATGGCTTTTAATCAGATACAGCCATACATCTATGATCCGGAATCAGACCCAGAGGCTGCAGTTGAACAGGAGCAGCAGCAAAAACGACTAGAGCAGGACGTCTGTATGTGGTACAAGTTATACACTAACTATATAATATGCTTAGCGGCTTGTGTTATTTACATATTTATACTTGAATTATATTGTCGTATTTTTGTCTTTGAAGGTGTACATGTGGGAAGTGCAGTTGTGCACGTGTGTGTGTGTGTGTGTTTACGCGTGGTTTGTGTAGACAGTAAGCGGACTAAAAAAAACACAGACATTTGAAGCAGTCTCACTCACCCTTCTAACGTTGGGACTGCTCCATCCTTCAGCATTAGGCGATTGGGAAAATCCGGCGTCGAGCTGGGCCTTGTTTATGAAACAGTCGGCACCGAAATGCAGCGAACAGATATAAACATTCGCGCAACTCAGTTGCTGATCCGGAAAAGCAAATTACATCCACTGTTGCCTTAACGCGGGGTTTTGGGGAATCTGTGCAGGACTGTCTTGGTCTGGCAACCAAAAACGCACTTTTTTGGTGACATTGTTATGTGCACATCACCTGTCCAGCATCCTACAAGCCAGCGCTTTGATGGGCGTAGGCTGTTGCTTTCGCTCTCTCCCTCGCTCTCTCTCACGCGCTTCCGGTAGAATTGTCCGTAAGGCCCATACAAGGAAATTCCGCCCCCATTAACGTCAAAGGGGACGCATGATCTCAAAAAACTTGCCGAAACTTATGACTAACCGGAAGTAGTATTTTTGACAAAGAAATACTCCCATCAAACGTCCACCTTAACTTTTGAAACTTTGTCTATGTTTAGTATGGGATTCCAAGTCTTTAACAGTGTAAAAAGATCAGTATGCATGAAACAGCATTTCACCCCCCCTTTAAAGACTTGGAATCCCATACTAAACATAGACAAAGTTTCAAAAGTTAAGGTGGACGTTTGATGGGAGTATTTCCTTGTATGGGCCTTACGGACAATTCTACCGGAAGATAGAGAGGGAGAGAGCGAAAGTAACAGGCTATGCCCATCAAAGCGCTGGCTTGTAGGATGCTGGACAGGTAATGTGCACATAACAATGTCACCAAAAAAGTGCGTTTTTGGTTGCCAGACCAAGACAGTCCTGCACAGATTCGCCAAAAATCCCGCGTTAAGGCAACAGTGGATGTAATTTGCTTTTCCGGAGTTGCGCGAATGTTTATGTCTGTTCGCTGCATTTCGGTGCCGACTGTTTCATAAACAAGGCCCAGCTCGACGCCGGATTTTCCCAATCGCCTAATGCTGAAGGATGGAGCAGTCCCAACGTTAGAAGGGTGAGTGAGACTGCTTCAAATGTCTGTGTTTTTTTTAGTCCGCTTACTGTCTACACAAACCACGCGTAAACACACACACACACACGTGCACAACTGCACTTCCCACATGTACACCTTCAAAGACAAAAATACGACGATATAATTCAAGTATAAATATGTAAATAACACAAGCCGCTAAGCATATTATATAGTTAGTGTATAACTTGTACCACATAGAGACGTCCTGCTCTAGTCGTTTTTGCTGCTGCTCCTGTTCAACTGCAGCCTCTGGGTCTGATTCCGGATCATAGATGTATGGCTGTATCTGATTAAAAGCCATATTTTTATTTTGAATAAAGTTTTTTTCCCGCTGTTAGGGATGACACAGCTTTATGACGCACTCGACTCAACACAATAGCAGCGCGCTGCTGCACACGTCATTATTTAGCTCCGCTCACACGACACGCCCCCACCCGCTCGGCTTTTTTCGGAAAGACTCGGAACAGCGCATCTTTCTTATATAATTATTAAAAAAATAAAGACTTTTCGGAGATATGCAGGATGCAATGCTACTCTATAGGTACTCAAGATTGACATGACACTGACTGAAACTGAGTGTTTCACCCCCCCTTTAAAGTGTACTTCAGTATTCTCCAACCCGGGAGCATTGATTCACTGTATTTGTATGATCTCATTGTTCAAGACCCAATACAAGTATTCAATAAAATCTGTCAAAGTTTGGATATTTCTATTCTAATAGTTTTCACTTGAGTTTTACATTTATTCATTTGTCTGATGCTTATATCCAAAGTCTGATATCAGAAATGTGTTTATGAGTTTAATTTGGTTCACACATTTTGTCTCCTCATCACTACTAACTCCTTCCTGTAGATGTTTGGTGTGTGTTTGAGGCACTGGGGCTCTTTGAGGGACCATGAGGGTTTTAAAGGCCTCTAAGGGCCCAGCTGTATCTCAGCACCAGATCACACGTGGGATTGAGCTCTTCTCATGTTTGCATATGCAAAAGACCTGGTGCTCCGAGTTTCCACATCAACAACACTCTTTAGTAAATGAAACACATCAGATAATGGCATCAGGTCAAAACAGAAACAGTATGATGATAAACGTCAAGCATTTCATCCATATATTACAAAACACACTAAAAATAGTATAATTCAAAACAAAAGAATATCTCAAAAAGGAGAGAAATATAAACCTTCATTGAGTACTTTTTTGCCTTTTCTGTCTCATTATTTTTTTAAACATTTACATTTTAAAATGTATGTTTCAGTTTCTCTGGTAGGTCAGAATGAGGTCTGGTGATAATAAACAAAACCAAGACATGACGGTATATATGGTACTGTTCCTGCCCACTCGTCCCGCATCTAATCTGATAACAATCCTATCTGAGTCTCTGAATCATTCCTCATCAGACCATCAGAGAATACAGTCTCTGACTTCAGTCTGTCAGGATGAAAACAAGATCGAGGAACCATGAGGAAAATCTTTCTGGATTGAGCCCATTTGAAAGGCAAACTCATGAAAAGGACAGGCTGTATTATTAAGTCAATACATAACTTTGTATTAAAGACTCAATGATAGCAGAATATATAGAAATGTCTTAGGTGAAATAGCAAATGCTACTGCTTATGATGAGCTGCTTATCCTTCACTATTCAAAAATGTCCTCACTAATATTATTATTAATATTAAACCTAAACACCAGCTGGTGAGCCAGATCTTAAAATAGCTTATAAAACGGCCAGATCATGTTTCTATTTAAACCAAATGATCACTATTATCATGGACATAATGTGAGGTGGGGCCTCCATGGATCGGACTTGTTTGTTCAGCACATCCCACAGATGCTTGATTGGATTGAGATCTGGGGAATTTGGAGGTCAAGTCAACACCTCAAAGTTGTTGTGCTCCTCAAACATTCCTGAACCATCAGCAAGCCACAGCAAATAACGTTTCAAAGAAAGGGTTTACCAGGTCTGCAAAAATGCTTAGGTAGGTGGTAGTATCAAAGTAACATCCACATGGATGGCAGGACCCAAGGTTTCCCAGCAGAACATTGCCCAAAGCATCACACTGCCTCCATCGGCTTGCCTTCTTCCCATAGTGCATCCTGGTGCCATATGTTCCTCAGGCAAGTGACACACATGCACCCAGCCATCCATGTGATGTAAAAGAAACCAGAAGACCAGGCCTCCTTCTTCCATTGCTCCGTGGTCCAGTTCTCGTGGTCGTCAGATTGAGCGTCTGTCTCAAGTCACAGAATATTTGACCTAGTTGCATGAACCCAGCAGTTTCTTGTCTCCTGCGCCTCCGTCAAGGCAATCGTTCCCTGCAATGTTGTGGACATGTGTGAACTTTGTCATTGTGTTGGTTTTAATGATGTTGCCCTCAAGGACATTTTTAGTCATGGATCAGTACCCTCAGTACCCGCCACACCAGAGTGTCTCCATGCTCCCACTGCCACGTCTGATTTAGTTTAAGTCATGCCTGCTCTGCTACATCCATCATGGTCACTGTCATGTGTTCCTGTTTGTCATGTGATCCTGCCATGTGCTCTATTGTCATGTACTATAGAGGTAATGCATCGACGTCACTTTCCCGCCGGAACTTGCCCCTTCAGTTGGGGCTGAGTGGCAGAAGAGCTGCTGCGTGACCGCAGCTATTAGAGGAAAACGCGAGTATAGCAAACAATTAACAGTTTAAACTAAAGGTTGGGCTTGATATAATGGTCCTTACAACTACCACAGATTCAGTGATCCATGGATAATGACATGCAGCCAGGAATCGTGTTTTTCTGACATTTTTATGAGCCTGATTTCGACATGATTATTTATAACTGATCAGTCATCACATTTTTCGAGTGGATCACACTGGAACGATCTGACACAAGACTTCTTCTTCTTCTTCTTCTTCTTCTTTTAATTTAATGGCGGATTGCAACCATATCTTATCAGGTGCATACTGCCACCTACTGTACCAGAGTATGAAGCATGGATTCAATGAAACTACCTTACATCATGGAATTAAAAAAAAAAAAAAACTCATATCCTATAATATACCCCTATATTTTTCTGGTATTCCACAACTGCTTTCTGTGTGTCCTCTATCCCTTCTCCTGTCGTTCCCAGTATACCTTCAAGGTTCCATGTTCTTCCTGCCTGTCTTATCTTTTGCTATAGACTATTCCTTTGTTCTACATATTTCCTACAATGCAACATTATGTGTTCCACACATTCTGTAATTTTACATTCCAAGCATTCATTTGTTTGATTTTTACCTAACATAAACAATGTTTTATTTAACCCTGTGTGGTCAAACCTCATTCTGGTTAAAACTACCTCCTCCCTTCTGTTTCTTCTAATTACACCCTGTGCATTGACAGATTTCTGTATACTATAATATTTCCTTCCATTATTATCATTATTCCACCTATATTGCCATTTCTTCATTTCTTTTTTAATCATTGCCTTAGCTTCTCCTTTTCCAAAGAGGATATTTATAATATCGCTCGTCCTAGTTGATTTTTTTGCTATTTTATCTGCCCTCTCATTCCCTTTTATAATAGCATGAGCAGGTACCCAGCAGAATCTCACATCTATCCGAAGCTTTCTTAGTCTAAATAAACTTTGAAGGATTTCTAGCATTAAATCTTCTATATTAGATTTCATATTTTGAATACTGTAAAGGGCAGCTACAGAGTCAACACAACATACCACTCTGTCTGGTTTTACTTCCTCCACCTACTGCAACCCTACAATAATTGCCATCATCTCTGCCGTGTAAACTGATAGTTGATCAGGTAATTTTTTTTCAATACTTAAATTCCATGTCGGAATGTATATTCCTATGCCTACCCTATCCTTTTTATCTTTGGACCCATCTGTATAGATGTCTAGATAACTGTAATATACACTTCTTATGTATTGACTTGTCAAGTGTCCTTTCTCACTCTCTTTCCATTTTCCTTTAGTTTCATTATATTTAAATCTACCTCAGTTTTTGGAAACAGCCATATAGGGATATTACTTGTAGGGGAGTTAAACCAAGTATTCTCTAATATATATTCCTCTGATTTAGCCTTAATTACCCATCCAAAGCCATTACCTTGAGAAGAATTATATTCCCAGCATTCTTGAATAACACTATTGGAAGGATTTTCCTTACAGCATCCACGTAGGTGACACCAATATGTAAGCATGAGTTTATCTCTTCTTAAGTCAGATGGCACTTCTCCTAACTCTACCTGGATTGCATTAGTCGGTGTTGATCTCATTGCACCAGTACAAAGCCTCAAAGCTTTATTAATAACTCTATTTTTATTAAATGTGATTTAGCTGCTGCTCCATATACAAAGCATCTGTAATCTATTGTTGACCTCATTAAAGCCCTATAAATATACATCAGTGATTGTTTATCTGCTCCCCAGTCTTTCCCAACTAATGCCCTCATTCAATTTATAACTTTTTTTAAATTTTGTTTCTATCTTTTCTATATGTACTTTCCATGTACCCGTGTGATCTAACCATAAACCTAGATATTTAAATTGATCTACGGTTTCCAAATTGTGTCCATATAATTTCAAGTTTTGTTCGTCTATCCCTTTCTTCCTGGTAAATAACATATGACAGGATTTACTTGAAGAAAGCTTAAAGCCCCAATTGTATGACCATTGTTCTACTTTCTTTATTGCTTCCTCGATTTTACTTCACACACCTATGGGATCTCGTCCTCTTGCCCAGATGGCACCATCATCTACATACAAAGCTGATCCAATCCTTCTGTCCAGATTCATAAAAATATCATTAATCATAATATTAAATAAAACTGGACTTACAACACTTCCTTGTGGAATTCCATTGGTTATTTCAAATTCCTCAGACATTTCTGATCCCACTTTAACTCTAAATCTTCTTTCTGATAGAAACTCTAAAACCCAATTATAAAACTTACCTTTAATTCCTATCTTATTTAATTTAATTAATAATCCTTCTTTCCACATTGAGTCATACGCTTTTTCAATATCAAAGAATATAATATTCATTATTTGTTTCATTTTAAATGTTTTCTCTATCTCATTGCTTACTTTTATAACCGCATCCATCGTAGAACGTCCTTTTCTGAAGCCACTTTGGTATGATGCAAATATAAATAATTTAATTGGAATAATTGGAAATAATTTAATCTTCTAACTAGTATCTTCTCCATCCACTTGCACAGGTGGGATGTTAGGGCAATAGGTCTGTAATTACCAGCATTATTTGCATCCTTTCTAAAAGGCAGTATTAGTGCACTCTTCCAACTTTTTTCCAACAAGATTTTACCTTCTTCCCATATCTTATTGAATACATATAATATTATTTCTAATATTTTTTCAGGTAATTTCTGGAACATGATATAACTCAATTGATCTTCTTCTGTAGCTGTATTTCTGGCACCATTTAGTACTATTACTAGTTCATTCATATTCATTTCTATATCCATGGAATTCTCCTCATTATCTTTTTTAATAAACACATTCCTATTTTCACTTAGAATTTTTTCTTAGTTTGTCTGTGGATATCGTCTAAATGGTCTCCACTA
The DNA here is from genome assembly GCF_024679245.1 of Pseudorasbora parva. NCBI lineage: Eukaryota > Metazoa > Chordata > Actinopteri > Cypriniformes > Gobionidae > Pseudorasbora > Pseudorasbora parva. The sequence goes on from NC_090185.1 coordinate 29,928,819, forward strand.
TGCACACTGGCAAACTTCTTCCCTAACATATCTGCCTTTTCTTTATCTGTTATTGCTATTATTCCGTCATTCTCTAATACTGGTATTTTAACATACCCTTTATTTCCACTCATTTTCTTCAGCATTGACCATATTTCTCCTATTTTAACTTCCCTTCCTATAGTAGAACAGTAACTCCTCCATGCGTTCCGTTTACTATCCTTAATTATTCTTCGAGCGTGAGCCTTTTTCCTCTGATAATCAGTTAGGTTTTCTTGGTTCAAATTATTCCTTAATGTTCTCAGAGCACTATTTCGTTCTTTTATGGCTTCTGTACATTTATCATTCCACCATGGAACCATCCCCCCCCCCCCAACTGTCTTGAGTGGAATGCTATTCAATGATGCATTTAATATTAAATGTGAAACTTCTGATATACATTTCTCAACATCACCCTCCATTGAGATTAATTCTGCTGATTCACAACATATTTCTTTAAATCTTTGCCAATCAGCTTTTTCAAAGTCCCACTTTTTATGTCTAGGTCTTTCTTGGATATCTATTTCAACATTTATAGAACATATTATTGGAAAGTGGTCACTACCAATACTTGTACCGTCTATAATTTTTCACTCACAAGAATTTACCAGATTATTAGAAACTAAGGTAAGATCAATACAAGATAATTTGTTGGAACATATATCAATTCTTGTACCATTTTCATTATTTAGACAAACTAGCTGTCTAGAATCCATTAATTCTTCCACTACTTCTCCATTATTATCAGTATATCTACTTCCCCAAAGACTACTATGTGCTTTGAAGTCTCCGCACCATATTTCTTTCTTTGTTCCTTGTCTCCTAATTATGTTGTTTAAGATGTCTAGGCTTAATAATTTACAAGGGTTATAAAAATTGATTACTATCAAATTCCCATCTGATTTGTATACTTCAATCACCACACATTCTATTTCTACAGGAGTTATCATTCTTTTAAATGATATCTCATCCCTTACAAATGTTACACAACCTCCACCTTGATTTCCACTTCTATCAAACCTGACAGACTCATACCCAGGTAAAATAAAGTCAAGGTGAGGGCGAAGCCATGTTTCTTGAATGCAAACAATATCTGCATATCTTCAACAAACTTTTTAAATCCTTGTCCATTTGCAATCAGACTTCTAGCATTCCATTGTAAGAGATGGAATACCATTACAAGATCAAATAACACTTTGAGACCCCCCATCCTTTTTAGCAGTCAACATACTATGTATATCTTCAGCTTTTAGATCTTTTATGCCTAGAAACTCCTCTGCAGCTTCCACTACTGTCTTGATTTGATCGCTTTTTCTTACTTGTCACGTAGCAACATTAACATCTTTACATATAAAAGCTATAAAGCTCTTTTTTTTCTACAATCAAGGTGTTCTCCTCAACTTTACATTTATGATTGCATGGCTGCTGTGGAGGTGCTGGGCTTCCTGACTGTCACTGGGATCTCCATATACCTGAACTCTTGGGTACTGCATGCCTCTCATTGTCACTCAGATTTTCTTGATATTCTATTGGTCTGTTGTTTTGCTTGATTTCATAATTGCCAATACTCTTTAATGCTTCTGCATATGTCACCTTATTCACAACTTTGTATCTCTGTACTTCTTTAGCTTGTTTCTGGACTGCACATCCAGCATATGCAGCACTACGTTCACCTCCACAATTACAACATTTTAACTTAGCATCCTTTTTACATTTGCCATAGTCATGTTCTCCTCCGCATTTTGCACATCTTTGTTTCCATTTACACTGTTGTGCTGTATGGCCCATTCTCTGACATTTGAAACATCTTAACAGTTGTGGGATGCATTCCCTCACTTTGTAATTGATCCAGCCCATTTGGACTTCAGAAGGCATTGTTACTCCTATTAACTTTGCTGCCATCCCTGGTACATGCACTTTAATCTTTCCACCACCAAGACTACTCATTTTCAGAACCATCTCCTGTTGCTTCTTACTTAATGTTGAAATTAGGATTCTTCTGTTACTCATTAATTTAGCATATTTGATTTTCCCTATTTCCTTCCCTATTTCCTTCTCTTGCTTTAGTTACCTGAACTGGGTGAAAATGGCCTTTATCATTACTGAGAGTAATAATCATTTTCCACTCATCCTGCTTGTCATCATCATATCTACTGCCCCCACTAGGTTTGGCTCTAATCTTTTTGTTTATTTGTCTTGTAGTGCTTTCGCCTCCACTACTCGCTTCAGACCATGATTTTTCCCTTGCCTTTTTAGTTTGGCTAACCTCCATATCTAAAGGCCAATCATCATCATCACCATCTGAACTATTACCCATTGCTACACTCACGGTACAGTTTGATTGCAATCCCCGTCTCTCCAAGTCCGATCAGTCCTGCCACCCTGCCACAAGACTGAGTGCAACACAGGAATATATGGGCCCGGTAATGAGGTGCAGCAGGTGAGAGTGATCAGTGATGAGTAATCAGTGACCGTGCCTCCAACAACACCACACAAGACAAATAGAATGATACGATTTCATAAACCGTGACAGTCTGCACCATAGACCGTATGCACTTACAGAGACACGCATGTTAACTGAACTCAGCACCTGGACAAACAAACACTCGAGTGGTGAGTGGATTCCAAGTTCAACACCTGTGATTGGCCAACTGCTACAAACATGTCTGTGATTGGCTACATTATTCACCGAGGCAAAAACATGTTGGAAATGTGACAATTTGATAAGTGCAAATACAGATACACACTGGATCATTTGCCAGCTCCTTTTCGCTAATAATATGCTATTATTATGAATTCTTACGGAGGATTACATATCCTAGACAAGCAGTTATGGGCAGCGTTTCCCTCTTAAAGCAGAAGCAGCAGCAGGTTGGTGGTTTGAGTGAGAAAATTGCACACTATTATCAAGTCTCAAGCTCGGAACAGCGATGTCCATTGGGTCCGTGGACAAGCCTCCCCCTTACCCCCCTCTGGTGCCGGGCCTGGTTTTGTGTGTTTTCGCTGTATTCACGCTGTAAACCAGTGCTGCCTCTCAGTCTTTTTGCCACTCAGCGGGGCGTAATCACAGGCGCTCCAGCTGACGGTGACATCACGGGCATTCCCTCTATTCCCTAGTCTCTTGTGTCATGTTTTTATTGGTTCATTTAGTCATGTGGGTTCTCAGTTCTGTTCTGTCATTGGTTCATTGCTTTGATTGTTCACAGGTGTCCCTTGTCTTACTCATTAGTTCTTGTTTATTTAAGCCCAATGTTTGCCTTATTTTCTTGTTGAGTATTGTTTCCTGTAACCATGGTTGGTGAGTGTCTCAAGTCAAGCGCAAGTCATTGTATGTTTTGTATCTGTTCATGTATGTAAATAAACTGCACTTGGGTTTTCACTTCCACTTGTCTTCAGTGGATCTTGCCTTCAGTGGATCTTCGTTACATTAACAGGTCCTGTGAGGAGATGATCAGCATTCCACTTCACCTGTCAGTGGTCATAATGTTATGCCTGATCAGTATATGAGGATTTTAATTGTTAGATCTTTCATTGGTTATCACTGGTGGAAAAGACACTGCTTTTGCTGTTATTCTTGCCCAGTGCACTGCATTGGTTTTATTGTTCCACAATAAGAAACATTGATTGAGGAACATGTTTTGCTGTATCTAAAGGAAATGAGTTTGTCGATATGTGGCTTTCTTTACCACAAGTGTTCTTTCTCATAATGTGTTAAATGGATTTTGTATTCTTTATGTTTGTTAAAATGAGTACTGCAAAGCGTGATTTGTTCATCCCTGATATCACAACAATTGTATGCACAGTGTGCAAAAAAATAAAACGGATAAAAATGTGCTTGTGGTCAAGGTTCATCTGACTGATTTACAGCTCTGAAGACTAATGCTGGAAAAGCATTTTACTTTGGTCATTTTATATTTCCTAAGATGAGCACTGTTCTGGGGCTCTTTACATGCACTGGGGCTCTTTGAGGGCCCAATGTGGCTCTCGGTGTATCTCAGTATAGAAATCTGTGGAGAAATGGGACTGGACTCTTCTTACTGGCAGTGTTTCTGTCTCCAGTGTCCTGGTGCCACAGCAACACTATTCTGATCTAAAACATCAAACAATGGCATCAGGTGATCCGCCTCTGCAAACGAAATGACACGTATGTATTTAACAACTAGTCTGAGCACGATCAGGCCAAGCTTCAATAGTTCATAAGATACAAAACCATAATACAACTTATGTTGTAATACATGCAACACAAACGTTCTGCTTTTGCATGTAGTTGTTTCTTAGATAAAAGTGTACAACTGAAGACAAATGTTACTACAAATATTTTCCTGGATTACAATCAATGTCAAAATGAGTTTTTGTTTGGCTTTTATCTTCTGATTCTTTAGTCTGCTGCGAGGATTACCACACCATGACCCACTTCTTGTGTTTGTTAATAAAACAAACATCCTGGAGCTCATATTCCACATCAACACCACTCCTTACTAGTGAATTCACACACTGCATTCCCACAAACCATAAACTGTAGGATGACATGCCTCAACATGAATCAAAAGCAGTTTGTCCATATAAAAATGCAATTATAAAATACAAAAGAAAGTCAAAAATAAAGAGAAATATGAATGTTTCAATAATACAATATAAATAGAAATGTCTAGAGCAAAACAAATAAATTCAAAAAGGTCAACTGAAGTAACACAATCAACACACAACAAAACCTACATGCTGATATGACAATAAACAGGCAGCTTGGAAGACTTGGAAGATTTTTGACATGGGTGTGTGTTCTCTCTCTCTCTCTCTGTCTCTCTCTCTGTCTCTCTCTCTGTCTCTCTCTCTCTCTCTCTCTCTCTCTCTCTCTCTCTCTCTCTCTCTCTCTCTCTCTCTCTCAGTTTGTCTGTAGATCAGAATGAGGTCCGGTGATAAGAAACATAACTAAGATATAACATATGATGTGTGTAAGCTACTGTACCTGTCCTCTCTCTAATCTGACAAACAATCCTATCTGAGTCTCTCTGAATCATTCCTCATCAGACCATCAGAGAATACAGTCTCTGACGCAATTGTGTAAGGATTTTTTCACCATGAAAACAAGTTTTGCTGTTTTTAGGCCTACTATTGTCATGAGCTCCTGCTTGAGTTACAGGATTTGGTTCTTTTTATGCAGATTCAATAAGATTGCTTATTCTGTCTGTTTTTCCACTGAACATGATCTTAAACTTCAAGACACTGATGTACACTGGAGAGACGATAACATAAAGATTGTGATATAATCAAGGGTAAAGATTTAGTAGAAGAACAGCATCCACGTTGCAAGAACAGAACTAAAACATTCCTTGATGAGTATCTGAGAGAAAACTTCTTCATCCATGTTTGACAAGCCCATCTTATTCTGAACAGGAGACTCATGAACTGCTCATCAACGGTACATAATAAACACTGTTTGTGCTGTTATATTCTTTGCAGTCAAATCTTTTCACTGAATTTTTTTCACATTAACCTAAATACTTTACACATGACAAACACAAAACAAAAAATACAGTGTCAACATATTTTATAATAATTTATATTTGTAATTTTCTTATTAAAAATAAAATAAGATGCCCCCCCCCCCCAAGCCCGTATTATATGTGTATTTATGTTTATTTTATGTGTACTTTATGCATTTTATGTGTACTCTATATGAGCGTATTAGGATATTTCATATATGAGACATATATCTGAAAATATGTATTATACATACGTAAACATACATATATGAGATAAATATGCATGTCAATATATGGAATTGTTCCAATTACTAATGGGTTTCATATTTTGACTTTATATGAGCATTTTTTGAATATATTGAATATTTCATATCACATATATTGCATTTCCGTATGGGCAGAGTACTCCCTGTATCTCTGGTTAGTATATTAACCAGGTGAGTGTGTGTGTAGGCCATGTGGTGGAGGGATGCAGAAAAAACTGTGGAGGATCATAGGTGAGTCGGCTACATTTTTATAGGCTTCCTCTCATGTTGATTGGATAAATCACTTGAACATGCTCCTCCCGAACTTTGTTAATTAAACAGTGTCTTGATATCCCATGAGGAGAGTCTCTTTATTTTTAACCTTTAACAAATTTGCCTTAGCTGCTCGATGTCAGTCAGCACAAACTTATATTAACAATCCACCTAAAATGTGATGTATCTTATGTTATGTAATAGAACAAAATGTTAGCCTTTCATCAATGTTAATCACAGACAAATTGTAAAATCCCACAGAAAGTTCCAAAAGGAACAAATATACAATGCATCCGCCCCATCTGGAATGCCTTGTACATTTACCGAGCAGTGTTCCTGGATCAACAGTATTAGCAGTTAAAACTGCACCAAACACAAACTAGCCCTAAAATCAGTGGGAAATTAATGGATGATAAAGATGGTGTACAAACCCCTAGCCTAAACCTAATATTGGCTCTAATATTCCCCTAATATTGGGAACGAGACACTGCCTCGGAACGCTGCGGGAACGCCTCTGCATGACCATGTCATAAAGCACTCGGGAAATCACCAGAAAAACGTACTACGTCTTTATGTGAAGCTTTTAGGTTATTTATTTAATGTTCTCATACTATTCTTTTTCTTTTCTTTTAATCATAACATTTAAATTTAATTTAGACTATTTTATTTTTGTTTTAGTGTTGAATTTAGAATATTATCTGTATTTTTGTTTTAAATTTGTTATGTATATGTAACTGGCATTTAATAAAAAAATTAAAAAGAAGCCTCTTTCTGGATGTTTTTGTCTCATTGTTGTGTGGCGCCCTCTACTGGATAAAGAATTGAATTAAATCTTTGAAATACTGTAACAGTCACCATAAAGTATTTAGACACTAAAAGTATTTAGATCTCTTTCCGTTATTCTACTTTAATGTACAAGCTAGCATGAGCGCTAGTGGTGAAATCAGATTGCATCTTTGGGATGGTCAACCTCTTCTTTCTTCTTCTCTCGTTCTCGATTGCTCTGACTCTGCCGGATCTTTCGTGTGGTCTCAATTCCTGAGCTCTCAAACAGCCGTGCCGTGAACAGACCTGCTAACTCCTCAGAGTAAAAAGGAGGCGTTCCCGCAGCATTCCGACGCAGTGCGAGTTCCCTCGATAAGGGAACCCAATTGTTTGTTGTTTCGGATAGAAATGAAGAGTTATATTAAGTTACTACTTGGGTTTAAAAACAGCAAAGAAAAACGTACTATGTCTTTATGTGAAGCTTTTAGGTTATTTATTTAATGTTCTCATACTATTCCTTTTCTTTTCTTTTTCTTTTCTTTTAATTATAACATTTAAATTTAATTAAGACTATTTTATTTTAGTTTTAGCGTTGAATTTTGAATATTATCTGTATTTTTGTTTTAAATTTGTTAAGTATATGTATAACTGGCATTTGATAAAAAAGAAGCCTCTTTCTGGATGTTTTTGTCTCACTGTTGTGTGGCGCCCTCTACTGGATAAAGACCTGAACCAAATCTTTGAAATACTGTAACAGTCACCATAAAGTATTTAGACACTAAAAGTATTTAGATCTCTTTCCGTTTTTCTACTTTAATATACAAGCTAGCATGAGCGCTAGTGGTGAAATCAGATTGCATCTTTGGGATGGTCAACCTCTTCTTTCTTCTCTCGTTCCCGATTGCTCTGACTCTGCTGGATCTTTTTGTGTGTTCTCAATTCCTGAGCTCTAAAACAGCCGTGCCATAAAGGACAGACCCTCGTGTTTAATGTAGGACTTTCCAGCAAAAGTGTAAAGAACAGGGTTTATAAAGCTGCTGATGAAGGTGAACGTGGAGCCCCGGGATGATGTCCAAATTTGATTGAGTCTGTGAGGATGAGGATAAATTAGTTATTAAATTAGATATAGACAATTGAACGTTCACAAAAACCCACCCCTTAAAGGGGGGGTGAAATGCTGTTTCATGCATACTGAGCTTTTTACACTGTTAAAGACTTGGATTCCCATCCTAAACATAGACAAAGTTTCAAAAACTAAGTTGGACGTTTGATGGAGTATTTCTGTGTCAAAAATACTCCTTCCGGTTTCTCACAAGTTTCGGAGAGTTTTTTTTCGAGTATGGGTCCGCTTGACGTCGATAGAGCGGAAGGTCCTTGTATGGGCCGTACGGGCTCTTTTCCCGGAAAGGTGTGCGTGCGCGTGACTAGATGCACGCCGCCCATAAACACTGCTCTCAAGGTGCAGCAGATCCACTATTCCCTGCAACACATCTGTCGCACCGCGCTCCACTTTATTCCTATGGGTGACATCAAGCGACTTCAACGCTTCAGCACAGCATTCCGGGAAGGCAGCGCTACATTTGAACGCAGAAATGACGGGACGCGTCACAACAAACGCTTCGGTCGCAAAAGTGGATCTCCACGGTCTCTGCTGTCATGACTTCACGAAATCAACAGTTAAGTTACCAAAGAAGTGTGTTTTTGACGGAGCGGTCCCAACGATAAAGGTTCACGGTCCTCCTTTGGAAACAGGCGGTGAGATAAACTGCTTCAAATGTCTGTTGTTGGCTATCGTTGCATAAGTAAACATCAGTGAACAACACGATCGTGTATAACGTCAGTTAATTTATCAATGGAGCATGCGATCTATGGTGTGTGTTTAAATACATTTGTTTAGCTGACCACTATAGGTGTCAGTTTGTTTATTGTAAAACCACCCAAACATAAACCTAGCGTTCTCACAAAGCGAACTGTTACTCCATTGTTGTTCTATGTATAACGTTACACTAGTCTGACGTGCAAAACCATTTTGCTTGCTACTGCTAAGGTTTAGTCGCATACAATAGTCCATAAGCCGAATCATGTCCTCATAAACTGCGAGTAAACACACACAAATGTTGACAGGCCACTAAATACAGTACATACCACAGAGACGGATGTCCTGCTGTTGTTGCTTCTCCTGTTCAATTTATTTCAGCCTCTGGATCTGATTCTGGATCATATATGTATTAGTTGAATCTAATCTATAGCCGTGGTTTATTTAGGGTAACATGAGATTGACTGAAACTGAGTGTTCACCCCCTTTAGTTACTGTTGGTACATCTGATAAGCCATGGTGCTCTCACGCCACACAACATTTTGTTGTGAATTTATAAAATTTCATTTATAGCCTCAAATAAGCATGAATGAACATCAGAAGGTGTTTCAACCACAGAAACATCATTCCCATTTTTCAAGTCCAGGTCCACCTATGTAAATCTACTCTCCTGATAGCTTTGTAGGACAAAATGGTGGATTCTTGTTAAAGGAAGTGTATATAAGATTGTTGCCAAAACTGATTGTGACAGGAATGTTTGTAGCTGCAGCTGTGGTAACTAGAGCAGATCTGGCAACCCGAATGCTGAAACACTACTGACTTCGTGATTGGTCGATAGGTGGAGGGCGGAGCTTCAGGCCAAAACACAACATGTCAACATCAACATCTGTTGAGTTGAACAACTTTTAAATGACAATATCCTGGCTGGACTACTGTTGTCAATGATATAAGTATTTGAAATGAACATATTTGACATATAAGGGCCATTTTTTGATTCCTTGAAATACATTTCTTACATGTAATTCTTTTAATATTGGTAAGTCAATCAAACTCCCGGCGAAGGGTAAAATAAAGAATTCCAGAATGACATTTCCCTCTGTGACTGTTTTTTTAAGCTCTATTTAAACCTGGTATTAAGATAATAATAATAATAATAGATTTAATTTATAACGCACTTTTCATTCCAAAGAATCTCAAAGTGCAACAATGAAAAAAAATGAATAAAAATGAATAAAAAGTAAAAATAAAGAAAAATACAAACAATCAACACATAAAAGCCTTTCTGAATAGTCTTCAGTTCAGCTTTAAACTGGTCCAGGCTCTGTACTGCTCTCAGCTCACTGGGAAGGCGGTTCCAAAGCCGCGGTGCAGCTGAGCAGAAAGCTCGATCTCCCATTGTACGAAGCCTGGTGATGGAGACTTGAAGAAGCAGGTGACCTGATGATCTGAGGGTGCAGGTGGAGGATTTCAGACTGATGAGTTCCTGTAGATATGGTGGTGCATGTCCGGTGATGCATTTATGTGTGAGCAGGAATATTTTGTAGTCGATCCGGGATGAAACAGGAAGCCAGTGCAATGAGTGTAGGAAGGGAGTTATGTGATCACATTTACGGACTCTCATAAGGACTCTGGCAGCATTGTTCTGGATGTATTGAAGCATCTGGATATTTCTGCCAGAAATCTCACTGAAGAGTCCGTTGCAGTAGTCCAGCCTGGTGGAGACAAAGGCATGGACAAGTTTCTCTGCATCTGGAAAGGTTAAAAGGGGACGGAGTTTGGAGATGTTTCGAAGGTGGTGGAAGGAAGTTTTACAAATGTGCTTAATGTGGACATTGAAGGTCAGCTGTGGGTCAAACCAAACCCCTAGATTTGTGACTGAGGAGGAGAAAGTGATGACCTGGCCGTCAAAGATGAGCTGGGATAATGAAGAGGAGTGGATCTGATGAGGGGTGCCAACCAGTGCCTCAGTTTTACTGGAGTTCAGCTGGAGGAAGTTAATTCCCATCCATGCCTTAATCTCCTCAAGACATGTGGTGTCGTGACAGAGCTGTGGAGGGGCTCGGAGCAGTTTTGATATAAAGTTGCGTGTCATCAGCTTAACAATGAAAAGATAGTCCATGTCTGCTGATGACAAGACCGAGGGGAAGCATGCAGAAGATGTACAAGATTGGGCCGAGAACCGACCGCTGTGGAACACAACATGTAACAGGGAGCAGCCGGGACTCACATTCTCCCAATATAACATGCTCAGTCCTGTCAGAAAGGTAGGACTGAAACCAGTGCTGCTCCAGATAGTCCAACTGTTTTATGGTCCAGGAGGATGGTATGGTCCACGGTGTCGAATGCCGCTGATAGGTCGAGTAGAATGAGCAGTGATGGTAATCTTGAATCAGCTGTCATTAGAAGGTGTCACGAGAGGGAACACTGGTGACTTATCAACTGAGCGTTTATTGAACACACAGCATGAACTGCCAGGCAAAACAACACTGCCCTTCAGCCGCTTTTCTCTATATCCCCCCCATGTGGGTGGAGTCCCATCAACAGGTACAACATAATAAGGCAGGTTCCACACATCCCCCCCCCTTTTAAAGAACATTCTATTTTCCTTTAACAACCTGACAAAATAATGCAACACAATTAAACTACATCACTGTTTTGTTTTCTCTTCAATTAAAGACATTAAAGAACAATGTGATATGACATTTCTTGTGTCATTTTCTGTTATCTCTTTTTTTTCACAACAGAACAAGGTAACTCTAATCAGTCACTGTGACTAATTTTAGTCTAAGTAACGTTTTGGTGTTTTCACAACTCTTCCACTGGAAGTTATCACTGATGATGCCTTCACAGGAGCAGCTGTAGGAATATTTAAAGGTTCTGTCCCTGCACCAGGAGGGCCTAAAGTCCCTCCTTGAGATTCATTGCAGCCAGTAGCGTCTGGGTTCAGTGGCAACACTTTCCTGCGCAGAACTGCTCCGTTCTGTGTTTGCACCATGTAAGATCTTGGTTCAGATGTTTTGTTCAGCACCACAGCTGGTGTTTTCCAGCCTTTCTCACTGTCCAGTTTAAGAAGAACTTTCTCCCCAGGTTGAAGTTCTGGTAAAACTCGAGCAGAGTGTCTCCGATCATAGAAGAACTTGTAGGATTCCTTTGCAGCTTTATCCTTCCACTCCATGGCTTTGTAATCAATGGGTCGAGGCTGGTGTTTTTCCTCAAGCATTGGCAGGTTGGTTCGGATCTGTCGACCTGTCATTATCTGGGCAGGGCTTAGTCCAGTTGCAACCATGGGTGTCGCCCGGTAGCACATGAGTGCCATATGAGGGTCGGGTTGGCTTAGAATCCGTTTTGCAGTTTGAACTGCTCTCTCCGCAGCTCCATTGGCTTGGGGGAAATGAGGACTTGAAGTTATGTGGTGAAAGTCATAGTCTGCACAGAACTGCTGAAATTCAGCTGAGGTGAACTGTGTGCCATTATTAGATACAAGCTCCCTGGGAATTCCCCATCTTACAAACATGCACTTCAGTCTGCTGATGACATGGAAGCTGGATGGTGTCTGAATGTGGGCTATTTCGATGTCACGCGAGTAATAGTCCACAACTACTAAGTAAGTTTTACCATTCAACTCGCATAAATCTGCTGCAATTTTGCACCAGGGACCAGCAGGCAAGGGGGTAGTGATCAATGGTTCATTCCTTTGTGTGGGTTTGTGGGCTTGACAAAAGGTGCACATTGAGACCTTCCTGTTGATGTCATTGCCTATTGCAGGCCACCAAACTGACATCTTTGCCCTCTGACGGCACTTGGAGAGACCTTGATGCCCTTCATGAATTTGACTTAACACCTCCTCCCTCATCGACTCAGGAATGACGATCCTGTCCTCATACAGGAGCAGCCCATTGACAACAGACAAGGAAGCCCTGGCAGTATGATAGCCACTCAGCTGGAAGAGTATATGCTTTGGCCAACCCTTGTTGAGAAAGCTCATCACTGCCTGAAGATCTGCATCTTCCTCCGTGGTCTCTCTAATGACATCTAGCTTTGATTGTGACACTTCTTTCGATGTGACAACTGCTTCAACGTATGCCTTCACCTCATCCTCCATCTCTGAGCGGCAGTGCCCTCTAAGAGGAATCCGAGAAAGTGTGTCCGCCACCACCAAACATTTTCCAGGGACATGCACTGCTTCCACATTGAAGCGCATGAGGCGCATTAGTAACCGCTGACACCGTAATGGGGCCCGATCAATGTCATAGGAGTTAATGAGTGGGACCAAAGGTTTGTGGTCCGTTTGCAGGCAAAATTTCTCCAAGCCTTGAAGATAGCGGGCGAACCGCTCACATGCCCACACTCCAGCTAGACACTCCTTCTCTATTTGCGAGTATCTGCGTTCCGCTTCAGTCAAGGTCCTGGAGCAGAATGCAACGGCACGAGCTGTATCGCCATGAACTTGGAGCAAAGCAGCTCCTAACCCAAAACTACTCGCATCTGCACTGACCATAGTGGGTTTCTCAGGATCGTAATATGCAAGAACAGGAGCTCTGGCTAACTTGCACTTCACTTTATTCAGAGCCTGCTCGTGAACTTCTGTCCAAAACCAGCTTGCATCCTTCTTCAGCAGAGCTGTGACTGGCTGTAGCTCTGTGGAAAGCTCTGGCACGAATTTGCCCAAATAATTAATAATTCCCAGAATTTGCCTGAGCTCTGTCACATTAGTGGGACTAGGCATATCGGTGATTGCCTTCACCTTGGTTGCATCTGGCTTGATTCCTTCATGACTGATAGTGTGGCCAAAATACTGCAGCTCAGATTTGTTAAAGTGACATTTATCACGGTTCAGTTTCAGACCTGATTCTCTTATAGTTCTCAGAACAGCCTCAAGATTCTCATCATGCTCGTTTTGGTCCTTGCCATACACAAGTATGTCATCCATGACAACCACAGTGCCTTTGTGTCCAGTTAAAAGTCTACTCATTTCTCTTTGGAAGATTTCAGGCGCTGAAGTAACCCCAAATGGCAGTCTATTAAAACAGAACCGTCCCACAGGAGTTATAAATGTGGTCAACTTCACGCAGCTTGGGTCCAAAGGGATTTGCCAAAACCCTGAGGATGCATCCAGAGTAGAAAATACACAGGCTCCTGAGAGTTTGGGGGCAATATCCTCCAACGTCGGAAGAATGAAGCGCTCACGCTTTACGGCCTGATTCAAACGTTTGAGGTCGACACAAATCCTGACAGAACCATTTTTCTTCACTACGGGCACCATTGGGGCGCACCATTCCGTTGGTTCGATGACTTCAGAGATTATTCCTAAGGACTGCATCCGCTTCAGCTCCGCTTCTACCTTAGGCAATAGAGGAAAGGGAATTCTACGAGGGCTGGCGAGACTGTAAGGAGTGGCTGATGACTTAAGCTCAATTTTCACTGGACTTCAATGTCTCCATAGACATCATTGTGATCTGTGATTTCATCCACTCTCTGTACTAAGCCCATCTTACAAGCAGTGCTTCGACTGAGCAAATTGTTTGCAAATGGCCCATCCACAAAAAAACCCAAAAATCAAAATTTTCCCCTTTTCTTTCAGTTTTTGCTAGGAATTTTCCCATACAGCTCACTTTCCCCCCAGGACTTCTCACGTTTATACTGGTTTTGTCCAGTGGAGGGCGCCCTTGTAAGCTCTCAAATGTACAGCGTGACATGATGGTGATGTCAGCACCAGTATCAATTTTGAACTTGACTGATGTGCCCTGTATAGGCAGAGTAATGCACCATCTGTCCTCATTGGCTGACTCATTCATTACAGACCCAAGGAAAAATGTATCACAAGTGTCAGTGTCACACACTACCAGCTCTTTGACATTTTTGGTTTTACATGCAATGGCAAAATGTCCCAATTTATTGCAACTCCTGCATCGCTTATTACGTGCGGGGCAATTATTCTCTGTGTGTGTGTGATTACAACGTGTGCAGTCTATGGTTTGTTTCCTCTCACCACCCTTTTCCTTATTTGGTGTTCCTGTAAAGCGCTTGCCTTTCCGGTGTCCGTGCTGTACTGCGTTCACTTCAGCAGCCGCTCCCCCACTCGCATTTTGAGTCTTAATGAGCTCAGACTGCCGCGCGATCTGGACCGCTTTGTCCAAAGTCAGTTCAGGTTCCATTTGTAACCTCTGGGAAACATCACGATCAGCAATCCCTATGACGACTCTGTCTCGTATTTGTTCCTCCTTGCTTGCGCCGAACTCGCAGTATTCAGCCAGTTCATATAGGCATCTCACAAAAGCCTCGACAGTCTCTTCCGATCTCTGTGCGCGCTGGTGAAAACAGGCCCTCTCGTGTATAACGTTCCTCCGGGGAACGAAATGTTCATTAAATTTGCCAACAACAGTTTCGTAATTATTTGCATGTGAAGCTTCAGTAAACGTGAACGATCCGAATACCGCTTCGGCATCTTTGCCCATTGCATAAAGCAGGGAATTTACTTGTACTTCACCACTTTCCTTGTTCAGCTTCGTTGCGATGCGAAACCGGGAGAACCGCTGGATCCATGCAGGCCAGGTCGCAGGCTGTGCGAAGTCGAAAGCCTCTGGTGCGTTGAACTTGGACATTATCACTCAATACACGATGAATTTGCTCGTGGGTGTAACGTACACTTCTGACACCATGTCACGAGAGGGAACACTGGTGACTTATCAACTGAGCGTTTATTGAACACACAGCATGAACTGCCAGGCAAAACAACACTGCCCTTCAGCCGCTTTTCTCTATTTCCCCCCCATGTGGGTGGAGTCCCATCAACAGGTACAACATAATAAGGCAGGTTCCACACAGAAGGTCATTTGTCACCCTTGGGATCCAAGGTACAGGTGGATGGCTTCATTTTTTTGATGATTTATTCAACTTGGCTCTGCTGAACATTGTATTTGATTAATTTGTATTAAGATGTATTTTGGTCAATCCGATCACAAGTAGACTATGCTAAATACAGGTGTAAACGGGGTCTAAAATGTTTGAGCTTATCCACTTTCGACCATTTCCAGAGATGAAAAATGTGAAACTGGGTAACTAGTGTATTAAGTTTTTAATTCATGCAAAGTTGTATGCTGTAAAATTACAGATATTACGATTAAATCTATTTCAGTATTTCAAGATATATTCAGAGGAGGCAAGGAGCTTTTTCATCTGTTGAAGTTATTGTGATAACAGGTCTTTGACAACAACTTTTTAGCTGGGAAATTGCTCAAGAAGTTAATGCTGGTTTTGATAGAAAAGTGTCAGAAAACACAGTGCATCTCAGTTTGCTCTGTATGAGGCTGCATGGCAGCAGACCAGTCAGAGTGCCCATGCTGTCCACCGCCAATCACGTGCCCACTGCGCATGACTATTTTGAATAATACTACCCATTGGTTTAATGGAAAGATAACAATTGAAATTCCACATCAAGTGAATGAAACACAGCTATGAAGGCTTCAGGTCAAAGCTCTGCAAACTTTTGAAGAACAATCAAACTGAATGCCTCTGTGTACTTCAGAAACAGTTTGATGATTATAGGCATCAAAACAATTTGTCTATATTCTAAAACAACATGTAAAACAATATGCTATGATGCTAATAAGTATAATACAGAAAATGTCAAAAAGAAGATAAATACAAACCTGACAAAAGAGGAAAATACCACCAACACATTAACATGGTACTTTATAGCCTTTTCTGCTTCATTGTCATTTTAACATCTTTTTATTGTGTGCAAACATGTATATGTCTGTAATTTAATGTTAGCAATGCTTTTGCAAAGTAAAGATTTTTCCTATGCCAATAAAGCCTCGATTCTTGAATGTATTCACATTATAATAAAGTAAAAGAGTAATACAGTAAAACAAATGTGTGTGTGCCGATAAAATCAAAAAGTTCAACTAAATTAAAACACAAGCAACACACAACCAAACCGACTTCTGATACTGTGGGTTATAAACACAGTTTGAAAGGCAAATTCATGACAAGGCTGTGAGCTTCTGGTTTCTCTCTCTTTTAGTTTCTCTGTAGGTCAGAATGAGGATATAGAATAAACAACACACACTGTACCTGCCCTCTCACTCGCTCATCTAGTCTGATGACAATCTGCTCATAGTTTCTCCTCCCATCAGATAATATCAGCCCAGAGTCTCTCAGCTCTTGTTCAGTCTGCCAGGATGAACACAACAGAAAGGAACTGTGAGGAAGAGCTTACTGGATTGAGCACAGATAGGACACAGAAAACATGTAATATCTTGTTGTAGAAGATTCATTTGTTAATTCATATTTGAAAAACATTTGTAAAAGCCAGACTGTATTTCCCTGATGTTTTCAATTCTCTGTAGGTCAGAATAAAGATGTTACTGGAAACAATAAGCTAAAGTCATGACGAGACAGAGTATTAAAGACTCAATAACAGCAGGAATATTTGAGACGTCATTCAGAGAAATGTTTGACTGGATCCAGAACACAACGCTTCCTCAGAGGCGTTTAAGAAAGAAGCTTAAGGCTCATCCTCATGTAAGTCTGAGGACATTTATTCACAGCTGTTCAATGTTGCATCAGACGGAAGGATGACCCCCCCCCCCCCCACACACACACACACACCCCCACACACACACACAGACG
Source organism: Pseudorasbora parva (assembly GCF_024679245.1). NCBI lineage: Eukaryota > Metazoa > Chordata > Actinopteri > Cypriniformes > Gobionidae > Pseudorasbora > Pseudorasbora parva. The sequence goes on from NC_090185.1 coordinate 29,946,053, forward strand.
ACGTATGAATTAACAGATCATTTAGGCAGTAAAAACAGTTAAAGTACATTCCCAGAAGTTATTACACATCACATGATTACATTTTTTATAAATAATTATTATTATTGTTAAGTGTTTTGTGTGAAACTTGATCTAATTTAGTTAAAGTTTATTGCATATTTTTAGTGTTGTTTGTTGAATAGACCACTTCTACGGTGCCACCTGCATTATTATGGTGTTTTTTGTTGTTTTTTTACATTAAGGAAAATACAAAATTTTAAAGTTAAAGTAGTAACATTTACCACTTTATGAAATATAGTTTGGCATCCTGTAAAACTTGAACAATGTCACTGTATTTTTTCACTGTGATTTTCTTTCTAAATTTAACAAGATATGTTTTACAGTCTTTTCTCACTATTGATGATGATAATCTAAGATTTTCTTTTATTGATGAATTAATGTGGAGATATGACAGACAGATGATTGGAGATAAAAATGACTAAAATCAGAAGCATTATGATAATAATAATGATGCAAATTCAGCTGAAGGTCAGGAGTCTTGAATATAAGTACATCTGAGAAAACGAATCTGCGGATGTCGAATCTGTTCAAGTAATTCTGTCGACGTGACGAAGCTGAACGGAAGCTGAGGGGTTACGCTACTTTCTTTTCAAAAGTAGTCATTTAACCTAATCTCGAAAGTAATTGTGTGCAATATAAGTTGTGTATTGACAGAGCCGATCCTGAACTCCCTGGGACCCTAAGCAAAATTCTGCTAAGGGGCCCTCTTTCCTGACCCGTGAGCTATTTAAACCATTAGCCATTGCAATGCAGTTACACCTGACACTTTAGTGCTCCCAATACAATCCTCCCTCATTTGAACAAAACAGTCAGAGAATGAGGTTCAAACAAACAATATTTATTAAAGAGTATTTTCTATAGAATCTGAAGATAGTACTTGCTGAAGACGGCTTTACTATTGGTGAATCGGGCTGTACTGGGTCTGTGCTAGTGCTGGCTGAGGCTGGATGTGGATCATCTGGGTCTGTGCTAGTACTGGCTGAGGCTGGATGTGGATCATCTGGGTCTGTGCTAGTGCTGGCTGAGGCTGGATGTGGATCATCTGGGTCTGTGCTAGTACTGGCTGAGACTGGATGTGGATCATCTGGGTCTGTGCTAGTACTGCCTGAGGCTGGATGTGGATCATCTGGGTCTGTGCTAGTACTGCCTGAGGCTCGATGTGGATCATCTGGGTCTGTGCTAGTGCTGGCTGAGGCTGGATGTGGATCATCTGGGTCTGTGCTAGTACTGGCTGAGACTGGATGTGGATCATCTGGGTCTGTGCTAGTACTGCCTGAGGCTGGATGTGGATCATCTGGGTCTGTGCTAGTACTGCCTGAGGCTCGATGTGGATCATCTGGGTCTGTGCTTGTACTGGCTGAGGCTGGATGTGGATCATCTGGGTCTGTGCTAGTGCTGGCTGAGGCTGGATGTGGATCATCTGGGTCTGTGCTAGTACTGGCTGAGGCTCGATGTGGATCATCTGGGTCTGTGCTAGTACTGCCTGAGGCTGGATGTGGATCATCTGGGTCTGTGCTAGTACTGCCTGAGGCTCGATGTGGATCATCTGGGTCTGTGCTAGTGCTGGCTGAGACTGGATGTGGATCATCTGGGTCTGTGCTAGTGCTGGCTGAGGCTGGATGTGGATCATCTGGGTCTGTGCTTACTGGCTGAGGCTGGATGTGGATCATCTGGGTCTGTGCTAGTACTGCCTGAGGCTGGATGTGGATCATCTGGGTCTGTGCTAGTACTGCCTGAGGCTGGATGTGGATCATCTGGGTCTGTGCTAGTACTGCCTGAGGCTCGATGTGGATCATCTGGGTCTGTGCTAGTGCTGGCTGAGACTGGATGTGGATCATCTGGGTCTGTGCTAGTACTGGCTGAGACTGGATGTGGATCATCTGGGTCTGTGCTAGTACTGGCTGAGGCTGGATGTGGATCACCTGGGTCTGTGCTAGTACTGGCTGAGGCTGGATGTGGATCATCTGGGTCTGTGCTAGTGCTGGCTGAGGCTGGATGTGGATCATCTGGGTCTGTGCTAGTACTGGCTGAGACTGGATGTGGATCATCTGGGTCTGTGCTAGTACTGCCTGAGGCTGGATGTGGATCATCTGGGTCTGTGCTAGTACTGCCTGAGGCTCGATGTGGATCATCTGGGTCTGTGCTTGTACTGGCTGAGGCTGGATGTGGATCATCTGGGTCTGTGCTAGTGCTGGCTGAGGCTGGATGTGGATCATCTGGGTCTGTGCTAGTACTGGCTGAGGCTCGATGTGGATCATCTGGGTCTGTGCTAGTACTGCCTGAGGCTGGATGTGGATCATCTGGGTCTGTGCTAGTACTGCCTGAGGCTCGATGTGGATCATCTGGGTCTGTGCTAGTGCTGGCTGAGACTGGATGTGGATCATCTGGGTCTGTGCTAGTGCTGGCTGAGGCTGGATGTGGATCATCTGGGTCTGTGCTTACTGGCTGAGGCTGGATGTGGATCATCTGGGTCTGTGCTAGTACTGCCTGAGGCTCGATGTGGATCATCTGGGTCTGTGCTAGTGCTGGCTGAGACTGGATGTGGATCATCTGGGTCTGTGCTAGTGCTGGCTGAGGCTGGATGTGGATCATCTGGGTCTGTGCTAGTACTGGCTGAGGCTGGATGTGGATCATCTGGGTCTGTGCTAGTACTGGCTGAGGCTGGATGTGGATAATCTGGGTCTGTGCTTACTGGCTGAGGCTGGATGTGGATCATCTGGGTCTGTGCTTGTACTGGCTGAGGCTGGATGTGGATCATCTGGGTCTGTGCTTGTACTGGCTGAGGCTGGATGTGGATCATCTGGGTCTGTGCTTACTGGCTGAGGCTGGATGTGGATCATCTGGGTCTGTGCTAGTACTGCCTGAGGCTGGATGTGGATCATCTGGGTCTGTGCTAGTGCTGGCTGAGGCTGGATGTGGATCATCTGGGTCTGTGCTTGTACTGGCTGAGGCTGGATGTGGATCATGGGTCTGTGCTAGTACTGGCAGATGATCCACCATCTCCTCTATGTACAAACTTAAGCATAGCACTTGCAAATTATAGATACATTTTATAAGCAGCATCAGACCCATTCAAACTGGGTCCCCCAGATTTCCTTGTATACATTTTCAAATATAAAATACTATTTAAACTACGGCTTGGCTCTTGTAATGTTTAACAAACTAGTGATTCAGATATCAAGAATCTGTGAGTGATGACATCATTGTTGATATTCACTTTTGTACAAGTGAACATGTAATCCCCGATATCAAAAGATGTTACTAGTAAAAATTCCATACCTAATATCAACAATTCATATTGTAAATAGTGAACATTTATTTATTGACATTAAAAATTCATAAATTGTGAATGAATAAAAGCTAAAATGGCTTGCCATAGGATGCTACTGTGTTTTATATTATGCATGTTAAAGCACTATTTGATTTATTGTTATTATTTACTGAGGGATGTGCATCCATATGTCCAGCTAATTAATATCAACATTTAACATTTTAATATAGCCTATAAATCAATAGTCAATCAATGTGAAATTGTCAATACAGCTGCTTTCCATCTTGCATAATTTGTGCAGTAGTTTAGAGTTGTAACTAAACATTGACTAAGACTAGATAATCATTGTCTTGTTTTAAAAGTATGTAGTCTATGTGCACTTATGATGAGGAGGAGGACCATCACGGCCATAAATTTTTCTTTCGGTCTGGTATCCACACAGATATTTCTTTTGGAAAATATGCGTTTCATTTCGTGCACGCGCATATGAACGCATGTTCATGCGCGACGCGGATCTTTTCCGAGCTGCAGTAAACAAACACCGTTGCCGTTTGTCAAAAAATAAATAAAATTAATTTTATTTCTGAGGCACAAAGACACAGAACACAGCCCTGAAAGCGGCTGGCATTAGCTAGCTAGACAGACCAAGAGATGCATAGCCTGCCTGTCCAGTTTAGCAAGACAACAGAAGAGATGCACATCAACTTAACTTTACTGTTATATACTGACATCAAACTCGGAGAGGAGAGAACACAAGTTTACCTGATTGCTGTTCCTGCAATTCACTCTCATGGTGTTTTTTTCCCCCTCTTTTCATGGCCAGAAGGATAATTCCGCTTAATTTTATCATCAGAGTTTAACATTGATTGACGCGCTTTGACACGAGGGGGAGGCGGGGCCTTGAGTAAATTGCGGGGCCCTACGCAGCTTGCGTAGTGAGCATATAGGGCTGTTCGGCTCTGTGTATTGATAATATTTGACCATCAGGATGATCAGGTATGCTTGTTGAATGCAGATCGAAACGCTGTTTGTACGCATATCACACTCGTTGCTCGTGTTTAGCCTGCTGTGTTTGTGAAATGGTTTATTCAACATAGAATTTAATATTTTAATTGTTGTTAAAACGTGTGAATTGGTTAATTAATAATTAGAAAGTTTAGAATGGGTTTATCTGCTGTAACAATTATTCTGATTAAGTTTTTAACAGTTTGCATTATCATTTTTATTTTGTCATTGTACATGTGCATGTAGGTTTAATAGTAGTTTGATATAGCCTAGTAGTATATCATAGTGATAATGATATTGTATAGATATTGTATAGAAGTGTCTTATGTTAGAAATAGAGTGTAATATGCAGGACCGAGTGTGTTGCATCGTTTTCTCAGATGTACTTCAGTATATTCAAGACTCCTGACCTCACTCCGCCCAACTCAATCTCACGCCAAATTGCCAAACCTGCTTTTGATATTAAACAAAGCTATAAGCTTTAATTTTTTTAAATGTGTTTTAATGAAATTCAAACAATAAATAGCGTTTTGGCGCTAATGTGGCATAATGTTAAAGCCAGAGGCGTTGAAAAGCGGAGTTGCATGCTCTAGTCTCCCTGCGGCGCGCGCTGGTCACGTGGCCCATGAGCGCTCAATACTTCTAGCGCTGTGCCAATGCATTTGAATGGCTTAAGCGGATACACAACAGTTTCACCATATAGATGTTTGCTGCAAGTTTTGGTAAACAGTACAGCATAGTGTTAGTGTGTATCGATTATTAAGTCATATTAAGCCATATTTACAGGATCGTTTTATTATGGAGAGTGATAGAGATGCAACATTGTAACATTCATGTTATTCTTGTATTTAGCCCTCAGGTATTCCTTACTAATTGGTCACACTCATACTCTTTAAATTATATTTATTGAATATTTGGAGGAGATCTTATGGTACTAAATACTATTTGTGCAATAATTATTGTCAATAAATGACCACTTAAAATATTTTTCTTCTTATATTTGTATATATTTCTTCTAATATTTATATTACAATTAGTGTAGTAATTAATGTTAAAATAGAGAATTCCAATTCAAAGAGGCAAATTAGAGTCATTTTGTGGCTTAAAAATATTAATGTTTATTTGTAATGTCATTAGGTGCCTTATGGCTCTTTAATAAATATACATGTATCTAATCTAGTTGCTCAAAAATATATTGCAGTCTTTGCAGTCTAATAAATATTTAGATATGATGATCAAACACTAGATTTCTTTAAATGTGAAATTTCAAAACTTGAATAACTTGTATCCTAATTTGTAATGAATAATGATACTTAAGCACTCACAAGTGAATATTAAGGAATGGCACATATAATTTGACCCAAGAAATGTTTAAACTAGTGCTAAAACAAACATATTTTTTCTTACCATGTACAGTATATATACTAGACATAAACTGTAACTGAATCAAGATCAAAAGCATTACGCATCCCCCCCCCCCCCCCCCCCGGCCCCCAAAAAATCTCACTCCAACCTGAACTTAAAAGTTGGCAATCCTGTGTTAACAGATGAGTGCATTCACACCGGCAGCAGAGGCAGCGCAGCGGCGCGTAGCAGGAGCAGAGCAGAAGCTCACGATAAATTAAAGCCACAGTATATTGTTCAAAATTAACCTGGTTAACATGAAAAATTACACATTTAACCATGAAATAATTTAGTGAAGTGTTCCGTGTGTTTCTCAGTCACCATATGACATCCGGCGCTGTGGGAAAAAAAAAAGTTCTACACAAAAACCGAAGTCACTGCCATAAGTTTTTTGCCTGATCTACAAAACTAATTTTAAATAATGTATTGTAATGCTTGTGTCCGGGTGAAAAATGCGGATAGCTCACTTAATATAACCTGGAGTGGATGCAAACACGGAGGCGATTAACGTCAAACATGTCGCGCTTTATTCCCCGCTGAACTCTCATCACAACTCCATTTCCTTCCACAGCATTACTCAATAAAACAAAAATACCTGACTGTCAGCAACAGAAAAACAGAGAATAATCCCCACGCATGGGAGCTCAAAAACTCTGCGCACATACACAAGATGCAGAACTCGTTCACAGGGAGCGCGCGCAGCTCTTAAAGGGGCCACACTATATTTCTACTCGTTACATATTTCCCCCGGCCAGAAAAAAGGCTGCCCTCAGCCGTACACAGCAGAGTGAGCACTTGTACTTAACAACTACTCATACATGACTTAGTTGAAAAGTTAACAAGACATAGGGGTAGATAATGCACAGGCAGTACAAGCATACATGTTCACACTGCATACATTAGTTTAGTAACACTCAAGAAAGTATGCCCACAACACAAAAATTAAATTCTCACCTCTTCTTAGTTGGGAACCATGAACATACAACATTTTTAAACATCAGTCTAACTTTGTTTGTCATTCTGTCATTCTTACGAGTCAAACCTTTGCGTATGGTAAGGATTAGTCCACTTATTCATTGTCCAGTCAGAAGTAATTCTAGGGGCTCGTCTCGGTCTCAGTCTATAACGCCCCTGACCCTGACTTACAATTTCAGGAACAACTGCGTCAGATGTAAAGTCATAGACATCCCCATCATCAACACTGTCTGGTACAAAGTCAAGTGAGAGTTCAGTACACTGCTTTTTTGAAGTTTCATCTGAGCTCTGATTCAAAGTTTCAGTTGAGCTGTCATTGTCAATCCTCTGGTCAGCATTACCAGATTCCTCTCTGTCTGCTTGAGAATCCACGTTTTCATTCAAAGGTAGTGACCTTTCAATACCACCACTGGAATTCGCTGTAGGCATGGCCATGTCCCGTGAATGAAACGGCTGGAGATTTACTACATGAAACACACCAGCATCTTCCCCAGTGTGTACATTCGAAAGTTTGTAGTTGACACTCGACAGTTTCTTAGAGATGCGAAATGGTCCAGCATACACCGGGGCCAGCTTAGCCGTAAAATTTGCATCAGCGTCGGATTTTGGATGGGTCTTAACCCTGACCAAGTCTCCCACAGCATATGACACTGTGCGTCGCTTTTGGTCGTAGTAATGCTTTCTTTTTGTATGGCTCTCCCCCAGAGCAGCTCTGGCATGATCGTGAGCAACTTTTAAAGAAGCTTTCAAGCTCTCAGGGTAAAGCATGTCAGGATCATCCACTCCATCCGTACTTGGTTGTGTTATCAAATCAAGTTGCGTCTCCAACTCACGGCCATATATCAACATCGCAGGAGAGTGACCTGTGCTCTCATGGGGTGCAGTACGAAGAGCAAAACAGATTTGTGGAAGATACTTGTCCCACGAAGTGTGCTTGTCCCCCACATACGCACGTATGGCAGTTTTAAGCGTGCGGTTTACTCTCTCAGTTGCGTTTGTTTGTGGGTGGTACGCTGTTGTCAGCCGGTGTTCGGTACCGAGGGCACCCACTACATGCTCAAAAAGACTGCTCACAAATGGGGTTCCTCGATCTGATATGAGGTAGGTTGGCGCACCATGCCGGGCAAATATCTCACTCAGAAACTTACTCGCTGCCACTTGAGCAGTTGCTGACCGTACTGCACTCACTTCTACCCACTTTGAAAAGTAGTCAACGAAGACGATTAGATACTCGTTTCCCCTCTGAGTACGAGGAAGTGGACCCACAAAATCCACACCTGTGTATTCCCAGGGTTTCACTGGCTTGATCGGAACCATCAGGCCTGCTGGTTTTCTTTGGCTCGGCTTCGTCAACTGGCACACAGGACATGATATAACATATTTTTTTACGTCTGCTGCCATTTTTGGCCAAAAGAACCTTTGTTTCAGCCTGGCTAGCGTTTTCGTCACGCCCAGGTGGCCAGCTGTAGGATGGTCGTGATAATATTTGAGTACAGTGGGTCGAATAACTGTTGGGACAAATAGCTTAAGCTGCTTCATTGGGTGGAGACTGCAGGTTATCTTTGGGTCTCTGAAATAAAGCAGACCATCATGAATGACATGCACTTCATCTGAGCCACCCTCTTCAAGGTTTCGAAGAAGACTGCCAACCACTGGGTCTTCATTCTGTAACTGCCTCAACTGCTCCCTGTCTGTGATTGCGATTGAGGAGAGACTGCGCAGATCCAACCCAGCGATGACTGCATGTGGTGGAAGAATGTCAATAGGCCCCTCACACTGTGGCAGTGGACTGCGTGACAAAGCGTCTGGAACCTTATTCTGAACCCCCGGCCTGTGAATGATGTTAAAATCAAAATCCTGCAGACGCAAAGACCATCTTGCAAGTCGTCCAGAGGGGTTGGGACGGGCCATCAGCCACTTCAGGCTGTTGTGGTCAGTATAAATGGTTACATGAAGGCCTTCAATGTAAGGTCTAAAATGTTCTAGAGCCCAAATCACTCCCAAACACTCCTTCTCGGGCGTCGAGTAAGGCCTTTCTGCTTTGTGCAATGTTCTGCTTGCGAAAGATACAACCACATCTCGCCCCATGTCATCCTTCTGCATCAGGGCCGCACCAAGTCCTAAGTCACAAGCGTCAGTGTGGACAAAAAATGGGCGTGTGAAATCAGGGAGGCACAGAATTGGTTCAGACGTAAGGCAGCTTTTCAAGTAATCCATCGAAGCCTGACAACTATCATCCCAGTTGAATGGCGTCTCCTTTCTGGTGAGCTTGAAAAGTGGCTCTGCTTTTTGTGCATAACTTGGAATGAATCGTCTGTAATAGCTTGTGAGGCCTAGAAATCCTCTCACTTGTTTCAGATCCGTTGGCGTTCTGAAACCTGTGACTGCTTCCACCTTTTTCGGATCAGGAGAAATACCATCCGGAGTGACCCTGTATCCTAAGAAGATGAGTTCATTCAAGCAGAACTGACACTTCTTTAGCTTGAGTGTAAGACCAGCTGACTTAAGTCTTGACAGGACTTCCCGGAGGTCTTGTAAGTGTTGCTCAAAGGTCGGAGATGCAATAACGATATCATCGAGATATACTGCGCAACACTTGTAAATCAAGCCAGCGAGAACATTGTTCATCACCCTCTGAAATGTAGCTGGGGCGTTACAGAGACCAAAAGGGAGAACTTTGAATTGAAATAGGCCACAGTGTGATGCGAAAGCTGTCTTTGGCCTTGACTGTTTTTCAACTGACACCTGCCAGTACCCCCGAGACAAATCAAGAGTCGAAAGAAATTTTCCATGAGCCAGAAAATCCAACGATTCGTCGACCCTGGGCAGAGGGTAAGAATCCTTAAGTGTCAGTTGATTAAGGCCTCTGTAGTCTACGCAAAACCTGTGCTCTCCACAAGGCTTTTTGACAATTACCACGGGTGCAGCCCACGGGCTGGAAGACGGCTCGATAAGGTTTTCTTCCAGCATCATCTGAATCTGTTCCTCAATGATTTGTTTCTTAGCTGGTGAGGTCCGATATGGCGGGAGGTGAACTGGTTTCGAATCACCCGTATTGATTGCGTGCTCCCCCAATGAAGTATGACCCAAGTGTCCATCAAACAAGTCCCAGAAGTCTTTAAGAAGATCCCCCAATTTCTCCTTTTGTTCCCTTTCCAGACAAGCAACCTCAATTTTCTCATCCAGCGCAGACTGGCAGACATCCAAAAACATCAAGCTCCCAAGCTCAGGTGCCTCCGACCACTCACTTAAAACCTCTTGGGTCGTAGATTTACCTAGGGTCACCGTCCTTGATGGGATGTCAATGCTAACAGATGCTCGCAGCATAAAATCCATCCCTAAGATGAGTGGAGAGGACAGATCAGGGATAATGACAAACCGATGGTAGAAATTTTCACCCTGGAGGCCAATGTTTAACCACACAACACCAGTAGGTGTGCAAACAGCACTGTTGGCTAGCTGAATTGGGGGAAAAGTCCAAGGTTGGACCTTCTGAGAATGCTGCAGGACATCAGAAATCATATTTGTGCGAACTGCCGAAAGTGAGGCACCAGTGTCTAAAGCTGCGTCGATGGCCTTGTGACAGAAATTGACTTTAACGACAAATGGTGTGTTCCAAAATGAAGGAGAAGTACGGTCCTCCACATGACCAAGGACAAGTGACTGGCTGGGTTGAGGCGCGTTTATCTTCTGGAGGGAGGATTGCCTCTGTGAAACGTCCTCCCCCCTTTGAAGTTTACCTTCTGCCGAACTGGATTTTGATTTGTCTCCTCTCTTTCAGTGTATATTGCAGCTGTCTTGTCTTCTTTAGGGTTCTGTGGATCATTCACTACTGGACTTGTCTGTTTTTCATTTGCTGGGAAAATTTCTGTTTGTTGTGCAGGGTTGCAGTTTGGACAGTTTCTAGATGTGAAACCTGGTGCAGAACACTTGAAACAGTAAGTCTCGCGCACGTTCCTGCTTCTCTGAACTACTGGTTCATTGCGGCTGTCAGGGCCAAGAGCAGAGTGCAGTTCGTGGGCACGCATCAAGAGATCTATGACTGAAGTAATTTGCGCACCATACAGTGCAACTCTGTAGCGCTCAAGTGCATGCTTGCAAATAAGATCAATCTGCTCTTGTTCAGGTGGTGGAGACTTCAGTTTCTTGAATTCAGATAACAAATGTGCTACAAATGTTGGAAATGGTTCTCCTTGAGCTTGAACACGGTCAAGAATACCTCTCCAGATACTCTCTTGGTTATCTGATGGAAGGAACACGGTCTTGAACAAGGTGCAGAACTGTGTCCAAGACGTGACGTGTGAACTCAGCACTGTAAACCACTTCCTGGGCTCCCTAGCTAAGAAACGTGGCAGTTCAAGCAACATTTGAGCATCACTGAGACCCAAAGACGTTCTATAGGCGTCCACAAGAAGAAGCCATTCATCTGGTTGAACTTTTCCGTTGTTTGCAAACACTGGGGGTTCAAGTCTTGATTGATGCAAGACTGAGGCTAAAGTTCTGGTTGCATTGTTCAATTCAAGAGAGCTTTGAGCCAGGCCAAACGCATTTTCCATTCTGGCGTTCATTTCCGCTTCAAAGGACCTAGGCCTATGAGGTTGACTCACTGGTATTTGAGCATATGGCGTAGACGAAGCAACAGGGCTGACTTGTGAAGGTAAATGGCTTGACAGAGGTACATGCAAGTTTTGTGTGCAGCGGTCAATGATACCTCTCTGTAGATCAAGAGACTCACTCAGGCACCTCCGCAGCATTTCCACTTCCTCTTTCAGTGACTCGACCTGCGTCTCCAGACGATTCGCTGGAACTGACACTGGCACTCTCAACCTGGGTGGACGCTCACAGCATGCAGATAGGTCAGATAAGTCAGTCTCGTCATTCACAAAACGTCTTGCCATTATAACACAATTAGTTTGTATCAGAATAATATAAACGTCACAAGGACAGATCAGAGCAGAGACATTCAACAAACATTTCCAACTTGCATCAATTTCCCGTTTGTGAATAGTAAAGAAACAAATTAAATATAAACAGTTGGATGATCTGTTGAAACAATTTAGTAATATAATAAGAAATTAGGCAAATGCAAATTACTTCTTGAAAAAAAAAATAGTGACAACAGTTCAATACTTCAAGTCCAAAAAAATAATAATAGATTGTTTTTTTTTTTTTCAGTCAGATGAGCAAACACTTAAAGAGGAATCCAACAAAAATTCTTCAAACGAGGACTCCAATAGTACAAATCCAGGGAAAAACAATCCAGTTCAAAGAAACGTTTCAATTCAAACAGTTCACCACGTGAAACTCTTATCAAATGAACAAAATAATTTGGCAACTTAAACCCTGAAAAAAAAAGTAAAAGTTCACAAATAGTCAAATTCCCGATTACCTCAACGAATCAAGATCCTACTTGTAAATTAAATTCACGAAGACTGCTTCCATGGCCACGCAAATCCACAGAAATATGAAGAAATATCCACTGCGTCACAACACAACATGTCCGTCACTTCGTCGAGTCATTCACTCCATGTGCATTGAAATGGGCCGAAGTGCAGCCTCACCCGTGTTGGCCTAACGATAGAGATTTATATACACTCCTTTGGCTTCCATCAAAAAAAAATTCAGCTCTGCTTCCGTGTAAACCTCGCCTAAAAATCCAAGGACAGAGACAAAATGTTCGGGCGCCACTTGTAATGCTTGTGTCCGGGTGAAAAATGCGGATAGCTCACTTAATATAACCTGGAGTGGATGCAAACACGGAGGCGATTAACGTCAAACATGTCGCGCTTTATTCCCCGCTGAACTCTCATCACAACTCCATTTCCTTCCACAGCATTACTCAATAAAACAAAAATACCTGACTGTCAGCAACAGAAAAACAGAGAATAATCCCCACGCATGGGAGCTCAAAAACTCTGCGCACATACACAAGATGCAGAACTCGTTCACAGGGAGCGCGCGCAGCTCTTAAAGGGGCCACACTATATTTCTACTCGTTACAGTATGCAAGTTTATCTTAAATTAAATATGAATTAAATTATGTATATATGATAACTATATGCTGGCATAAAAACAGAAAGGATAAACAAAAGCACGTGGTGTCACAGGCAGTGTTCTTCAGAGTGCACCTGTCCTGGAAAGACAGCAATGGACGACACTCGTCTGTGAAGGTTGAGAAGCACACAGTTCTCTATAATCCACACAATTTGCTTTATAAAGACTTGCAAGTGAATGAAAGCATGGGAGGAAGTTGGTGAGCGTGAGCGGCTCTTGATGCTGATGGTAAGTCATTTTAAAGTGTTTTTGACAATCTTTCGTTGCCTCACGAACGAACAACTAAATATAGGTAAATAGAATATACACACATTAATATAGCACACATACAGTATAGACATGTAGATAGACTATGATGTGCGTTATTTTGTCATTTTTAAAAAAAACGTTTTTAGATAATTTGCTCATTTAGCCTACAATATATCATTAAGAAGTTTCCTCTTGGTTATTACAGTCATTTATGAATTATCTTTAAGAGGTTTATGATGGGTAATGCATGCAAATTTGATGCCTTTCCAATATTTCAAGACAATTTCCCGAAGTTTCTCTTTTTAGCAGTGTGCTTTTCATGGACATATAGTGTGATGGCCTTTCTTCTATCAAAAACTCGCACTAAGTGAAGTTTTATTAACTAATTTCGGGAGGAGCACTAACAGATAATTAAACAACGGAGCTGTCAGCTAATCAAACCTAATTAACAAGGGGAGCACGTCAGATAATTAAACCTAATTAAACACAGGTGGAGCATGGTAAGCTAATCAATCTGATCAACGATAGGAGGTGTACTTATACTACAGATTTACCTCCTCTCGTTGACCATTTTTATTTTGGCATGGATGGCTTCAGGCAGGTCGCCCCACCTGCACACTCACGCTGCTAGGCTAACTCCAAATGCTCAAGAAACAAGTATTTTCCTAACAAAAGTTTAAGCTATTTATAAACTCAACTCATACCGCTTCATCAACATTCATGGTAAAAGATTTCTGCTTTTCCCTACGAAACACAATTGGCATTTTGTCTTCTAACAATTCTAATCGATGAACAACTTCAATAATCAATGTCTTAAAAGCATGTTAATAACGTTGCGTTTTTGGAACCACGACAACAGAGTCAACTGCGAAAGCAGCACTCGGTCATCAAAGAATGCACACTGCAGAGACTTGCAACATTAAACTACAACAGTTTCTGTCTTAAGAAATAGAAAACGATCTTAAATAATGAATGTATTACTGGCACACCTTTAAGCTTGCGATCGCTGTGTACTTTACCTACGTTACTTTTAATCCACGAGAATACGTACATCATGGACGCGCACGCGGTGACCGTGGCGATAAACAAATAAGTATACTTCTGGGAAAGTGAATATACAGATATTTTGAGGCTACATCAATCAGATAATGACAATGCTACAGCGTACATCACAAAAAGACAAGCCGCTAGTCGGAACCAGCTCTCCCTTGATTCAATACGTCTCAATTTGACGCCCATATGAGCTCGGTCACACAGGGACACAGTGAGTACAACCTTCTTACAAGCATTTGCGACTCAGGGCATTTCCACACCTTAAAGTCCGCACCGGGGTCTGAACTGAAGCTCATGTTTTGATTTATTTTTACATGTTGGGTTAGATTTGTTTGCTTTCACATTGCAAATTGTGCGAGTGCACTAAAGAACTTACATGACATACCGCGTCCTGCTGTAGTGATGTCGTTTACGAACGATTCATTCATTTTGTATGAATCTTTAATCCGAATCTTTTGAACAACGAGTTTTCTCAGAGAGCGATTCGTTCATTTGTTTACCGAGCACGCGCATTTGTTCTGTACAGGGAAGTACTAAACGTGCTGGAAAAGATAACATGTAACATTTTAATTAGATTCTGCTTAAATTAACGGGATCACTTTAGAAAAGATTCGTCCATTTTGCTGAACAAGATTCAAAGATCCGTATCAGTAAAAAGGATCCGAACTTCCCACTACTATTGTAGCGTGCTGCTTCTTGACATTGATCGGCTCGTAAACGAACGTGCGTCTGACGTCAGCGCATCGTCACTCGGGCGAGTAACTCCCAAAAACTTAGCCAGCTGACTCTTTGCCTCACTGCCTTACGAGACATGGCTTGTAAAGCAGCGTTTTTGTCAATGATTTTGGACAGACTTCTAAGGCAGTGTAACAGTTTAATGATCTGCAGCAAACAGAGAGAGCTTTCGTGAAAACTAAGCACGTCTAATTACTACACTTGTACTACATTTATAATGACACCAGAAGTGGAAATATTGGTTGTTGCGTGTTTATAAATAAATAAATAAATAAATAAATAAAAAAAATAAAAAAAAAATAAAAAAAACACACTGGAAATTCCTTTGAAATATCTTTAGAAGTTGTAGCCATTCATACAAACAAAATTCACCTAAAGAAGGCTTTCTATAAGGCTTTTAACATTACATCAACATAAAAAGGAACCTCCTGTAAATGGTCAGATAATTCAAACCATACAGAACGCTTTCGCACAAGAAACGAACCTAACCTTCGTTCAGTTTGATCCGGACAGAGACTTTGCAAACTGAAAGTCAGAATCCGGACGAAGCAAGACGAGCTGCATTTCATGAAATACAATCCAATTTGGAGCTCCTGTTTTCCTAAATATAACACACATTTCTTACAGTAGGCTATATTGTATAGCATAATAATTATTATTTTAAGCCATCTTATATTTTGGGGAAAGAAAAAGTATATCACGATTACGCAAACCTCAAAGGCCATGATTTCATTAAATAAACGTGAGCTTCACATTCAGAATCTGTGCATTCTACAGCCTTCACAACAACAACGCTTTATTTCAGAGCAGTTCACAATCATGATTAGTTCTCGTTTATGCCAAGTAAATGCATACAATGACAAGGCTTCTGTACTACGATTATATCGTAATTTGTTGCACACAATTGTGAGGGAGTATATGTTATTTCCTTCATACTAGTTAAAAGGAGCATTCTGCAATAATCAAGCAGTAATTTCAAAAGTCTCAGCTGGTTATACAAACATGTTTCTCCATTTGTCTGTTCAACCATTTTTTTTTATTTTTTTTTCTTCTGCCGCAGCAGTGCCGTTCCTTCAGTTCCCGCAGGAGCTGAGTTTCTCCGCCTAATTTTCTCCACAGCAGCAGCAGTGCTGTTCCCTCTGCTCCCACAGGAGCTGAGTTTCTCCAGCTAATTTTCTCCACAGCAGCAGCAGTGCCGTTCCCTCTGCTCCCACAGGAGCTCTGTTTCTCCGGCTAATTTTCTCCACAGCAGCAGCAGTGCTGTTCCCTCTGCTCCCACAGGAGCTGAGTTTCTCCAGCTAATTTTCTCCACAGCAGCAGCAGTGCCGTTCCCTCTGCTCCCACAGGAGCTCTGTTTCTCCGGCTAATTTTCTCCACAGCAGCAGCAGTGCTGTTCCCTCTGCTCACACGGAGCTCAGTTACTCTGGCTAAACTTTCTCCACTGCAGCAGCAGTGCCGTTCCCTCTACTCCCACAGGAGCTCAGTTTCTCTGGCTAATTTTCTCCACTGCCGCAGCAGTGCTGTTTCCTCTGCTCCCGCAGGAGCTCAGTTTCTCTGGCTAATTTCACCACTGCCGCAGCAGTGCTGTTTCCTCTGCTCCCGCAGGAGCTCAGTTTCTCTGACTAATTTTCTCCACTGCCGCAGCAGTGCTGTTTCCTCTGCTCCCGCAGGAGCTCAGTTTCTCTGACTAATTTTCTCCACTGCCACAGCAGTGCTGTTTCCTCTGCTCCCGCAGGAGCTCAGTTTCTCTGGCTAATTTTCACCACTGCCACAGCAGTGCTGTTCCCTCTGCTCCCACAGGAGCTCAGTTTCTCTGGCTAATTTTCTCCCTTATCCATCTGGCGAGGCTCCCCCATTGGAAGCAATGAGTCTTAATCTCCCATCGGATGCCGTCAGAGCCTCTCAGTCACTATCCATCTTTTCTTTTTCCGTCCGGTGAAGCTTCCCTTTCCGATTGCAGTGAGCATTGATCTCCCGTCGAATGCTGTGAAAGCTCTCCTGGCGGGTGTTTCCCCATCTCTTTCTCCGTACCGTCGGCCGATAGTACCCACTCATCTGATGCCAGGAATCTGCTCCTGGCGGAAGCTGGGTGGGCCCCCTCGGCAGGGGCGTGGGACTGGGGGGATAAAGGGTACTGAGTAACCAGGGCCCAAGGCAGGGAAGTCAGTTTTCTATACATACACATACATGGTACGGGGGCCCAGCAAGATGGTTTGTACCCAGGGCCCAAAATTTGGTGCTACGCCCCTGCCCCTCGGTCAGTCTTTCTTTTTAATTTCGACGCCCCATTTATCAATTTGGTAGGGCTCACTCATCTGACGCTGTGATTCTAATCTCCCGTCAGATGCGGCTTGAGCCCCCGATCGACGGTTTTCAAACTTCGCGCATGTTGAATCTCGTTGTGCGCTCTTTCTCCGGACGGTAAGGTTTTTTCGTTTGTTGCAGTGAGCCGGGCCCCCCTCAGACATTGCAAGAGCTTTCCCGATTGGTCATCTTAATTTGAGGAAGCTCCTCATTTATCGGCCATTAGGGTTAGTTTCTCGTCTGTTGCAGTGAGCCCGGCCCCCCTCAGACGTTGCAAGAACCTTCCCGATCGGTCTTTCCAATTTGAGGATGCTCCTCATTTATTGGTCGGTGGGGTTTGTATCTCGTTGTGCGCTCTTTCTCCGGACGGTAAGGTTTTTTTGTTTGTTGCAGTGAGCCGGGCCCCCCTCAGACATTGCAAGAGCTTTCCCGATTGGTCATCTTAATTTGAGGAAGCTCCTCATTTATCGGCCATTAGGGTTAGTTTCTCGTCTGTTGCAGTGAGCCCGGCCCCCCTCAGACGTTGCAAGAACCTTCCCGATCGGTCTTTCCAATTTGAGGATGCTCCTCATTTATTGGTCGGTGGGGGTTTGTTTCTCGTCTGTTGCAGTGAGCCGGGCCCCCCTCAGACATTGCAAGAGCCTTCCCGATCTGTCACTCTAATTTGAGGATGCTCCTCATTTATCGGCCGTTAGGGTTTGTTTCTCGTCTGTTGCAGTGAGCTCGGCCCCCCTCAGACGTTGCAAGAACCTCCCCGATCAGTCTGTCAAATTCAAGGTTGCTCCTCATTTATTGGCCGGCAGGGTTTTTCTCGTCTGTTGCAGTGAGCCAGGCCCCCCTCAGACGTTGTAAGAGCCTTCCTAATCGGTCCTTCTGATTTGAGGATGCTCCTCATTATCAGCTGGTACAGCTTACTTCTCGTCTGTTGCAGTGAGCCTGGCCCCCCTCAGACGTTGCAAGAGCCTTTCCGATCGGTAATTTTATTCAAGACAGCTCCTAATTTAATCGGCCGGTAGGGTTTTTTTTCCCATCTGTTGCAGTGAGCCTGGCCCCCCTCAGACGCCGTAAGAAGCCTTCCCAATCTACCCCGCTGATTTTGAGGATGCTCCTCATTTATCAGCTGGAAGAGCTCATCTTACATCTGTTGCAGTGAGCCAGGCCCCCCTCAGACTTGGTAGAGAGCCTTCCCGATCGGTCCGCCAAATTCTAGGCTGCTCCTCCTCTATCGTTCAGTAGGGTCTTCTTTTTCATCTGTTGCAGTGAGCCCGGCCCCCCTCAGATGTTGTAAGAGCCTTCCCATCGGCTCTCTGATTTTGAGGATGTTCCTCATTTATCAGCCGGAAGAGCTCGCTTCTCGTCTGTTGCAGTGAGCCGGACCCCCCTCAGACGTTGCAAAGGGCCCTCCCGATCGGTAATTTTACAAAAATTCTCCTCATCCATCGTCCGGTAGGGTTCTTTCCCGTCTGTTGCAGTGAGCCTGGCCCCCCTCAGACGCGGCAAGAGCTTTCCCGATCGGTCTTCCAACGCCCAGTTTCCTTCAGCCAGTAGAACCCGTCCGCCCGAAGCAGCGAGGCAACACGGGCTCTCCTGGTCTAGCAGCCAGGCCTCTCAAATTATCAGCCCACCAATTTTTCTGCGTATTTGGGGGTTTTCTGGTGGCTGTCCTCCACTCCTTGCATTTTGGGGGATACTCTGGGTTCGGGCAAAAATCCGAGCCCGGAGCCCTCCCCTGGACAGCACGCCAAATACGCATAATCTTTACTCTATTTAATTTGATGTAAGTGGGAACTCGTGAAGTGAAGTTTTATTAACTAATTTCGGGAGGAGCACTAACAGATAATTAAACAATGGAGCCGTCAGCTAATCAAACCTAATTAACAAGGGGAGCACGTCAGATAATTAAACCTAATTAAACACAGGTGGAGCATGGTAAGCTAATCAATCTGATCAACGATAGGAGGTGTACTTATACTACAGATTTACCTCCTCTCGTTGACCATTTTTATTTTGGCATCCCTCCACCACCCCATCTCCTCACTTCAATTTAATAAACCCTCATTAGATGCCATCACAATCCATAAAACATTACAGTCTAGTTATAGAGTATCTTTACCACGAGGGGGGGGATACTCTGGGTTCGGGCAAAAATCCGAGCCCGGAGCCCTCCCCTGGACAGCACGCCAAATACGCATAATCTTTACTCTATTTAATTTGATGTAAGTGGGAACTCGTGAAACGAAATTAAAAAAACATCAGAAACCAGTGAAACGATTTTTAAAAATAAAATTAGCTTCATGATAAATCTTTGCTTTATTTCCATTTAAAATACATTAAAGAGAAATGCAAACGTATCCATTATAGAGCTACTCTGTACACAACTGCGCGCGACAAACGCTGCCTGTGTGAAAGCAAAAAGTGCGCGCTGCTTTACCCACGCGCTGCTTCGGCCCTGCTTACGCGTGCAGTGTGAAGCCGGCGTTATTATCATAATGCTTCTGGTTTTAGTCATTTTTATCTCCAATCATCTGTCTGTCATATCTCCACATTAATTCATCAATAAAAGAAAATCTTAGATTATCATCATCAATAGTGAGAAAAGACTGTAAAACATATCTTGTTAAATTTAGAAAGAAAATCACCGTGAAAAAATACAGTTCATTACCAGTTTTACAGGATGCCAAACTATATTTCATAAAGTGGTATAATGTTACTACTTTAACTTTAAAATTTTGTCTTTTCCTTAATGTAAAAAAAACCCAAAAAACACCATAATAATGCAGGTGGCACATCCTTCCGTCTGATGCAACACTGAACCGCAGTGAAATAATAACTGTTCCAAGCAGTGAACTAATAAATGTCCTCAGACTTACATGAGGATGAGACTGAAGCTTCTTTCTTAAACTCCTCTGAGGAAGCGTTGTGTTCTGGATCCTGATCCTCAAGTCAAACATTTCTCTGAATGACGTCTCATATATTCCTGCTGTCATTGAGTCTTTAATACTCTGTCTCGTGCCCTTTAAAGATGCCCTTTAAGATCATTTACTGGAAGTTTGTAACATATAGAGATGCATTTAGGGAGTGACACCTTAACCTATTGTAACCCAGATTGATTACAAATAAGAATTAAGAAAGGAAAAATATAGTAAGCCAGAGATGTTACTAAAAAAAAAAGCGAAGAGTAAAATAACTGAATTCGGTAATGCAGAAATAACTGAATTTTCGGAAATGCAGAGTTAAAACTTTTATTTTATATAAATCATCTACAAGTGTTTTTCTTTTTGCTGTTATTTTTCTTATATTGTGAATGTAACTTGTATATACTGTATTTGAGTGTTGTGTTCCCTTTAAGGGAGTGTGAGTTAGAGTTCACTGTCGACCTATCAGGCAAAGGGAACACAAAGGAAGCGGATGACGTCAGGAGCACGCGGGGAAAGAGAGACGGAGATGCAAGCACAGAGAGATCGGCAGAGATATTTTTAGAGTGAAAACAACAGTGATTGTGAGTTAAACTAGACAGCGCGTCTGGAAAGATCTTTATTTTGTTTAGACTGAGCTATATTTTGTTGACACAAGTGATTTTGAGTTATTTTTGAGTGTTTTCATCGTGAACACGGCGATGACGCAGACTGAATTCATCACCGCGTTGATCCAAATGGCGAGCCTCCCACCCTTGACTAAAATGAAACCAACGGATTTCCCCGACGATCACTGCTCATTTTTCCCCGGATGGAGAAAAATACCTGTGCTGGATGACAGAGTGCACTGACATCACACTCTGTTCCCTTCTCACGCAACAGTTTTCTGTTCTTTCCGTTCAACACAACGGTAGGCCTGAACTATTCCATCTAACGTCTCACTGGGGTATGGACGATTGTTTTCCCCCTTGACTTCAGAAACATAGACTGGTATTTGAAAATACACTTCTGAAGCTTTTCATCATTGGACTGTTGAATTATTTCTTTATCATTTATTCACTGTTATTGCCCTGTACTGATTTATTTTGAAGATAAGGGGTTATTGTGTGGAATAATTGAAATGTGATTTTTATTTTTGTTTTGTTTAATTTCTGTGAGTTGAATTGTGAATTTGAGGATCATTATTCAAATTACTGAATATAAAAGAGTTATTAAACCAGTGTAGATTTCAATTAAGAAACCTAATACCTAAAATGGAATTAAAATAATTAGAAACTAAAAGATAAATAGGTGGAAGAAAAAAGAAATTAAACTAGGTGTCAAACTTGAAGTAATACTATACATCTAGCTTTAAAACAAGAAATTAAAAAGGAATATAACTCTAAGAAAGAAAAGGAGAAAACCCAGAAACCAGTTCAATTGTTTTTTATTTTATTGACAGTCAGTAATTTCATTGTATTCCATTGATACGTTTTACTTTTCTGCTGTTTCATTTTTTCCTGGAAGAGAAATAATTTGTTCATTTCTTTAATCATTTATCACTTTTTATTAATATAAATCTTTCAACATAATTTGAACTTACCTTTGTTGTCTGTCTGTTCTTTAAATCTCTCACTACTACTCCCTACGAACCTAGAGTACTGGTCCACATTTTCCCTTTGTACGACTCACCTGGGTGCCCATTAAGCCATGGTATCCAGTTGACCTGAAGGGGGCGCTACAGCTTTGGCGAGCCAGCCAGGAGTAGTAAGTAGAGAGATTCTTTACTAGTAAACAGACAGATATAAAGAGACACTGCACTGTGAAAATGGAAGTCATTGAGTAAGAGAACGTTAAGGTTCCAAACTCCCTTATTGTAAGTGGTATAACAAATACAGAGAGAGATAATGATCTGACTGAGCATTTCAGCAGATATGGGCACATTGGCAGGATTGTTCGCATTGACAGCCCTGAGTCGGCATATCACAAAAATGTCATAATTGAGTATGAGAGTGGAAGTGCACTGCAGAACTTAGAGCCTCAGCTGCCATTCATTTTTGAAAGCCCACATCAGCCCAATCACAAGTATGAGATTAAGGCTTTGTCCAGTATCTATGTGCAAACTGTCACAAGTAGCGCAACCAAGGGCTATATGGACGAATTGAAACGCATTGCAAAGCTAAGTGGTAAATCTTTTGAGGAACTCTTAAAGGAGGAGCTTTCAAAATGCAGAGAACCAGTATATCAGAATAAAGATGACTCTGGAAGAACTCTTCAACCACCTAACCTTGCAAATGCCATTCCTGAGATCCAGACAGTTTTTCCTCAGGTCAATCCAGTTCAAGGGAACCGGGAAACACTAACTGATGCTGCGTTTGTTCCATTGGCCAGAATGCCTGTTCCTAATGTGAACCCTCCAGAAGTGCAGCGTGTCGTAGTTGAGCATATTGTGAAGAGCGAAGATGCTGCTTCCCACATGCACACTCCTCTCAAGCTAAGGTTCTTTTCTGGAAGGTCCCCTCGTCCAGGAAATGAGGTGGATTATGATACATGGAACAATAGTGTGGAACTCATGCTACAAGATCCTGCTGTTTCTGATTTAGTCAGATCCCGAAAGATCCTTGACAGCCTTTTGTCTCCTGCAGCAGACATTGTGAGGACGTTGGGTTCACATGCTACACCCAGAGCGTATCTTGATCTTTTAGATTCAGCTTTTGGAGCCATGGAGGATGGCGACGAGTTGTTTGCTAAATTTTTGAACACACTGCAGGATGCAGGAGAAAGACCATCCCAGTTCTTACAACGTCTGCAAGTAGCTTTGACGCTGGCCATAAGAAGAGGTGGTGTGTCTTCTAGTGAAGCTGACCGATACTTGCTGCGACAGTTCTGTAGGGGTTGTTGGGACAATGCCCTCATTTCAGAGTTTCAGCTTGAACAAAAGAAAACTGATCCCCCTCCTTTCTCAGAACTTTTACTGCTCTTGCGCACAGCAGAAGACAAGCAAAGCACAAAAGAGTTCCGTATGAAAAAGCATCTAGGCTCATCAAAACAGTGCACTACTACTTACTCCCTGTATGCTTCCTCGGATGAGGGGGTGTCGACTCAAACGTCTGTTTCTGACTTGAAGAAGCAAATTTCAGTGCTTCAAGACCAGGTGGAGAGCTTAAAGAAGGCCAAAGAGCAAACCAAGGATTCTCACGATAGTAGGGTTCGTGACTTGCAAAAACAAGTAGCGGAGTTGCAGAGTCACATTGTTGCTGTTAAGCCAGCCAAGTCGGCACATGTTAAATCCACTGCAAAGATGACCAAATCACAGTCTGTGCAAACAAACTTGAGTGACGGTTCCCACAGCTTTTCTCCAAAACAACTGAGTAAACCTAAACCCTGGTACTGTTTTCGCTGTGGTGAGGATGGCCACATTGTCTCGTCTTGTGATAATGCAGCAAATCCTGCTCTGGTAGCCTCCAAAAGAAAGCTTCTGAAAGAGAGACAGTCTACCTGGGAGACACTAGTGGGGTCATCCCACCTGCCCCTTTAAACTAGAACCAGCTCAAGTTGAGGGACAAACGGGGGCTGAAACGTGTATCAGGGGTCCCGAAGAGTATAAGAGCAAAAGTTGCAATTGGCATGTGCGCACCAGAAACAAAGCATTTGTTCTGCCAAAGGGATTGGTTGGAGCAAAGTGCACAGCTGAAATCCTTATTGCAGGTCAAAATATGCAATTGTCTTCTCGATACAGGCTCACAGGTGACCACAATTTCACAGATATATTATGAGCAGAATTTGTCCCATTTGGAAATTAAGCCTCTTGAACATCTTCTTGAGGTGGAGGCAGCAAATGGCCAGTTCGTTCCTTATCTTGGGTATATCGAGATTGATGTAGTGTTCCACAAGGATTTCCTCGGAGCTGAAACCAAGATTTCCACACTTGCTTTGGTCACTGCAGATACCAGCGGTAGTGCTCAATCTTCTGTTCTTATAGGCACAAACACCCTTGACTTAGCCTATGAGAATCATTCTCGTTCAGAGCATATGGGATCTTGTCAGACCTTATCTAATGGTTTCAAAGCCATTCTGAATGTTCTTGGACAAAGATTCAAGCAAAAATCCAATAGCTTTGTTGGGTCTGTGCGAGTTATGGGTACCAAGCCTGAAGTTGTTCCTGCCGGAAAAACTCTTGTTCTTGAAGGCTCGATTAGTACACAAGACCTGTCTTCTGATAAATGGGTTCTTATGGAGTCACCTTCTGATTCTTCTCTGCCAGGAGGTCTTTTGTGTACCTCTTGTCTTGTCACACTTCCTCCGAGAACATCCCGTAAAATCCCAGTGATCCTGAAAAATGAAACTGAGCATGACATTCTAGTCCCTGGAAAAAGTGTCATTGCAGAATTACATTCGCTGCAAAGTGTGATGACAAAAGAAGCTGCAATGGGGAGTAACAACCAGATGGAAGCCGTTCAGCCTTTCCCTATTGATTTTAGTGAATCACCAATACCTGGGGAGTGGAAGGACAGAATTTCACAAAAACTGTGGTCAATGCCAGAAGTTTTTGCCCTTCACGATCTTGACTTCGGTAGGACAGAGAAGGTGACACATCGCATACGGCTACATGATGAAACCCCTTCAAACAAAGAGCTCGGCCAGTACACCCTCAGGATTATGATGCAGTTCGCAAGCACCTGCAGGAGTTATTAGATGCTGGTGTCATTCGGGAATCGGAGTCCTCTTTTTCCTCACCTATTGTAGTCGTTCGGAAGAAAAATGGGGATGTCCGACTTTGCATCGACTACCGCAAACTCAACCTGCAAACAATAAAAGATGCTTATGCCCTGCCAAACTTAGAGGAAACCTTTTCTGCTCTCACTGGTTCACGCTGGTTTTCTGTTCTTGATCTCAAGTCTGGATACTACCAGATCGAGGTAGAGGAGTCAGATAAGCATAAGACGGCTTTTGTCTGCCCTCTAGGATTTTGGGAGTTTAACAGAATGCCACAGGGGGTCACAAATGCTCCCAGTACTTTTCAAAGACTGATGGAGAGGTGCATGAGCGATATCCATCTGAAAGAGGTTGTTGTTTTCCTCGACGATTTGATAGTGTTTTCAGACACATTAGAGGAACACGAGCGCAGATTGTTGAGAGTGTTGCATCGGTTGAAGGAATATGGCTTAAAGCTCTCTCCAGAAAAATGCAAATTTTTCCAAACCTCTGTAAAGTACCTGGGACACATTGGCACTCATTTATCAATCTTGCGTAGAAACTGGTGTATATGTTGGCGTAAGATTATGCTTACACTCCTCTCACCGCCTGATTTATGAAGCTGTGCGTACCTCTGCAATCCAGGTGTACGCAATACTTGCCCTTGATAAATGTGGCGGCTGAAAACGATCGTCATTAGAATAACACGCCCCTATATATTCAAGTCTCCGCCTCCCCCACGCCCTCGTTTTACGCCATGGACAAACAAAAGACGGCAAAGAAGCGAAACTTCTCCGACATGGAGATCGGGCGTGCTCAATCATCTCACTAGTTCACTAGTCAGGGCACTGACTAGGACATAAGTCAATGGGCTGACTCCCTGATCAGTGCTCTGACTACTGAACTAGTGAGATGATTGAGACGCGCCCATCGAGACCATCACCAGGGAAGTGGAAAAAAAAACTAAATTGTTTTATTTGGGAGTTTAAAGAGTGGGATTAAAGACACCTACAAAAACAAAATATGGACCCAAATTCCGAGTAGCCACTCTTAATAGAGTGGAGGCTGAGAAGCGCACTCCAGCAGTTTAAATAGCTGTTTGGATGATAAATTACCATCACAATGCATTATTTTACAGCACGTTTTGAAACAATTAGCATTTAATTTCGTATCACGGCACATGTATTGGGGTACAATAGTGATGATGATGTGATGTGGAGTAAGATTCATTCACATTAATAATTACATGACAATTTGTAATATTCTTATTCTTATTATTATGATTATTATTCTTAATGACGCTTGTTATTTAGAAAAAGATTATTATTATTATTTAAAAGAAGAAGGTCATTTTTATTATTTTGTCAGTCTGAATTATTTTAGTCCCAGTCCGTGCGCAGCTGGCCGGGCCTAACCCTGAACCGTCAGATGAAGCGCACAGGCTCGCGACTGGAGGAATACATATGCCTACAAATCAAACGCTTTGGTAAAGTCACACAAATTAAACATTGACGTTCATGTTGCACAAAAATAAACACTGAATGTTGTCGTTGTGGTTTTTAACAGTGGGTCATATAGCATATCTTGTCAGTGCGTTTTGTGGTGTTAGGAATTGTTTTTCTGTGCATTTTCGCACTAACTCCAAACATGCGTACACCACCTCCTGAGCTGGCATAGGATTTGAGCGTGCCGTACGCCAACGTCCATATTGATAAATCTCAAAGTCACCGTGGGTTTGGGTGTACGCAAGGTGTACGCTGGAAATTTGGTGTACGCACTTTTGATAAATGAGGGCCATTGTGTCTAGAAATGGTGTGGAGACAGACCCTGAAAAAGTGGAGGTGCTGAAAAGTTGGCCGGTCCCAAAGAATCTAAAAGAGCTACGTTCGTTCTTAGGTTTCTCAGGATACTACAGGAGGTTTATTCAAGACTATGCCATGATTGTGAAGCCTTTGAACGATTTGACCTCTGGGTATCCACCACTCAAAAAGGGCTGCAAATCCAAGGACAAGAAAGACTATCATAATCCTAAAGATCCTTTTGGAAGCCGTTGGTCTGAGAGCTGTCAGCAGGCATTTGAAGCGATCATTGAAGCACTTACTACTGCTCCAGTGCTTGGTTTCGCTGATCCGAAACTTCCATATGTTTTACACACTGACGCAAGCACTGTAGGGCTAGGAGCAGCCTTATATCAAGAGCAGGACGGGCTGTTGAAAGTAATCGCATATGCCAGTCGAGGTCTTTCCCGGTGTGAGGCCCGTTATCCAGCTCATAAGCTGGAGTTCTTGGCCCTTAAGTGGTTGATCACTGAGAAGTTCAATGATTACTTGTATGGTAACGAGTTCATCGTTGTTACTGACAGTAATCCTTTGACGTATGTATTGACCTCAGCGAAGCTGGATTCAACAAGCTACAGATGGCTCTCAGCTCTTTCGACTTTTTCTTTCAAACTGAAATACAGAGCTGGAAAACAGAATCTGGATGCTGACAGTCTGTCCAGACTTCCTCATGGTGGTTTGAGAAATGATGTCACGTCTCAGAAGGAGCAGGAGCGAATCCGTCAATTCACCTTGAATCACCTACTTGATGATGATGTTTGCACTGTACCTGCTGAGGTTATTCAGGCCACATGCGATAAGCACACTGTTCATCATAATTCAGTTGGATGTAGTGATTCTCCTTTTGCTTTGGTCGAATCCCTTGCCATGCAGGTAGATGCAATCCCATGCAGTTTTGATCATAATGAGGTCTGTGATGGTGTCCCTATAATCCCAACCTTTGGAGAAGATGACTTGAAGGAAAAGCAAAGATCTGACCCCATCATTCGTGAGGTTATTCAGCAATTAGAAACTGGGAAAACTATTCCTCCTTCTGTAAGGAAAGAGTTACCTACCCTTCCTATGATGATACGGGAGTTAAAGAAGCTGGAATTGCGAAACGGAATCCTCTATCGGAAAAGACAGGACGGAGAGCATATTCAATACCAATTGGTTCTTCCTGAATCTTTGCGTGGCTTGGTTCTGACATGTTTACATGATAAAATGGGACATTTGGGCATAGAGCGCACACTGGATCTTGCAAGATCAAGGTTCTATTGGCCTAGAATGGCTGCGGATGTGGAGAGAAAGATCAAAACATGCTCTAGATGTGTGTGTCATAAGTCCTTACCCGAGAAAGAAGCTCCTTTAGTCAACATCCAAGTGACTCGACCTCTTGAGTTGGTATGCATGGACTTTTTGTCTATTGAACCAGATTCCAAAAACACCAAGGATGTGCTAGTTATCACAGATTTCTTCACCAAGTATGCAGTTGCTGTTCCTACTTCCAACCAGAAGTCACGTACAGTGGCTAAAGCTCTTTGGGAGAATTTCATAGTCCATTATGGGATCCCCGAAAAGTTGCATAGCGACCAGGGAGCTGACTTTGAGTCAAAGACTATAAAAGAGCTTTGTGAACTGATGGGAATTCAGAAAATCAGGACAACCCCTTATCACCCCAGGGGAAATCCAGTTGAACGATTCAACCGTACTCTCCTAAGTATGCTTGGTACGCTGAAAGAGTGTGATAAGGTGCATTGGAGTAGTTTTGTGAAGCCTCTCGTTCACGCATATAATTGTACCAAACATGATTCTACTGGGTTCACCCCTTATGAATTAATGTTTGGAAGGCAGCCACGGTTACCTGTTGACTTTTCGATGTTCCTCAGAACAGAGAGCAGTTGAAGACACATTCACAGTATGTGAGTGCTTTGAAGTCTAGGTTGCAGGAAACGTATGACTTAGCAATGAAAAATGCTGCTAAAGTTGGAGAGAGGAACAAAGCTCGTTTTGACAAGCATGTACTTGAATCCACCCTGGATATTGGAGATAGGGTTCTAGTTAGAAATGTTCGCCTGAGAGGTAAACATTAACTGGCTGACAAATGGGAATCACTTGTATATGTTGTTGTGAGCAGGGCAGGTGATCTTCCTGTGTATACTGTCAAACCCGAAGGTAAAGATGGTCCTTCAAGAACGCTTCACAGAGACCTTTTACTACCTTGTGAATTGTTGCAGTCACCTGAAGAGGTAGTTGATTTACCCAGGACTCGGAAACGTCCACCAACTCGTAGAAATCCAAGTAATGAGGTACAAGAGGAGCTGAATTCTGACTCTGATGACGATATCGGCTTAGAACTGCTGAATCGAAATCCTCCAGCCTGTACAAGCACTAGATTCATTGAGGTCTATGAAACTGAAAAAAGTTCACTGAATGATGTTTCCTTGATCCCTGTTCAGGACTCTGTTGAAAACATTCCAACTGATGACTCTACTGCCAACCATTTACCTGTGTCAGAGCACTGTATGATTGAAGGTATACCTACCTTGAATTACTTACCTGTTGATGATCCAGAGGTTGTAGAGCCTGATGTTACTGAAAATGTACCTCCAGATGTTTCTGATGTGCCCATTGATCAGATTGTACTTGTAGAGGAAACAGAAAGAGTCTGTGAGCATGAAACTGCACAAGAGCAAAGTAAAGACGATGGCAACTCAATCAGAAAGTCTACTAGAGTTAAACAGAAACCACGAATGTTCACTTACCCTGAATTGGGTAATCCTTTAGTTTCAATAGTACAGTCTCTTTTCCAAAGTCTTAGTACAGCTGTGACTGACTCTATTATGGAAAGCAGTTTTACTAATTCACCTGAACCAGTAATGACACAACCTGTTAGTTGCATGCACAG
Organism: Pseudorasbora parva; assembly: GCF_024679245.1. NCBI lineage: Eukaryota > Metazoa > Chordata > Actinopteri > Cypriniformes > Gobionidae > Pseudorasbora > Pseudorasbora parva. Next base: position 29,975,477 of record NC_090185.1, read on the forward strand.
GGACGTGCATAGAGTTAATGGGGGAGGGTGTAACCCAGATTGATTACAAATAAGAATTAAGAAAGGAAAAATATAGTAAGCCAGAGATGTTACTAAAAAAAAGAGAAGAGTAAAATAACTGAATTCGGAAATGCAGAAATAACTGAATTTTCGGAAATGCAGAGTTAAAACTTTTATTTTATATAAATCATCTACAAGTGTTTTTCTTTTTGCTGTTATTTTTCTTATATTGTGAATGTAACTTGTATATACTGTATTTGAGTGTTGTGTTCCCTTTAAGGGAGTGTGAGTTAGAGTTCACTGTCGACCTATCAGGCAAAGGGAACACAAAGGAAGCGGATGACGTCAGGAGCACGCGGGGAAAGAGAGACGGAGATGCAAGCACAGAGAGATCGGCAGAGATATTTTTAGAGTGGAAACAAAAGTGATTGTGAGTTAAACTAGACAGCGCGTCTGGAAAGATCTTTATTTTGTTTAGACTGAGCTATATTTTGTTGACACAAGTGATTTTGAGTTATTTTTGAGTGTTTTCATCGTGAACACGGCGATGACGCAGACTGAATTCATCACCGCGTTGATTCAAATGGCGAGCCTCCCACCGAACCTTGACTAAAATGAAACCAACGGATTTCCCCGACGATCACTGCTCATTTTTCCCCGGATGGAGAAAAATACCTGTGCTGGATGACAGAGTGCACTGACATCACACTCTGTTCCCTTCTCACGCAACAGTTTTCTGTTCTTTCCGTTCAACACAACGGTAGGCCTGAACTATTCCATCTAACGTCTCACTGGGGTATGGACGATTGTTTTCCCCCTTGACTTCAGAAACATAGACTGGTATTTGAAAATACACTTCTGAAGCTTTTCATCATTGGACTGTTGAATTATTTCTTTATCATTTATTCACTGTTATTGCCCTGTACTGATTTATTTTGAAGATAAGGGGTTATTGTGTGGAATAATTGAAATGTGATTTTTATTTTTGTTTTGTTTAATTTCTGTGAGTTGAATTGTGAATTTGAGGATCATTATTCAAATTACTGAATATAAAAGAGTTATTAAACCAGTGTAGATTTCAATTAAGAAACCTAATACCTAAAATGGAATTAAAATAATTAGAAACTAAAAGATAAATAGGTGGAAGAAAAAAGAAATTAAACTAGGTGTCAAACTTGAAGTAATACTATACATCTAGCTTTAAAACAAGAAATTAAAAAGGAATATAACTCTAAGAAAGAAAAGGAGAGAACCCAGAAACCAGTTCAGTTGTTTTTTATTTTATTGACAGTCAGTAATTTCATTGTATTCCATTGATACGTTTTACTTTTCTGCTGTTTCATTTTTTCCTGGAAGAGAAATAATTTGTTCATTTCTTTAATCATTTATCACTTTTTATTAATATAAATCTTTCAACATAATTTGAACTTACCTTTGTTGTCTGTCTGTTCTTTAAATCTCTCACTACTACTCCCTACGAACCTAGAGTACTGGTCCACATTTTCCCTTTGTACGACTCACCTGGGTGCCCATTAAGCCATGGTATCCAGTTGACCTGAAGGGGGCGCTACACTATCTCACCATTTTACTTTTATTATGTGTGGCAATAAAACTAACAAATTTAGTGTTGTTTGTACCAAGGTCTTGAACAATTTTTTTTTTTTTGTATAAAGCATAAAGAAACAGAACAGTGAACGAAATTCTAGGTCTTATTCTAGTTGGGAAATAATCATTTTGGGACTATTTGCAAATAATATTTGCGTCAAATATATTTAGTTTCGAGATTCTTCCTGTTAGTTAATAAATACATAGATCCGCTGTTAAAATTCAAATTCAAAGATGTTCAATGATTGTATATTACAGTTTGTGCCCGTTGCTTGAACACTATAGACCCATGCTTAAACTTAAGTAACACAACTTGAAGCTTTCGTTACCATACCTCAAACACATCAACCCATTCCTTAAACAAAAGCGCTGCTTTGCACTCTGGTTGATATTCTGCAACACACTTACGCCTTTATGCAACACACTCAGTCCTACATACTACACTCTATTTCAAACATAAGACACTTCGTTCAAAAATGAAATCTCAGGGTGCCGTTTGGAAAACGCATGTATCCAAGAGAGAGAGGGTACACAGAACAATATTTCAGATTATATTAGAGCAACTTTGGTGGTTCCTGTGGTAAGTCATGGCTTGTCAGTGAGGGAACCTGGGCAGGGAGTCCACCCACATCTAAGCCGGTTCACAGTATCATCCATCATAAAGACATTCAGACTGAAAACAGCGACTCTCCATTCCAGACTGTATCTACAGTATTTGCAGTACTGTACAGTATCACTTTACTGTTTCGCAAGTTGGCTAGTGCTCCTTTTGTAACAAAAAATGGTAGTTTTATGGAACATACAGTACAGTACATAGCACTGTACCATTGAGATTGTACTGTAGTGTGAAGTATAGTACTGGGATGCTTCACAGAATGCTAACCGATGAACTGAATAAAAACAGTGACAATTAAAGACTACAGTGTTTTATATAAAGTAGACTAGAGTGTTCCCCCGATCTGAAATTGTATTTATATGATGCAAGTGTGTATCATTTTGACAAAGAAATGTTAAGTTTTGATAGTAGAGTTTCAATTTGACACAGATGTGAATGGTATATTTCCCAGTGTTGTGTCATGTTTACTTGTGTGTAGAGTTTTGGCACAGTGAGCGAAGTTTTGCAAAATGTGTTCAAGCAACGGGCAAAAACTGTAAGACCATGGAAACATTTGTGTGCATTTTATTTTGTGATTTCAACAGAAAGAACAGAGTTCCCGCAATGTCATTAAGCGATAGAATGAGAATGTAAACCCCAACTACTTTGATTTGATTGGCCATCTCAATCATTTTGACATTGACGAGCGCCATAACACTCGAGGCGGACCCGACAAAACGATGCTAGTTGAACCAAAGGAAGTTGAATAAACTTTTTTTTCTTTTTCTGCAGTTGGGGCTTCATCTGTGTGTTTGCAGTGCTGATAAACAAAGGTGAGCATCTGAACAATCTATATTGGAAAGATAAATTCCTCCCACTGACTGTTAAAGTTACATTTACAGTTTCTGTTGTTTCAGTGTCTCTGCAGGTCACAGTAGAGGCTGTTATTGGCGGTTCTGTTGTCCTGCCGTGTTCCACTGATCATGATCTTAAACTTCAAAATATTAATGTTCACTGGAGACACAATGACGGCAAGATTGTGTATGATATAATTCCCGGCAGTTATTCACAAGAGGAACAGGATCCAGAGTACAAGAACAGAATAGAGACTTTTCCAGAGGAGCATGAGCGAGGAAACTTCTCCATCAAACTCAAGGATCTCACTCACACTGATGCGGGAAAATACACCTGCCTCATCACACACACATATGAACAAACTACTGTACAGCTGATCATCAACGGTGTGTGAAACTACTGGAGTACTGCATTAAGTTTTTCATTTATTAAAGTAATTTGCTTTCAAATGTGAATACTGTAAGAAATTGATTCCATATTTGAAGTTCACTAGTGATGTTTTGGTCTGAATGCTGCGGTTTATAAAGTATAGATGGGTCTGTTGTCTTTATCACAGTGAGGTCATGTTTCTTGTTATACTTTTTGTTGCAGAATCATCAGCAGAAAAAGGAACCATATACCCTGAACAAGAAAACCAAGGAGAAACAAAACCAGACAGTGTGTGGACATCATCACCTTTGATCATTGGCATTGTGTCTGCAGTTATAGTTATAGTTATAGTTATAGTTGTCATTGTAGCTTGTTTGAAAAAAAGGACCTCAAGCAGTCTTTAGGGCAGACAGTCACGACATGGGTTCAGCAACCCAGGAGGTTGAGCACATTATGATTCATAATGTATCGGCTGATAATATTGATAAAGCATTTGGTACATGACTATAGCTTGTAGAGGATGGATATCTGACCCGAGCCCGATGGTACCCGACTGGCCGGGCCGGGTTCGGACAGATAATTAGAAATGACATTCGGGCATTGAACCTTTTAAATTTAAAACTGCTTATTATGCAAGTAGCCAATGGGCCTGTTTCACTTGATGCAATGGTTTGTTTTTGTGATTAAAATACATTTAAAATATTACCCTAACATCAGTCTTCCTGCATGCGGAAATTTGTTTATGTCGCCGTGACAACAATGCGCAACACGTGTGTGCATATTGCCCCCGCACTCAGAGTCCCGCATTCTCAGACCCCTCGTTTTTAAGAAACAGCGCCTCCTGCTGTTCTGAAGACCGTACAACACCCTTATCCAAATAAGATATATCATTACGGTGTCGTTTCAATTAAAGTTTTCCAAATAAATCTAAGCAAGTTAGCCTAACGATTTTGCAAACATCTTTGCATTCCCTGAAAATGTCATTGTTTTCTCTGACTAACAAAGTAGCCAGTAGTTTTTTGTTTTTGTTTATTTAAATAAAAGAAAATTACTGATGCAAGATATACAATTACAGATTGAACTATCCTTTGAAAAATGTTATGTGATATTATATTGCTACAATGTTTTTTTAATTCCAATTCCAATGTTTCTTTTAGGTCAACCTATGCTAATGGGCTAATTAACATATTATACATTGTGTATATCACACACTGTGCTCGGATTTGTCTCCTTGGCTAGAGAGACTGGATTGCACATATGTGTCATCTTTAAAGTTTCAGAAGAGATCTCAACAGTATCACACACTGTGCTCTGATTTTTCTCCTCAGCTAGATACTCTGGAACTCTCAGTTTTGTCACCTCTAAAGTTTCATTAAAGATCTCAATAACATCACACAGTGTGCTCAGAATATTCTCCTTAGTTAAAGACTCTGGCACTCTCACATTTGTCAAACAAATGATGTGCCCTATGCACATAAACTGTACAGCTTTCTTATTGTATCAACAATTAGCCTTATTTACTGAGGTCTCTTCTAAAACTATAGAGGAGATAAATGTGAGAGCTTCAGAGTCTTTAGTTTAGGAGAAAAGTCTGAGCACAGTGTGTGATGTTGTTGAGATCTCTTCTAAATCTTTAAAGGAGACAAATATGAGAATGTTAGAGCTTTTGTCTCAGGAGACAAGTGTGAGAAACAGGAGACTTAAACAAAAGTATCCATATAATGTTTATGTATCCTCATTTATGTCTCGCAGAAACATTTGAATTGTTAAAGGTCCAAGGTTTCAATTGGAAAAGTAAGATTGATTGCCCTTTGGTTAACTACTACTTAGCACAGTTGCATAGTAACTTAGGAACTTCTTTGACAAAGTTTATGCAGCTGGCACCAGAAGGCAAAGCTGATCCCTAAATGAGACATATAAGAGATAATAAGCCCTTAGTATCCTACTGTCAGAGCGATAGCCTTGTGGACAGAACATCAACAATGAGGCACAGCAGCACCACAGACAGCACAAGTTCAAGTCCCAGCTAAAGGTATACTCTCCTGTTCCCTTCTCTCCTCTCCCATTGTTTCCGGTCGCTTATCGTACAATCCAGTCCATTAAAGGTGAAAAACCCCAATGTCAAAAAAAAAAAAAAAAATACTAAGCAAATCAATAAAGAGAACGGCCATGTTTCTCATTTTGCACTCCTTTTCCTCAGATATTTCTCATGTCTCAGTTGTGTCTACTCTTGTTTCTCTTATGGATTTTAGGAGAAACATCTGAGACACTGCTGATACTATAACAAGAGCTAAATAAGCCATTTATCTGCTGTCTGTTAGTCATTACTTCACCTCAGCTCCGCCCACATCCCGCGTCTTTGCCCATTTTCTGATATCCGGGCGTTGACCTGCTGCCAAGATGGCAACGGGCAGCTCGTCTCTACTTTGCGCTTCAAAACTGCACTTCAGAATCCTATGGGTGACATAACGGACACTACATCCATATTTTTTTTACAGTCTATGGTGTGTGTGTGTGTGTGGTTCAAAGAGTGAGTTGGAGAGACATGTTTCAGGTCTGTGTCCACGAGCTATCACAAGCACTTGTATTAAACGGTAAGCAAGGGAAGCAAAAGATTGCCTTGACGTATCCACAGCTAGTTAGCCAAGCCTTTCGATCGAAACAACCTCGGGAAAAGCTTCTCTTGTAGGTTTTCTCCTTTGCTCGCACCTATTCCCTTCTGGCTTGTTTGGTCCGAGTTCTTTTACAAGGAGTTTTTCTACTAATGTTCTTCTTTCGTAGCAATTTAACTTAACTGGGGCTAGTTCAACTCCAACAACTACTTTAGTGCTACTCAACGTCAGCCGCGCCACCTGCAAGGCTGAATGTCCCGTGGTTCAGCAGTGCACTTCTCTAATCTTAGAGCTACGGGTGATATTTTCAGCGCCCCCAAACCATAAAATTCAACAAGATGATTGGCGAAATATAAACTTTTTGCATAGCAACCGGGGAACCATTGGCTTAAATTACAGCACTGTAGTGGTGATGAACTAGAGCCCCAGAAGACTGCACCAACATGATAAAGATAACGACGCTGAAGAAAAAACATTCAGAATAAAAAACGTTATTTTAGCATCTAAGTCAGTAAGTCAGTTTTCGTTTATTTGCATTTTGTCTTATAATTTTGAGTGACAGATATCGCATTTGATTTAGCCAATTTTTTCTGTGATATTTTTTAGCTATGGTGTTGACAATATAAGAAAAATAAATGACTGCACGGACAACATATCCCCAGTGTCTCTCTTTCTGTAGCCTAAGGTAAATTTAAAAGAGAGATTCTGGAAACGAAATCTAAATTTAGCTGGATCAGTCGGGTACGTCATCGGGAATAAAATAATTTATAGCGGGTGAGCATGGATCTAATTTTAAGCGTGAGCAGGATGGTGCGGTGGGGAATAGCAGAGAGTGGGACAAAAATACAGCCCCGCGCAGATTTAATTTTAGGCTATTTAAAGAAAGTGTAGGCAAAAAAGAGAGAAACAGCCAAAAAGGAGATAATGGACTGACTCCTCTTCTTGAAAGAATGGTTAAGAATAAATAGCATTTATGCAAATTAAAATTGGGAAATTAAAGTTTAACTTGGTTGATCAGGGCAGGGAACTGGGAACTGTGCAAATGCACTAAACGTTTTGTTTACTTCCAAGCGCTTGCGCTGTTGTGTTCAATAGTATCCAGGCTACACTTGAGTTACCGACCGCTATACCGTCTTTATGAGAAATCTGATCGAGTGCCGCAGGAATGTGGACCAGTCAAATCCCGTAGTCACCAGTAAGCTATAAATTCTGGGATAGGGAAGGTTCCATCTGCTGTACCCTTCCTTTGCCTGAGAACCGAAGGGCGCATTTTGAAGTCACTCATGTATTGCGGCAGCCTTCGTCGCACCGCTGTGATGCAATCGCACTTCAAATGTGGCCTTCAGAAGTGCAGCTTTCACTTTGGGACAGACTTTGTAGTGCCGCTGTGACGTAATCGCACTTCAAATGCGGCCTTCGAAGTGCGCGCACTTCACTTTGGGACACAGCTAAGTACAGACAAGTATGCATATTGAAAAACGCTCAGCCACTCGAGGAAAACGTTACTGATCCCAAACCCCGAAGCACAAAGAAAAGGACAGCAGCCACCTTGAGCCATCCAGCGTTGATGATGAAAATGTCCCGACAAAATCCATCAACGAGCGAATCCCGATGTGCAGCACTTAACACAACACACACACACACAGAAATAATCTTTGATCACTTCCGATCAGTCAATCTTGAATGTATGTTGCTCACTCACTTTGGATCTATATCTCCAGTTCGCTCCACTTCTCGAAGGAAAGTTAAATCCCTTCCCGAACTTAATCTAATTAATACTGTTCTAATAGTTATTTAGCTGTTGTAATTCGTTAAACTTAGTCCAAAAATAATCTTCTTCAAAGTTTTTAACACACTATATGCAAAGAAGCGTCTTTATCTCTTGCAATACGAATCTTGAGAATTCTCATTCTCTCTCTAATTCTCATAGAGCTCTCTATTTTTTTTTCACCAGTTCTCCAGTCTCCACGAGCTCTCTATCTCATCCTGTCCCCTTGAACTTCAGGGGTCACCATGAGAACACTTCATTGGTTAAACATATTTCCTAGCCTGAATGCCAGCCGAACTTAGCCCCGCCCACAACATTTTTAGGTCGGGAAGTTCGGTCTGGCCTTGCTCCATAGAGGAGTAATTATCTCCGAACAGAAACTGTTTGGACCAATGAAATCATCGCGGCGGGCTTTAGACGATGACGGACAGATGTTCAACAGTAACGTAATCATCACGTCATCAAAGGGGCTTGGATTATATTTGTTCAAATCTTAAACGGAGAGCTTGTTTGTATCTGCATTCACCTTCATGATTTCTTTCAAAAATTATGATCATGTTGGGTAAGTACTCTGTGTATCATTAATTTTTTTTATTTTTTTTATGCAAAGATCGTTTATTTCACCGTGTGTGCAAACAGGATTGCCAAATTTTTACAACAAAACCCACCAACTTCTAGCCCTGAACAATAGCTTCTCGGGGGTTTCTCCAAAAAAAAGAAGGCGTTTGGGGGTAAAATGTGTTATTTTGGCAAGGTTGCCTGCTAAAATTCGCACTCATGGGTCTATATATCCCATTATAGTTGCTTCAACTCGCGGACATAGAAAACAACCCGCGGAAAAAAGCGGACTTGGCAACACAGTGCAGTTGAGCTCTGTTGACGCTTGGATTGGCTGTAAGTCTATCCAATTGATTTCTTTCCTGGTTTGGTTGAAACACGCCCCATAACCACAGCCCAATGGAGCAGTTTCAGACTCATATTCTGACTAGAATGGAGTATGACCACGTCAGGCTACATATTTCCACTAAAATAAAATGTTCTCCTACATTTCAACTGCAAGACGTTTCTTTACACATTTAACAAATATGAATCACATTGAAAATTACTTAAAGAGATTTAAGAATAAGAGTTTCTCATTTCCAACAATATTAATCCCCATTCCAACATTCAAATACTCGTTCACATTATAGAACTTTTTTTAACTTCTTTTCAACAAAGAAATAAACTTCCATAAAACTATAAAAATAAATCCTTAATTTTGGAAGGGCCCTACAAATGTAACAAAATATAGTGCAGGTTATGTTCAAAACTAGAAACGTTATAGAAATACAGTGAAGAGGAAGGAGTTGTTTGCTGTTTTTCTCACAGCTGTGTGGCGCCCTCTACTTGATAAACACCTCAACCAAATCTTTGATGAATATGGTATATTTCAGTATTCAGTAATATTTTCAGTTACAGTCATGCTAAAAAAGTATTTGGATAAATACTAAGCCACACTTTAATGTCATTATATAACAAAATATTAAACCAGAATACATTTATTTTAAAGACATTGTACAAGTACAATGTAAGTGGTTATTAAAGGGTTTGTTCACCCAATAATTAAAACTATGTTTATATATATATATATATATATATATATATATATATATATATATATATATATATATATATATATATATATATATATAAAATGCTGTTACATTTAACTATATGACTTTTTTTTTCAGACAAATACAATCAGTTATATTAAAAATGTACTCGCTAATCCAGGCTTTATAATGGCTTTGAATGGCAGCCCAGAATTTATATATATATATATATATATATATATATATATATATATATATGTCATCTGGTTGTTTAGTTCTAATTTTGTTATTGAGGAAATTAATGAAGACATTCCCTCAGTCCCATTTAAAAAACATTTGGGCACTCCAGCAAACACCAAGCCTGTGTCCAAGCCCTCTACAGACCTGAAAGACCATCAAGACCAAGACGTCCGCTCCAAAGTCCCTTCTGTGTGTAAAATCTCCATTCCATTCCTTATCTTCAGCTAACCAGGAAATGACCACACCAGGAAATCAGTCCTCTCCTAGCCTGACAAGCCAGACCCACATCAAGATGTTTGGTCTGGAAACTCACCATTGACAGGTCTCAATCCGAGGGGCGGGATAAACGGTTGTCTATCAAACTCCCTTTGCACGCGATAGGATAGCGCTACAACCAACCAGAGCAACGAAGGTGAAGCGGAGGTAACGTTAGCTGATGATTAAACTTTTGCCGTATCCGGTCGGCAAAACTCTGAACACATCTTCCCTTTTTAAGAATGACTTCAGTGCCGTTCTTTGTTCTTTTCTCAGAGAAAAGCTTAACTGCAATTCTTCCAGAGTCGCGGTCAAAGCTGATTTGAAAGACCGCCGTTCGCCAGCTTCTGTATTTGCTAATGGCACGCAGGCGGAACTCTGCCATCATTATGTTAAGCCCCTTCCACCGACTCTACACACGAATTGATTGGCCTGACCAGAATTTGTTTTTTAAAGCTCAGAAGGGTATCGAGAGTTGCTAGACGACACTCGCGGCAGATTAAATTTGGTCCGTCTAGATTTCTAGGCTAGTCCTCTCCAGAACCAGCAGGGAAACACTGGCTAATCGACTTTTGGTCAGAACTAATATGAGTTCCAGAGACCAATCCAGCCCCTGTTCCCGCCCCTGAGTCCGCTCCAGCCTCTGAGTCTTCAGAGTGCAGTGCTGGCGAACAGTGTGAAGAACACGGAACACGTGTCTAATATGGTTAAACAGAAAATATGGTAGCTTATACGCAATAACTGCACTTTTGGTTTAAAATATTAATGTTAACCATTTTCTTTCCCTATTAACGTTTGCTGCTGCATCCTTTATGTCTATGGCTTATCCCGATTTCTCCAACTACGAGCTACACCACGGATCACAGAAAATGCGTGGTGCATTACAATGCAATGTGTTAACGCATTGTTAATGCGTTAACTTTGACAGCCCTAATATATATATATACACACACACACACCTAAAGGATTATTAGGAATACCATACTAATACTGTGTTTGACCCCCCTTCGCCTTCAGAACTACGTTAATTCTACGTGGCATTGATTCATCAAGATGCTGAAAGCATTCTTTAGAAATGTTGGCCCATATTGATAGGATAGCATCTTGCAGTTGATGGAGATTTGTGGGATGCACATCCAGGGCACGAAGCTCCCACTCCACCACATCCCAAAGATGCTCTATTGGACTCAGTGAACTCCTTGTCATGCTCAACAAAAACAATTTTAAATGATTCAAGCTTTGTGACATGGTGCATTATCCTGCTGGAAGTAGCCATCAGAGGAGTGTTACATGGTGGTCATAAAGGGATGGTCAGAAACAATGCTTAGGTAGGCCATGGCATTTAAACGATGCCCAATTGGCACTAATGGGCCTAAAGTGTACCAAGAAAACATCCCCCACACCGTTACACCACCACCACCAGCCTGCACAGTGGTAACACGGCATGATAGATCCATGTTCTCATTCTGTTTACGCCAAATTCTGAAAGACAAAAATGTCCATGAGGATGGATACACAAGGGTCAAAACTAGCAACACACCTGATACTGTACACTCTCAGAAAAAAAAAGGTACAGCCCAGATAGCATTATGACATTGAATCAATGTTGAAATTCCATCAGAATCATCATTTTGGTTGAGGTTGAAATTTCAATGCTAAGTAATATTGGATCAATGTTGAAAATTCAATGCTAAAACCATATTGGACCAATGTTGAAAATTCACTGCTAAATAATATTGGATCAATGTTGATAATTCCATGCTTTTCAGTGTTGAAAAGACAAACATTGAATCAATGATGATGTTTGGTCAGCTTATTTCTCCACTGGTGAGGCTTACGGTCAATCTATCTGTCACATTATTCAAAACTATGAATCTTTTTAAAAGGTATACTATTTTCCTGCCGCCTGGCATGTAAGGTTGTCATTCTGTGTTTCATGTTATTATAATAATAATAAAAAAAAAAAAAAAAAAAAAGAACTTCTACCATAAATTTAGTCTATCAGTTTTAAATAAATTAAATTGTAGGCTATTATTATTATTATTTAAATCATGTAGAATGTACATGCATTTCATTATTTATCTAAAGAATACAGGGTTAATAAAGAATTTAGAATATTTGTCCCTATCGAATGCGTCACAATCCAATCCAGCAGGTGGCGGTAATGCACCTTCAAGACAACCACCAATCAGATGAAAGCAAGCCAGCTGAACCGAACAGACATCAAACGTGAAAAAGAGACAGGACAACGACCGTGTTTTTTAGAGGTAAGTAGGCCTACAAAAATATATTTATAAAATTCATCTAAATTTTAATTTAGTGTTTTTATTCATCTTTATGTTTTACAACTTGTGTGCTTCTCCTGAGCGAGTCAGAGTGAACTGCAATGTTAATAATAGTCACATGAACGCCCTCGTAAATTACATAACCAAGGGCCAGGATAATCTTAATACATTGAGTTTCAGTTTGTTTTTCACCAAACCATATCATATTTGTATTCATCTTTTTAAGATTGGCATATACACCGTGAATTGCGTCCAAATTCTGACTCGTGCAACTCTTTTTTTTTTGTCAATTTTGTTTGAATTTCTGGCTTGTGAGAAATTGTGTTCGGCACTCGTGAGAGTATCTCACAGCTGAAGCAGAACTAGAACTGATTGACCTGTTAGCTGTGAGGGGAAATACAATCAGTTCATAACTGCTTCAGCTGTACGATATCATCATGAGAGCAGATCACAATTACATCATTACAGTTTAATCTTTAATGCAGCAAGAAAAAAGAAAAGTGTGAGATCTTTAAGTTCTGTAGGCAGCTATATCAAACTACAGAAATTTAGTAAACAGTTGTGCCTCCAGTTCGTGTTGTAAATGGAAAAAAAAATCTCTTCCAAACCACCATGTAGCCTATACAGCTCCTCTTTTATTTTCTTAATTTAGCTATTTGGTCATTCATTTACTTGTTTCATTTTTATTCACTTTGCTTTTTAATTCATTCATTGTGTGTCTGAGGGTCCTTTAAAGTCTATACTAAAATGCATTAATAGTCCTGAATTTAATGTTTTAACTGGGATATCACGATTTTGATCAAATTTCAAGTTTCACTTCATTTTGTAGTAGGCTATATTTGTAATGTATAATTAATCACATTTCCAAATATTTACTAACTTCTTGTTGTTTTAGATACCGTGAATGCTGATAAAAAGAGGCATCAGAGTTTATCTTTGCTGGGACGGTGCAGAACTGGCTCCATTACAACCTGAAAGGCTTTGGGGCATTGCTCATGGTGGAACCCCCTGAGTTTGGAGTATTTTATTCTTTCTTCTACCTTCTTTCTTTCAGTCGTACTGTCTCATTTCTTTATTTATTGGCAAGTTTCCGTTTGTATTTACTTCCATTTTGCAGATGCACGTTGTCATGTTTTTCCAGGCTCTTCTCATTTGTGTTATAAATTCAGATGTAATTGTTTTAAGTTAATCTGAGATTTCCTGTTGTAACTTTGGGGGCATAAATAAAGACATTTGCATGTAAACTGAAGGATGGTGTTTACTTTGAGTGACTTTTTGATGCAAAATCATATCGACTGCAGCCACACATGGTCTCTGATCAAAATGAATAAAATAAAGAGACAAATTAACTGGCATAGAATCCTGCTGTACATAAAGCAAGATTGATCTATATTTCATAGTTAAAATAACATTATTTCAGGGTGCAAACCTGATGAAAAATCAACGTTAAATTTGATATTTTGATTGATGCATTAACATTGATTCACTTAAATAAGTGGTTTAATTTTAGTTGAAAAACTATTGATTTTAAGCCCATCTTGATCTATTTTTCATCGTTGAAATAACATTATTTCAGGGTGCAAACCTGATGAAAAATCAATGTTAAATCTCAACATTGATTCAATTATATTTTAGTTGATGCATTAACATTGATTCAACGCTGATTCACTGTTTGTCTGCTATCTGGGAGTGCTGTCACTGGGGTGGTACACTATAAGGTACAAAAGTGAAACCCATCCTAACCCCTAAATGGTACATATTAGTACCTTAAAAGGTACATATCAGTACTTTAAGACTGTATTAGTATCTTAAAGGTACATAATATTGTAAAGGTACCTTTTCGGTTTTGTACCTTAGGGTACCACCCCAGTGACAGCAATGTACCTTTTTTCTGACAGGGTATGTCACCTAGTGACCAACGTTAAAAAAAATAAATCAGGTCCCAGCCAGAGAAACAAAACAGACAGTCAATGTGTGGATACAACAAATAGTCTTTATTGGGACAGCAAGCACTACTAGAAACAGTGTTACTTAAGAAAAAAAAAACAAAAACAAAAAAAACTACAATGATGTCTCTGAAGCCGTTTGGGAAGAGGTTAAAGTTCGGTGACTTCACAGCAGGTCGCTCACACGGTCCTTCCTCCAAAAGAAGTCAAGCAGACACGTCCAGAAGATCACGGCAGTCGTCCGACCCACAGGAGAAAGTTATGGCACTCTCAGCAACAAACAGCAAAAGCTGTGGGAGATCCCGGTGTCACCGAGGCAGTCTTCACAGCAACACTGGGCCCAGGAGCCCAAGATGGATAATCCAGAGGCTAGAAGAGAGCACCAAGAATGACCACTAATGTCACAGATAGCAGGTCACACTTACACTGTAGTACGATAATATATAATTACGGCCCTTCAGGCAGCATTAGAGAGCGTTGCGGAAGGTTAGAGACCGTTGAGGGAGGTTCGAGGGTTAGAGAGCGTTGAGGGAGGATCGAGGGTTAGAGAGCGTTGAGGGAGGATCGAGTGTTAGAGAGCGTTGAGGGAGGTTCGAGGGTTAGAGAGCGTTGAGGGAGGATCGAGGGTAGCCACAGTCTTCGGGACAATACCAGCCACTGGAACCATCAGATAGGTATTGCTGAGGCTAAAAACAAGTGATCACCATGAACACCAACACCACAGAAAATGGACCCCCAGTCACAATATGTGGTAATAAAATATAATTACGGCCCTTTAGGCAACATTAGAGAGCGTTGAGAAAGGTTTGAGGTAGTGATGGGACATCTGAAGCGAGGCTCCGGAGCTTGTGTCGAGCAAAAAGGGGCGTTCCAGATGAAGCCCCGATTCGAGGCTTGTATCGTTTCCGTGAAAATCACGTGACGATGACAAACGAGGCCTCGTTTTCTGTTGAATACGTCATTGCTTCATTCTGAGTATCGCTTTCAGATAAAAGTGGTTTGAAACCTCGCGCCTCTTGTGGGGTTTGCAGTAGGCATTTGCATTGGTGTTGAGGTGTTGGTTGTATGTAGTAGCGATATCATTATATATCATAGCTTGTATTATATATTATATTACATTATACTTAGTTTAGTAGATTATTAGAGTAAATTATACATAGTTCAGTAGATTATTAGAGTAAATTAACCTATATCTAGTTGAAATAGCCTACCTATACTACGTAATTATATATATATCCTATATTAGTAGTAGGCTAGTGTTATTATTATATATATATTATTGCTATTATTATTATTAATAATATTATTATAAGACTAGACTGTATTAGGGAAAGCTTTTCCCATCCCTGCAGTTTGCTGTTCCACAATTCCAGTCCCATAAGCACTGCACTCACAATAATTTATTTACAATCATTCTGGGCATTCACTGTCATCACTAACCCAAAGAACTACTGAATAGTTGAACACAAAGTTGTGTGTTTGTGTGAGTTGTGTGTACATAGGTTAATACAAGCAGAGTAAAATACTTTATTAATACACAGGCAATAGAAAAAGGGTGTGCCCATACTATGACAATTTGGTTGCTCAGGATGAATAGATTTGTGTGTGATGCATTGCTTTGCACAGCAGGTGTCACTAGGGAGCACACTGTTTCATGAGGCTTCAGGTAAATGAACCTTTTGGTGAACCAATGGACTGGAAAGCCTCAGTGGTTCAGGAAGCCTCATTTGGCCATCACTAGTTTGAGGATTAGAGAGCGTTGTGGGAATCCAGCTGCAGTATACCGGTGGTCAACCAAAGATGCCTGGGAACTTGGGCTTCATGTGCAGAGCAGGAAAGTGCACTCAACACAAAATGGCAGCAGATCAGCCGTCACCACCCCTACTCTGTTCCAGAGAACCAGTTTTTATCTCCTTCAAACTAAGCATGGCCATCTGTTTGACAATTAGTCGCTAATTGCCAGTATCAGCAGCAATGCAGATGCAATAATAAAGTTACTCAGTCACAGGAAGTGTCATCCAAATATGGGCAGAAAGGTGGAGCATGGTGACAAGTACTTATGAATTAATTAAGTCACATTAGCAGGGGAGGAAGCACAGTCCAAATATGGGCATAGTCATAAAACAGGAAGCAGGTTGCCAGGTTTGTCCATGAACAAGTGTCTAAAAAGGGCCAAGCAGGGCAAATTAAGAAATAAAACCCACTACAAATTTGATGCACAGTACATAACCACTACAATTCAGAGTGCCAATATATTAATGCACACAGTAAACACCATCACACATAACACTGCACACAATAAGGCCCAAATGTCTCTGATTAAAAACAAACAAAAATACTGAGTCAACCTATGACATGTATGCCTATTAACATTCCAAGTTTGAATATAGGCAAATTAAAAGGTTTGGGAATTTTGCTTTTCTCTCTTTCAGTTTCTCATAATTAGGATGTAGACTGGTAACAAAACCAGGACATGACAGTTTGTATGATACACATACACACCTGCTCATCTAGTCCGACAACAATCCTTTCTGAGTCAACAATCCAGTCTCTCTACCCATCCGAGAATATTATGTGACGATTACCCTTGAGTCTCTTACAGCACTTTAATAATCTGTCAGGATGGAAAAAAGAGAGAGGAACCGTGAGGCAGATCTTTCTGGACTGATCCCAGATATAAAAAAGAAAACAGGTAATTTCTTGTTGTAGAAAAATGTCAACTGTTTTACTAAATCATTTTTAAAAACCATTTGAAAGGCATATTCATGAAAGAGCCAGACTGTATTTTCCTGTTGTTTTCAATTCTCATTTTCTCTGTAGGTCAGAATGAGGATGTGGCGGGAAGCTCTGTGATCTTGTTTGGCTGTTTTAGTGACAATGAACAGTGTATTGAAGACACGATGGCAGCAGGAACAGCCTATGTAAGACACCATTCGGAGAAATGTTTCATTTAAGGATCAGGATTCTGAAAAATAAATTCTCAGAGGAGTTTAAGAAAGGAAGCTTCAATCTCATTCTCATGTAAGTCTGAGTGCATTTACTCATTTCACTGCTGTTCATTTCACGTATTATCAGACCTAAAAATGCCCCATTGAAAAGTTGATAATTTGTATTATTAGGTGTATAACTTGATTCTTTATCAGTGAAACTATCACAATATTTTGTAGTTTATCCAAAGAAGACTAGAAATAAAATATTTGGTTTGTAACAAGTCCACCTGGTTACTGCCGGCGTCACTTCTGATGTCATACGTAACACATGCGTGTATTACAGCTTCACTTCCGAGTTACGATAGGCTCTCTGTTTCTTCTTCTGTTCAATTTTAGACGCTTGCAACATAGTAAAAAAAAGCGTATATTAATATTGGGCCACCATGATGATGATCAGGTAGGCAATGATGAATTCTGAATGAAATATTACCTCTGAGCAATGACAATGTGATCTGTGCTTATCTTTGCACATGGCCTGCTCCATTTGGGTCGTCAAATGCTTCATTTAAACTAGAAAAACAAAGGAAAAACTTTTAAGCAACATTAATACATTAAACATGAATGATCTTAAACCTGATCATCAGGCTTATCTGCATGGTTTACCTGCCCTAACAATTATTTTTGAATTGGTCGTTAGCAGTTAGCATTTAGCATTGTATTAACCTACATCTTTTGTGCATATGCAGTTTTCAGCTGATAGTAGTTTGATTTGCCTAATGTTTCAGTGTATTTTAAGAATTGGGTATATGTATTAATTTACTCAACTGATGAATTTTAACAGTTTAGTTAAAATAATGATTAAAAAAAATATAAAAAAAAATTAAATGACCCCTCAATAGGCTATGGTGAATAATGAAGGTGTAATAGTAGTAATATATAGTATATATAATAGTAATAACTTATGTAATAAAATAGTAATAACATTTGTGTTAACTTATGCCATAGCCACTGTCTGATTTTCATGTCAATGTTTCATGTCAGGCACAGCACAAAAAAGTGGGAAGGAAGGACGTTTTACACATTTTCTGGAAGTGCTTTCTTCTCCAATAAGACAAGCGATGCATGCACAAACATAGTTTTATTTATGGTCTTATCTTGCCTTTGAATAGTATCCTCTAATTTCCATGAAACATTATTTATCCAGGGTATTCTCACAAAAATGCGTATAAATAGAACGAGTGTGCAACGTCGTGGAATGTATGTCTATGGCACGCTGTTTTTCGCGTGCACATGATACGCATTTTATGGCGTATTATACATACGAACTTGTTTTAAATATTATACCTGTAACAGCTTGGTGCTAAAATCATATTTTGCATATTTGATTTATGCATATTAATGAATAAAATTACTTGATTGTGTATATTTATAAATACTTTTACCATGACAGTGGGGTTTCAGCTTGGTCTTAAAGCACATATGGCTACAATTGTTTCCCTCATGGTGTCTGCGATAATGCAAAAAAAAAAAAAGTCCTAAATATAATTATTATCACTTAAAAGTGTGTGTGTATGTGTGTGTGTGTGTGTGTGTGTGTGTGTGTGTGTGTGTGTGTGTGTGTGTGTGTGTGGCGTGATGGCGGGCTCTTTTTTAAATGCTATTGTAGGCCTTCTGTTACTTTGAAGGTTACATTTAGGGCGTTGTATCTAACAGTGTCATATCTAAAGAAAAAATGTATTTATTACTCGTTACCACTTTTTAAAAGTAATATTATTACTTTACATATTACTCCATGCCTAAAGGAATTCCTTAAACTATCCATTATATTACTCATTACACCCCTCAAGGCATTGAATGCCAGTCTTCTTGTCAACTTTTCTTCTGACAAAATAAAAGTAATGTCAACATTTCCAGCCACTGAATCAAAGCAAATAAAAGTCTTTAAATGAAAGACTGTTCACTCAGCAGCCATGGTTGCAACATCTCCGGGCAGCTCCTGGACGTGATGTTTTAATACAGAAGACTAATTTTGATTCCCTCAGGATTTTTCCATGGATTTTTATAATTTTATAAATTATAGTTTTCTGTGGTAATAATACCCAGACATAGGTCAATGCCTGACCCCAGTGGCAATCATTGCACAGCAAAAGACTGCAATGTATTGTCTCTATAGTTGAGAAACCCATTGACTGACCACAGAGTTTATCTACCTTCCATACACCAGCCGCAGCTGCTATCTTGCGGTTTAGGCCCACAACCCCAGGCTCAAAGGGACACCACCTGCGTATGATTACATATGATATAGTTTGTCTCTGCATCATCTTCTCCTGTGTTTTCATCAGGAAATGCTGTACTCCTTTAGATGTGTCATAGCTCCCCCTAACGTTTAACAGAGAACATATTAAAAATTCGGACCCCAGAAAATTCTGTTTGGCAAGGAAAGAGTTAAACAAACGTGTGTGTGTGTGTGTGTGTGTGTGTGTGTGTGTGTGTGTGTGTGTGTGTGTGTGTGTGTGTGTGTGTGTGTGTGTGTGTGTGTGTTAGAATGTTTGCTACAGCCCTAGTTTTATTCAACCTTAACAAATAGATATAATAACTCTTAATATCAAACATAAAATAAACTGACAGATCCCTATTGTCCACTAACAAACATTAGATCATTTAACTACAAGGTCATTGTAATGGGGTTTGTAGATGGGAAAAAAGGAGGCGGGAATCGGAGAACATTCAAAGACTTTAAATCAAAAAAAAAAAAAAAAAAAAAAAAAGCCGCTTGAGTCTTTCCTCATCCGCGCTACTCCAACTCCTCAGCACCGCGATCCCCATCCCCCTCTCTCGTCTTCCACTGTCGTCGCTCTTCCTTTTATGCTCTCATCACTCCGCCGTGAGACAAGACCAGTGTGGCGCACAGCTGCCGCTCATTAACACTCGCCACCAGCCCGCTCTCACGGTCCCTCGCCTCGCTACTTGCCATAGTCATCTTATTCCGCCTGTGGGAATTAAACATTGACTTTGCCATTATTAGCGTCATGATGTACTGTAGTTATGTATTTTTCTTCTGTTTCTGCAGATGCTGCTTTATCTGTGTGTTTGCAGTGCTAATAAAAAATAAAGGTGAGCATTTAAACACCATATCTAGAAGTTAAAATCAAGTATAAATGTCAGATTTTGTGTTTACAGTTACAGTTTCTGTCATTTCAGTGTGTCTGCAGGTCACAGTAGAGGCTGTTATTGCTGGTTCCGTTGTCTTGCCATGTTCTTCAACCAAACATGATCTTAAACTTCAAGACACTAATGTGCACTGGAGACATAATAACAGCAAAATTGTGTATGATATAGTCAAGGGTGAAGATTTAGTAGTGGAACAGGACCCACATTACAAGAACAGAATTGAAACTTTCCCATCGGAGTATAAGAGAAGAAACTATTCAATTAAACTCCTCAGTCTGACAAATGCTGATGCAGGAGAATTCAGCTGTTTCATCACAACCCCATCTCATTATAAACAGGAGACTATACAACTGCTCATCATCGGTAAGCAAAACTGGTTGAATGTTTGAGGATTTTAAAGGGGGGGTGAAACACTCAGTTTCAGTCAATCTCATGTCAATCTTGAGTACAATATAGAGTAGTATTGCATCCTTCATATCTACGAAAAGTCTTTAGTTTTATTATATTTATAAAAGAAATATGGGCTGTACCGAGTCTTTCCGGAAAAAACAGAGCACCTGGAGGCGCATCGTGTGGACGGAGCTAAAGAATGACAAGCGCAAAGCCATGACGTTCTCAAG
Source organism: Pseudorasbora parva (assembly GCF_024679245.1). Lineage (NCBI taxonomy): Eukaryota > Metazoa > Chordata > Actinopteri > Cypriniformes > Gobionidae > Pseudorasbora > Pseudorasbora parva. The sequence goes on from NC_090185.1 coordinate 29,996,320, forward strand.
CGTGGAGAGACCCATGGCTATCGATCTCAGCTAATAGATATATGATCCAGGCTGAAATAAATTGAACAGGTGAAACAGCAACAGCAGGACATCCGTCTCTGTGGTATGTACTGTATTTAGTGGCCTGTCAACATTTGTGTGTCTTTACTCGCAGTTTATGAGGACATGATTCGGTTTATGGACTATTGTATGACTATTGTATGGACTATTGGACTTCATAGAACAAGGAAATCATCAGGCCGTTTTTAGGAGAGAGAAGAGAGCGATGTACAGATAAGTAAATTTTGTGAAAAATACAGTTTTTTTACACGCGAAACATGAACTCATGTTATATTGCACACTGTAAACACAATCAAAGCTTCGAAAACACGCGAAGAACGGGACTTTTAAATAACACAAAATACTTCGCTGTTGACTTTAGACCAGGTTTTTGTTGGTCTATGGCACAGTCCTTTTCAGTTCCTCAAAATTGCAACGTGCCTGAACACCTCGTTTTCAGTCCAGCACGCCCATGGATGAACAGATGGGCAAGAGCGCATTTGCTATTTAAAAAACGTGGCGTTAGACATAAAAAAACGTATACCTGTATCGGGCTGAAACTATCAAAACTGATACTGCACCTGGTATCGCATTATGCCAAGTGTATGATAGGGCCCAATAAGTATTTGACAAACTGCTGATGCTCCAGTCTAAGTGCAGCTATAAATTATTAACTGATGTTGTTTTTATCCCTCTGCTGTAATGTAGTTTTTTCATTATTATTTTTTTTTTTTGTAGAATCAACAGTCGAAAAAGAAATCGAAAGAAAAGAAGTGGGAGCAGACAGTCAGGGGACATCATGGAACTGGATTTACATTGTATCAGCTGTATTAATATTGCTAATTGTACTTATATTGTTTTTGTTAATTTACTGTAAAAAAAGAATTCAAGCTTCCTCATTCTCTTCTGTACGGACTGAAGAAGAAAGAACAGTGCAAGTATTGACAAGTCAGGTCTAAAAGTTTCACTTTTTCTGATTCATTGTTACATATTTATTTTATTCTCTCTGGTGCAGAAAATATTGTTTTGTGTTGTTATATTCTTGCTGTGTGAGTCTGTATGTTGCTGCCTGAACAATTCTGTACACCAAGTGTTCTTTCTTCATGTAGTGTTTGCTAGTATTAAATCTATTTTTATCTATTGTTTTACCATTTGAGCAGTACAGTCCCAAATATAGGATTTTTATTTCTGTGCCCCTGAGAGTACTGTACCACATATTGGATTTAGAATGTTCAGTGACCTCACATAACTGCCTGAATCAAACTGTATACTTATACTTACATACAGTACTATACTAGCATGCATACATTGCACTTACATTATACCTGGGCTACACTGAAATGTAATGTGAGAAGTTGGTTGTGTAATGTTGTCCTGGGTCGGAGGAGGCGGCAGCGACCCCAGCAATGTCGGAGATGGTCTTTTATTTCGAAAGCTGTGCTCTTCAGGTCTCACGAGCCACCTAGAAGGGGACAGTGTGAGGTCACCAGACCAATAGTAGGAGCATGCAACCATAGTACCATGGGCCATTTAAACCCCCTTATTGCTAGGTGTATTTGGTACATACCAATATATATATATATATATATATATATATATATATATATATATATATATATATATATATATATATATATATATATATATATATATATATTTGTAAATGTATATATTTATAAATAGGCATATTTTGTATCATTAATTTGCTGGTTTTGATTCTTTTGTTGGAAAGGTTTTTTTTTTTGCACTTTGTCAATATAGCACACCTGTAGATGACCAAGATGATAGGTAATAAACATCACCATGCACAAGTGTATTTTTGAGTTGTGTGCTTTTTTTCTACATCACGGACATTTACCACGTCCTAGAAGCCAGCTGAAACTAAACTTCTTCACTACATTAAATCTACTTTTTTTGTGTTATTTTATGTTTATGTTCAAATTAGAACTGCTATACAGCTCTGCAGTCTAATGTCAGAAGAGCACAAGTTGTTAAAGATGCACAAAATTGGGTGTACTCTTGGATAGCAATCTTTCATTTAAAAAAGTCACATTTCTAGAATCTGTAAAACTGCATTCTTTCATCTTAAAAATATATCTAAATGATGACATACTATATGCTCTCAATGACAAAATGCAGAAAAGTTGGTTAATGCATTAATGACTCAAGGCTAGATTATTGTAATGCTCTACTGGGTGTTTGCCCTGCACGCTTAATAAACAAACTCCTACTGGTCCAAATGCAGCAGCTCGAGTTCTTACTAGACCCAGGAAGTGTGATCACATTAGCCACATAACCCTGCACTGGCTCCCTATTAAACAATGCATACATTTTAAAATCTTGCTAATTGCTTACAAAGCACTAAATGGTTTAGCTTCCCAGTACTTGAGCGAGCACTTCACATCATAGTTCTTCACGTCTGTTGCAGTCTCAAAATTCTGGCCAGTTGATAATACCAAGAATATCAAAATAATCTGCAGGTGGCAGATCCTTTTCCTATTTAGCACCTAAACACTGGAACAGTATTCCTAGCATTGTCCGGGAAGCAGACACACTGTCAGATTAAATTTAGACTAGGGTTGTAAAGGTATGGCAGTTTATCATGATATTAACATGTATGATTATAATATTCTGCATCTTCTGCCCTCAGCTTGCGTTTTCTAAACTTTGCTTTGGCAGCGAGTTAAAGTCCCAGTAAAGGTCATAGACGGAAGTCAGGGTCAAACTTTCTTTACTTTGACCAATTTGTGAAACTGCAACACAAATGAACAATGATATTGAGAAAACACTATCTCGTACAATGTTACAGTCCCTTATCCCAATGTAATATGCACTATGTAAGATGCATATAAATTGCCTTTACAAAACATAGAACATATGATGTTAAAGTAAATACACAATCTAGCATCACAATTATGTTCCTCAAGTTACATTTATCACATCACATGTAAATAGATCTCCAACATTTGCCTAACTTATCAAATTACACAGTCATGTATTTTGCATAGCTTAATCTTTTAAACTTACAGATTGTGCCTTGTTCAAGAGCGAAACGAAAAGGATGGACGTGGATGCACTTCAATACACTGCACCATGAGCTCTGAAATCCAAAATGGCTGATGCATTACTAAAAGCGACAGAATTCTTAAAGTGACCACTAGGTGTCAGCATTGACAAAGTAAACAATATAACTGGGGCCAGGATACTGCATATTTACCAATCCACGGTTTTGGGGGTGGGGGTTTTGGGGGTTCATGACTGTTGACTAATTGATTAAGTAATATGTAATTGTGGTTATGGGTTTTGAATTAATTTTGAATTAGTTAATAGTCATGTGCTTCAGAAAGTATAGTCATCATAACACAATGATACCTTTATAAATCATAAGCTAATGATTAATTAAAGCAGACAACTGGAAGTTGAAATACATGGCTTTGACCCATTGTGGTAATTAACACATTAATTTACACTATTAATTAATATAATATGTTTTTAAGGAATTAATACATTATAACATTTAATTAATGGCAATTAATATAATATTTAATCTATTAATCATATAGAATCTTCATTAGTTGCTGATGCAGTAATCATTAATAAATGGTTTAGTTCTTCATGAGTCATACATTAACTCATGATTATCTGTGCAGTAGTTAAGCATGAATTAATGTAAAGTTACCCATATTGTAAAGTGTTACCAGAATTTTTTTTTATATATATATATATATATATATATATATATATATATATATATATATATATATATATTTTTTTTTTTTTTTTTTTTTTTTTTTTTTTTCCCACGTTTTAATTTACTAATTTAATTACTGAATATGTTGTTACATTTCACGATTGCATTTCAATAATATATCTGTATTAAATCATAGAATACAGACAAATTACATCAGACAACAAGGAATCGCTGAGGAAATAAAATACATTTCAGAAAACTATTATTCTTAAATAACACTAATAATAATAAATAAAGAATACAAATAAATTAAGATTGATCAATTGATTAGGCTTGTTTTTTATTATAAAAATTTGAATTAGTTTGCCCCATCTAAGTCATATCCCAAATTTCAAAGTTCACTTGGTTAATTTGGTCCAGACCAAAAAAAAAAAATTGATGAAAAGATTTGCATTTTTATCACCGAACCTAAAGGCATAGGGATATGTTCACAAGCTGATTGTTTGGCTTTTATAATGTATTGCCTATTTCAAGACGGAACTTACAGAACATCCAAAACAATGCTGTGTGCTGAGATAAATGCTCTGGTTGTATGTGCGTACATATGATGGGATTTTGACCAGCTGAGAACTTGTGTAGAGCTGGGCCGTGTCTTTGGGCCGTGTTGTGTTCATATATCATTCAAACCGCACCAGAGTTAGTTTTGAAGTGGACCGAGAGCCATCTTTTTTTTTAGCTGTCTCAGGCTGCTTTTTTGGTGCGCACCAGGGTTCAGATGCCGTTCACACTTATTCAAATGAACCACAGTAACAGCAAATACACCAGGGTTCATTTTAAGCAAACTAAACATGCCAAGTGTGAACACAACCTAAAACACCAGGTGTAAACAGTCTCCCTTGTCTACTTGTGATCGAACAAAACACATCTTAACACGAGGTGTAAACAGGGCATTCGTTTTAATGACTCACCTGACTTTTGCAGAAGAATCTTCTGGGAGAAAAGCACCAGCCACCTGTTCAGATAAAACCAATGAGATTGACAATTGAGGAATTTAAATGTCTTGTATCCTTTTTAGTAAAAAAAAACTAAGGAACGGCATGCTGCTGATTCACTGGCCTTAATTAGATTTTTTTTTAAATCAGGAGTTTAAATTTTTTTTGAAGACATGAACAATTTGAGGTGTTTTGTTACACACACCTCCACCATATTCATGATGTGGAAAGGCAGCCAGGTCAAGCCGAAGGTGATGACAATAACCAGGATTAGTTTCTTACTTCGGATCTGTCTACGAAAACGTGTCTTGCGAATTTTGCGTAGGTTACACACATAGTTGCCTATGATCAGTCTATATGGCATCAAGAAACCCAGCAGAATTAGCAAACAGTGCTGCAGTATCACCTAAAACAGAGTGAGGTCATATCATGTGTAGAATCATTTAACATAATTTCCTTTTAGATATAGAGTTTGTCTATTTATTCTAAAAAGTTCTTGATTTGACCACTTTTATAATTATTGGAAAATATTTATCAGGTAAATTTAACTTACATCTCGTGGATGTGAATGTTTACCTTAAATATATTATGCAAGTTGCTTTCTGGGTGGGGGAAGGGTTTTGTCCCCCTCAGTTCAAGTCATGTTCTGGGGGCACCACAATGCAACTGAAAGGTCACTTTACTATTAGCGATTAAAAAAAAAAATAAGTGCATGCAAATTGCACGCCACTGTCTTTGGGTGTACTGCCTCGGCGATGGAGAGTCAGAATTTCTTCTGGATAGTTCCTTTTTTACAGGATAGTGTCCTGGTACACTAAAGGCCTTGTCACGATTTGTGCTCTAATGCTCCCTGTTCCTCGAGACCCACTGTCTTGCAAAGTTTCACAACTGGCTGTTGTTTGGAAAAAGTTTAAAAAGTCTCAGTTTACGCATGTAACCATGATTCCCCAAGAATAGGGAATGAGATGCTGCATCCCCAAGGGGTCACTATGGGGAATGCCTCCGGCATGATAGGTGTCTGAAGGATGAGTCTGAACACGACAATGAACTTTATATTGGCAGGCCTATGACATCACCACTGGTGTGACTGAGAGTACAAGAGGGCACCTGTGTAAAATGTCACCCACTTCTTGTCTGAAGGAGACATGTACAGGAATACCGAAAGCATGGCAAAGGGATGCAGCATCTCGTTCACACTCTAACCTAGGGTTCCTCAACTTGGTCCTGAAGGGCCACTGTCCTGCAGAGTTTAGCTCCAACCCTAATTAAACACACCTTCCTGTGATTTTCTAGTGATCCTGAATATCTTGATTAGCTTGCTCAGGAGTGCTTGATCAGGGTTGGTGCTAAACTCTGCAGGACAGTGGCCCTCCAGGACTGAGTTTGAGGAACTCTGCTCTAACCCAAAGGCAAAACGATGAAAGCTCAGAAAGACTCATTTTAACTGGCACTGCAAAGCTCTACTAACTAAAGGCTTCAATACACAATGACTCTCATAATGAGAGGAGGCCTAGCAGCACTCCACACTGAGGTCAGTACCTAACTGCCTAGCCAAGCTCCTAGTATGATGACTCTCTAACTTGACAGGAGACTTAACAACTCCATATACTCAGGATATCTTGAAAGGAGGCTCACAAAAAGCCTATCACTCGCACACGCTATCCTAGTGAAACCCAAGAGAGTGGAGGCCTCGGTAAAGACAACTCTCTTTAATGAGAGAAGGCCTGATAATACTTGCAATACCCAATAAGGCTCACAGAGAGCCTAAGCACTCAGTCTATGGCTGAGCTCATAGGACGAATACAGTACGTCTTTATGCCAGGTTTCAAGGAAGTTTCTATTTTACAGGGCTAGGAGCCTTCCACAATAATAGGACTCTGGTTCAAGAGCAGAGAACAAAGAGGCTACCAATTTATATCCAGGCTGAGCTTAGAAGGCCTTAAGATAATGATGAGAGAGAGAGAGAGAGAGAGAGAGAGAGAGAGAGAGAGAGAGAGAGGCCTAAAATTAAATATCGAGAAGCCTAACAACACTCCATACCCAAGTAATAACTGGGGTAACGGTAGTCAGTCTCCCCAGTTATTGCTTAGGTATGGAGTGTGGTTAGGCTTTTAGATATGAGAATTTCCTGTGAGGCCCCTGCTTTTAATAGGCAGTGTTGTCAAGTCAATTCTCATAAGCTCTCAAAGAGTCCAAAAACCAGAAACCAGAGAAGGCTTGATAGAGCCTAATCAACTTGTACTGTATGCAGGTGAATTTTTATTTAATTTTTATTTTTGAGAGAGAAAGAGAGAGAGAGTCCTAGTGCTTTAAACACACTTGTGCAAACACTATCTACTATCCCCTAAGAGAGAAGAAAGGAAAAAGCTCCTTATCTGTCTCTTGTAGTCAGTCTTGTGAATGCATCATCTAGCTTGCTCAAAGAGTCGATGGCATTCCAAATGCGCGTCCCTCATCCCTTGAAAATAGGGACAGTGCAAACTGAGCTTTTTATAGGAAATCCTCAAAATGCTCACATTTATTCCCTCAAGAACTAAACACGAATGCTTCTCACTCATGTACAAAAAAAAAAAAAAAACGACTCCTAAAGACAAGTAAGAGGAGGACATTTTGCACTGGTGCCCTCTTATATTCTCGGTCAGACCAGTGGTGATGTCATAGGCTGCCATCTGCCAATGTCAAGTTCATTGTCATGTTTAGACTCATGCTTCAGACTCCTGTCATGCCGGAGGCTTTCCCCATAGTGACCCCTAGGGGACGTAGCATAGAGTTCCCTTCCAAAAGGGAAATACCTTTTTTCTTCCATGTATGTTGCCACTGGAAGGATTCAATCACCACTTTACACATTTATGGGGTCTCTGCCAACATGACGGTTTGGTAAGTGAACTTGATAAATGTTTTAGGGATGTCAAGGTGTTACTGGTTTACAACCTTTCTAACCTTGTCCAGCTCCACCTCTGTGGATCTAGTGAGTGGAGTTTAACCTAAGTAGGTTTAATGTACTGTGTTGATAAGGTTACGGTTTAGTTGAAACTGTTAGCTCCACAAGTTAGGTCCAGAGGTGGGGAGCTGGATGTCAAGCTCCATCTGTTGGCTCTCAGTGAGAAGCCTCTCCATGTTATAGTTTTTTTTTCCAGTGATACAGATCCTAAGTCTAGTATATGCAGATAAATCATACTTTAACGATTAACTTGATGGCTACTTCTCAGGGTGTTTCTCAGCCTATTACATGAGATGCTTTGATAGGTTCCAGCATCCCAGTGACCTTACATAGGACAGATGGTCGGTCCTGTCTCCCCCTAGAGGCCAATGACAGTACTGCATTCTAGTAGATAGAAAGAGGGCTTAAACTTTGAAAGAAGTTTAGGTAATTGTGTTCAAATATATGTAACCTGTTTCATATAATTATAGTTGTATGGTGGTTTCATTTTTACTTGGCTCTTGGCATTTAAAATGGCCAAAATGTGGTCGGTTCAGTTGTGGTCGGTTCTGACTTCCTGTAAGTGGCGTGGCTGTGTTGTGTGAAGGACAGCACCATGTCTTTTTGCAGCTTCTTTACTATGAGTTTTGACATTAAAGCATGCCATTAAGCATTTCACATGATTAAATTTTTTTTTTTTTTTTAAAGTATATTTTGTGCATAATTATGTTGGACATTTCAGAATGTTGTCGTTTGTGAACACGTTATTTTTCTTTTATATACTTTGCTTTACTAAGCTGGAGTTGGTCCAGTTTTTCATTTTCATTTCATCTCCTTAAAGATAACAGAAATGACATATGTGTGTGCTAATCTTTTGCTCTCCTTAGCAGAAGTATATGCAGTGTGGTTTAGCTTAGTACATATACCTGCAGTTCCTGTGAGTTGGTCACTTGGCAAAAATGACTCATATGTTCTCATGTTTTTTAGACAGGTGGTTTACCCTTTAGCAGAGTTCACATTTGCTTTAGACATATCGCCGTCAGGTTTTCTTTTCTTTTTTTTTCTTTTTTTTTTTTACTTCAAATGGAAAAAGAATGGTAGTATAGTACGTGGGTGGTGTTTTACCACTTTGATAAAATGATTGTTGTTGTTTCCTTATGTAGATTGAAATAAAAATAAATACAATAAAATAAAATAAGGAAAATATCATTTTATATACATATTTATCTTTTTATTAATTACGCATAAGTCATGAATTTCTATATTTAAAAACAAAGGTGACCTGCTGATATAAGGTCAGACACAAGCTCTTCTGTTTATGATTTGGGCAGAAAAGCACCGGTTCTGTTCAAACTCTTCACAAATGGAGGAAAAGACCACCTCAGTATACTGAAAGAACAACAGGACAACCACTATTAGCATTTACATCTGTTTTATGAATCAAACAGTGATAAAAATCAGTAATAAATCTTAAAAGTAATGAATAAATATATAAATGCAAATTAAAAAATATATTTTTCTTGTTTTTTGGGCATTTTACCACTGTCTTTGTCTCTTGAAATTGTTCCAGAGGCATAAAATGAGTCTGGTCTAAATCTGTCTCTTGATGTTTTACATTTTTTCCAGAATAGCAACATACACCTACAAGAGAAGAGAAGTATGTTCATATTTTACAGATTAAATTAAATGATATTAAAGAACAGAACTCACCAATGACCACAATGACCAGAACACCATGCATCAGACCAGATATGAAGATAATAATCATCCATGGGCTCTGAATCTGGTCAGTATGATTCCGCTCGATATACTTCACCACAGTGTGATTCTGACACTCGGGCAGTTTAGTTGGTTCTGTAAAAACAGCCATAGACTACATTTCAACAACTAAAGCACTGATCCTCCATATGACCTGATCACTGAATGCTCACTCACCGATGATGTAAAGTGTGGTGCCGGCGCTGAATTTTGGAGGGGCTTCAGTGGTCATGCAGTAATAAATGCCTAACTCGTCAACAGTGACATTTATTATGAATAGACTACGTTTAGATTGCACTGAATATTTGGGTGGGAATTGTATTTCATAGAAAAAAGGAGTTGGTGAAGTTGAAAATAACCTCAATATCATAACTGGACGATTCGGTGGTTTCAGTCGCATCCAATAAATCTCTTTTTCATCAAGATCACAGTTTATAGTCACATTTTGTCCAAAATGTGTTAGTTCTGTTAACATTTCTACAGCTTGACACCATACTAATAGACCTGTGAGATAAATAAATAGATAAATCAAACATGCATAGAGTGATAAAAAATAGGATTTTCAGGAACTTGATCAAGTACAATAAATATTCAATAAATGACACTTACAAATGAGATGGTGTATGATGTTTCCACAACTAAAATGCATTACCTGTGAAATCTGGTTGCTTTCACAGATGCTTTAAGATGGAACTGCACTTTTCGAGCTTTGAAACCAAGAGAGGGTGATTTTAGAGCAGCCAATGAGAGGAAGTGACACTCAGACCGCATTCAACAACAACTTTTCAATGGCTCATGTGAGATCATTATCTTTATAAGTTACAACAAGTTATAACAAAAGTGGTCAAATTTTGCCTGAAGACATTAATATTGGTGTGTAAACACAAAGGCTGTTCAATTTAATAAAAGATCCCTGACCAAAGACCAAAAGATTTATTTAAAAGTAATTTCTCCAATGAAAATCTAACGGAAGTGAAACTGAATTTGACATTCTGATTAACATATGTTATGTGATAGAAACATCAATAGCCATTAAGCTGTGTGCTGTGACTTTATAATGTGCCATTTCCATTTTATTTGACCACAGAAACTGAGCCTAGCACACTTCTCTCTCTCTCTTCAATAAAATCTAGCCTTAAGTGAAACTTAACACACAGTACCAGTTGTCCACAAAGTCTTCGTTATGGCTTACGAAAATGGAAATGTTTCAAAATGTCAATGTTTAGCCACTAGGGGGCGATGATCTCTGTGATCCCATGAACCAGTGTCCATATGTTTTTGACTTCATCTCAGATCAGTTTTATAAATTGTAGACATTTAATTACACATTTGTAGGCTATAATAAAAAGGAAAAGAAAAGTTGTAGTTATACCGGGACTGTCATATAAATAATATTATAATGAGAACAATATTGTAATAAAACATTGTGAATTCTCTGGGGTTGGTTGTTGTTTCAGTGCTTTGTTGTTGGAAGAATGCCTCTACAGCTTAACGTTACACATTCTGACTAGCACATAAATTCAAGTTCAAGCTTCACTTGTGCATTTGTGTTATTTTGTACAGATATATGTCGTAATATTAAGTTGTGTTGTACAAATATCTGATTAAAGGTAACTATGCAACTTTCCGTCCACTAGAGGGCGCCTATTCAAAACAAAGGCACAGTTTGATGACGCCGAGTTTGAGCGCAGCATCTTGGGACATGTGGTCTTCACCTCACAGCCGGTGGAAAAGAATCGGGATAGGACTCTGGCAGGAATCATGTTCATAACATCATAACAACATGCCAGCAGTGTCGGGTAACAACCGGGCCTTTTCAAGTTTTTTCACTTTGCAAGCACCGCTCACAATTTCTTCAGGAATTGTACATTCTAGATAACGTTACTGTAGTATGAAGCAGAGCAGGACCGAGTGTTCTGGAGCTGAGCAAGGGTGCTGGAGCGATTGTTACACAAACAAACGGCTCGCGAGCAGCAGGACTCATATTATGATGGGATACAGTCGCCAGGCGCCCACGCTATTTCCCCTTTTCCAGTCATAAGTATGAGGTAAGGCAGCTCTGTTTATCATGGTAGATACATGTAAGTGTCACAGAGTGACCTAAAATGGCGGAACTTAAAATGGCGGAACCTAAATTGGCGGAAATTGTCCGCCCGGACCATTGTCCATGGAACACGCGACTAGTTCCGGTAGCTCCGGGCAACTAAAAGGGAGTGTTATTGGGCACAGGTGTGCGCATGGACGTGACGGTCGATGGTTGGACAAATTAGAGCAAAGGAGGCATATAAAGAAGGTAATGGGAGAACAGGAGAGGGTGGAGTTGATTCCGGCAAACGGGGGCGGGGGGGTGGAGTTGATTCCGGCAAACGGGGGCGGGGGGGTGGAGTTGATTCCGGCAAACGGGGGCGGGGGGGTGAAGTTGATTCCGGCCAACGCTGCAGGGTGAGTGAAGTCGATTTGGGCGATCGCTGTGGGTGAGACAGAGCGATCGGTGAATCGGAGGGACGTCTTGAGGCGGATGATACAGACTGGGCGAAGTGAGAACAAAGTACTGGGCTGAAGAAAACATGAGCTAAGTGTTTGAAGCATTCGTTGTTGAAACAACTGTGTTGATATGTATTGTTACTGCCTTGGAGAGATTGTTTACATTGAGAAGTCATTGGGAACGTATTGAAAAGAGGAAGGAGCGTGCTGAAAGATCGTGGTCTTGACGTTTTCATATGGTCACCCTCTGCACTGACCCTTTCTACTATCCAGGACTTATTTCCCGGCCCAACGTGGTGATCCTGACCCTAATTCACCGTGAGTGTGTGTGGAGTACAGTGGGTGAGTCTTTCTTTTGATGTGTGTCCACCTGAAGAATTATAGTGTTGTGCTGTGCAAACGTCGTCAGCGATCCCTCCCTAGGTCAAAGAGGAAGCCCTGCATCAGAGGAAGCGCTAAAGCCGACATCTGTCTAACTACGGAGCTGTGAGTTGTATCTACCCAGTGTACCGCCTGTATACTCACCTGTATGCCCAAAGCTAAGAGCCCAGTGTACCGCCTGTATACTCACCTGTATGCCCAAAGCTGAGAGCCCAGTGTACCGCCCGTATACTCACCTGTACGTCCAAAGCTAAGAGCCCAGTGTATGGTCCTGTATACTCACCTGTATGCCCAAAGATAAGAGCCCAGTGTACTGCCTGTATACTCACCTGTACGCCCAAAGTTAAGAGCCTAGTGTACCGCCTGTATACTTACCTGTATGCCCAAAGCTGAGAGCCCAGTGTACCGCCCGTATACTCACCTGTACGTCCAAAGCTAAGAGCCCAGTGTATGGTCCTGTATACTCACCTGTATGCCCAAAGCTAAGAGCCCAGTGTACTGCCTGTATACTCACCTGTACGCCCAAAGCTAAGAGCCCAGTGTATGGTCCTGTATACTCACCTGTACGCCCAAAGCTAAGAGCCCAGTGTACCGCCTGTATCCTCACCTGTATGCCCAAAGCTAAGAGCCCAGTGTACCGCCCGTATACTCACCTGTACGTCCAAAGCTAAGAGCCCAGTGTACTGTCCTGTATACTCACCTGCACGTCCAAAGCTAAGAGCCCAGTGTACGGTCCTGTATTCTCACCTGTACGTCTCAAGCTAAGAGCCCAGTGTACTGTCCTGTATACTCACCTGCACGTCCAAAGCTAAGAGCCTAGTGTATGGTCCTGTATACTCACCTGTACGCCCAAAGCTAAGAGCCCAGTGTACCGCCCGTATACTCACCTGTACGTCCAAAGCTAAGAGCCCAGTGTACTGTCCTGTATACTCACCTGCACGTCCAAAGCTAAGAGCCCAGTGTACGGTCCTGTATACTCACCTGTACGCCCAAAGCTAAGAGCCCAGTGTACCGCCCGTATACTCACCTGTACGTCCAAAGCTAAGAGCCCAGTGTACTGTCCTGTATACCCACCTGCACGTCCAAAGCTAAGAGCCCAGTGTACGGTCCTGTATACTCATCTGTACGTCTCAAGCTAAGAGCCCAGTGTACTGTCCTGTATACTCACCTGCACGTCCAAAGCTAAGAGCCCAGTGTATGGTCCTGTATACTCACCTGTACGCCCAAAGCTAAGAGCCCAGTGTACCGCCTGTATACTCACCTGTATGCCCAAAGCTAAGAGCCCAGTGTACCGCCTGTATACTCACCTGTATGCCCAAAGCTGAGAGCCCAGTGTACCGCCTGCATAGTCACCTGCAAAACTCGGCTTGTACGAAGAAGAGAGAGAAGAGACCGGGAAGATCTGTTGAAAATCAGGAGCGACTCAGATCCCAAGGCCCCAGTCCTGGAGGACTGGTGTCCCCCTTTTTAGTATTTCTCCTTCCCCTTTCCCATAAATCTCTTTTAAATTAATAAATATTGGTTTTAACTTACCCGTCCTCGTCTGTCTGGTCATTGGGGTGTTTCTGGGACCTCCTCGGGGTGGAAACTAGGGGAGGAGCGGGACTCGCGCTAAGTGGCGGTCCGCTCCGGCCTGTGACATAAGTGTGTTTAAAATGATGCTATGATGTTACTCTGTGCATTCGCTCGGCGCTGCTGCGACACTTTTCACACAAACAGAAAAGCGTTTCTGACAAATAAAACCGAGGGAAACGCAGATATGACGCAATTGACAGGCGACTCCCTTAAACGCTATCCTGACACGTCCTGGGTCCTTGGTTAAAATAGCAATTTTCTCACAATTTACAAATAGTTGGAAACATTTGGGATGTTGTAAGTACTCAACTGGACAAAATATATAACACGGGCCTAGTTTTTTTTTTGGATATTTTACTGCAAAAATACTACATAGTGCACCTTTAATCTCATAAAGATGCGTTTCGTTGAGGTAAATAACCTGCAGCGCTTCATTGTTGTTATGTAATGTGGTGATGAAAGCTCACAAAGACCACGTGTTTGCTGACTTGATGGAATACATCCTGAGGGATGACCGACGAGGATGACGCCACCGACAATGGAGTCACCAGTGGAGCTACTTAGTTGGAGAGACAAAGGAGCCTGGAGAAGCTGTATGGCCGAAGGTTTTCGGTGGAGGCGAGGGAGGAGCCAGGACGTAGCTGAAGTGTCGATGGGCCACAGTGGAGTGCAAGGTACAGAGACTGGCAGTTCTGTTTTCACATTAGTGTCAAGCAACCCGCCCCCTACATTCTAAACATACGCTGAAGCTAAAACTGTTTTAAACGGGCACTTGTTCACACATTTGCTATTTTTTACATAGTGAATGGCCTTAACTTTCATGTAGCTCAAACAATAGAGTGAGGTGCTAGCAACACCAAGGTCATGGGTTCGATTCCCAGAGAAAGCAAGAACTGACAAAAAAAAGTAACCATCCCCCCTGCAAACTACACCCCTGACTCAGACAAGTGTAAATATGCTTTCCATTGGGGCGAATTAATGATTTTGATGTTATTGTCGAGTGAAGCGCACATACAGAGACACGATAATACAGAGCGGATCATATTCGTGAGTCGCCGGCGCCGCAGACCAGAAAACCGGATTAATCGGATTAATTGGAATTCTGCACAGAATGATATTTCAAAGCGATATGGTGGAGAAACCAACCCGATCACACATAAATGCGTATAAATAGTACGAGTGTGCAATGTCGTGCATATGATACGCTGTTTTTCACGTGCATATGATACGCACTTTATGGCGTGCATATGACACGCTCTTGGGTAGGTTTAGGATAGTGGGGTTGGGGGTTCGTATGTATAATACGCCATAAAGTGCGTATCATATGTACGCGAAAAACAGTGTATCATATGCACGCCAAAATTTGTTTTGGCGTATACATTCCACGACATTGCACACTTGTACTATTTATACGCATTTTTCGTGAGATCCGGCTGGGAAAAACAGTTAGAGATTAGGAGGAAACGAGGCTTTCTTGAGCTCACCGGCTCTGGCTGTGCTGTGAAATAAACAAAACACTATTGGCTGTTTTATAAAGGGGAGGAGCTGATCGATAATTATGTCCCGCCCCATCTTCCTGTTTCAGTGGAAATAACGTCAACACATTGGGTGCTTCCCAATTCTTATTTGTGCATCCTCGTTTCCTTTCCTACTTTCCTTTCCTCGCGCCTTAGCTCCGTTCCTTCAGGATGCAAGGGAAGGACGCAAGGAAAAGATGCGAGGACAGAGGAATTGAATCAAGTGAAATGATATATCCTCGCTCCCTTTAACGTCACTTCAAAGCGGCGTCAATTAATGATGATTGCACAGTCGGGATTCTTAAACATTAGAGATAACTATTTATATTGTGAGCTTCAGCCTCCACAAAATACCACATTTGTCCATATTTTAATTAATATTACCAGTTATTATTAACAACGTATTCCAGTTATAAACTATAAACTGCTTTTTATTCATTGTATAGTATTGGTTTCTATTTGTTTCTCTATTTGTTTCGTTCATTTTCTTGTGCTTTGATATAATTCTGCAACTGTCAGGTGTTGTTATTTGACAATCATTTGTGTCTTGTACATGTAAACATAATAATAATAACGAATAAACTGTGGCACAATATGAAGGGGAGGAGAATTAATGCTTGCGTCACGTTTAGTCGATAAAACACTTCCACAAAGGATCCTCCTGTATATCCTCGCTCATGTCTTTTCAGGAAGCCTCCTCACTCCTCGATCCTCACTCCTTGCGATACAATTAAAGAATTGAGATCTCCTACAAGATAGCTGAGCTCCATCGGTTTCCGGGTCATAGGATGGAGGATAGAAGGGCGAGGAAACGAGGAGGGATATTGAGAAGCACCCATTGAATGCTGTTTTTCAAGGCACTTCAGTGGCCCTTTAAACATTTCGAAACAGAAAGAAGTCAATGATGAAATCACAGCCAGGCTGAATGAAGTGTTCTGATTTGCCTTTTTCCATTTTGCATACAGCATGCAAAACAGAATAAAGGCAAATCAGAACACTTCCTTAAACCACTCTTTTAGTCACTGACCTTTTACATCTTTACATTTTATGTCCTGTTTAAGGCAGTTTGGTTTACAGCTTTATTTATTCTGAGCCATCTTATCCAGGAACTCTTAATGTTTCTGTGTTGTCTTAAAGGACAACTCCGGTGAGAAATGAACCTAGGTGTAATTAACAGATGATTAGAGACTAGATCGTTCTCTGTGATTCGTTTTCATGGAAATCGAATGTAAAGAGTTTTATCTCTAAAAACAGATTAGTTTATAACACTTGTCTATGGGGCACCGGGTGGTGAAATTAAATCGCTAGTTAATACCACTAACAAGGCTCAAAATAGCCTCACACTAACATGGTAGCATAATGAGGTACCCTAAATGCAAACCGAAGCATAGAGAACATTGTAAGTGCAGAAACAGTTTAATAAGAAGATACTTTATAAAGACAGCGCATTACGCGCTCATGAACAGGCTTCATCTTGGAAAACAGTCTCGACTCGTCGAGCTACGAGCGCTCTGCTAAGTGATGAACTGTGACTTGGAATCTCATATGGTCCGTTGTTTCCGGAAGAAAACACTGAACGCAACAGAGAAAATAAATAAATAAAAATAAAAATGTCCATGTTATTACATTTCACAAACTTAATTCCTATCGACCAGCTCACTTAGAACAGCGCTCATGGATCGATTCGTTGAGACTGTTTTCCAAGATGGCGCCTGTCAGTGAACGCGTAATGCGCTGTGTTTATAAAGTATCTTCTTATTAAACTGTTTGTACACTTAGAACATTCTCAATGCTTCGGTTTGCATGTAGGGACCCTCATTATGCTACTGTGTTAGTATGAGGCTATTTTGAGCCTTGTTAGTGGTATTAACTAGCTATTTAATTTTACTACCCTGTGTCTACCCTGTGCCCCATAGACAAGCATTATAAGCTAATCTGTTTTTAGAGATAAAACTCTTTACATTCGATTTTCATGAAAACGCATCCCAGAGAACGATCTACTCGGTAACCATCTGTTAATTACCCCTAGGGTCATTTCTCACCGGAGTTGTCCTTTAAAGATCTACTTCTGTAGGCCTATTGCACAAATTGATTTAAATCTTATTATTCGGATCATATATATATATATATATATATATATATATATATATATATATATAAACAACACCAATGACAGATCACACAGTATCCTTCCAAAATAAAAACAAGATTTATAATTTATGTGAACTGTAAGGATGGATCGCCTACAGTGGTTCAGGATGCACGGTTGCCGAACGACTAAAGAAACGTTATCAAAAAGATTGTAGAAAACTGTACATTTCTCATCTTTACCACCCACTGCAACTTATACCAACGACGGTTGCTTTAATGTGACTATATTGTATTGCAATAGGTAGCACTTCAAAGTCAATACCAAATCAAAACCTGTTAGCAAATCATTTGTAATATAAAGAACTTAAAGCAGCACTAGGTAACTTTTCAACCTTCATAATATATTTTCAAGACTCTTGTGATGATAAATTGACTTACAATAGGTTGAATGACACGTCTGCCATAGCTTGATGGGGTCTGTATCGTTTTTAATCGTACTTTTAAACTTCGGGTTTCGGGTAGTAACCCGAGAACAAAAAGAACTACAAAATTCGACTGCTTTACGGCATATACGTCACTTCCACCAACCCCCACACTTCCTTAAATTCGGACGTGCGAGCCCAACTTTGTTCGTCGGATAATATAGTCATGTCCGAAGCAGCACAGACACATAAGAAATAAAAGGTTTTGTTGGAGGAAAGCAATAAGAGGAAACGAAAAAGTGATGGGATTAAAGGCAGGACGAGGATCAACATGTGACCAGCGTTTGCTCGTCAGCGTGAGCTGAAGGAGGCGTGCCCGACCGATGCTGTCATACTTGTTATGGTGATTACCTACCACTCAAACATTGAACTGAAGTACCATATAGATTCTGTAAAACGGTAACCAATAGACTACTATAATGACGCTGGCTTGTAAATGTGAGCATCGTGATTATTTGGCGTTTGAAAGAAATAAAACCCATGAAATTATATTCATATGACATGCTGAAACATATGCCACTGACTGTAACGTTACCTGGCATGAAGACATTTCACACGCGATGCCAGAAGAACACCTGCATGTGAACTCCTCCTGCAGTGTTCAGGGGAACTGTTAGTGCTGCACAAACCCGTGGTGCCACTTTTATGAAGTTATTTGGCCCGCCCCGCACCACTGTATATATTTTTACAACCCGCCCCGCACCCACGACCATTAAATAGACATACGGGGTCCGCGGGTTATGAGACGACCCACGCATTACTATTTCAGGGCTATCAGGGTTGTCATGTCAACAAATGCACGTGCGATGGCATCGCCTGTTGTAGGATGACAGAGCTTACGACAGTAGTTGACGACATTATTTTTTCCAAACTGTAGGGGGACCCCGAGAGCAAAAGTTGCCAAGTGCTGCTTTAACACCTTAAAATAGTTACAAAATAGATGTTTGAGATGATAAAAACATATACCATTAATGCCAAAGAACAGGCCCCCAAGATCAGAGAGAGCCAGAGAAAAAAAGAGACAGAGCAAATCATCTTTTATCTATTCCTTGACCATGTGACTGAAACTCTAATGTGAGACATTCAAACTGACCATTCAGACCAAACTTCCCCCACTGTACTACAGGTGTGGCACACATTTGGTCTACATGCCTTCAGCATCTCTGTCTTTAGGAATTCCAAATGGCCCTGCTGATAAGAGAGAGGGGGTTGAAAACAATAAAACAAATGTCTTTGTTCAATTTCAAATCTCAAATATCTCTAATTTCAATTCTTTCAGAACTGGTATGTCTTGTCATTCCTGTAATAGTTTTGTTTAGCTGTCATCAGGTGGATGGTGCTCCTCCCATCACAACTATAAACTCTGTTTCCTCATCACCTGCACTCACAGTCTCTCAGGCAGTCTCTGGCAAGAGGAGACACTTGTTTAACACAGGGAAGATGAGAATGAAGAAGGCAGGTCAATGTCAGGCTTGTCTCTTTAGACTGTGGCAAAGGCATAAAGGGAATAACCTTGAGGTAGGTCATAAAAATCATCTACTTTCATGTTCTTGATAGAGAGCAGAATTCATTTAGCATCTTCTGTTCATTGTATTTGTCGTCATATGTATTTCATGCTGGTACTAAAAAATGTTTTGTAGGCAATTCCTTACAGAAAGAAAAAAAAAACATGTGTATTAAGATCATTATTTATGTATAATTAATTTCTGACTATTTTAAATCTTTGCAGGTCACTTTGAGGAACTTGAAGACTTGAAGAACTTGAAGACGCTCCCAAAATGGAATCTTAAAAATGGATTTATTTATTTTCTCGGAAAAGAACTACATGGAACTGATTACAAATTCAACCTAAACTTCCTCTGAAACAAACAATACCTCTCCTTCAAAGTCAACTCAAGAATCAAGAAGGATTTTTTTCCATCTTCACCAATCAAGCTCAGTTCTTCATCAAAGGTGTGTAAAATATCTTAGTTGTATACTTTTTGTTCAGTCTTAAACTGTCACAAACTGTTTCGTTTACGTATGTAACACTCATTCCCTGAAGGAGGCACCAGAGACGTTACGTCGACGTCACCGCCTAATTGGGATCCTAATATCTCGGGGACGCCGACACAATGTTGAATCCAAATAATTTTGACCGACTGAAAGGAAACTATAGCCATGAAAAACTAACCAGGAAAGACTGGTGGATTTAGTCCACAGTGATGTTTATAATAATTAATAAATAAAACATCTAAAATAATAGTAAAATATATTTTGGAGTGGTAAAAAAAAAAAAAACAGTTTCTCTAAATGACCTCTTGGGCTCAAATGCCTTTTAAGGAGCAAAATTAAAAGGGAACATAATATTTTTTTTAAAAATAGGCTCTTAATGCTAAGTCAAATATTTTTCTAGCTAGTCAAAAAAGAGCGACATTTATCCTCCGGAAATGTCGCATTGCATACGTATTAGCATGCGCCATCTTAGCTTGAAGGACATTGACAACGTGGCTTGCTCTCGTTAATTTAGCGTTAAGAAATTGTTTTCACTTTTCAGTAGATTGCTAAATTGCTATATATTTTAATAAAAAAAAAAAAAACCCACCATGGGACACAGGTATGTTTTAGTGAATTTTGAGACAAAAAAATGTGTAATCTGATCGAGACGTATGCTTTCGTTGATGTAGCATGGAAGTAACAGCTGCAATGTTTTAACAAAATATAATTTATTGCCCATAAATAGCAAAGATTATATTCATGACAGATAAATATGAGAGTAACTAAGTGCAAGTAGATTGTTTGTTTTAGAAAACGTATTTGTTGAATGTACATTATACGCTTGTTCGAGCTGGCTTTAATCGGCCTATAGGGGTGTGGAGCAAATAAATTGCTACTTTTTAGTGTTTTCCTAGTATATACTGATTTTTGGTGCAAAAAAAGGGACAAAACCTATGCTTATAATAATTAATTCATGATTATTTTGCACATTTTAAATAAAAAGCTCATATTGGGTCCATGTTGGACTAACGTTAGACAAGCTATGCTAATAATCAACATTTGGTGCTGTGAATGTAAATGTGATGATGCTAATCAAACTTTGATGAAAATGCAAAGAAAGATACAGTACTTACAATGTCACAGAAGAATGATACTGAATTGGGAGGGATAAATAATTCACGGTGTCAACTACGCATCCAGTTCCTTTGCAATGATTGATAATATTGGAGATTTAAATATGAAGGTTTGCATCTTTTTATTTTCTGTTTCCAAAGTCGGTATATCATCATCGTCTTTGTGTTTCTGCCGTATATCACAGGTGAGAAATTAAACATTTAATTTAATTTTTAAATGAAATGTCATGCCATGCAGAAGCCAAACGGTGCACTCTTTTTTTAGGTTCTTCAGAGGTCCCAGTTTCGGATCTTATTGGAGACTCGGCTGTCTTGCCATGCGCTATCCGTCTAGGCAAAATTCAAGATTTTAAAGTACACTGGAGAGACGATAAAGGCAAGGAAGTGTATGACATAATTGGGGGCAACGCAGCAGTCGAAAACCAAGCTACCGAGTACAAGAACAGAGTTGAAGCATTCCCTGATGAGCAAAGGAACGGCAATGTCTCCATCAAACTCAACAATCTTCAAAAAACTGATGCTAGGAAGTACAGCTGTATCATCACAGGGCCATTTCAACAGGAAACCATCATAGAGCTTCATGTCAAAGGTGTGTATAATCTGAAGATCTTCATCAAAAAAGATCAGACTGGTCAAACTAATGTTGTTTTTTCTTACAGATAGACCCGTAGCAGGAAGAGTGAACCATGGGGGACTATATAGAGAACTGACATGGATTGTGTCTTTGTTAATCGGTTTTATCTTCACACTTTTGTAATGTATTCTTGAAAATAATGTGTTGATATATATATATATATATATATATATATATATATATATATATATATATATATATATATATATATATATATATATATATATAAAATGTTATAAAATGTAATAAAAAAACAAAAAACATTGCAAATCAGTGTTTTCTTATTATTTCCAGTGCAGTTCTATGAAACGTTACATAATAGACCTATTACAGGTGGAATAATGAGCACAATGGCAGTTTTAGCAGTGACAAGCAATTATGCAAGACAAACTACACACTTAGAAGGAATGTGTAGAAATATTACACAAATTATGTGTAACACTCCAATTTACACATTTTGTGTCAATATTAACTAAAAATGTGTCTGAAAAAAAAAAACTCTATTACACATATCAATGTGTAGTTTAAAATGAACACAACTTGGGAATTTACTCACAGCATTTAACACAATACGTGTAGACAGATTGCTAACACACTTCATGTGTCATTTTTATATGCGACCGTTGTTTAAAATGAGCTAACTAAATAGGGTGTCAAAATTGTACCTTTAGGGGTACAACAGCTTGTCGCTGGGGCAGTACCCTTAAAAGGACAACTTTGTACCATTTTTACCACAAAAAGGTTCGTAGTAGTATCTGTAAAAGGTACGCATTTGTACTCAAAGGTACTAATATGCACCTTTTAGGAGTAAAAAAAAAAGTACAAAGATGTCCTTTTAAGGGTACTGCCCCAGCGACAAGCTGTCGTACCCCTAAAGGTACAATTTTGACACCCTATTTTTCTGTGTGCATATTAGAGACTAGGGGGGACTTTGAGGAGGGTCAATAAAATAACAACAAAAGACGAGAAATTGCGATTTTATTGGGTCATCCGGCTGAATTAATAACCATCGGACTAAACCATTTTTATGAAAGGGCGAGAGAGGAGATATTTAAGAAAACCTTTGTAACTAAATTGCATGATTTTGTGGTTTTAATTTAACTCCCAGGCATACAAATGTGTGCATACTATGATTCATACGAGTAGGGGACAGTGATGTCCGGTTCGCGAACAAATCGTTCTTTTTAACCGGATCTTTATAGTGAACCGGTCGAACCAGTTCACCAAATCGAACTGAATCGTTCTAAACGGTTCGCGTCTCAAATCATGGCTGATCCCACAAGTTACTATAGTTATAACTTTCTGACATGAGTGACAGTCTCTCCGACTAGAAATAAACTAATATCTTGAAGTAGATGTATTAACTCCAACCATTACCTGAAGTGAGACATGTTTTGCTGTGAGAGTTCACAAGCAGCTGATACTGAGCATGCGCGTGTAACCGAACGTACCGGTTGTCGGATCCTCGGATCAGCAGTACAGAATCAAAAACCGTTTCTGTTGGACACGTTCGATACTGAGAACCGATGAGCCGAGGAGCTGCGCATGCGTGTTATTTGCTCAGAGGAACAAAATACAAGTTTTAGGTGTATAAAACTAATCACGTTTGGAAACATCATAACAAAGCTGTCTTATCACTGTATTATTTTAAAGTTCGGAAACAATGGATTGTAAAACGGTCAAATTAAACATTTATTTGTTTTATCAATAATGCATGATATTTTCAGGAACAGCTTTTTTCTTATGTAATTTCAAAAAGTCGATACACATTTTAAAATGTAATCAAAACAGTAGGTTTGCAGCAGTTCGCAGCTCAGCACCCTCCTCAGCACACATACACTGATACAGCGGTTCTGGAGTCAGATCGACCGGGTTGCAACGGTTCTCGGATCACCAGTACAGAATCGAGAACCGTTTCTATCGGGCACGTTGGATCTTTCGGACATGTTCGATTCTGAGAACCGGTGAGCGGAGATACTGAGCATGCGTGAGAGCGGCGTAACCGAACTGTTTCTCTCGGACTGGGACAGCTGATGCAGATAATACATGAGCCCGGGTGAACTGAGGATTTGTGTAAGTAGGCCTATTATGTCAATGTACGTTTATTTAATCTGTGTAAAACATCAGTGTTTGCATGACAGTGGCTGTATTGAGTGCTGTTGCAAAACATAAATAAAAAATGTATCCTAGATGATGATGATATCAATAATAATTATTACTATACTAAGTTTTGATTAGAAATACTTTATATGGATGTGTTTGAATGTATTTTCATCCGTCGGGATGATAGAAATGACGTCATTACGTAAAGACGTAAAAGAACCGGTGATCCGTTTTTTTTAACTGGATCATTGAAACGAACTGTCCGAAAGAACCGGTTCGCGGAAAAGAACCAAACTTCCCATCACTAGTAGGGGAATATTTAGCACAACTATATATATTTAGTGGGGCCCCTGTAATTGTCATAATCTTTCACCCCACTAGCGACGGCCCTGCGTGTGTGGATTACTTCCTGTTAGGGGTGTCCATGCTTAACCGATTAACCGTTAAAAATTGCGTAACCGAGTGAAACATTTTGCTCGGTTAAGTGGCATCAATGACGTGCTTTGAATTTAGTTGTAATATATTTTTGCACCGCTAGAGACCGCCAGAGCGCTCCCAGACATTTGTAATATCCACTAGAAGTCATGACCAGTTTTCTAACATGATGCGGGCAAAGAAAAGTACAGCGTGGGAGCACTTTAAAATTGAGAGTGACGGGGCAAAATGCAAGTATTGCAATGCAATGCTTACCGCATTTTCAGGATATAAGTCGCTCCGGAGTATAAGTCGCATCAGTCAAAAAATGCGTCATGAAGAGGAAAATTACATAAGTCGCATTAGGGCAGAAGCAGAGCGGGAGCCGCGCGCGCTGTGCATAAGGGATCAGAAGAAAGAAAGTTTGAAGTGAGAACCTTGTAAGGGACTAGCGAAAAGCAGAGGTTACTTTAAAGGCACAATATGTAATGTTTCAGCATTAAAAATATAAAAGATCACTATATCTATGTTATATATTTTTTAAAGTTGTGTGTTTACATTATCCCGACAGTTCCAATTAACTTCTAAATCCAGAGAAATTAATATTTTAATTCGAAGACACGGACCGTGTCTTTATTTCCGTTATGTCGCCCGTCTATCACGTCATTTCCGCGTTTGCGTCTTCCTGCGGAACTCGGCGGAACCGCCAAACTCAAAGAGGACTGACAGTATAAGGGGAACACCCGTATTAAAAAGTCTGTATGATAATGGATCATGACTACTCTTTGCCTGTACGTTCTGCCAGCTCAACAAAGCGCAAACGTACGGGTGAAAAAAATGACCCGAGAAGATTTTGGGACAGTAGAAGAAGTAAGAGACGTGTAAACCTTGGAGAAGCCTTTGAAAGATGGCGAAATCTTCGTGACAGGCTCGGACTGCAGAGAGATTCTGATCTCGCTTGCGTTTTAATAAACAGGTAATTTAAGTAACCATTCAGCTAACATAATAATCATAACATGCTGTATGTTTGCATATTGCATAGCGATCTTGACCACATTGAGACGCGTTTAGCTGAATACGTATACATTTTGTATTGTATCGGCGTTTCAAACAGGCGTATCCTGTGTTTTTGGAGACTGAAACAGCTATTTTTTAAAAACTGATTCAAAAGTATATTTCTATCCGTATATTTGGTGACACGATGATGTCATGTGTAAAACGCAGATGGACTAGCTATTATTGGTTTTATATGTAGCTGGAGAAGGTAACGTTAGCTTCATAAGGTAATATGCCACTATCTTGGTCAATTAATATAAGGTGACCGTCACTTTTATCATATTTTAATACTAGCTACATATAATATTGATTTAATAATGATCTACTTATTCATATATCTCTGAGTTCCAAAATAAATGTTTATTAGAATGATTGATGAACGTGGGGAGCGACACAGCGCCTGTTCCAATGAACAACGTATTGCTGGTTCTCTCATTTACTATGTATTATGTTGGTAATGATAAACTAAATTGAAATTTATTTCCTTATTGAACAGTTGATAGACAGAATGTTCGACAAGCGCGGATGCCATGTCAACATATCTATAATTTGAGTAACTATAATTATGATGCGCGGTTAATATGTCAACATAGCCTACCAACTTATAGGTGTGTTGACATAGCGACCGCCCGCACAACATTCTGTCTCACACATTAGCTAACGTTACTGATAAGTTTGTTAAGTAACGGTAGCTTGCTGCTATTTCATTAGATTGACAATACATAAAGTGAAAAGCCGTAACTAAACGTAACAATAATAGAGATGTAATATAACAATACATTACCTTGTCAGTGAACATGTTTTCTGCTGGAGATGCCAGATTCGCTGGTTGACAGTGGCAATAATGACAACAACTCCCATGAGCCCACGCACTTTCCCGACGTCATCAAAGTACGTCTGTTGTTATTATTTTGAATGAGTGAACCCTAGTGGCCAAAAGTTGCATACTGCACGTTTGCACGAGCTGAAGGAACGAGTCCACAGATGCTTGAACTCTCTGCCAGGAGAGGCTCAGTCGCTAAGGGCCTCAGTTAACGGTTAATGAAAAACTTGAAAACGTGCAGCCCTACTTCCTGTTTTACGTCATCTTTTGTAGTCCTTTGTAGTTTTTCATTATGATTATTCTCCCCAGGTGTTTCCCATTTACCACACCCCCTTGTTAACTCAGTGTGTGTGTGTATATCATAAACTGTAAAAAGAATATGGACATACTGTCTATGACATCACCCATAGGATTCTGAAGAACAGTTTTGAAGCGTAGAGACGAGCTGATGCCATCTTGTCAGACACTCATGGATAACACAAAATGGGCAGAGGCGGGTTGTGGGCGGAGCTGAGGTGACGCGATGACTAATAGACAGCGGATAAATGGCTATCTACCTGTCACTCAAAGTGACCACGCCCTTAATTATGCAGAACTTTAAGGCTTTATAATGTAAATGAATGAGTTGTACAAAAATTCACCCCTCACAGTTGTCATGAAGGGCAAATATAGCCATATAGACAAAAAGCAAAAATGTTATCAGTCTTTAAATATGTTTTTTCTGCTGTAAAGTTGGGAATTTTAACATGGGGCTCAATGAGATTCTGCTCCATTCTGGAACCTGTCTCTAGTGGCCAGTCAATGAATTGCAGTTTAAGTCACTTCTGTATCGGCTTCAACAGAAACTGGGGGAGGTTGCTGCTTGGTGTATGTATATGCTTGTGTTTCACTTGTGTTTTGAGTCCAGAGAGGACATCCGTCCCCATCCAGGTTCCAATCCAGAGAGGACCCTGTCTCCCAATCCACACAAGATCAGGGGAAAACAAGACGGGAATGATGACAGCACTCTTGATCCCAACTTCAATTTT
Organism: Pseudorasbora parva; assembly: GCF_024679245.1. Taxonomy (NCBI): domain Eukaryota; kingdom Metazoa; phylum Chordata; class Actinopteri; order Cypriniformes; family Gobionidae; genus Pseudorasbora; species Pseudorasbora parva. The sequence continues at coordinate 30,023,418 of NC_090185.1, forward strand.
GTTGGGCCTGCTTAGTAGACAAACTCTGAAGTTTCATTTGGTGCATATAATTTTGTCAAAACAACAGTTAAAAAAAAATAATTAAAAAAATAGACAAGCTACTTGAGCATTTATTTGCATTACAGGCAGCATGCAGTTACACAACTTAAGATTTAATAGTTTCGCATGACAAATGTTTGAATAAGTTAAATAAACGACATACATTAAATAAAATAAATTATTATAATAAATTATAGTACAATAATAAATAAGAATACAATATTTTAAATAAACTAGCTAAATAAAAATAGATAAATAAACTAAAGTAGTCTAACAGAATTGGTGAAACAATCTGTAAATAATTTAGTAAACAACTCTCAACTATATTGCACAACACAAGCACTGCATCCCAAAGCTACAAGATTACTGAAAAACACAAGTGATCGAACTCATCAGGCCAGACAAAAAATGTTTTATCTATGTGAATGGACAGGAGGCTTAGTCAACTGTAAATGTTACGGAAAGCTGCATTTTCAATGCTTTGCTTTTTCAGATGTCTAATCTACAGTGCCGCCCAGCCATCTGCCCCGTGTAAAACAAGTCAGAAGTGTTTTTTTGTCTCAATGTTTATCAAAATGACATCTTGTGAACTAAGGTACATAAAATGTCATTTTGTGGTTCCTAGTCTGTTTCAGTGAGCAGGTAGGATCACCGTAGCTCAGCTCTTAAAGCACACACTGCTAAAATACCTACAATTACCACTCACACAACCAGAGCAGAAAAGTACCAGCGAAGAAAGGAATCAACAGAGAGACGATCCGCTCTGCTTTGGATTCAATGCCACGGTTTGAGCCTGGCTTCTCTTGGATTCCCACTGGTTTCTCTAAAACACAAACATAATGAAAGATGACTGAAAAAAAGGTAAGCATTTAGGCTAGTACAGATCATTAGGAAAACTCCAGAGGGGAAGTGTGTCATTTCTGTGCCACAAGCAATACAAGCAAAAGTGGAAGAATAAGCATCGTTTCCAAACAGGTTTTTCAAAACAGTGTCTGAAGGTACACACAGACCACTTTATTTACCAGACTGGTTAGTTATAGAATTGATTTTGTCAGACTGATTTTGTTTGAATTTTTATTCATACAATTGATTTTGTCAGACTGTTTTTTTTATTTTTAGTCAAATTTATTTTATGTTATCATTTGTTATTTTGTTTTTTATAATCTTTTTTTTTTTTTTTTAAAGAATTTGTCACTGATTATTGTTAATTTTTATTTACAGAATTTATTTTGTCAGACTGATTATTGTGTTTGAATTTTTATTTAAAGAATTTATTTTGTCAGTCATATTTATTTTATGATTTGTTATTTGGTTTTATAATCAGTTTTTTTTGTCTGACTGTTTTTTTAAGATTTTGTCAGACTGATTATTGTTAATTTTTATTTATAATTTATATTGTCAGACTGATTTAGTTTGAATTTTTATTCATAGAATTTATTTTGTAAGACTGATTATTTTGTTATTTTTATTTGTAAATTTTATTGTCAGACTGATTATTTTGTTAATTTTTATTTATAAAATTTATTTTGTCAGACTGATTATTTTGTTAATTTTATTTGTAAATTTTATTGTCAGACCGATTATTTTGTTATTTTTATTTGTACATTTTATTGTCAGACTGAATATTTTGTTAATTTTTATTTACAGAATTTATTTTGTCAGTCTGAATATTTTGTTAATTTTTATTTATAGAATTTATTTTGTCAGACTGATTATTTTGTTATTTTTATTTTGTAAATTTTATTGTCAGACTGATTATTTTGTTATTTTTTATTTATAGAATTTATTTTGTCAGTATGAATATTTTGTTTGAATTTTTATTTATAGAATGTATTTTGTAAGACTGATTATTTTGTTAATTTTTATTTATAGAATTTATTTTGTCAGTCTGAATATTTTGTTTGAATTTTTATTTATAGAATGTATTTTATCAGACTGAATATTTTGTTAAAATTTTTATTTATAGAATGTATTTTGTAAGACTGATTATTTTGTTAATTTTTATTTATAGAATTTATTTTGTCAGACTGATTATTTTGTTAATTTTATTTGTAAATTTTATTGTCAGACCGATTATTTTGTTATTTTTATTTGTACATTTTATTGTCAGACTGAATATTTTGTTAATTTTTATTTACAGAATTTATTTTGTCAGTCTGAATATTTTGTTAATTTTTATTTATAGAATTTATTTTGTCAGACTGATTATTTTGTTATTTTTATTTTGTAAATTTTATTGTCAGACTGATTATTTTGTTATTTTTTATTTATAGAATTTATTTTGTCAGTCTGAATATTTTGTTTGAATTTTTATTTATAGAATGTATTTTGTAAGACTGATTATTTTGTTAATTTTTATTTATAGAATTTATTTTGTCAGTCTGAATATTTTGTTTGAATTTTTATTTATAGAATGTATTTTATCAGACTGAATATTTTGTTAAAATTTTTATTTATAGAATGTATTTTGTAAGACTGATTATTTTGTTAATTTTTATTTATAGAATTTATTTTGTCAGACTGATTATATTGTTTGAATTTCTATTTGAAGAACTTATTTTGTCAGACTGATTATTTTGTTTTTAATTTTTAGTCAAATTTATTTTATTTTATCATTTGTTATTTGTTTTTATAATCATTTTTTTTTGTCTGACCGTTTTTTATTAAAATTTTATCAGACTGATTTTTTTTGTAATTTTTTATTTACAGCATTTATTTTATCAGACTGATTGTTTTGTTAATTTTTATTTATAGAATTTATTTTGTCAGTCTGAATATTTTGTTAATTTTTATTTATAGAATTTATTTTGTCAGTCTGAATATTTTGTTAATTTTTATTTATAGAATTTATTTTGTCAGACTGATTATTTTGTTATTTTTATTTTGTAAATTTTATTGTCAGAATGATTATTTTGTTATTTTTATTTGTACATTTTATTGTCAGACTGATTATTTTGTTAATTTTTATTTATAGAATTTATTTTGTCAGTCTGAATATTTTGTTTGAATTTTTATTTATAGAATGTATTTTATCAGACTGAATATTTTGTTAAAATTTTTATTTATAGAATGTATTTTGTAAGACTGATTATTTTGTTAAAATTTTTATTTATAGAATGTATTTTGTAAGACTGATTATATTGTTTGAATTTCTATTTGAAGAACTTATTTTGTCAGACTGATTATTTTGTTTTTAATTTTTAGTCAAATTTATTTTATTTTATTTTATCATTTGTTATTTGGTTTTATAATCATTTTTTTTTGTCTGACCGTTTTTTATTTAAATTTTATCAGACTGATTTTTTTTTGTAATTTTTATTTACAGCATTTATTTTATCAGACTGATTGTTTTGTTAATTTTTATTTGTAGAATTTATTGTCAGTCTGAATATTTTGTTAATTTTTATTCATAGAATTTATTTTGTAAGACTGATTATTTTGTTATTTTTATTTTGTAAATTTTATTGTCAGGCTGATTATTTTGTTATTTTTATTTGTAAATTGTATTGTCAGACTGATTATTTTGTTAATTTTTATTTATAGAATTTATTTTGTCAGACTGATTATATTGTTTGAATTTCTATTTAAAGAACTTATTTTGTCAGACTGATTATTTTGTTTTTAATTTTTAGTCAAATTTATTTTATTTTATCATTTGTTATTTGGTTTTATAATCATTTTTTTTGTCTGACCGTTTTTTATTTAAATTTTATCAGACTGATTTTTTTTTGTAATTTTTTATTTACAGCATTTATTTTATCAGACTGATTGTTTTGTTAATTTTTATTTGTAGAATTTATTTTATCAGACTGATTATTTTGTTAATTTTTATTTATAAAATGTATTTTATCAGACTGATTATTTTGTTAATTTTTATTTATAAAATGTATTTTGTAAGACTGATTATTTTGTTTTAAATTTTTAGTCCAATTTATTTTATTGTATCATTTGTTATTTGGTTTTATAATCAGTTTTTTTGTCTGACTGTTTTTATTTTTATTTGTAGAATTTATTTTTATTTAAAGAATTTATTTTGTCAGACTGAATATTTTGTTAATTTGTATTTATAAAATATATTTTGTAGGACTGATTATTTTGTTATTTTTATTTGTAGAATTTATTTGGTCAAACTGATCATTTTGTTTTTAATTTTTAGTCCAATTTATTTTATTGTATCATTTGTTATTTGGTTTTATAATCAGTTTTTTTGTCTGACTGTTTTTATTTAAATTTTATCAGACAGATTTTTTTGTAAATTTTTATTTGTAGAATTTATTTTATCAGACTGATTATTTTGTCAATTTTTATTTGTTGAATTTATTTTGTCAGACTGATTATTTTGTTTACATTTTTTTGTCAATTTTGTTTTAGAATTTGCTATTAGGCTTTATAATGTTGTTTTTTTTTGTCTGACTGGTTATTTTTAGAATTTATTTTGTCAGTCTAATTATTTTTGTTTACATTTTTTTGTCAAATTTGTCAACCTAAGAGCAGCTTATTGCAGTTAATTAAACTGGGATAAAACATGGGAACATGGGAAAAAATACACACTTCACCTCACTTCACCACTCTTAAATTCCAATTACTGATGTATAACAGCAAGATTTTTTGGAGCTAATAATGGCAATCATCACACCTTTTACTTGAAGCACTGTGCATATCTGTACATCAAATTCAGTGATGAAGCAGCAGTACGACCCTGCATCACTTTTCTGAAGTTTCCGAAGTCTGAGGGAGTAGTTTCCTTTTGAATATTCTGCTGGAAAAGTTTCAGTTCTGCTTTTGTACACTGGGTCCTGCTCATTAGGCGACCCTTTGCCATCTTCTATGTCATAAACATTCTTGCTGTCCTCATATCTCCAGTGTGCAGTAAAGATTTTAGGTTGCTTGGTAGAACGACACGGCAAAACTACAGAATCGCCGATAAAACCTTGAACGGTTTCCTGCCCAGATGCTGAAACAAAAGACAAACCAGGAACATGTGAAAGACTCAATGCTGACTTTCAAGATGATTCAAATACATATGCAATATTATGTGCTTACCTTCATTCAAAACCAGTATAAAGAAACAGACAAGCAACACACTGCAAAAACAAGCACAATAACAGTCATTCAGAAACAAACTGTGGTAAACTACTATTCCCAATATTAAAGATATGTCTCAGGACACTAGTTAGAAATATCTCTTCCTCAGGGGACTGAGACTTCAACAACAGGTACTGCAGCGACACAGAGGTCAACAAAACGTCATTTATGATGACAAAAGTGGGTGATGAAACCTGTAGTAGTGCAGATTATATTGAAAAGCGGTCTTGTAGAAGTGTGAAGATACAGAAGTTGTTTTGTGAAGAAATTCTTGGTTGCTTTAATTTATACACCAATGTTAAAGGACAGTGGTGTATTTGGATAATTTAAAGTCTCTTAAGCTAGATTCTTATTTTATGTAGTATGATTTTATATGACGTTATATAATTAGATGAAATGATTAAATTATAGCTGCAACAGACCTGTGCAGCTTGACGTCAGATATAATAACACTAACACACAAACTACATAAGTACGCCATACAATATCTAATATAGATAGACAGACATATATTCAAGATCATTTGATTTACTTCAATTTCGTTTTTATGAATTCGAGTTTATATTTAAGTAACGTTAGCCAGACAAGCTACGTTATTAGAAAAGCTAAACATATCTACGCAAACAGACGGACAATTTTTGAACGTGTTAAGTTAACATTAAATGGAAACTGCATTTCTCTGTTGCTGGAAATATCTCGGACACGTTATCAGCGTAAATGTAAGAATATTTACATATATACACTGACTGCAGCTTATAGCTAGCAAAGCCTCTAGCTAATAACACTGCGTCCCTTTGTTGTGAAGGCCAGATAAAGATGTTTACGTACTGCTATACGACGACAACTTCAGCACAACGTACCTTTTCATGGTGCAAAAAAATATAATAATGCGAGCGGATAGTTATTGGAGGAATTAAGCTGAACTTTCAGCTGAAATTTAATAGTAATGCGTCTTCATAATTTACTTATGACTGAGCATGCGCAGTTCCACTCACGCTGTTGTTTTCATCTCTTTAAATTTTTATATATTAATGCATGTATCTATTGTCGTGTAAACTAAACAGTAACAAGTAAAAACATATAAATAATACTGTATGAGTTTTGTCATACAGAATTTTGACATTAGTGTACACGTGTTTGTTTTAGGCCTATGAATTGTGTTTCATTTCGAATACATCTTTGTCTGCTATAATATAAGCTGTTTACCTTCATATTAAAAAACAACAACAACAGCAACAACAGATGAGCCACACACTGCAAAATCGAAAACATAACTGAACCATATAATAAAACCAACACAGCTTTTTCACTAAGATGCTTCAATGATGGCTATTTAATTTTGTTTTATAATATTATTAATTATATGGGCATGTATGACTGAAACATACCAGCCAATGCTGCTTTTTGTAAGGAATGTTATTTTAATATCGTCAAGATGAGGGTTTATTAATATTTTTTAACAGAACGCGTGAATTGCTCAGCTAACACTAGATGGCGCTGTCACTACTCATTTACCCGCCACAGCCGCTAACTGCAGAAGAAGAAGAAGAATCGGGAAGAACGTCGGACATAAACAGAAAGAGGGATGCTTACTTCTTAGTGCACTTATTGATATTCTGCTGACCAGAATGATTTATCAGTGCCTTTTCCCGTTTATATCCCATGCCTGATATTTATAGTCCGAGTCTCAGACAGGTGTGTGTTGTAAGTATGGCATTTATGAAGCTTATAAGACCAATATCAGCTCAGATGTGTAATACTAATGGCCCTGGAGTGCAACAGCAATGCTAAAAGCTGTTTGATATTAAATTACCTTCATGATTATAATACGTATTTCTATTATATACGATTATAGCTCGTGCACGGTGTTTTATACGGTCAACTGTCTGCTTGATTAGTGATCAGTGAGACTGTAGCAGTTTGGCAGGTGGGAATTTAAACCATAACCCCTCATATCAATGAGGTATTTGAGGACTTTTAAGGTTAATAGATTAATATGATATATTTTACAGCTTTCGTCACTGCTGTTAACACGAAGATGTACACTAGTCTAATTTCTAAATTGAAATATGCGTTAATAATAATTGTGAAAGACAGAAAGATCAAACTGAGATTACCAACCTGAGCTACTTGGAAAGGTTTCAATTTTGCAAATAAAAATAAATGATGAGTTTAAAATATTCAGGCTACCATTATCACAAGAAATCTTCTTCTTCTTCTTCTTCTTCTTCTTCTTCTTCTTCTTCTTCTTCTTCTTCTTCTTCTTCTTCTTCTTCTTCTTCTTCTTCTTCTTATTATTATTATTATTAGAACACTCAGTACCTTCAAACTAAAGATCAAACTGCAGTGCAAAGTATGTGTAAATTGTACCAGAAAGAATATTTGATTTTGTGTATTTATATTTATATAAGAAAACCTTATTTAATTTTGGAAAGTGATTCATTGTAATACCTGGCTTACTGAAATAGTATTAATCACAGTGTTAAACAATAAAAAAAATAAGAGAAACACGTTTATGGTTTAGTTTTAAAAATAAGTTTTCGGAAACACTCTTTTTGGAAATAGTTTTATCAAGGTCTTAAAGTCTTAATTTGCACAAATCAAGGTCTTAAATTCAAGCAGAACATCTTAAATCCATAAAGTCATGGAATTAAATGTTGCCTGCATTGCTAAAAAATAAAATAAACTATATATATATATATATATATATATATATATATATATATATATATATATATATATATATATATATATATATATATATATATAATAGGCTTATTTTCCAATACAAATATCTAAACATCCTTAAATCCTGATACATTTATTGAGATGCAAAATGAAGATACAAAGTCTTGTGTTTTCAAAATGGAGTGAGTTTATGCTTAAAACATGAACAAATATCTGTCAGTGGGGTATGGAAACTTTAGTTTGGCAGACACGTGTTCTTGTTTTAATCATGAACTCACTCAATTTTGATAAATTATTTACTTTTTTAAGTAAATGTGTCTTGATTTAGGAATCTTTAGACATTTGCACTGGAAATGAAGACACAAACACTGAGGAAGAAAAGCATTTGTTTTTGCAAACACAGTAAAAGTTATGGTTATTTCCATATTTTAGTGGAATATTCTATTCTAAAATGAATTGAAAAGTTATAGCGATTCGTTGGAAGTTGTATTTTTCTCTTGTGTGCTTCCTAGAGATTTACATTTTGAGAATTGTGGTCAGTTTTTCTTAAAATTCTTCAATTTATTCCTTAAATGTTCTTTAATTGGTTTAAAAAAGGTCTTGCATGTTAACCTCCAGAAACCCTGTTTATACGATCTGTATGTGTTATGTAAACTGAATTAATTATTGCGTAAATGTAAACTGAGTAACAAATATATTATGACTTGAATATCCTAACAATTACTGTATTTGTTGTAGATGGCAGTCCCGTTCCGAATCCCCAAAAAGAAGCAGCCGTCAGATTCATGCAGTCTTGGCATGCAGTCTCCGCTGTCTCGACTGCAGGACAGCAACTCTCACAAGGTAATGATACCATCTTGCACACTAATAGACAAATATATATATACAATCAGCCAATGAAAATGTGTTCTCCATTTACAGTCTCATCTGAGAGAATAGATAAGCTCTGATAAATTAAGCCAACTACTGTAGTTTCATGTAAATCCACTCCTTTTGTTTAAACATTTTAGATGCAATGGGGTTCAGCCAATCTTAATGGAAGAATGCCTCATAAAACCAGTTCTAATGGAAATGTGCTGTCGAAAGACGGTCAGAGGAGTGAATCTGTGAGGTAAGACTTCAAATAATATTCTTTGAAACCAGCAGATGGAGCTGTTTATTTACTTTGAAACTGGTGTTTGCTGAGAACAGCTTTACTGTTACACTACAGGTTGAAATATTTGAAACGATCCCTAACCCTAAGTATAAAACAAAAGTGTGCAACTTTTGTGTAGTCAGACTTTCAGTACACCGATCAGGCATAACATTATGACCACTGACAGGTGAGATGAATAACACTGATTATCTCTTCATCACGGCACCTGTTAGTGGGTGGGATATATTAGGCAGCAAGTGAACATTTTGTCCTCAAAGTTGATGTTAGAAGCAGGACAAATGGGCAAGCGTAAGAATTTGAGTGAGTTTGACAAGGGCCAAATTGTGATGGCTAGACGACTGGGTCAGAGCATCTCCAAAACTGCAGCTCTTGTGGGGTGTTCCCAGTCTGCAGTGGTCAGTATCTATCAAAAGTGCTCCAAGGAAGGAACAGTGGTGAACCTGCGATAGGGTCATGGGCGGCCAAGACTCATTGATGCACGTGGGGAGTGAAGGCTGGTCCGTGTGGTCTGATCAAACAAGACGAGTTACTGTACCTCCAATTGCTCAAGAAGTTAATGCTGGTTCTGATAGAAAGGTGTCAGAATACACAGTGCATCGCAGTTTGTTGTGTATGGGGCTGCATAGCCGCAGACCAGTCAGAGTGCACATGCTGACCCCTGTCCACCGCCGAAAGTACCAACAGTGGGCACGTGATCATCAGAACTGGACCATGGAGCAATGGAAGAAGGTGTCCTGGTCTAATGAATCATGTTTTCTTTTACATCACGTGGATGGCCTGGTGCATGTGCGTCGCTTACCTGGGGAACACATGGCACCAGAATGCACTATGGGAAGGCGGTGGAGGCAGTGTGATGCTTTGGGTGATGACTTGGCCTTCAAATTCCCCAGATCTCAATCCAATCGAGCATCTGTGGGATGTGCTGAACAATCAGGTCCGATCCATGGAGGCCCCACATCGCAACTTACAAGACTTAGAGGATCTGCTGCTAACATCTTAGTGTCAGATACCACAGCACACCTTTAGGGGTCTAGTGGAGTGCATTCTACAACGGGTCAGAGCTGTTTTGGCAGCCAACACAGTATTACGAAGGTGCTTATAATGTTATGCCTGATTGGTGTACGGAGATCTGAGCCACATTTATATAACAAAATATCATTATCAATGGAATAACGGCACATTTTATTTGTATTTGTGTCCATTTTTCTGTTTTAGACCCATCAGGCCATCCCTCAGCAGTGAGAGACCGGATCTTTCACCTAACGTGCGTACGCCAGGCCGCGTCACGCACACCTGCTCGGATAACATTCCCAAAGGAGCCACACGTGGAATGATCAGTTTTAGAATGAACAAACAGCCAATAAAAATCAGCCCCGTTCGGGTGAACGGGACGCCTAATAAGGTGTCCGAGACGCCTGGTTTCAGACCCCAATGTCAAACTCCCACCGCAGGGAGAGACTTCACAGGAAACAGCAGGTGAGAATCTGAACCATGGTATGGCGGTTAAGAGTGTGTCCAGAGCTGGAGACTTTGGTATGATCTAGTGGGATTTATAACATGTATGTGTTTCAGATGGAGACCCAAAAGAGCGTCGGATACCCTTCTCTGCCATGATGAGAACCACACGGTGACGTCTGAAAGCTTGTTCAAGATTCGTAAAGGTAAGTCCCTGTGTTATTTTAGTATCATTAATATAGTTTTGTAGTATTTCATTGTTTTTTATTTTATTTGTTTTAATTCAAATTTTTAGTGTTTCTTTTTTGTCTATTAGGTTATCCCCCCCATTTTAGTTTTAGTACTAAACTAAATATGCATATACATGTATAAATATATGTGTGTGTATACACACACCATCAATTATATGAATTGTTCATATTGAGTTATATGAACTGTTCCTAAATATATAACATGTTAGAAACATAATAATCACTGCAATAATGATCCAGTCATTAAGCTGGGCAGCACACACACACACACACACACACACACACACACACACACACACACACGAATATATTAGTAAACAAAATATTTTAGGTCCATAATCCTATTATAATCGCATTATGAGCGAGCATGTAAACATCGCCACTGAGTGGCAGATTTGCTGAAAATTATAGTCGTTTGGCAAATAAATAAATGACAGAGTTACACACGTATTACTAACATTTTATCATGTAAGCTTTATGGTACTCCTCAAACGAGGGAATTTATAGTAATTGAATTAATCAGCGAATACATGAAAGGCTTATATGGGCCGCACGCCCCTGATACATAGTTTAATTGTTATACTTTCCGATTAAAATGCTCAATTATATGTATTTATATAGGAAAATGGGTATTGTGTATATAATTTATTATACATTTTATTACTTACTCATTTTTATGACTTGGCAACCACTTTAGAACTGAGGCACAAAGTTTTGCACATGCACACACCATACTCTTCAAAAAGTGTACACATATATATCATAAAAGAACCATAAATGAACACTAAAATATTGACCTTTTATATTGATTCTTGCCAAAAACACAAACACGATATAGCGACTGTTCCTGCGTAATTCAGAAAGAGACTTTGGTTTCTCCCTAATGAGTTGGATCATTAGACTAAATAAGCAGTTAAAGTAAACTGTAAACTTTGGCTGCGATATCTGATGTAGATTTTCAAGAAGCTAATGAGGAAAAAATGCCCCGTTCTTGGGCTTTACTAAGTCTCTGCATCTCTAAGTACCTTAATGATCAGCTTTGTCTCTCTCTTCTTTCCCTCCGTTGTGCTTCAGGCAGTAGGTTTAACATCTCGCAGCTGTCTCCTTTCCTTTGACCCTCCTTCACTCCCTGCTCTACATAACATTGGACGGCATCAGAGTTTTCCTGGCTTCGGATCGCTGATAAATAAACAAATGCTTAACTTTATGGATCTGTTAAAATGGTCCTGCTGCTCTCTTTCTTGCTGGCCATCTAGCTTATATTATGTCTAGTTCCACGTCTCTGGAGATTTTGACGATTTAGCCCCGTTTCATGGCTGATGTGACCTCCACCAAGGTGGAGGGATGATATTTGGTCAATAAGGCTGTTTTATATGTTCTGGGGAGTGCATAAAGAGAAAAAACAGTCGTTAGGAGAAGGTTATGTGCTGCTTGTAAAGTCCCAGAATATTCTTCTTCTTTTTTATTTTTTATTTAACCAATTTCTCTGTCCTTCCATCTTGTTAGGCCTGGATCCAGGGCAACTGGAGGCATGTGGGCTTTTCCACGAGGAAGAAGATTCGGAAAGGGCACAGGGCAGCTCTCCGCGGTCATCTACTCCAGATGACCTGAATCACACCTCGCAGACTGACAGCAAATTAAAGTCCACCGATTCTGTTCGTGACATCTCTGAGGTGAAATGTTGTTCTCGTCATTCAGTGAAAGCCAGTCCAGTCAACCTAATATCTTTCTATTGCGAAGTCTTAGCTATTGAATATTAATTTGACGCTGCTGTTGCTTCCTGGAGTATCCGGTCATGAGGCCACATCAGTTTGATTTCATTTATATTTGTGAGCCAGTAGTACAGTTTGCAGAAAAGTCTTAGCACATGAATATTAATTAAGGCTTTCTGATTGTCTTACCTACTTTTACATAAATGTTGTTAAAAATACAGACCGCGATATCAAATCGGTACTGAAATTAAAAAAATGTGACACTATGAACGCTGTTGAGCGGAATTGTAAACACCTCTGACTGGCCATTTTGCTTACGCGCTCTTCAAATATGTCTGTGATTGGCTACGACGATCAGCGCTTCACAAACATGTTGTAAATGTACATCAATGATGCTTTTCTCCGAGCGCTTGTACAGATACACACAGAGCTTTTGAATGTAAGCTTCAATGCTTTCAAACGTTCCCACTTTCAAACACTTCCGTGTGCTTTCAAACGCTGCTGTGCGTTGATCATTGTAGCCAATCACAGACACATCCGATGAGTGTGTGAGCACAGTGGCCTGTCAGAGGTGTTTACAATTACAGCTCAACAGCGCTCAAAGCGTCACATTTTTTTATTTTCAGTACCGATTTGGTAATGAAACACTTCTTGTACAATGTCATCATTTTAAATGATGTCACACTTACTTTGAATAACCACCTTTCTGGACCACCCTATCATGTTAATACTCATGAACCAGACCTTTAACATGAATAAGACTTGTATATATTAGTTGGTTCAAAGGGATGTTGCTACATGAAATACAGTGGGGCAAAAATATTTAGTCAGCCACCAATTGTGCAAGTTCTCCCACTTAAAAAAGATGAGAGGGGCCTGTAATTTGTATCATAGGTACACTTCAACTACGAGAGACAGAATAAGAAAAAAATCCAGAAAATCACTGTCTGATTTTTAAAGATTTTATTTGCAAATTATGGTGGAAAATAAGTATTTGTTCACCTACAAAATAGCAAGATTTCTGTCTCTCACAGAACTAACTTCTTCTTTAAGAGGCTCCTCTGTCCTCTACTCGTTACCTGTATTAATGGTACCTGTTTGAACTCATCAGTATAAAAGACACCTGTCCACAACCTTAAATAGTCAGGGTTGCATCTCAATCAGCTCCCAATTTTATTGTCAGGGCACTTATCAGGGAGGCAGCCTATTGACTTAAGTCCTGATCAGTGCCCTGACTAGTGAACTAGGGAGCTGATTGAGACGCAGGGTCAGACTCCAAACTCCGCTATGACCAAGACCAAAGAGCTGTCAAAGGACACCAGAAACAAAATTGTAGACCTGCATCAGGCTGGGAAGAAATCAACTGTGGGAGCAATTATTAGAAAATGGAAGACATATAAGACCACTGATAATCTCCCTCGATCTAAGGCTCCATGCAAGATCTCACCCCGTGGGGTTAAAATGATCACAAGAACGGTGAGCAAAAATCCCACTCAGGGGGACCTAGTGAATGACCTGCAGAGAGCTGAGATCAAAGTAACAAAGGCTACCATCAGTAACACACTACACCACCAGGGACTCAAATCCTGCAGTTCCAGAATTTTCCCCTGCTTAAGCCACTACATGTCCAGGCCCGTCTGAAGTTTGCTAGAGAGCATTTGGATGATTCAGAAGAGGATTGGGAGAATGTGATATGGTCAGATGAAACCAAAATATAATGTTTTGTTAAAAACTTTTGGAGGAGAGTTACACCATACCTACTGTAAAGCATGGGGGTGGAAACATCATGCTTTGGGCTGTTTTTCTGCAAAGGGACCAGGACGACTGGTCCGTGTAAAGGAAAGAATGAATGGGGCCATGTATCGTGAGATTTTGAGCAAGGGCATTGAAGATGAAACGTGCCTGGGTCTTTCAGCATGACCATTGATCCCAAACACACCGCCTGGGCAACGAAGGAGTGGCTTCGTAAAAAGCATTTCAAGGTCCCGGAGTGGCCTAGCCAGTCTCTAGATCTCAACCACACAGAAAATCTTTGAAAATCTGTGTTGCCCAGCAACAGCCCCTAAACATCACTTCTCTAGAGGAGATCTGCATGGAGGAATGGGCTGAACTACCAGCAACAGTCTGTAAAAACCTTGTGGCGACTTAAAGAAAACATTTGACCTCTTTCATTGCCTACAAATTGTATATAACAAAGTATTGAGATGTTATTGACCAAATACTTATTTTCCACCATAATTGTAATAATTCCCCCATAAATCTTTAAAAATCAGACAATGTGATTTTCTGGATTTTTTCCCCTCATTCTGTCAAGTGTACCTATGATGATAAATTACTTTTTTGCCCTACTGTATGTACTATACCAAAGTCTTGGCTCATAAATATAAATTAGGTTATCCTGAGGTTGCCTTGTAAATCTCTAGAATATATAATATTCATGATCTGATCCTTTACCATAGTAGGGCTCATAAATATTCCTTAGATCGTAAGGTCCATGTATGGTACACTTGTGGTGAATTTACTAATCCTACAATGGCAATAATGGTTAATGCATATTAATTAGATCTGACTTTGCTTTTACAATTATTCTAGTTTCCAGAATAATGTATTGGCATAAAAATATAACTGAGGTCACACTGACTATCTAGTCATGTTACCTAATTAATATTACTGAAGCATACCACCATCATAGAAGAACTTGGAAGGACTTCGGAATGTGATGTGATGTTGCCTCAAAACCCTTTAGTCACGTTACTAAATATCTATGATCTGAGCTTTACTATAGTAGGGCTCATTAATATATGAATTAACTCATAATTGGAACACTGATGGCAGTATTACAAATCTTACTATGGAATAGTCTTGGGTCATAAATATTATGGAAATTGCTGTTAATTTACTCAACCTCAGGCCATCCAAGATGTATAAATGTTAATTACATTATGCTAAAGTTGCTTTGTAGTCTTTCTGAAGCGTTCGTTGATGTTACCTAATTTAGATTAAAATATTAGATATTACAAAAAGAGCCTTTATGCCATTGGTAACCACTTTATTCTTTGTTGTGGTCCCTTGTATTCTGACTCCAGAATGCAGCAAGCAAAAACAAGAATGGAACTGTGTCGAATGAAGAATCTGTTTCCAAACCGTCCAATCATGAATCCAACCTCCATTCAGGCCACCACGTTCAGGAAGCTAGGCATCTCAGGTCCTCTGAAGAAAGAGCTGCCACCTCTGTGCCTGTTAGAAAAGACCCGCTGGTTCCCCCAACAGAGGCCAAGAGCAAAGACCCATTTGGGTCTGTTTACAGCAACAGATTGAGGAGGAAGCCCAACTTCTGCAAGACCTATAAGAGAACCAAGCCCAGCTCCACAGAGCCAAGTACGTTTTTTTATTTTGTATTTATTTTTTTCCACCACTTCTCAAACATTGAGGGCAAACTTGCCTTATTTAAACGTTCTTACCCTCCTGGGTAGTTCGTTTAACAGCTTTTGCATGCCGTGTATGCCAACTTACCCCATAAACACTTGAAAAAAGGGAACGTGCTGCCTTTAACTTTAATGGAAGACGGATTTCTTAAACACACTGATTGGCTGAGGCACCAGACCTTGTTCTTAGAAATGGTCAGGAGGTCAATATAACTCCAAACAACTATATATGTACATTCTACATCTAAAAAATTGTGAATGTTGCTTGCCTGTGCAAAACTCATAACCACAGGGCTTCCAGAGCTTTGCTGTGAAGTTATGATGATCTGTGTGGTTGTTAGGTTGCTATATGTGAATTTTAGTCATCCCAACCTTATCATTTACATTATAAAAATGGATATTCATCTTTAGATTTGTTAAAGATTACATTTAACAATGTTATTAAAGTTTCTAAAGATTAACTTTAAGCTTTACATGATAGCAAAGGTAATTTAAATGTGAAAACTTTGACCATGCACAATTATATATCCGATTTTGATAGATTCCATAGTTGAGCTTCCATAGAAATGAACTGAAAACACACAAGTGGACATGCACCGTGAATGACAGTGCAGCCATAAATGTGTGTGAGGCCGTATTTTTCTTTCGGTTTAGAATTAACGCATATTCGCGGAATGGTCTTTTCATTCGCCTATTATTCTTAATAAAAACAACAACAACAACAAAACAGTACAATGACAAACTCAATTAAATAGGTGCTTTTACGTTTTGCTTTGAAACCAAATCTTCCGATCATCTTGTCGATCAGCTTCTCGCTCTTGTGATATATGTGAAATCTGACTCCTGCTGCGTTTGTGCTGCGACTCTCATTCGGCTCACGCTGTATTAAGCAGACACTTTCAGTTTTTAATTGTAGTGTATGTTATCTAACTTAACTAAATAATTATATATATATATATATATATATATATATATATATATATATATATATATATATATATATATTAGGGCTGGGCAAGTTAACGCGTTATCGCGACAATTATTTTATTGTGCATTAAAACAGTTATTTATTATTATATTGAAAGCCCGTTGCTCACTGCCTCTGAATACACATACAGACAAACCATTGGTCACAGGAGAATACAGTGCTGTCTGTTGCCTAAGCCAAGGGCTTGACATTCTTTGTCTGGGACAAATAAAATATAAAAATAACCAGAAACATGAGTGATCCAGATTTTTTGGTTGTTTTTATTATATTCAATGTAAACAGCGATTGATGTTATGTGATATCGGCAACACTGACTATCGCAGCAAGCCTAAAAGGAAGCCTATTTCTGATAACTGATATTGTACAGATATATATTGTATCCCTATATACATTTGTAAACTTTCACCAATCGACGAAGTAGAATTTGAATTGAGCTATTCTAATTGGGTGTGAGCATAAAAAGAAAGTGAAACTGAATTAACCTGACAGGTAAAAAAAAAAGATGCCTTTTCTGATAGCTGAGATTATACAGATATATAGTGCATGCCTAAATAAATTAGTAAACTTTCACAAATAGACGAAGTAGAATTTGAATTGAAAAATTCTAATTGAGTGTGAGGCTAAAAAAAAGTAAAACTGAATTAATCTGAAGTAAAAGTAAAAAGAAGCCCTTTCTGATAATAAATATATGGAACCAATATATTGTGCATCCCAAAATAAAAGGGTAAACTTCTACCATTGCACAAAGGGCAATCAGAATTTAGAAATGCAGATTAAGTGTGAACGTAAAAAAGAGAGCGAAACTTATTTAAACTGACACGGTAAGTCCCATTGTTCTTGGAGGCGCTGTCTGTTCTGAGCTGTCACTGGATGAAGGATGACCTTATAAAGATTATTTGTATTTAACTCTGTGGTGTGCAGAATAGCAGCATTCACTCTCACAATCTAGATTACTACAATCCTGACCTCAAGGTCTGAGTAAAGCCCATTACACCTCTGTCTACTAGAGAGGAACGCAGATGTACCATCCTCCTCATGATCAGCTATGACTTGTTCGTCCTAAACACTTTATCCCCTATTATGGTTGCCGTTAAAGGAAAATTTCATCCAAAAACGGAATTTCTGTCATTAATTATGCACCTGCACGAGTTTCCATGTCTGCTAAAGTCATACGATAGCTGTGTTTGAGAAACAGCTTCACTCTTCACTGATAATCTTCTGTTCCAACCTGGATCATTAAGTCAGTGAGTTCATTCAGATTAGTATTGTAAACCAGATCAACTGATTCATTGAAAATATCTGGCTCAAACTAATTTTGAGTCGTTTTCCTCACATAAAGCTATCGTATGGTTTCATAAGACAAGTTTCATGGTGTTTTTCCATCCTTAAAAGCTTCAGTTCGCATTATTTTTTTCCTCTAGTGATGATCTGACAAAGAGGATTCGAATGGATTGATTCGAATGGCTAACAAATGTCCGCTTAGTTTGCAAATCAGATGGGCAGCGTTGAATTTGTTATTGTTTTCTGATGAATTGGTAGACAGGAAATGGAAGGGAAGGAGGTGAAGGGTGAAATTAAAGAGAGAGGATTACCCATGTCCCCGTTTCTCTCCCAAAGCCCATTATGGGACCCAACCAAAGGGAAGCTTCTGCTACAGAGAAGGAGAGAAAAGGATAAATACATGGTCCAAAGTTAACACCCATCAAGTGCCAAATGCAAGTTAAAAATTGGCCTGTAACTTTATTAGAAACATAATATTGAATTGTAAGAACACCGTGTAGAAACAATCCTTTGACCCTCGGTGATGTTAATCATGTGAACTTTTCAAATACACATACAAACTGTTTACTGAAGGAAACATCTGTAAAGACTCACATTTACCTCATTGGAAAATATAGCATCAGAAGTTTATCTAGCAGGCCTGAAGTTTGTTTTTTTTTGTCCTCCAGAACGTTTAGACATGTGCGGTGTGGTCCAGAAGCCTGAGACCACCACTTCTATTCTTCATTCGTTCCTAATTTAATATACAAGTTTTCATCGCAAATTATATTGTCTGCATATACTGTGCAAAACCTTATGATCCACGTGTGCTTCAATGGAAGCGAGAACATATGACCTCTTGTACAAAGGCATTTTAACGCCTTGATTCTGATCAGTCAATCTCTTTCCCCTTCAGTCGTGCTGTCCAGCGATGATGAAGGAGCCGATGAAATGAAAGACGTCTCTGGAAGTTTGCAAGAGCAGCGGATCTCTGAGGGGATCAGGGACGCTCAGGTAACGGATAAAGCTTAGATTTCAGATGTCCCTACTAAAGTTAAGGACTTTGTGTGATAAACATTGCATTTATTCATTTTGCACACGTTTTTAGCCAAAGCTCATTTAAAAAGAGCTTTTTTGTTACAAATAATTTACTTCAAAAAAAAAAAAAAAAAAAAAAAGTAATCTATGGGGATATTTATTATTGAAGAGCTACAATTAAAGATGCCATATGATGACCTTTTTCAAAGTGTTGATTTGGTTTTTGGGCTCTAGAATAGGTTTTCATGCCTGCATGTTCAAAAAACGCATTATTTTTCACACATTTGATGTTGTTGCATCACCTCTTTTCCCAGTTTATCATATATTAAAAGCTTAGAATGTCTACTTTCTGGAGATATGTATCACTTTGGCATTTGTTTTACATAAAGTGACTTATTTACACTAAATTACTCTTGGTAATGAACTTCCAGTACCCACATACAGTTGAGCTGTAATAATAAAAAATAATAATAATAATACTGAAATAAGAATTTTTAACACTGGGATATTGCATTTATACCACTGTATATGGGGAGACTTGTTTATTGGAGAGATTTGGGTAGGCAGAAATTACATAAAAAGGTATTATTCCTCCTTATATGCATACATATAGGTAATATTCCTTCAATATGCATACATATAGGTAATATTCCTCCAATATGCATACATGATACAGACCAAAATAATTTTTTCCCACTATTTTCTGGAATCTAGTGGAAACAGCTAAAACTGCAACCATATGCAGGGTGCTAAAGCATACAGGGCCTTAGTTTAACACTTTCAAATTCAAATATGGATTTATAACTAAAAAAAAATAAAAACATGACAACATATACTTAAGTTTATCACTTTAAGCAGTGTTTTAAGTAACTTCAAAGGGTTTCCTGTAAAATTACACCAAAATGTTGTATTTGGACCAACATTTGTTGTATTTGGATTTTGGATGTGGGTATGGGAAGCTTTTAAATTTGGGAAGGCCAAATCCAGGCGGAAATCCTCAAAAATGGTCCCGGAGATAAGGAGGTTAAAAGGATAGTTCATCCAAAAATGAAAATGATCCTTCAAGCCATCCTAGGTGAATTACTTTTTTTCCAGACAAACACAATTGGAGTAGTATTAATAAAACACCATGAGTTTTTCAAGCTTTATAATAGTAGTGAATGGTAAATGAGATTTTAAAGCTCAAAAAAGCACTTTGAAAAGTATGCCACGCTGCTATAAGGGGCTAATAAAGGCCTTCTGAAGCGAAGCGATGTGTTTTTGTGAGAAAAATATAATTTTTAAAATCTTTATAGCCTAATTAGTTTCCGGCAGGCGACCATACACAAGTCCACTTGAAAAGAATAACTCGTAACACGATATAAAGCCTAAACAGATTTCAATTTGAAGTATTTTTTACACTGTATAAAAGGTGTGTACACATTTCTAACAAAAATTAATAAAATCCTCACTTCAGTGTGTCTTTTATACTGTTTTTATAAAGTATAAAGTGTCCCAAAGCTGGACAAATGCTTGCATACACCTCCATTCAAAGGTTTGAGGTTGGTAGAATAAAATATACCGGTGCATCGGCATAAAAATGAATGCATCGATTTTAAAAAAGTGTGCATCAGTTAGAAGTTGGCATTTAAATCGCGATGCATCATTTCTAACATATTTGCATCAGTAAAAAACGATGTGTAATTAAAAGTAGATGCACTATACTTTTATTATTTAGAAAGTAACCAATCATTTGTGACCAATATTTTATATGTAGATAGATTTCTCCTCTCTTAATAGTGTTATTTTTTTTTTTTTTGAGCAATGTAATGCATCCTTGCGGAATAAAAGTATTACTTTCTTTCATTAATAATAAATAAAAAACAATCTGTCTGACTCCAAACGTTTGAACAGTAGTGAATAAATACTTTTATGAGTCAGAACGGCTAATAAATGTGGAATTGTAAACATTGTGATCTTCAAATGTCCCTATGAGTGTTAACCTAGCATCCTCCCTTAAAGCATTTTTGTGTAACTCTTTGTTTAAAGAAGCTTTCAAACGGTGCTGAAGAACCAGACTTATCTTCATGTACATCTGTCTTTTGAAGTCTAGATCTGTTCAGTATGGTTGTGGAGTTTCGAATTTGCGTTCGTTTATAGCAATTCACCATACTCTTTCAACAAATTTCCATTGTCAGAAAGATTTGCATTGTTCGTCCAAGCTGGACACATCTTCAGTTAGCATTGTTTTTCGGGACATGATGAACAAATCCATTGTGGCACCCTGGAATGAAAGGCTTCTAAATTTGGAGTGCAGCATTTTGTATTTGTGCTCAATTCTGAACTCGAAACGTCTTTTGAGAGAAGCTTTCGGCTCTTGATCACAGGGTCGGAAAGTTTGAGGTTGATTAGATATCAATATCAGTTGGTGTGTTCACCTTCAGTTTGACATGCAAAATGCAACAAAATGAGAAACATGTTTCTTAAAAAAAAAAAAAAAAAAAAAAAGGAAAGGTCTGCTGTGTTTTTATCTTTTGTAATTTCAAGAAAAGCTGATTTTGCTTAGTTTTGTTATATCCAAGGAAAATGAGAAAAACAAGTCTTATCTACTAAGGAACTCAAAGTGGGCTGGTGATATTCTGCATAATATTGGTACCATATCAATCCAATATACACTATATTGCTAAAAGTATTGGGACACCCCTCCAATTAATTGAATTCAGGTCTTCCAATCACTTCCATGGTCAGAGGTGTATAAAATCAAGCACAAAGGCACGCAGACAGTTCTACAAACATTTGTGAAAGAATGGGTCGCTCTCAGGAGCTCAGTGAATTCAAGTGTGGTACCGTGATAGGTTGCCACATGTGCAATAAGTCCATTCGTGAAATTTCCTCACTACTAAATATTCCACGGTCAACTGTTAGTGGGGAATAACAACAACTCACAAAGCCACAAAGTGGTAGGCCACGTAAAATCACAGAACGGGGTCAGCACATGCCAAGGTGCGCAGTGCGCAAGAGTCGCCAACTTTCTTTAGTCAGTAGCTATGTCTCATTTCGCATTTGGGGTCGCATTTGAAGGCTGCATACGTCATAAGGCCGTCTCATTTCAAAATAGTAAGAAGGACTCTCCAAATGCGACCTTCGACTACGTCCTTTCACAGGAATTCGGAGTGTGCATCAGGTGTATCCTTCATGGCTGGAGATAACCCACAATTCTTTGCGTCGCCGTTAACAACCGTCATGTTATTTTTATATTATATGAAAAGACGACACCACCGCCAGATATACATGCGAGCGTAGGTGTGGTGTTTACATGTAAGTAGTTTAAGCTTGTTTTTAAGCTCTATTACCTCAAACAGATAGTTGCGGTAAACAGGATTACAACTTTTTAAAGCTTTTTTAAACGTTTAGAACAGTACATTGCTGTCAAGACAAGAAACATTTCATAGTAATTTTCATTCATATAACTGTCGTGAGAGCGCAACGAGGCTGAACGTGTTGGCATAGCAACGTGATACTTCCTGCCTGTGTGTCCTACGAAGGACGTCTCCTTTAATTCTGATTGAGGACACTCCGTATACTGCATCCTACACAGGATGTGTCCTCCGGAGGATGCAGCCTTCGAAATTTAACGAAATGAGAGTCAGCTCACAGCTGCAGATCTCCAAACTTTGTGTTGCCTTCAGATTAGCTCAAGAACAGTGCATAGAGAACTTCATGGAATGGGTTTCCGTGGCCGAGCAGCTGCATCCAAGCCTTACATCAACAAGTGCAATGCAAAGCGTCGGATGCAGTGGTGTAAAGCACACCGCTACTGGACTCTAGAGCAATGAAGACGTGTTCTCTGGAGTGACCAATCACGCTTCTCTGTATGGCAATCCGATGGACGTCAGGGTTTTCTGGTTGCCAGGAGAAACGTACTTGCCTGCCTGCATTGTGAAGTGTAAAGTTTGGTGAAGGGGGGTTATGGTGTGGGCTTGTTTTTCAGGGGTTGGTCTTGGCCCCTTAGTTCCAGTGAAAGGAACTCTTAATGCTGCAGCATACAAAGACATTTTGGACAATTTCATGCTCCCAACTTTGTGGGAACAGTTTGGGGATGGCCCCTTCCTGTTCAAATAGGACTGTGCACCAGTGCACAAAGCAAGGTCCGTAAAGACATGGATGAGCGAGTTTGGTGTGGAGGATCTTGACTGGCCTGCACAGAGTCCTGACCTCAGCACAACAGATCACCTTTGGGATGAATTAGAGCGGAGACTGCGAGCCAGGCCTTCTCATCCAACATCAGTGCCTGACCTCACAAATACACTTCTAGAAGAATGGCAAACATTTCCGTAAACACTCCTTCTGTAAACACTCCTCGACAAACATGTTTGTCGATTTACACAAACAATGTTGTAGCTAACAAATAAAGGTCTTTATTGTATTTATTATATTTTTTCACTGATTATTTTCTGTTTCTTCATACTTCAGTCAGGGAACCAAAAGAGCCCAAAGACAAATGCAGGAGCTGAAAGATCAACGACCAAAGTAGAAGTGCCTTCCATCATGGAACTGGACTTCAGCAGACTTCATTACGACACAGTCAAGGCTCAGGCTAACGGGACCATTGTGGTGAGAACATCTTGTGCTGATAATTTCATTTATAATTGTATTAAATTTGAAAAGTGGTTCACCAGACCATTTTACATCATCCAGAATATCTTAAAGGGATCATGACATGATCTTTGACATTTAAGAGGTCTTTGTACCGGGAAAACATGCAAGTTTCATAGCTTAAAACATCCTCCTCATTATAAACAACACATTTATTTAATCAAGCTCCAAAAACAGCTTTTTTGGTGTTGCGGGATCTGTAATGGAAATATATTTGCATATGACTGCCTCCAGAGCCAGACATTGACAAAAAGTTATAAATCATCACACCCTAGGCCCTACCCACTGGCACTCAGTCGTTTAACTGGATGTAAGCGTTGTGTTTATAAGCAAATATAACCCATTCAAATCACAGATTTTGCATTCATCTTTCAAAAAAGCTCCGAACAAACATATAACTCTCCCACGCGATCCGGGATGCCATTAAAATAAACTGAATACAGTATACAGATGCATGTTCAGTTTCAGACATACTTCACGTACTTGAGTCAATAATAAGACAAATGGAAGAGTGAAAAAACATTCACCTTGATGCCAGTTTAACCCTAAAAAGGGCATGACCATAAAGAGACATCAGAAAATTAATTTATTGCTATTTTACATCTTATTAGGACACACATAATACAAATTTCATGTTTATTTTTGTACACACTGCCCTGGTGTGTATAAATTCATTAAAAAAAGAATGCTTGTTTGGCAATGTGTGTTACAACAATTTGGCCACATTTTTAAAACCTTTATTCTCTCATAACTTAAAGTTAACATTCTTTGTAAAATGATGTTACCCCAAGTATAATGCCTATTTATGAATATACTTAGCCTACACTATATTGCCTGTAAATTATCAACACGAGCAAAAGCGATCAAAAATTGCTGAAAAACCTTAATCTACTTCAGGCCTCTGATTTATACATCATGCTTTTTTTATCAAATAAATTATTTTTTGCAGTGAAACCTTAAAGGGGGGGTGAAATGCTGTTTCATGCATACTGAGCTTTTTACACTGTTAAAGACTTGGAATCCCATCCTAAACATAGACAAAGTTTCAAAAACTAATGTTGGACGTTTGATGGAGTATTTCTGTGTCAAAAATACTCCTTCCGGTTTCTCACAAGTTTCGGAGAGTTTTTTTCGAGTATGGGTCGGCTTGACGTCGATAGAGCGGAAGGGCCTTGTATGGGCCGTACGGGCTCTTCTCCCGGTAGGGTGCACGCGCGCGTCACTAGAGCGAGAGAGGAAATGCACGCCTATAAACACTCGATCAGGTGCAGATCCAGTCGTCCGTGAACACTTATGTCGTTACAGTCCGCGCCGTGCTCCACTTTATTCCTATGGGTGACATCAAGCGACTTCAACGCTTCAGCACAGCATTCTGGGAAGCGCTGCCTTTGAACCGATTTGAACGCAGAAATGACGGGAAGGGAAAGGTTCGGTCCTGCTTTGGAAGCAGCCGGTGAGTAAAACTGCTTCAAATGTCTCTGCTGTTGGCTATCGTCGCATGAGTAAACATCAGTAAACGACACGATCGCGTGCTTCGTCATTCAAATGCGCTAAAGGTTAACGTTACTCGATTGCTGTTCTCTGTATAACGTTACACTAGTCTGACGTGCAAAACCGTTTGCTTGCTACTGCTAAGGTTTAGTCGCATACAATAGTCCATAAACCGAATCATGTCCTCATAAACTCACACAAATGTTGACAGGCCACTAAATTCAGTACATACCACAGAGACGGACGTCCTGCTGTTGCTGTTTCTCCTGTTCAATTTATTTCTGCCTCCGAATGATTCTGGATCATATATCTATTAGCTGAGATCGATAGCCATGGGTTTCTCCACGCTTGAGGACGTCACCGTTTTGTGCGCATTTGTCATTCTTTAGCTCCGCCCACACGATACTCCTCCAGGCGCTCGTTTTTTTCCGGAAAGACTCGGTACAGCTCATATTTCTTTTATAAATATAATAAAACTAAAGACTTTTCGTCAAACTTGTTTGCGTCTCTGTACAGACTTCAGAAGGATCTCAGGGTCCGAAACAAGTGTATGGTTTATTTTTCAATGGCGTCCCGGATCGCGTCGGAGCGTTATATGTTTGTTCGGAGCATTTGTTTTTTTAGTAAACAAGGCCCGGTGTAATAGGGAGTCCGCAAAGAAGCTTTTTTGACAAATGAAGCACCCAACTGTGTTGCATATCAAACCATAAGTAAATGATTTTATAATGCTTTATCTGTAAGTGTTTTTTTATGGATAACGTTTTTAAAACACTTACTCATGCAGTAAATGTTGATGTTGTTTCTTGTGCCATGATGTTAGCTAATCATAACGTGGCTGTCTACTGATAAGCCTTAAAGGAGCCGTCCCTTAATTTTATCATTTCAGACAGAGGGTCTGAAAATAATCATTTCTCTGCATATTTATTTATATTGCCAACATTATAATTTAACCTCAAGGAACATTTAAAATAAAAAAATGCGTATCATGACCCTTACATTTGTATCAGTCCTCTCAGTCTCAGTTCGATCTTCCAGATCTGTGATTAAATTTCCAACACATGATGCTTCCAGCACGTTCGTTCAGCACATTGGCCAATCACGCAGTTTGATTTTTGTTGTTGTTTGTTTAATGAAGGACATCTGTTATTCCAGTATTTTAATTGGCCGTTCCTGCTACAAACCACAAAGCAACAGCTAGCCGAAGTCGGGCTGCAGATGTGATTAAGAGACCAATGATGCGTTTGTTTGCCAGAAAATTCCAACCGTTAAGCCCATAACACTGCAGAGCGGCAGAGAGCCGTTTTTACTAGAACAACAACGATGGCTGTAACCTAAACTGGCCCTGACAGTGCAGTACAGCACTGCTTATCACTGTTTGTCCAGTAATGCTTCAAAAGCACAACAGTGTTATTTTCAGAGTTTTTCTTTTTCTCTTTAAAAGCCATTAAGCGCTCGTTTTGGTCTCATGAAGGGGGCCGTTTGTTTAGGATGTGTTTAACAAGCGTGGGCTGTCTGTAGCCCAGAGGGGCACGTGCGTAACGTGTAGATGTGTTTTTCAGGTCAGTATCTCTGGTCCAAATCCTAGTGAGCTGCCTCTTTTTACCATGTGAGGCCTGAAAAAAATTAGACTAAGAATTAAAAATCGAGATATTAAACGTTTCAACTAGATAAAAAAAAAAAGGCAACACATTTCTGAATGTTTTACCACCCAAAACAGAGTGAAAAAAGGTTGTAAATAAACAAGATAAATGCTAATAATATAATTGCATACATGTATGTTAAATCTGTATAATAAATACATTATTATATCAAAATAAAAAATGTAATTTGCATTATTGTAACTAATAGTTATATAGATGTATTAAAAAATGTAATCTCAGTAAAAAAACTAAAACAATAAACATCCAAGAAGGGTGGATAATAATAATAATAATAATAATAATAATAATAATAATAATAATAATAATAATAATAATAATAATAATCATAATAATAATCATAACGAACAACAACAACAATAATAATAAGAAATCTAACGATTTCAAGAGGGGCTCCGCACCTTCGGTGCTTGGCCCCTAATAATAATTAATAATAATAATAATAATAATAAAACATGAGCTCAGTAAAAAACATCAAAGATGGTGGATAATAATAATCATAAAATTAATATCAAAATATTAGCTCAGTAAAATAAACATCAAAGATGGTGAAAAATAATAATAATAAAAATAATAATATGAGCTCAGTAAAAAAAACATCAAAGATGGTGGATGATAATAATCATCATAATAATATAAAAATATTTGCTCAGTTAAAACCATCAAAGATGGATAATAATCATAATAATCACAATATTAAAAAACATAAAAATTGGTGGACAATAAGAAAAATAATTATAATAGTAATAATATAAAAAATATTAGCTCTGAAAAAAACATCAAAGATGGTGGATAATAATAATAATAATAATAATAATACATTATAAATAAAAATAATACAAAATATTAGATCAGTAAAAACATCAAATAGGATGGGTAATAATCATAATAATAAAATGAAAGTATGAGCTTTGTAAAAAAAAATGTCACAGTGAGATTTTTTTCAAATTTGTTTTAATACTGATAATATTGATTCAAAGTAGTTTAAAATAAGTTACATTATTTTTTAAATTAAACGATTTTAAATATATGTGATATATTGTCATTTTTAAGATTCACTGATATTTAATTCACAAACGTAATTTGTTTTTTTTTCATATAAATGATATAATTTCAATTTTCAAATAAACAGTTTTATGCATGTTTGCCTTACAGAATTTTGTTTTCTTTTCTTTTTTTTTGTTATTGATACATATATGAATGGTAGGACTTTTCTTTCATTCTTATCTTATCAAGAAAATGAATGCCTTGTTATTCTATATTTTTGTATATATATATGTTTATATACATCCTGCTTCCTGTCAAATATTATGCATCTTTCCTGTGTATGTAGACTGTTCTGAATCAGTCTGTTTATGAGGTTGATTTCAGTTTGGATGCTGCCTTTGAAAAAACTGCCGATGTAGGCAGCGAGGGAGCTCACTTCTGGAAAAGAGAAAGTGTCAAGTGTTTGTTGTCTTTATCAGAACAAATTCTAGCAGGAACGTCCTCTGCTCTGGTTTGGGTGCATTGACCATCTTTTAATGCGACTGTGTTCTTTTCTGCTTTTCCGTCTGGGGCAGAATAACAGCAGAATGACTGTTTTATATCTTCAATCTGTTAAATGGACAGAGTTTGTAGTCTAGAGTTTAACAGCCGGCGGCCCTTTGTTATCCCGTCCATGTTTGGCTTTTCTTCTGTTAATGCAATGTTTTCCCTCTCTTTCTTTTATAGATCACAGATGAAGGCATCTCTTTACCACTGAAAGGTATTTCTATGGAATAATCAGTTCTTTCTTTCTTTCTTTCTTTCTTTCTTTCTTTCTTTCTTTCTTTCTTTCTTTCTTTCTTTCTTTCTTTCTTTCTTTCTTTCTTTCTTTCTTTCTTTCTTTCTTTCTTTCTTTCTTTCTTTCTTTCTTTCTTTCTTTCAGAAAACAAATTGTAGGGATTAAGAAATGAGAAAGAACCTAGAAAGAAGACTGATCAACAAATCTTACATTTTAATTTTGTGCCATCTGAGTTGTTCCATAATCTCAGGGCTCAACAATAAGAATAACATTTATATTTATGTATACAACGTATGAAAAATAAATATTTTTTTGAAATAATAAAAACGTAAATATTAAATAATATAATACAATATAAAGCTACTTATAAAAGTATGTAATAATTATTTATTGTATTTATTATACTCATAATAATGAATTTAACATATTTAATGTATTATAACTTTAATAATATATTTATACCAAGTTGTATACATTTTTATTTAAATATATATATTAATATATTTTTTAATATATTATTTTAATTTAATATATTTAATATGTTTGTTGATATTTTCAAATTAATTTTAAATAATACATGTAAAATGTAATTGTTCAGTTTAATTTAAATTATTAAATAATTTAATATTAAATTAAATAATATATTTCCAACTAATTATACAATACCTTTTTAATGGATATTAAGTTATATATTTGATAATATATTTACACCTAATTGTATAAAATTGTTTTAAAATGATTATTAAATAATACATGTAAAAAACATAAATGTAAATGTTAAATAGTTCAGTAATTATTTGATAATATATTTACATTTAATTATATACAATTTAAAAATGTATAATACATTTAAAAACAATACAATCATAGTATTTATATAAAATAAATATTAAATAATACATGTAAAAATTATTTTAAGATTCTTACTGTAAATGTACATTTGTTTAATTTATTTAATAATATATTTAATAATGTATTTATATCTAACTATTTAATACTTCAAATTTAAGTTAACTGCTCTTTCTGAAGTCCATCAACAAGTTACTGGATGTTAAGGACTTTAATATAATGTGTGTGTGTGTGTGTGTGTATGTGTGGGCAAGAGCGCGTGACCATTTAAAGGACTAATTTATTCAGTCTGGTGTGCAATCTGGGAAGAGCGCTGAAAACTAGACTTGTCTAAACAGGTGTTTCACATTATATTGTACAACACATGCACCAAAGAAAAGACTTGGTGACTTGGTGTAATAATGATTTACAATTTTGACATCCAGTGAGCCTTTCTGATCATTTACACTGTATATAGTTTTTAGCAAAGACCGTGGCGAAGAAACGTAATTACACCTGTTTCGCTTATTGGATCAGCGTCCAGCCGACTCCAGAGTTATTTGACCCTTCACCCCTTTTTGTCCCAGGTGACAGCCCTCTTCAACTGTCTGTGACCCTTTCCCTGTCCCTCCTCTCGCTTAGTTTCACCGTTAAGACGGCTCAGATTAAAGCTCTATTTACGTGTGTGAGACAGAAGAAGAGCAGAGAACTTGTTTGTGTGACTTCAGTCACCCACCGTATTTAATGTGTTCAGTAAAGCACCTGTGTGTGTATAAGATGCTTATGAGGGTTTCAGACAAGTGTCTCTCTATTCTAAGCTTTCTAGGGTCTTTGTACATAAGCTACCCACTCGAGAGACAATACAACATCATTTGAACAAGGCCATCCTGCATCAAGTGCCAAATTGAGTATTTTATCAAGCCTTTGTGATGGGTTTTTGGCTTTTAGCTGTAAGCTTTGGCGTACATGTGCTAGAAGTCGCTGCCCGTTTAATTTGAGTAATGGGATATATATCTGACAAGACAAAATATGCTGTGGAACTTTAGGGTGCTTTCACACTTGGTTCGATTGTCTGGAACGAACCCGAGTTCGATTGCTCCCCCCCTCCCCCTGTCCCCGCTGGACTGTGTTCATATTACATTATTTGGGTCCGAACTGGGTTTCGTTTGCGTCATCAAAGCAGCAGCTGTTTACCCGGTTGCTTAGCAACGACAGCGAGCGTGAAGGCGGCGAAATGCATAATGTTGGTTTTGTTACCAAAGCTTCAGTACGTAATGACATTTGCAAAGAACGCCGAAGATGAGCAGAAATTAGATATAGACATACTCTGACAAACTACAGCTCTCTGCTTGCAGTATGTCAGTGACGCTCTTCAGGTAAGTGAGTGAAACACACACAAAACACACATTTGATTCAAATCATACGTCATTAATAACGGTTCACTTCCGCGATTTAGTGCGATTGCGTTTACATCAGCAGCGAACCATACCAGAGTTCACATGAACCAAAGCCCAGACCAGCTTTTTAAGCGGACTCGGGCACGGTTTGCGGGTGCGCGCCTGAGCTCGGAAGACCGCGTTCACATCATCCAAACCAACCGAACTCTGACGTCAATTGAACCCAGGTGCGCACCAAAGCGCTAGTGTGAAAGCACCCTAAGATCACTACAAATGGGCATTACAAACCAGAATGTTCCATTTTTCAAATTGCCTTTTGTTGTGGCCAGCCTAAGAGACACCTGTGCCATAATCATGCTCTCTAATCAGCATCTTGATATGCCACAACTGTGAGGTGGAGGATTATCTCAGCAAAGGAGAAGTGCTCACTAACACAGATTTAGACGGATAGGCTACACGTGTTGATGAGTCGACAGGTTTTTCCAGTCAGTTTGTGTCCTGTTTTCTTTAGTATTCCACTAAAGATTGGTTTAGTGGTTTTCTATAGGTTACATCGGCAGTTGATTCAGTTGAAGCAAGTAGGCATGTTTTGAGCGAATCATTGAATTTACTCAACAGTTTTGTTCTTACTTTTTATTAAAGCTTCATAATACTATATTTAAAATACTGTATTCAAAATATCTGTAACCGAAGTCAAATAATCCTGCTTGTTTCTTGTATTCGCAGGTGTGGATGGGGAGGGTGAGGTAGCCGTTAGCGTGTCGTGCTCTCAGCTACGCTTGTACGGCGTGTGGGATGGCGGACTGGCCCGTGACGGCAGTTTGTTATCGAGCACGGAAGAGCCCGCCCCTTCTCTCCTGTTCCTCGTGGTGTCGGATGCTCAAGCCAGGCTTCTTCAGAAAGAGCTGTCTGTGCTGCACACAGTACACACTTCAGGTGAGACTAACTGGAGATTTCTCAGTAAGGATCCACATGAGCTGTATGCTAAGCCCAACATATAAGCCGTCCATTTTCTGTAGTGGTCAGGAGGGGTCTGCGAACCGTTTTGGTTTCCGTGTGGATAATGTGCATACAGTGCATGCGCAAGGTGAATTGAGACAGAAGTGTCCACTAGGTGGCAATACTTCATAATGTCTAGTGTTGTGCAGTAAGGCAAGGCAAGGCAAGTTTATTTGTATAGCACATTTCATACCCAATGGCAATTCAAAGTGCTTTACATAGAAATTAATTAAAAGAGTGGTAACATACGCATGAGAAACAAGAAGTAGTAGTAGAAGAAGAAAGAACGATACAAAACATAGCAATCATTGTTTATGTTTTTTTTTTCCGTTCTAAATTATTTATTTGTATTTATGATACAAACATGAATGAACAAATAAATACAAATAAATAATAATAAATACATTTTTAAAATATATATATTTTATAAATATGCAAACATACCTATGACAACATGTTAGTGTTTTTATATATATATATATATATATATATATATATATATATATATATATATATAGCTTTATGATTGAACGAAATAAAATATAGAGATACTATTTTGTGAAAGTTGGTATTTAAAATAATCTTACATATTTAACAAACGATTCGATTGGCAGCGGCACTTCTAGAGACAAGGTTGCTCAGAACAAGGAGTTCTACCAATGCGGTATGAAGGTCGTGGGCAAAAAAAATCACGTGGCATACAATCTTTTGCATACGTGAATACCGTGAAGGTGTTTGCCAATTTTCAAGATGATCAGACTTAGGAGTCCCCTAATTAAACCGCTGTATGGCTTAGTGCGGTTTAGCAAACTGCAAAGGCTGTGATCGAATTAAATGGAAATGTGCGCTGCATGTTTCAGAATGAAGTGTGGCACGGTGTTCTTTTACTCGCAAACTGCTCATTATTCAATGTTTTCAGCGTCTCAAAACGGATCAGTTCACAGTAAATGTAAAAGGTTACTTATAACATGCATCTGGCAACGTTATAAGTTTTCATCTTTGCTAATTTGTGACGAGAAGCGCTTATAAACCAGCTTTCGTCAACAAAATTGAAACTGAGGGCTCCCTGTGGTTTTCTGCCAAAATAAAAGCTTGAAGTTTTGAAAATGAAGACATGAAGAAAGCTATAAATAAATAAAAATATACAGTGGAAAATTACACATGTATTATATTTTTGTATATTAAATATTTGTATCTAATAATATACATTATATGAATATAATATATTAAGTCATGCTTTTCATTATAAATAGTACAGCTTGATGAATGTGCTGATACAGTCTTTATTATGATTTATTAACAATAACATCAATAATTCAATAAATAACATTTGATACAATAAATGGATAAAATATATAATTTATTTTAAATAATATACACCGATCAGACATAATATAAAGGTGTGCTGTGGTATCTGGCATCAAGATGTTAGCGGCAGATCCTTTAAGTCCTGTAAATTGCATGGTGGGGTTGCTCCATGGATCTGACTTGTTTGTTATTCGCTCCTCACGTGCATCAATGAGCCTTGGCCGCCCATGACCATGACCCTGTCGCCGGTTTACCCCTGTTCCTTCCTTGGAGCACTTTTGATGGATTTTGACCACTGCAGACCGGGAACACCCCACAAGAGCTGCAGTTTTGGAGATCCTCTGACCCAGACATCTAGCATCACATTTTGTCAAACTCACTCCAATCCTAAGGCCGTGTGTCCACCAAAGTGTTTTTTCACATTGCTGGCTGGCGTTTTCAATGAGAGCGCCGCGTTTTTAGAACGCCTGGAGCGCAACGAAGCGCTGAGCGAGTATTTCATGCTCAAGCGCTGAGCGCTCAGCGTTTTTTACTGGTCGCCGAGAGTTGAACAATTTTCAACTTTGAGTAAAACGCAGCGCTCATCACTGTCACTCTTCACTTAGCTGTCCAATCACAGTGGAGGAGGGGCGGGACTAATACTGCAGACCAACCGCCACATTCTGGGTGTCGTCATCAGATGAAAACAAGCAATAATAATGAAACAAAATGATTTAAAACAAAAGCCAGAGCAAATACTTTACATTGGATCTGGAATTTTTTATAGAATCAATACATGAACAAACTACTTGTGAAATTATTAAGACTTCCGTGGATTTTCCATATCATAACAAGCTCTCAAGCGCTCACAGCGAGGCGTTTTCAGCAGAGCGCCTAGCATTTTCTGCTGGCTAAAAACGCTTTGGTGGGGACACGGCCTTATGCTTGCCCATTTTTCCTGCTTCTAACACATCAACTTTGAGGACAAAATGTTAACTTGCTGCCTAATATGTCCCACCCACTAATAGGTGCCGTGATGAAGAGATAATCAGAGTTATTCACTTCACTTGACAGTGGTCATATTGTTATGCCTTATCTGTGTGTATAAAATAAATATATTACAATATATATTTTCCTAGCGTTAGTCCCACTCATTTGCAGGGTCTGCTTTCATCGGAATAATCCACGCACACGCTTGGATTTGGCACAGGTTTTACATGTATTAATGATAATAATAACATTGAAATGCTCCAAAATCATGCTCCTCGTTACTGTATATTAAACATTTAACCCTATTTTCTAATTGGCTGTGATTCTCACCATGTGTTCTGTTCACACAGACAAACCAATCTCCACTCACTATACACATTATACACACACCGTTGATCTCCGTAATGAGAGCGCAGTCAGTTTTAATGGCACCATGCGGTTATCGAAGCAGTCGAAGCTTGTGTGACGAGCCGTCAAACAGTATTAAAGCATTAACATACAGGCATTACCTGCAGTGTGTGTGTGTGTGTGTATGTGTGTGTGTGTGTGTGTGATCGGCGCCCATTGAAAGATTAATTCACTCAGTCTGGTGCTCATGTGTTTGCTGTTCTATTATGTAGCGTGTATGTGCGTTAGGAAAGGGTGGAAAGCTTCTTCTTTTTTTTCTTCAATTAATTTTGCCCACCCAGCGAGCATTTCTAGATGGATCATCCACCATCTGATCCGAGTTAAATGCTGCAGACAAACAAATCAAATGACACAAACTCAATTCATAAAAAGAAATGAAGATGTGGTTTATGTTGTTCTGTTCTTTTTCCAGGACAGGCCTGTCCTTTTGTCCTGCTGGTGCTGACTGGTCAGTTGGAGGATCTTCAGGCGGCCATGTTGGCGTCTCTCATGGACGTGATTGGGCTGAGATACGGTCAGGGCACTTTGAGTAACGCTCTGTCCTGGGCGGATGGGCGGAATCGGCTTCATTGTCACCCAAGGGGCGAACACCTCCTCTCGCTGCTGGGACAAAACGTGACGGACGCTGGACAAGACACCGCAACGGTCAGTTCACGAATCTGTCTGTCTGTCCAATGCATTCATTGCTTTGGTGGTCCATCCCATCCATCTAATATATTCCATCCAGCCATTATTTTATCCATCCATCCATCCGTACTTTGATTTCTTTGCCTATCCATCTATTCTTTTATCCATCCTGTCTGTCCATACATCCATTAATCCATCCATCCATCGTTTTATCCATCATTTCATCCATTCTTTAATCCGAACACCGATTTCATTGTCTGTCTATCCATCCATCCATTTGTCCATATATTCATCTATTCCTCTGTTCATTCATACATCTATACTTTAGTCTGCCCATCTGTCTGTACATCCATCTGTTCTTGTTTTTTCCATCCATCCTTCATTTTCTTTCACTCATTATTCATTTTTGCCATCCATCCATCCTGTCTATCTATTATTTGGTTTGTCCGTCCATCCGTTTCTTTTTCTGTCTGTCCATCCATTTGTTATTTTTCTGTCCATCCATTTTTTCATCCTTAATCCATTCTTTTGTCCGTTCTTTAGCTTCCCTTCTGCCTGTCCATCCATCCATCTGTCCATCCATCCATTTGTTTTTTCATGCATGCGTCCATCCTTTAGTCTGTCCTTCCATCCCTTCCTTTGTCTGTCCATCATCCATCCTTCCATCCATCCATTATCCATATATTCATCTATTCCTTTGTTCATGCATACGTCTGTCCTTCTGTCTGTCCTTCCATCCCTTCCTTTGTCTGTCCATCATCCATTCTTCTGTTTCTTTCATATATTATACATCCATCCATCCATCATTCCATCCATCCATCCATTTCATTATCCATATATTCATCTATTTTGTATATATTCATCATTTTTTTTCTGTCTGTCCATCCATTTGTTACTTTTTCTGTCCATCCATTATTTTTTTCATCCTTAACCTAAATCCTTAATTTTTAATCCTTAACCATTATTTTGTCCGTTCTTTAGCATGTCCTTCTGCCTGTCCATCCATTCATCCATTTCTTTGTCTGTATATTTTAGGGCTGCACGATTAATCGAAATCGAACCGCAATCGCGATTTGGCTTGTGTGCGATTATGAAAGCTCAAAGGCTGCGATTTTAATTAAATAAATAAATGCCCAGTGTGTCAGCGAAGAGCGGCTCTGTGATAAACGCTGCTCCGTCTGAAAGACTGCGAGTTTGAGTCCCTTATAACGTGCGTTTGAAAAAGCAACACGAGTCAAACATCTTTACAAACTAGTGAAGCGATCATAAACCTGTTCAACAAAAGACAACGTTTAATAACATGTTTTACCTCACTTCATATCGTCAGTCGAGTGTGTGTGTGAGCTGATGTGGCTTCTCATCTGAGTGAGGCAGATGATGCATTATTTTATAGCATTCTATGTCAATCAGCACTGCATTATAATATACTTTATTATTATGAAAATACCCTTGACGGCTTGAAGAACTCAAATACACCATATTTTGCTGCAGTCTTGTTTATTGTCGTCATGTTTAATCAAAGCGTCTCTATCTTCTGTTTAAACCGCGTTAGCTCCACATCATGGTGGATTTCCTGAAAACTAACGTCAATTACTTCTCTGAGGCAAATGTGGCGGTTTCCGCTCGAGGGCGCCCTCTGGCTTTCAGTATGAATTAAAAACTTGTGGGTAATCAATAATAAGAAAATAATGCTTAATACATTTAAAAACTTAATAAACTTTAAAAATTATAAATTTGTTGGACAATCCATGTTTTTCTTCAATGTACAGGAGTTTTTTCCTCCACAGTGGATGCACAAGAGGTTCATATTTCATATTAAAGACAGACTTTAAGAATAATTCCTTAGGCTTAGACCTTTCTAATGTTTTTTAGTCATAGGCTGTCTGCATATTAATAGGTAACCCAGCAGTTTTTCTTTCTTTTGTAAAATAAGTTTTCTGTAAAATATTACAAAAATAATAATAATTATTAGTATTATATTGTTATATTTATTCTGACGTACTCTTTTTTATTTGTAATTATGAAAATGTTATTGTAATGGTAATATTTCTTATTTAAAAAAATATTTTTAGCAGTAATAATTATCATTATTATTATTAGTCACATTAATATAAAAACACAAAATGTTATATACACACACTTTTCATGTGTAAAAAATTATAATAACAATAATCGCATTTTAAATCGCAATCGCAATTTTACCCAGAATAATCGCAATTATATATTTTCACCAAATCGTGCAGCCCTAGTATATTTATATTTTCCTTTATCCATCCATCCATTTCATTATCCATATATTCATCTATTCCTTTGTTCATGCATACATACATCCTTTAGTCTGTCCTTATGTCTGTCAGTCCTTCCATCCCTTCCTTTGTCTGTCCATCTTGCATTCTTCTGTTTCTTTCATATATCATCCATCCATCCATTTATTTTTTCATGCATGCATCCATCCTTTAGTCTGTCCTTCCATCCCTTCCTTTGTCTGTCCATCATCCATCCTTTAGTCTGTCCTTCCATCCCTTCCTTTGTCTGTCCATCATCCATCCTTTAGTCTGTCCTTCCATCCCTTCCTTTGTCTGTCCATCATCCATCCTTTAGTCTGTCCTTCCATCCCTTCCTTTGTCTGTCCATCATCCATCCTTTAGTCTGTCCTTCCATCCCTTCCTTTGTCTGTCCATCATCCATCCTTTAGTCTGTCCTTCCATCCCTTCCTTTGTCTGTCCATCATCCATCCTTTAGTCTGTCCTTCCATCCCTTCCTTTGTCTGTCCATCATCCATCCTTCAGTTTCTTTCATCCATCCATCCATCCATCCATCCATCCATCCATCCATCCATCCATTTTATCATTATTCCATTCTTTATTCCATCCATCTATTAATTTATCCATCCGACCTTCAATTTCTTTGTCCATTCATCCTTCATTTCCTCCATCTATCCATTCCTTTGCCCCGCTCCATTGCTTCCTCTTACAGTGTGCAATGGGTTGGCCAGATATTGGCAGGAACTCATTGCAGGCATGATAGAGGCACCAGAGAAATTATACGGCCCAATATAAGAGCAGGAGTGAGGTTAGCCATGGTCCATGGAGGCTGTATTGGTGTGCAGATATGAGACGGAGAAGGAAAGTTGGCTGCTTTTATGGATAGTAGCTGAGCAGTTCCCTCTCTCTCGGGTTCTGTGGAAGTGGCCATTGTGTCACTCTCTCCAGAGTCTTTATGACATGGGTGGGGGCTCATGACTGCTGCATTTTGGGGGTCCTACAACTTTAGTACGTATAGGTCTTTTTTGGGGGCAACATCTGCATGTGTGGGCGTCAGGACTCTTGGGGCATGACACGTTTCTTTCTTATTCAGTTTTGATGGTGCCAGCTGGCAGCGATGGAAGTAGGCCACCTCAGACGCGTTCTCCTTACTTTCCTTTCTTGCGTTTTATGATCTGGCTCAGCGCTCAGCAGAAATGAAGCCGGCTATCCGCCCTAAACAGGCAGCACATGGCGTCGCTCTTCTCACTTTTCATTTTCCTTTTTCTGAACCCATATCACCCAGTCCACTGCCACTTTGAGTATATCATGTTTGCCCTCTTTACATTTTCCCAAACATTATTTACAATCCTCTTTTCAACAAAATCCAATGTCATTTGCATGCTTGAGTGGAAACCGTAGCCGCTGAGAAGGTCAGTAGTTTCGGGTACTCCAACCACAGGCGTTTGGAGTATCACCAACTCTTTTGATTCTGATCTGACCTTCACTTATCCCCAACAGGAGAACGCGAGTGGGACCAGTAGCTGGTTTAAAGAGCCGACAGTCAGGAGACCACTCCGGAGCAACAGCCGACAACAGAGCTTACCTCGCAGGTACTGTTGATGTGTAATGCCAGATATCCCGAATATGATACTGTACCCCTTTTCTAAAACATAAAGACAGCTATATATTTAAATGAATTCAGGCTCATTTATACAATTCAGCAAATGTGATATAGTGCTGTTGTGATGCATTTAGTAGGTCAGCCTGTAAGTTTGGATCTCCCTGGTTCCCTTGACATGACACATTCTTTTTTTTTCCTTGTATGATAAGGATTTAATTCAGTTAAATAATTGACCCAACTGGTTAAATAACTTGGACAGAAAGCAAACATATTCATACATATAGATTGGACCAGTTGCATTAGTTTGGGCTTGGACTGCCTGTTTATCCTCACAATGGCAGACGAGGAAGTGTTGAAAACTTGTTTTGACTTGCCACAATTCAATTTGGTGCCATTAGAGGTGCAGACATGACACATTTCACCTTTAATTTCTTTTCTGAAAGCAATGATTAAGTCATAAGCTCAGTAGCTGGAACCCAAACGTTGACGTTCCCTGGCCCTTTTGAGAGGTTTCCATACCACTAACTTTCCATCAAGTTGTTGAAGTTTCCATACAGGCAGTGAAATTAAGATTTAATTTGTAAGTCAATATTGATATGTCATGATTAGCAAGGAGGATTGTATTTTTGGAAGCTGAAGTTACATTTTCTATGAGTAGCTTGTTTGAAAATTTTCCACCAGGCTGATCCAGTACCCACCTCCCCCCTCCAAGGGCGGCATTACAGTGACAACCGAGGACCTGGAGTGCCTCAAGGATGGCGAGTTTCTCAATGACGTCATCATCGACTTCTACCTCAAGTGAGTCCAATGGTACTTCTGAGCTTGTGAAATGTGATGCAATATTTTCCCTTATCCTAATTTTAAATTACTCCCTTCAGGTACCTTCTGTTGGAAAGAGCTGACAAAGATGTGGCTGAAAGATCTCACATCTTCAGCAGCTTCTTCTACAAACAACTTACACGAAAAGACACTAGCTGCCCGGAGGAGACCGGCAGCACGTAAGAAATCACTCGGAGACTTTTTTACAGTCTTTGATTTCCAGCAAGATTCACTAAAGGAATTTTTTAATTTTGGGCGTATTGTCGCTTTAAATCCTTAAAGAGACAGTACACCCCAAAAATGTGTTCCTTTAGTGAATTTTGTTATAAATGTATTGCTAATTTGCGTGTTTCATCCTGATGGGAATGTCTATGTGCTGTTTTCCCACAGAGCCTCGCACAGACGACATCAGAGAGTGAGAACTTGGACACGTCACGTGGACATCTTTAGCAAGGACTACCTTTTTATACCCGTTAATCACGAGTAAGTGTGGAATTTAAATTTAAAACACAGATGAACGATTCAGGTTAGCAACAAATATTGGGTAACATTTTTTTATATATATTAGGGATGCCACAATACTCAATATAATATTGAACCGTTTGGTACGGCATTCACGGTTCAATACGCGCTGGTGAATTGCGTTTTTTCCGGTTTTGCCTTTAATTAATTATTTCCATTTCTCTCTGTTTGAAATATTTATCTCCGTTTGGAGTTTATTTCGGCTCTGTTTGAGTGTGCCTGTGAGTCTATGCGCTGATGTGAGCAAATATCCAATCATATGCACTAAAGTTAAGGGGTGTTAGCTGCATTTCAAAGCCTTGCCAGTTAAACATTTAATTTGCGTGCTTATGCACTGTTTTGCATTGAGCGCGCGCCGCACACTAAACGTCTGTCAAACACACGTGATTACTGGACAGTCTTACTGCACTAATACTGTCAAATACACACAAGGTTCACATTTATAAACACAGCCAGTTGTTTAAAGTGAAAGTAAAATCGTGTGCGTCTATATACGAGATGTGAGCAGGTCTTCAATTGACCGCAGCGCAGCCTAGTGAACACACTGGCCCTCATTTATCAATCTTGCGTAGAAACTGATGTATATGTTGGTGTAAGATTATGCTTACACTCCTCTCACTGCCTGATTAATGAAACTGTGCGTACCTCTGCAATACTTGCCCTTGATAAATCCCGCGGCTGAAAACGATCGTCATTAGAATAACACGCCCCTATATATTCAAGTCTCTGCCTCCCGCACGCCCTCATTTTACGCCATGGACACACGAAAGGCGGCAAAGAAGCGAAACTTCTCCGACGTGGAGATCGGGCGCGCTCAATCATCTCACTAGTCCACTAGTCAGGGCACTGATTAGGACATAAGTCAATGGGCTGACTCAGTGCTCTGACTACTGAACTAGTGAGATGATTGAGACGCGTGCCATCGAGACCATCACCAGGGAAGTGGGAAAAAAAAAACGAAATGGTTTTATTTAAGAGTATAAAGAGTGGGAATAAAGGCACCCACAAAAACAAAATATGGACCCAAATTACGAGTACTCTTAATAATGTGGGGGTTGAGAAGCGCACTCCAGCAGTTTAAATAGCTGTTTGGATGATAAATTACCATCACTGCATTATTTTACAGCACGTTTTGAAAAAATTAGCATTTAATTTCGTATCACGGCATGTAGTGGGGTGTACGACAGTGATGATGATGTGATGTGGAATACCATTCATTCACATTAATAATTACATGACAATTTGTAAGATTCTTATTATTCTTATTCTTATTATTATTATTAGGCCTATTATTCTTAATGACGCTTGTTATTTAGAAGAAGAATGTAGTTTTTATTGATTTTATTATTATTTAAAAGAAGAAGGTCATTTTTATTATTTTGTCAGTCTGAATTATTTTAGTCCCAGTCCGTGCGCAGCTGCCGGGCCAGGCACACAAATTAAACATTGACGTTCATGTTGCACAAAAATAAACACTGAATGTTGTTGTTGTGGTTTTTAACAGTGGGTCATAATATAGCATATCTTGTCAGTGCGTTTTGTGGTGTTATAGGAATTGTTTTTCTGCGCATTTTCCCACTAACTCAAACGTGCGTACACCACCTCCTGAGCTGGCGTAGGATTTGAGCGTGCCGTACGCCAACGTCCATATTGATAAATCTCAAAGTCACCGTGGGTTTGGGTGTACGCAAGGTGTACGCTGGAAATTTGGTGTACGCACTTTTGATAAATGAGGGCCACTGTCCTTAAAGGGACAGTTCACCTCTAAAATTATTTTAATAAAAAAAAAACAAGACCTTTAATACAGTAGCTTTTAATCAATGTTGTATATTGAAGACTATAGTTTTAATTTTAGCCAACATTTATTCATTCAAATTCATACTTAAATACTACTGTACAGCTGCCACTGTAAATCTTTATATATATATATTTATTTTATATTATACAATACACTAGAAATGTGTATAAGGGTTTTTTAAAGTAAAGTTTTAAGTTTAAGTAAGGGTTTTCAAGTCTTTTAAGTAAAATAAAGAAAGAGTATTGCAATAAAAACATTTTCTCCTCAACCTTTTTCTGTTCCTGTCGCCTAAGAATAGAAGAGCAAAAAAAAATGAACCGAACCCAAAAAACGTGGTTAAAAAGGTATGTATTCAACCGTGGACTAGCTGTATTTTTTCATCCCTAATATATATATTATATTATTGTATAATATTGTATAAAAAATAAATAAATAAAAATAAAAAAAAAATAAAAAAAATAAAAAAAATATATATATATATATATATATACACACAAACTGGTCAAAAGTTTGGGGGATTTAAGATATGTTTGAAAGAAGTATCTTATATTTATACGCAGCTATATTGTGAAATAATATTATAATTTAAAATAGCTTTTTTCTATTTTAAAATGTAATTAATTCCTGTGATCAAAGCTGAATTTTCAGCATTACTTTTGATTCAGCGTCACATGATCCTTCAGAAATCATTCCAATAAGATGATTTAATGTTGAAAACACAGCTTAATTTATTTGTGGAAACCGTGTTACGTTCTCTTTAGGATTCTTTGATGAATAGAAAGTTTAAAAGAACAGGATTTATATGAAATAAATCCTTTGTAACATTATAAATGTTCACTTTTGATCAAATGAATGTGTCTTTGTTGAAAACAAATACTAATATACTTTAACTCCTCCTAAACTTCTGAACAGTAGTGTGTTTATGATGTTTATTGATGATCGGTATTTCCAGCCTCATCTGTGATGCGTAAAACTTGTTGTTTTGGAACGGAGCTAATTCTCAACAAGTAAAATAAGACCAAACGAATCGAGACCGTCAAACTGTACTTTCAACATCAGAGCGTTGCGCAAGTAGTTACGACATCTCAGCCACACGTTACAGACTGTTCTTTTGTTTTTATGACCAAACCGATCGAGGAATCTCCGTGTAGATGTTCATTGTAGTTTGATATCCGAGGACTGCAGAGGATGTCGGATTGTGCTTTATGGACGAGAGGATAAATCACTGAAACAAGGTCAAACAAGTCTGCAATGCCAAGCTGAGAGAGGGAACAGGGAATGGTGGTTCTCCATGTTCTCATAAAAACAAATTGGCACATTAGGACATTCACTGAAACATGTACATGCGCTCGATCGCACAGTACAGCATGGCACAGATGATTCACAAGCTAGAGAATGTCCTGTACTAAAACTGGGTGATATAGAAAATATTCACTGTATTTTCACAATGATTTTGCTGGTGAGTTGAATTTAAGCAACATTGTGAGAGTTCATATTTTAATACACTTTTATGTGGGAAATACGAGCATTTCATTAGATTAGTGTCATGCTTTTTAGCCATTTCAGAGCAGATGCATAAATATAATGGTTATATTGAATAACATCAAAAGCAGATTTCTTAGTTTTTTTAAGCAGTATCAGTATCCAGTCCTACTGCTACAGGATGTTTTTGGCAATGGAAACAAGGCTTTATCACAGATCACTGACTTCCACTTCCTCTGCTGTTTTCATGCTCTGTTTACTGTCTGTCCAGAGCTCACTGGTACCTCGTGGTGATCTGTTTTCCCGGTCTGGAACGGACTCAGTACGTACAGTGGAAAGACAAAGGCCCTGTGTCCCGGGATGGGAGCCAGAAAGCGAGCTCAGCAGGGGAATGTCAAAGAGGTAGCACTCACACTTTAAAATGAAGTTTTGATTTGTATTGATTTATTTATTT
Source organism: Pseudorasbora parva (assembly GCF_024679245.1). Taxonomy (NCBI): domain Eukaryota; kingdom Metazoa; phylum Chordata; class Actinopteri; order Cypriniformes; family Gobionidae; genus Pseudorasbora; species Pseudorasbora parva. The sequence continues at coordinate 30,067,542 of NC_090185.1, forward strand.
AACCAGGTTGAAGTTGAATTGATTATTCAATGTGATTTATGCTATTAACTTTTATTTTGAATCTTTTTTTAATTACAATAGCTTTGGTAACACAGTTCAAAGGCTGAGGTTGATGAATGCATTTAACTCTACACTTTTGTGTAAGAAAATCATTTTATTTGAAAATACAGTATGTATATAATATATATATATATATATATATATATATATATATATATATATATATATATATATATATATATATATACATATACATATAATTTTTTTATATAAATACTGTATTTTCAAATAAAATGATTTTCTTACACAAAAGTGTAGAGTGAAATGTGTGTGTGTATATATATATATATATATATTATTATTATTATTATTATTATTATTATTTTTATTTTTTTAAATGAGTATTTACTAGTTGTAACATTTACAAAATATGATTGAATATTTAAGTTATTTATTTCAGATGTTACTTCTTAGGTCACAATTTTAGAGACAATGAAACAGTAACAGGGTTGTGTGTGTGTGCGTGTGTATAAATGTACAGTATGTGTGTAAAAATGGGATAATAGTTCCTGCAGTGAATTCTATAAAATAATTATACAATAATAGTTTATGCCATGTTGTCTCATAATTAATTATTTTTGAAGTTATTCTCTATCAGTCTGATTAGAGCGGCATAAATTGGAAAATATTTGAGTTTTAAAATAGAGATCACAATTCTCCCATGATTCTGAACAGACACCTAAACAAAACAATGTGATTTACTAGATTTTCGGACAAAATGTTAATTGCTAGACTGGGTAAACCCAGCCCGGACCGCCTGCGATTTGATTTCGCCCTGCAGCTCGGGCTGGAAACCTGTACATTCTTTTGTGAGCTGAATGGAAATAACGGTACTGTGATTCTACATTTAGAACGGAGATCACGTGGGTGTTTGTATCGAGATCATGGTCTTTTAATGAGTAGTTGTGTACCTCTAAGTCTGATGTTTTTGTTTTTTGGTAACACTTTACAATAAGGTTCATTAGTTAACATGAATTAATAATGAACTGCTCTTTTAAAGCATTTATTAATATTTAGAAATGTCTATCTATCTATTTGTTAATTTCAACATTTACTGGGTTCTAGGACTTTTTTGTTAAAATATTTTGCTAAACAGGTTTAATAGTTCTCACTCCAAAGAAAATGTGTGCCCTTATCTACTGGGAAACCAATTTGACACAACTATTTTTTTATTTTTGTAATTCCAGAAAATTCACAGCTGCCAAAAGGAAACGGATTGAAACTTAATGAGTCGAGATCACAAAACCTACCGGTAATCTCACTACACAAACATTTTAAATACTTACAGAGATGGTTATTATCATATAATCTTTGGATAGACGTTACAGTTTGTACAGTTAAATAGCATGAAGGGGTCTGATGGGTCTTCATGTGTTTTTAGGACTGCACAGCACACAGCTGCACAAGAGAGAACGTCTGCAGGAGGTAAAAACAGCCTTCAATATTCAATCTCTTGATCTTCATCTGATATGCAGCAACATTAGGGTGGGGCCAAATACTTCTTCATGACGCTGTATGCGCCTGATGTGTTAAAAGAAGGCTCCACAGGTGAGATGGTTTCCTGATCCCGTTATCTGATCCGCTGTTTGTCTTTTTCTTTGTTTGAACCTCAGGCCCTGTATCCTGGTCATGGACTCTCTAAAGCTGTCTTACCACCAGCGGATCTATTTACTGTTACGCGAGTGAGTCTTTCACCATATGCAATTACGGTTTAGTTGATGTTTAACTGTGTTTAGGCTAGTACTGCATGATATTGTAAAAAAACTGACAATGTGTGTGAGTGTGTTTCTCTGCTATATAAATATACATTTTCACTAGGTATCAGGGACTTGAATAGCTATATGTGGAAATAATCATTCATAATAGAGTGTATATATATATATATATATATATATATATATATATATATATATATATATATATACATATATATATATATATATTAGGGGTGTAACGATACGCATATTCGTATTGAACCGTTCGTTATGAGGCTTTCGGTTCGGTACGTGGTACGCATTATGTACCGAGCGGTTCTTGGACTAATTAATTACATTTGGAAAATGTGTGAAATATAATGTTATGCGTTCAACAAGGTAGCCCAATTACCAAAACAATATAACCGGCAATCCCCCTGACACCCCTGAAGAAAGAAAAAAAACACCAAATATGTTTATGTTGGGCTACTCAGTTAGGCGCTCGCTCACTCAGTAAGTTAGGCGTTGAATGCTCGTTGCAAAATGGCTATTGCGATCCTCCAATAACCAACAGGTCTGGTGTTTGGGTGCACTTTGGATTCCCTGTAAGCTATGATGGTGATGGCAAGAGAGAGGTGGATAATAAAACAACGGTATGTCACCTTTGCTACATGACAATAGGGTACAGCAGAGGTAATAAGTCATGTCATGTCAATTCATACATGTCAATTCATTTACGCCGACAACAAGACGATAAAAAGGAGAAACAGCCACAAACTATCCCCGCAGCATTCAGACAGACATTTCCAACTGATTCAAATGGCAAAAGACATCACCGTGGCTATTGGTCCTTTTATAGCCATGGATATGAGACCTTACTCTGTAGTGTAAAACTCAGGTTTTAAGAACATGCTTAAAGTAATTGAGCCCTGTTGCAATGTTCCTTCACGAGCCCATTTCAGCCAGACCGTAATTCCTGCTTTGTACCAAAAAACAAAAGCCCAAATAGAGAACCAATTGGCCATGGCAATAGTGGTTGCTCTGACAGCAGACGGCTGGACGTCAAGGGCTACACAAAGCTACCCGACTTTAACGGCACTTTACATTACCGATGAATGGGAGCTGAACAGCCACGTTCTTCAGACACGCCCCTTGAGAGTCACACAAGTGAGGATTTGGGCAAAGGGATGAAAGTAGAAGCAGTAGAAGTGTGGAGAGAGCTAATGTAACTATTCCTGTAACTACATAGAAGATGGGTAAAGTATAGCTCCATCATTGTTCAATGTAAAAAATAAAAAAAAACATACTTTGTTAGTTTTAATAAATAAAAAGCATTTTTAAAAAGGAAATTTATCAGCCAATTTTTTTTTCTTTTTGCTGTATCTAAAACGTACCGAACAGTGACAACAGTGTATCATTTCAAACCGAACCGGGAATTTTGAGAACCGTTACACCCCTTATATATACACATACATACATACATACATACATAAATACACATATATATATATATATATATATATATATATATATATATACATATATACATACATACATACATACATACATACATACATACACACACACACACACACACACACACACACACACACACACACACACACACACACACACACACATATTGCGATATTGAATTTATTTTGATGTATCGTGCAGCCCTGGACACGTGTCATTGTATTCACTCATGTCAGAGAACTAATTGTGCCTTCATACTACATCCCTGTGATTTACCTCTGAATGGGACCTGGACTCATCCCTCAGGTACCTGCAGGTGGAATGGGAGGTTCGGAAAGGAAGCCCTCGAGCGTTTACCAGTGAGAGCATTAGCGGGAGTCTCTGCAGGGTCCCGCTGCAGGACAACAGCAGCGACTGTGGCCTGTACCTGCTGCAGTACGTGGAGAGCTTCCTGCAGGTACCTACATACTGAGTTGATTGCAAAATGTTGGCTTTCTCCCGATTCCTCATCTACCATGGTGCTTTTTGTACCGGGTCAGTGCTTTTTAGTTCCCTCTGTGCTAAATGTCAGAGTAGTCTAACTTTACAGCACTAAAGAAACATTGGTCATTCAAGTTGCCTGACATTTTGCGGTCAGCCGTTCAGTGGGATTTTCAGTAAAGTAAGTAAGAGATTGGGATCTCAGGAACTCAAGTTACATCTGTTTCGTTTGCAGCCTTGAGTCCCAATTCGTACTAAAGAGCATACTGCACTAGAAATTTTAAACTACATACTTTTTTAGTATGAATTGAGTTGATGCAGCAGTATTTGTCTGTAGCAGTATTTGATGCAGCCTACTCAGCGCTGCTTTGTTGTTTCTCCTCTCAGAATCCAGTGGTTCACTTTGATCTCCCGCTGCGATTGGAGCATTGGTTTCCACGGAATCAGGTGCGCCGGAAGAGGGAGGAGCTTCGGGAGCTGGTGCTGCAGCTCTACCGGAGGCAAGGGGGCGGGGCTGAGCAGAGCGTCAAATGAAAACAGCGGGGAAATGTCCTGTCAGTAAACAAACAACTAGGGCCTTTCGTGTACCTTGTTTGTTTTCTACTGATTAAAAGATAAAGGATATATTTATAATTTAACTTTGTATTTATTTGTATTAAAAGGGCTTTTAAACGTGACTTATATTTCATCTGTTTTATTGATTTCTGTACAAAAATGTAGTTTACTTGAATAAAATATTTGAATATTTTAAATTGAGTTTTAAATACCTCATTGTAAAGTATTAAAACGAATGTCCTTTACATGAAATCTGCAAGCAAATCACATTTCAGCATAGAAAGCCAATGAGATTTGCTCACCATCTAAATAGTGTGGTTCAATTCCTCTGAACCTCTCCACCTCCCCTAGCTCCACCTACCTAGATCTGCTACGGGATTCATGTGTCTATTTATGCAGCAGCAGCATAATTTATCAAACTTTGATAATGCTCATCTCAAGATCACATTTAACTGTTCATCTAGTTTCAAAATTATGAGGAACATAGGTCAAGAATAGAAAATTATTGAAAATGTCCAAAATCCGGAATGTCAGAAAAAGGAAAATGTCTGTCAAACCCAACACGCGCTGAATGATGCCTGTCAATACCAAAACGCGTTCACTAACCAGGCAACGTTTTTCAATTGAATTGCTGTTTATTCTCTTTAGCATGTGAATGTTTCACTCAGTTTCTGATCATTCGGATTCAATTTCAGCGAGTGTAGAAAATTGAATCCTTGCGTGTGTTATGTTTTATGCATGTTATCATCTTTGACAGACAGCATGTTACAGCAGCTCAGGATGGCATTTTCTCCTAGCCTAGAAATCTAGACGCACCCTAGCGGCAGCAAATCTAATCTGCCCGCGAGTTTCGTCTAGCAACTCTCAATACCCTTCTGAGCTGTATTCCCCTAACTCTTCCCGGGCCAATCACATCGTGTATAGAGTCAGTGGGCGGGGCCATAATGACGACGGCCGAGTTGCGCTTGTGTGCTTCTAGTAAACACAGAAACTGGCGAACGGCGGTCTTTCGAATCAGCTCTGACCGCGACTCTGGAAGACTTGGAGTTCAGCTTTTCTCTGAGAAAAGGAAAAGAACGGCACTTAAGTAATTCTTAAGAAGGGAAGATGTGTTCAAAGTTTTGCCGACCGGATACGGCGAATGTTTAATCTATCAACAAGCTCTGTTTCACCTTCGTTGCTCTGGTTGGTTGTAGCGCTATCCTATCGCGTGCAGAGGGAGTTTGAAAGACAACCGTTTATCCCGCCCCTCGGATTGAGCCCTGTCAATGGTGAGTTTCCAGACCAAACATCTTGATGTGGGTCTGGCTTGTCAGGCTAATTTTCTCCCTCATAGTCAAGACATAGGCAAAACATCCAGCAGTGAGTTTTCCAAGAAATGCATGAACTCCCTCGACCTCTGTTTTTCTCAAATACTACCATGTATTATGCACGTTGTTTTTTTGACAGACATTGATGTTGTGATATTCAAGTGACGTGGGTCTGAAAACGGATGGATCGCAAGGTAATAATGATTTATTTCTTAGTCTGCAAGTATTCAGCGAAGTGATGGATACCCATGAGTGTGTTCATGTCGATGTTTTTAGTTCTAATAATCCAACTGACAGCCATAGCCATAAGTTTTTGACAGACGTGATAACATGCATAAGGGATGAACTACGTTTGGGTAATTATTAAAGGTGCTCAAGATGGTCTAAATGCTTTTTTTGCGTAGTTCATTACACGTATTTACAGAATGAAGTTGTGGCTTAAATTAATCACTAATGTAACTTAAAAATTTTACATTCATCTGTCGCAAATTCATCGACTTTTAAAAAAAACATGAAAAAAAATGACAAGGAAAGGAGTTGTTTTAAAATTCTCCTTTTTTAAACCCTTGAAAATGCTGTAAATAATAGTCAAATATCAGTTTTTAAAACTCTTTTTCCATTAATACCCCTAAGCAGATTTTTTCAACAGAAGATTTCCAAATTATCTTATTTGGCGTGATTTTGGGGACTGAACATCTCTAAATATAAATATATATATCCCTGATAGCGACAGCTGGAACCAATAGTGCCATCACTACAAACAAGTATTGTGTTCCTGAGAGATCAAGCAGTACTGGAAGCCCCATAATACAGTTATTTCGTACATTAAAGACAAAAAAAGAACATAAAAGCGGTCATTTTTCCAGAGGCAGAACACGATGAAACTGAAACAAAGCTTCGTACTGCTTTCTCTAATGTTTGTGTGAGTTGGCCATAGCTCAGCTGGACCCCTCACTGCCTACTAAAATAATAATAAACATCATAAACTTTATTTATCCAGTACCTGGCATATATTTAAAATGTTTTTCATTAATGGAAAACTTTTTTGAAAGAAAATTAAAGTTCGCTTTCACTGTACAGGCATTATCAGCCCCTGCTGCTCCTAAAGGCATTGGGTTGGAAAAAGGTTTGATGGCCCATGCTGATTGGTTTTTCATGTGCGTTTTACTTCCAAAGAAAATAATTATAGATTTAGACTTGTATTAATTGGATGCGTGACAGGGACGAATTAAAGTATTTAGTAGTAAATGGAAACATTTTCTAGCAATTTGTGGGCGTTTCAAAGAAGAAGAAGGAAGGAAAAAAATGGGCAAGCGTAAGGATTTGAGCGAATTTGACAGGGGCCAAATTGTGATGGCTAGACAGGTCAGCTCTTGTGGGGTGTTCCCGGTCTGCAGTGGTCAGTATCTATCAAAAGTGCTCCAAGGAAGGAACAGTGGAGAACCGACGACAGGGTCATGGGCGGCCAAAGCTCATTGATGCATGTGTAGTCCTATCAAACAGACAAGCTATGTAGCTCAAATTGCTTAAGTTAATGCCGGTTCTGATAGAAAGCTGACCAGTCATGGTGCCCATGCTGACCCCTGTCCACCACAAAAAAGCGTCAACAGTGGGAATGTGGGCATCAGAACTGGACCACGGAGCAATGGAAGAAGTTGGCCAGGTCTGATTAATCACGTTTTTGGCCGGGTGCATGTGCGTCGCTTTACCTGGGGAACACATGGCACCAGGATGTGCTATAGGAAGAAAGCAAGCTGGCGGAGGCAGTGTGACGCTTTGGTCAATGTTCCTCTGGGAAACCTTGGGTCCCGGCATCCATGTTACTTTGACACGTAATTAATTAATTGTCCATAGTAATTAAGGCCACCTAATATAAAGTGGGGCCACGAAAATTTTTTTTTTTGGATAATTCTTGATATTCTCCACAAAATATTTCTTCCCTGGTTTGATTTCAGATCGGCAAAGATATGCTATGGTGGAAAATGTAATGAGGAATTTAGAGATGTACGTTCTGTATATAATTTCAATACCATTATTATACATCAGGCTCATC